>NC_049256.1:13079160-13750945 GCF_011100685.1 Canis lupus familiaris | reverse complement strand
CCATTAGAGGATGCACCCCGGAATGGTCTTCACTTACACCTGTGCTTCCGAACTTGCCTCCTTGCCACTCAACTGCAGGCCAGTGGTGAGAACTAGGAAGAGTACAGAATCCTGGTTTTCCAAGTGGGGTCCTGGCACCAGCAGACCACCTGGAGGGCTTGTTAGAAATACAAGTTCTCAGGTCACACCCAGGCTTACCAAATCAGAAACTCTAGGGATGAGGCCTCCATGATTCTGATGCACATGGAGTTTGAGAACTGCTGGATGCAGATGTGAGATGGGCTCAGAGAATTTTCATTTCTAACAATTTTCTGGGTGAAGCTAAATGAAGAACTTACTTAAAAAACCCCAATGAAGGGGGTCCCTGGGTGGCTCAGCGGTTTAGCGCCACCTTCAGCCCAGGGTGTGATCCTGGAGACCCAGGATCGAGTCCCACATCAGGCTCCCTGCATGGAGCCTGCTTCTTCCTCTGCCTGTGTCTCAGCCTCTCTCTCTCTCTCTCTGTCTCCCATGAATAAATAAAATATTAAAAAAAAAAAACCCAATGAAGAGCAACAAGAGAGAAAGTGACATAAACATTACTTTATGTAAAAGCAATTTTAGGAGGCTTCAATTTTGACAATTTTAGTCATTTAAAAAATCCTCATAAATAAAGAGAAAAATATTTTCCCCCTATTCATGAAGTCAATAGCTCCTTTGAAGCTACTGTTTTCTAAGCTCAATTATGAAATTCTACCTTAGGTTTTTAAGGGCTAAGATACTAGCAAGATTTCAGTAGAGAAGTTATCTCCTGAATTAGCATTTAACAAATGGAATACAGTGAAAGCGTATGAAAATCCAAGAAAGGGAATAAGTTTGAGCGGAAATCACAAAAGCTAGTGGTCACCTTCCCCTTGGGTTATTTTCCCTGAAGGATTTCTGTGATTCTCGTGAGTGGAGACAGACACACAGAACAGATTCCCCCCAAAGGCATTATAAAGTTGGCTCTGCCCCCACAACCAAATCCAGAACCTCTGCCCAGGCATCTGCTCGCTCTTGGCAAAACAATGCTTCCTGTTTTCAAGATAATGTTTTAAAATGGCTCATAAAAGGTTTCTTGGACATAAATATTCCTTACAAAGCAGTATTTTGATGATTAAACTATAAATGAATCAGAAACACATGGAGTGAATTTCCCTCGGGTTTGGCAAAACACTCTTTGGACTCCATTCCATCCAGAATATTTGAAAGATGGTTTCGGGTGTTTGTTGAATCAAACAAACATGGCTTCACTTTTCCCAGTTCCCTTTTACGCTACAGCAGTTTAAGAAGAGGACAAAGATTTCTCTGGGTTTGCTGTAGCCTTTATTCCCGAATTACCAGATCTCTATACCAATGCAGACTTTATTCACCTAAGAGTTACTTAGAGCTGAATGAGGACATAGGACAGCTACCAGATGCATTGCAACTCTCTCTTTTGACTTCAGAATCATTCAAAAGGTTTCTTTTTAATTCATAAAGGAACGTTTTCATACTTGGGTTATTTCAAAGAATAGAAAGTCCCTTGTAGGTGAACTCTTTCCTGCTTGCATGCAGAGATTCAAGCTAACCGTTCTTGCAACCACTGGCATTTGAACTCTGTGGGCATAGGTGTTTTGATGAAATACCACAGCTCTGGAGAGTCCCTTCTGTGTGGCCAGAAAGAATGCTCACCTTCTAGACATTTTGAAGGGGCTTTGCAAAGGAGGAGGGAGCCTAAGATCCTGATGGGAATTTTTTCCTATCATGAGTGTGTTTTTGAATATAATAAACAGCTCTGGCACTTTTTAGAAGAGACCCCCTCTGTGTTTGGAAACTATTCCTTCCCCAGGAACAGTACTGCTGGGAGTCCTGTGGAAATAATGCTTAATATCTAAGTGTCAAGGGAATATTTAATTTCTTAATATCTTTGGGACATAGACATAGACATAGCCTCAGGGATATGGATTTGGGAAACTTAGAGACTTCATATCTTTAAAAAAAAGTTAAAAGATAATTGATATCTGAGATGAAATGCAAAACATGTCTTTTTATGTCAGGTTATCCAAATCTAATACACAAATAGCATAATCATGTTTTCCTATATTAAGGAGCACATCTGTCAATAAACCCATAAGTCTATTAATGTGAAATGCAGAAGTGATTAGGAAAATAATTGTTGCTAAGTAACATTTATTACATTCTTAGAAACCTTGAAATCCTAACTTTTTACGATATATCACAAACTAATTCAATGTAACATGTTCAGTTCCTGCAGCTATTAAATAACTTTTTGAGAGAGAGAGAGAGAACACACATCTGAAGGTGGAGAGAGGCAGAGGGAGAGAGAGAATCTTAAGCAGGTTCTATGCCCAGCACAGAGCGTGTGGGGCTCAATCTCACGACCCTGAGACCCTGACCTGAGCCAAAATCAAGAGTCAGATGCTTAACCAACTGAGCCACCCAGGTGCCCCAGCTATTAAATGATTTTAGTTAATCCTTTGAACATTGAGAAAGAAAAAAGAAAAGAAAAGAAACCTAAGGGCTAGGAGAGAAACAACATTCCTGCATTGTAGGATGAATTTGAACAAAAACACAAAGATAGGAAAATGTGGTGAAAAGAGAAAACATTGTAAAAATACAATTAAAAACAAGAGACTAGAGAACAAGACAGAGTATTGCTAACACTAATGCCTCTCTTCCTCCGATATCTCAAACTCCAAAGTTTCTTTCTGTTATTGTAACCTCCAGGGTCACTCTGCCTGGGTTTGAATTTCCTGTTTTGTGTATAAGCAAGGTGCCCGTCAGCAAGTTACTTTACCTTTGAGCCTCACTCTCCTCATCTGTAAAATGGGCATCATAGTGACTGTCTGGGGGCTGTTGTAAGGATTCAATGAGATTACTCGGGTAGAGTCTCACAACAGCACTTGGAATATATGAGTGCTCAGAAAATAACAACTGGCATTTCTCTTCTCAAACCCCAGTCCTTAAGCCCAGCTGAACCTGCTGGTTACCCTTCATGTAACCTTTGGCCTCTGAGTCATCTTCTCCTCCTGACTTCAGTCTTTCTGGACCCTACTCCTCTTTGCCTTCCATGTGCAATCGCACCAAGTCCTGTTGATTATACTTCCTAAACCATTTGTAATTTATCTTCTCTCTACCATTCTTCATTTTCATCGCTATCACCTGATACAGACCCTTGTTATGTCATTACAAATGTATGTGATCACATGATGACATGCGAGTCTGGCAGACTGGGTTTGTGCCTGCTGTTTGGCTTTGGGCAAGGCCCTTGTCTCTCCTAGTCTTAGCTTACTCCTCTGTGGAAAGGAGAGTACTATAGGATTCCTGATATTCAAGTAGCCTTCTTCAATAAAGTCACTGTGAACATTGAAGTAGTGAATGCAGAACCATTGCTCCTTGGGGAAATATAAGGTAAGGTTCCCATGAGCCTCTAGTCACAATGTTTTCACCAACTAACCGACTGATGCCTTGTCTTATGTGTGTTTCTGTTTAAAGACATCTTATTTTAGTATATATTATTGACTCCTTAACCTTGAAGTTGGCCAAAAGCACTATAACCCATTCCTGAACGAAGCTTATCTAACACACATATTTCTTCTGTAAGCACGCTGCAGCCCTCTTGTGCTCGAGAACACCAGAGAACACTTCAGCACTACACTGGGGGACCATTTTAAATGGCAAAATCACCAATAAAAAGCAAAATCACCAACAAAAAGCCAAAAAAATGTGAAAATCACGAGACTAAATAGACCCTGAAAACAACACGTGTTTACAGTTTGAGAGCTGGGACAAATGGCGAGCACCACCCTCTTCGATTTCAGTTGGGAATGTACGTGTGGCGCAAAAGTTTTTGCAGCTCTGCTCATGTCCATGAATGAGTATGAGAGCGTCATGAGTATTGATCTTGGGTCTACAAATAAATTTTAGTGAATAAGTGAATGTGCAAATACAGAACCTGTGAATAATGAAGATCAAGTCTATTTGTACCTACCTCCCAGGTCTGCTGGGCAAGTTAAAAGCAATCGTCTACGGGACATGTTCAACAACTACTAGGCACTCAACAGGTAAGAGCTAGTTGTTGTTAGTATTATTGTTATCATTATCATTATTATTAACCATTGTTTGGTTCTGGGCTCCTGCAAGAACACTGTAACTGTCTCACTCACCTCTCTCTCCATTCACTGTTAAGCTTCCACCAGAATGTGTATTTCAGAAGGAACACATACTGTTGTCCTTCTCTGCTTGACATCCAAGTTCTTTCCAATGCATGTACAACTGGTTGCTTTCTTTTCACCTGCTCCTCCAACAAAACTGGCCTGCTCACTTGCCTTGTGTATGATTTTGTTTCCCACTCATTCCATTTCCTCTCTTGAGAATGTCCCCGTTCTCCTCCTCCCCCTCTATACTGAAATAGACCTATTCATCCCTCAAGACCTTTATTAATGGGATCCCTGGGTGGCTCAGCGGTTTAGCACCTGCCTTTGGCCCAGGGCATGATCCTGGAGTCTGGGGATCAAGTCCCACATCAGGCTCCCAACATAGAGCCTGCTTCTCCCTCTGCCTGTGTCTCTGCCTCTCTCTCTCTCTCTCTCATGAATAAATAAATAAAATCTTTAAAAAAAAAAAGGAATCACACTCCAATTTTTAAAAAAAGACCTTTATTGAAAACATTCCTAAAGCCCTCACTAGCTAGAATTATCTCCCTTTTTTTCAACTTCAATAACTATTTTTTTCCATTCTCATGAAGCTGTCATCTTTTGTATCTTCATAAAACTTTTATGTACATGTTTTTTTTCTCTAAATACAGTAGATCTGATTCATCTTTTCTTCCCCTGCAAAACCCTTTGTACAACATTTTGTTTTTAGTTCAGTAGACAGTAAGTGCTTACTGGTTAAATACAATGACAACAACAACAACAAAACCCCAAGGTAGTGATTTCTTTGCTTTATCCAAGACAAAACAAAACAAGAATCCTACATTTTTACTTTGGGAAGTTCTATATGTGAACAAACCAACTTATGTAAGAGTTCCTAATTTATGTTCCTAATTTATCTGAAAGCCAAAGGGAACCAGTATTAGCTTTCTTAAAGTCCGATGGCTTGTTCCTGAGTATGTGTCCTTAAACCTTTTCAGGCTCTGGGTCCTTTTTTGGGCAAGTCATGAACCTTTGAATCAGTGCTAAGTAATCCAGGCTCTGACATATTCTGAATTACATCATAGTTTCAAGAGCCTCTTTATAATAACCCAGATGAGAGTACCTGATACTTGTAGAGAACATTGCACCCAACCAGCTTGAAGGTTGGGCAGACTAATTTAGTGTACTAACACATGTTTCTTCCCCTGCCTTTGAAATGGATCCTGTTAGAAGGAGAAAACTAAGAATGTAGTGCATTCTTTGTGCCGAGACAGTATGAAGAGCAGGCTCAGAAGGTATGATTGTGATGCTCAGGGAATTTCCTTGGGCATGGAAGCATACCTTATTTTTATTTTATTTATTTATTTTAAAAATATTTTATTTATTTGACAGAGAGACAACAAGATAGCACAAGCAGGGGGAGCAGCAGAGGGAGAGAGAGAGAAGTCGACTCTCTGCTAAGCAGTGAGCCTGATGCAGGGTTCAATCTCAGGACCCCAGGACCATGACCTAAGCCAAAGGCAGATGCTTAACCAACTGAGCCACCAGGGCACCCCAGCGTACCTTATTTTTAATGCAAAAGGACACAACACAACAGGGTGTTTTACAAATTACTAAATTTGTGCTTCTTTGTTTCTTCCAATATAATTTTCCACCACTATCCATTGTTTTAAAAAGAAAAAAAAAAAAAAAAGAAAGAAAGAAAATCAGGGTATGCCTTATTTGCATGATCTCCTCATGTTTCCTGTTTGGATATACCGGGGATGTGCCCCAACCAGAGTGTGCAAATTGTCCCCTAAAGGCATGGTTATGAGCAGTAAGGAGCAACAGCATGCTCAGGCAGTGAGCATGCTCACTCTTATCTGCAAACACCTGCAAATCACCTGCTTCCCCTCTTGAGCCTATGAATTGAGAATAGGTATCAGTTCCCCTGTGCTTCTCATATTTGTGGGGACACCTCAGCTGTGAGCTGGACCCCATATCTCTTTCTCTGAAATAAAAAATCTGACATTTTAAAAGAAAGTGATGTGTAAATATCACAAAAAACCTTCCTCTCTACTCACAAATTTTGTTTCAGGAATGAATAAATGTGTGTATGTGCACATATGTGTATGTATGTGTATTTCAGGTAACCATGTCCTTGAATGTTACTGTTCACACTGTGAACAAGGAGAGCTGGAGACCAACTGAAGAAATGGGGAAAAGTATGCACAATCACACTAAGCATAGCAGGACCCCAGATGGTGGGATCAACATTTGACTTCCTTGAAGAGAGAGAATATTGAAAGGAAGTGCGAAATTAGGCAGTGAAATGCCACAATCCTTTTGACCTCAAAGGAGCATCTAATTCCAAACAATGTTAAATCCATCTTCTAAGAACAGCTGTCACCATAGAGATGCAACCACCACAGGGACTAGTTTACTAGTTCTTTGACAGACCACCTGGGAGGAAGTCTGAAAACAAGCTCCTCACTCCCCCCTCTTAGTTGAAATACACCAGGAAGTCAAGCTCCTCTCCAATCTTGGGCCTGGTCTACCAGACTACTTTCCATGATGTCTCTTCATCGCAGTTTGGAGATTTCATTGTTCCTTTATGGAGATAACATTTTCCTTTAGGGACCTGATAGATTTCTAGAACAAGAACATATCTTTTAATGAGCTTTTTTTGTTCTTGTTGTTGTTTTTAAAGATTTTGTTTATTTATTTGACAGAAAGAGCGAAAGCACAAACAGGGGGAATGGTAGAGGGAGAGGGAGAAGCAGGCTCCCTGATGAGCAGAGAGCCCAATGAAGGGCTGAATCTAGATCAGGACCTGAGCTGAAGGCAAACGCTTAACCTACTGATCCACCTAGGCACCCCTTATTTAGCTTTCTTTTTTTTTTTTAAGATTTTATTTATTTATTCATGAGAGACACGGAGAGAGACAGAGACATAGGCCGAGGGAGAAGCAGGCTCCCTGCGGAGAGCTCAGTGTGGAACTCAGTCCCAGGACCCCACGATCACGACCTGAGCCAAAGGTGTCCCTTAATGATAGATCTTTCTTAATTGATAGATATTATGGGCTGAATTGTGCTCCCCCTCAATCCATATGTTGAAGCCCTAACCCCCAGTACCTCAGAATGGGACTGTATTTGGAGACAGGGCCTACAGGGAGGTAATCAAAGTTAAATGAGGTCATACATGTGGAGCTCAAACCCAATTTGACTGGTGTCCTTCTAAGAAGAGGAAAGACACCAGGGGTGTGTACCCACGGAGGACAAGCACACACACATACAAGAGCACAGAGAGAAGGCAGTCATCTTCAAGCCGAGGAGAGAGGGCTCAGGAGAAACCAATTATGCCAACACCATGATCTTGGACTTACAGGCTCCAGAGCTATCAGAAAATAAGTTTCTTTTTTAAAAAAATATTTTATTTATTTATCCATGAGAGATACAGAGAGAGAGAGAGATTGAGAGAGAGAGAGAGGCAGAGACACAGGCAGAGGGAGAAGCAGGCTCCATGCAGGGAGCCCAATGTGGGACTTGATCCCGGAACCCTGGGATCACACCCTGAGCCGAAGGCAGACGCTCACCCACTGAGCCATCCAGGCGTCCCAGAAAATAAGTTTCTTAGACTAAGTGCTTAGGCCACTGAGTCTGAGGTATTGTGTTACGGCTGCCCTAGCAAACTAATGCAGTAGTTACCATTTATTCACTAAGCTATTACCAATAGCTTACCCAAAGTGAGTTTCTTCTCTATTACTAAGAAGAAAATCCTGGGTTGTTTTTTTTTTTAAAGGATTTATTATTTTAGAGAGTGAGAATGAGCATGTACATGCAGAGAAAGGGCAGAGGGAGAGAGAGAATCTTAAGCAGATTCCCCCCTGAGTATGGAGCCCAACATGGAGCTCAATCTCACAATCCAGAGATCACGACTGAGCAAAATCAAGAGTCAGATGCTTAACCAACTGAGCAACCCAGGTGCCCTGAAAATCCTGGGTTTTTTTTTTTTTTTTTTTTTTTTTTTTTTAGTAATACACATATTCCTTCTTTTTTGTCAGTTTTTAAAAATACTAAATAGTTATTAAAACCTGTGGACAGGGCAGTCCCAGTGGCCCAGTGGTTTAGCGCTGCCTTTGGCCCAGGGTATGATCCTGGAGACTCAGAATCGAGTCCCACGTCAGGCTCCCTGCATGGAGCCCACTTCTCCCTCTGCCTGTGTATTTGCCTCTCTCTCTCTATGTCTCTCATGAGTAAATAAATAAAATCTTAAAAAAAAAAAAAAAAAAAAAAAACTATGGACAGCCCCAGCTAAAGTTCAAGTTTTCAACACTGTTGAGGGAATACTGCTAATCTCTGGTTTTGACACAGTCTCTTAATTGTGTCCCTCAGTAACCCTGGGAGCAGGGTAGGGATTATTTTTGCATTTTATCAATGAGGATGTTTGATCCAGCCTACAGAGCTGAATTTATAACCTCTCTCTCTGTGGTTTCTCCCATATTCTGCTTCTTCTTCTTATTCCTTAGCATTATCGTATTTCCAAATTAGGGTGTTTTCACATTTCAAAATTTGCTTCTTTATTTTTGAATCTTGTGTCTTACTCCTCTGTTATTCTATTGGATTTTGTTTCTGTTTCTCTTGATTTTAGACTTTTGTGTTGTCTTTGTGGTGCATTGCTTAAAAGAAGACACTCTACACCATTCTTCACTCTCCCATTGTGTGCGTGGGGTGGGTGAGGGGGATGGATTTTTATTTAGTTTCTTTGAGAAGCCTAGGCTACTCCTAGAGCACCTTTTACAAAATCCTTCTCTTAGCATCTCCCTGTAAATATGGATTCAGAATTCTACAGGAAGCAGAATACCCATGGAATGCAAAAATCAAGGCTTTTTGACATCTTCATCCTTTAGATTAATTATATGCCTGTCTTTGGACTTTATAGCATATGATCGGGAGTTTGCTTAATGGCAGGCATTAAATCCCATGTTAAGAGACTGCAAGAAAAAAACAGAAGCTGAGCCCATAAGGGGCTTGTACAGGGTATCAGATTTTATACTGACCCCACTGGAGGTCTGGAGTCATGATCACAATCACCCTACTGCATGAGCTGGCCACATGGGTGACACCTGGAGGGGTTCTGAGCCCAACAATCCTGAACCCAGCAGAGCCACAACTAACACAGGCTGAAGCAGGGAAAACTAAGTCTGTTGCACCAAACTCCAGCCATGGGAAGGTGTTTGGAGTAGAAACAAGGGCTACTTTGTCTTTGCTGCTCACCCACCTTCCCTGGTGTGGTCCCCAGTGAGATTATCAGGAATAGAGTGATCCAGGGAGTAGGGTTGTAGTGATTCTGGAGACAAATATTCCTCCCCCCCACCTTTATGCTGCCACTGATGTGCTCTATGGCTTAATCCAGTTCAATAGTCTCTTCTGTGCAATACATGAGGCAATGATGCCTCATCACGCAGAGGAACAGATATGCAAATAACTTCATTCCAGAACATTCTGAGGATCCCAAATTTGTTCTAAAGTTGCACAACATTATTCCTTCTGGGATTTTAAAAGGAAAAAAAATGACCTGGCTCTTCAACTATTTCATGGTCATTAAATAGCACATCATAACAATAATTATAGCAGATATTATTTATTAGATGTTACTTATGCCAGAATTGTACTAAGTGCTGTTCTACTTATACATCATTTTATTCACTTCCCATACAACCTATGAGGTAAGCACTGTTACTATTTAATTTTACAGATGAAAAAAACAAGCTTAGGGGGCATCTGGGTGGCTCAGTTCGTTAAGCATCTGCCTTTGGCTCAGGTCATGATCCCAGGGTCTTGGGATTGAGCCCTGCGTTGGGCTCCCTGCTTCTGTCTCTCCCTCTGCCTGCTGCTGCTGCTCCCCCTGCCTGTGTTCTCTCTCTCTGTCAAATAAATAACATCTTTTTAAAAAAAGAGAGAGAGAAAGAAAAAAATCATAGAAAGTCAAGAAGCTTGCTTGACATCACTCAATAGGTCAAAGAATTAGAACGCAGACCCAAGTCAGCCTGAACACAAAAGACTTAGGCTTTTAAACAAAGGTGTCTACATTTCTATGAGAACCAGATTTTCAAAAGCCTTCCTATCTCATACCTTCTGACGAGCTGTCACATGAACTACTGAACTGTCCCAGAAATGGACATCCACACTTGATATATTGGTATCCAAACTGCATTTCCCAGATTGTGCCTCACACTGAAAGTAACACAAAAACCCTTTGTAAAAACCACAAGTCCTGTTTCTTGGGGTGGAAAATGTGGGCACTACGATTTAGGCAGATTACCAAATTTTAGTGAATTGGAGTGCAAGGCAATGCACTCAGAAGTAAAACTAGTCAGAGTACCATGTTATCTTCTGTGATCTGAAAGGCACGGGTGGATCTTCTGGCGTCTGGAGGTCCTCCTTACGAATCTCATTCCTCATGATATTATTGAAGTGTAGAAATGCAGATTTTCCATTGGTTTCAAATGATGGAAATGTGGATAAAAAGACCGACCTCGCTGTGCTGACATTAATTATTTAAGCAGTGCTTTCTCCAGGGACTGCCATGGCCTGCAGATGGGGTGTGGGGGGGGCTCCATGAGCTGTTCTCTTATATTATGAACATTTACAATATGACATTTCTCTATATTCCAAATGTGGGCTTTAATTAGCAACCTCACTATGCCTTTGGGTTCTGTTGTCATCATTTAGTTGTGTTTGTTGAGCACAGGAAGAGATGGGGGTGATGGGGCCGTAGTAAAGAGAGGACTCTAGAAATTCATGATCCGCAAAATATTTTCTGTTCCCAAATGTGGCCCATGGTCTCAAAGATTTAACAACCACCGAGTAAAGATCATTTTTATTGTGAAATCCAAACATCCTCTCACGGGGATCATTGTACCACTCAAAAGAGCTGTTTATATTAGACACCTTCAGCTCAGGTAATTTACCAAAAACAGGAAGTTAGATGGGGAAGGGGTACCGGGCAGCAAAAAAATTGAATAACTCTTCATAGACCTCCTTTACAGCACGTTTTCTCTTTGGCTCTAACATCACCATATTTTGTTTAGAGCACCTCGGTGTGGCCAAAAAAGAAAAGTCATTAGAGAGGAAGTCTTGGAAACTAACGCCTAGACTATTTCTCGAGGTCCCTAGGAGTCCCCAAGAAAAAGAATCCATCGTAGCGTTCTCACTCAAGCCCAGTGGGCTGGTATCCATTGCCCTATTGATTTTTATCATCATGCCTCAAACCTCAAAATGCCACGGCCCGAGATGGGATCTCACCAAACCTGTACTTATCCTTCAATTTTCCGGTCATCTTTCTCTTTTCTCATGCACAACTTCTCCAGGCTCCCACTTCCCCCCAAATAACAACTGCTGACCCGGTTTTTCCTTTCCTGTCTCTTTAAGTCAGAAACTTCCTGAGGTTCCCAAGTGCTGCCCGCCTCCGCGGAGGCCAGGCCCAGCCTCCACCGACTGCAGTGAGATTTGCAAGTGAATCCCCTGATCTGAACAACAGCGTCGGGCCAGTTTCCCATCAACGTCTTGTGACTTCCAGGCACCCACCTCCCAAACGCCAGTGGGCTCCAAGACATCCTATGAACCGGCTCCAAAGACAGAGAGACCAAACCAGTCCACACTGGCAGCTCCAAAAGGGGAAAACCTAAAAACCACGAAATCCAACTAACGAATACACGAAAGGCGATAAAATCATTTAAAACTCAAAACGCAAAAAAAAAAAAAAAAAAAAAAGTAAATAAATAAAAATAAAACTCAAAACGCCTACCTTACAGATTTCCCAAAGCTCTTTGCTCGTGCAAGGATCCTCCCCTCTGGGTCTGTTTTCTGGTTTCCTAATAGCTGCGCTTTCTCAGCCCAGCAACAGCCTCAAGTGTCAGGCTCTGGAATACACATGCTGCACCCACCCAGGCAGCCCTTGGGTGCCAGGCAGCCCCTTGCCTTCCTTCCCAGCCCTGGGCCAGCCCATGCCAAGTCCCTGACTGTTGATCAACTCCTCCATAGGGCAGAATGGGGGGGCAAGGGAGCCCCCAGGGGCTGGGGACCGATTCCACCCACCGTGGGCCGGCTGGCCACCCATCTGGGTGAGAGGGACCCCCGTATCCCTTTGCTAACCTTCAGACCCCTCCGGAGCTGTCGGGCCTCGCTCCGACCCCCCTCCCCCCAAGTTGGCAGGTTGCCCCTGGCTGTCGGGCTCGCAGGGGGATGCCTCTTACCTTCGCAAAGCCCCAGCTCTTAAAAGCCTGGCTGGAGCCTCCAAGGAGTCATGCGTTTTCCTGGACATTGGAGGCAACCAATTCCAGAAGCAGGGAACATTTCGAAATGAAACAGAAAGTAACCCGGTGATCCAGCCGGACCCCCGGACCTGCACTTGGCCCTCGCAGCAGCCTCTGCGGGGGAGGCTGCGACCGGCCCAGCCCGCCCAGCTGTTTCAGCCGCGAGCGCATTCAGAGAAAACTGCAGCTTGCAAGTCTGGAACTCACGGCCTGGGCTTTTTATTTTACTTTTTTTTTTTTTTTTTAAGTATTTGTTGAGCTCTTTAACATGCAGTTTGTCTCCTTCTGCAGGGAATTACTCAGTGAGCCTGTCACCTGACTCACAGCAGCTCCATTATATAATTCAGACCCTGCTATTTGAGTTCTGATCAGAAACTCCCCTCCTGTCCCCCCATCTACCTCCCCCACCCCCTGGAGTGAAAGGAGAGGCCCAGAGGGAGATGCTGGGAAGACCACTATCCTTTTTTGAAACTTCCTTGGGGGTGGGGGCGTGCTACAGTTTTGCAGGGCATTTTTATTTCCCTTTGGTTTGATTCTTCTGGGGTAGAGGACCTCCTAAATGCCAATGCTGAGTTAGCAGAGATTTCTGAACGTGTACCATCTCAAGATGTAAGTGTAGCACTTTCCTTGATTTTCTTTTAGGGTGGCTGTAGATGTGATACATTAACCGAAGAAGTTTTCAAATGATAGAGTGCATAGATTTATAACACCTGTGCAAAGGAGAGCTCTAAAACCTGGAGTCAAAAAATAAAATAAATAAATAAATAAATAAATAAATAAATAAATAAATAAAATAAATACAAAAATAAAATAAAATAAATTAAAAAAAAACAAAACCTGGAGTGTTTCTACTTTTGCCACATATCTAAGTTCCCTGAAATGCCAAAGGGATATATTGGGTAGAGGGGTCTTTAGCCAATCCCCCTCCTCTCACCTGCACTTGATCATCATAAACCCTCGCCAGCGCCACCCCCCCCCAAAAAAGCATAACATCCAACCAAAAGGCAGAAGCTTGCTATGCAAGTACCTCTTAAAAGCCAATTCCCCCAGCCTCTACTTCCCACCAAATTGAAATCTTTAAGGCAAATCTCTCTGGATAATTTGAAGCCAGCACTGTCTTGGGTGAAAGTGATAAGAATTGTCTCAATCTACCCCAATTTTCCTTTCTTAGCCGCTGTGTCATCTCTGAGATACTTATTGGGGGACCAATATGTTAAAGTATAGAATGGGCCCATGAATAAATGGCTTTTTAAGAAACTCAGATGGCACAAATAAGCATAACAGTGAAAGCATCATGCAACATGATGATCGGCATAAAAAACTCCAGCCTCTTGGCTCTGTCCATATCAAAGCCAGGCTGACCAGTATGCAGAGGGGGCTCTGTCCACAGAGGGGGCTCTGGGCTCCCAGTCTTCTCTCAGCGAGTGGAGTCTTGTTGCTGAATGTGTTAAGTACCTAAAAAAGACTGTTAAAGTTTATGGGAACAAATATTAATATTGATCACCATCCTTTGGTTTCTCCTTCTGCACCCCTCACCCATATCCACCAAAGAAAACTACCTTGTCCTTCCTACCTGCCTCAGCTTTGGACATAATATTAGATACCATTACTATATTGAACTGTGTTGACATTATACTGATACTGTGCCCTAAGTATAACTTTCAGTGTCCATTGTAAGTGTCTGTCCACACATCTGAAGCTGGCACGGGATCATTATTACCCTTCTTATACAGACCCAAAGAAGCCAGTGACACAGGCAGGAATTACAAGTCAGGTTTCCTACTTGCAGCACTCAGTTTTGCAAAGACCAGCTACACATGAAAAAAAAAAGTGTAAATCTGAATGACAGATTGATGTCTGTTTATTTCACCCCCTCTAGGTGTAGTAAATACAGTATGTTGCCACAGTTGCTATGGTAACTACTTCTGTCTTAAGGAAAATAAGGATACATAGTAAGATAATAGAAAGCATCAGGTTTTTCTATTTACTGGTGAGACTCTCCCCAGTAACGAGAAGACAAGCGATAATACAAAATGTACCCTTGGCCCGTATATAACCATTAAATATTGATGCCACAAAAATTGAATTTCCTAGATCAGCGCCTTTGGTAGAAATACAATGTGAACCATATATGTAATTTAAAACTTTCTAGTTGTTGCATTAAAAATTAGTGGTTAATTTTGGTAATATATTTTATTTAATCTAATACATCTAAAATATTATTTCAACATGTAATCAATAGAAAATTATTCACAAATTATTTTGTATTCTTTTCTTCATACTAAATCTCTGAAATCTGATATGAATTATATGTATTTTGCACCTATATCACATCTCAATTATGAGTAGCCATGTTTCAGGTGCTCAATAGCTACATGTGGCCACACCTAGTCACTTTGGATGGTCCCACTTCAGACTGTATTTGGTCATGTGGGGCTCAGAATTTGAGTAGTATTTGTCTATCCCTACTTGAAACTTTTGGAAAAATAAATTGCATTCATTTGGTTCTAGCTTTATGGCATAAATCAAGTGGTGTTCTCTAGGCGGAGCAAGAAAATATCAAATAAACTTGGAATTGAAGTGTTTTTGGGTTCCTGGGTGGCTCAATCAGTTAAGTGTCTGCCTTCAGCTCAGGTTATGGTCCTGGGATGGAGCCCCACATCGGGCTCCCTGCTCAGTGGGGAGTCTGCTTCTCCCTCTGTCTCTGCCCCACCCCTACCTGTGCTCTCTCTCTCTCAAATAAGTAAAATCTTTACATTTTTTAAATTAAAAAATTATATTAAAGGCTTCAGCTTTTTTTTTTTTTTTCATATCCCTCACCAGAGGATAGGAAAAATTTAAAAAATAAATCTCAGGTTTATAAAAAATTCCCTTGTTGGGTTGCCTCAATTACCAAAGTTAGGGACCTTTGAGTCATGTTTCGCTGCATTTTCTATTATCTCCCTCTGCTCTTTGGAGCCCTTCCAACAGACCACTCAGTCTGTAGAATCTACCTGTCATCTCTTCTCCAATTCCAGGACCTCTGCAATATCCCAGAAGATCCCAAGAGCCTCTGCCTGGGCTTCCTGCCTCCATTCTCTACCCACTCTGGTCCAGTTTCTATCTTGCCTCTAGTTTGAGCACCCGGTGAAAGCAGACATTTAATCATGTAGCTTCTCAGCTTAAAACCTTTAATAGCAACCTGCTACCTTCCACATAAAATTCATACTCCTAGCTGTGATATCTAGGTAATCAGGTAATCATAAGCTGGCCTTCAGGGAACTTTCTGGCTCATCTCCTGGCTGTACTTTCTTTGATTTTACCATGGTCTGCATTCTTGACTGCGCCGTGATTTCCATGACAACATGCCTTTGTTTAGTCTGTTCCCTCTGCCTGGAATGTCCTATCTTAAAATGCCTACCCCTTACCAAACAGTAAAATTCTTTGAGCCTAGCTCCAGTATTTACTGTAGGTTTTCTTAATCTTATAGTCGAAATTAGCAGCCCCCTCAACTATGTTATCATTCTACTTTTATAAATAGATGTGTACAACATTTATCACAGTCTATTGTAATTATGTGACACGCTAGACAAGTGTTTCCTCAAGGAGAGGAACCACATACTGTTTACCTTTGAATTCACTTTGGAACATAGTAGGATCTCGATAAATGCTGGAGGAATTCCAATGCCTTTCCCTTTCCATTTCCCCCTCCTTATTGTCTAACCACTTGTTACATCATCACCATCATCACCACCACCATCATTACATAGCAGCCAATGTGGATTAGCACTACTATGTATCAGGCACTGTGCTAAGCATTTTACATACATTGCATTTAAGTTCAACCACAAATCTGCAAGCACAAATCTGGGACTTCTCAATTTTCAATAGCTGTGGGATCTTGAATACCATTTCCTTCTTTCAACAAGTGTTTTGAGGTACTCTTTTTTTTCAAGTTTTTATTTAAATTCTAGCTAGTTAATATAGATGGTAATACTAGTTTCAGGTGTGTAATTTAGGCTTCATCATTTACATACAACCTGGTGCTCATCACAACAAATGCCCTGCTGAATCCTTATCACCTATTTCTGCCTCCCCTCTCCTCCAGCAATCCCCGGTTTGTTCTCTACAATTAAGAGTCTGTTTCATGGTTTGCCTCTCTCTTTTCTTCCCTCCCCATATTCATTTGTTTTGTTTCTTAAATTCCACATATAAGTGACCTTATGTGGTATTTGTCTTTCTCTGATGGACTTGTTTCACTTAGCATAATGTCTGGATCCATCCTCATCCCTGCAAATGGCAAGATTTCATTACTTTTGATGGCTAAGTAATATTCCATTATATATATATATATATAAATATATACATATATATGTGTATACACACACACACACACACACACACACACACCATTTCTTTCTTATCCACTTATTAGTTGATGGACATTTGGGTTCTTTCCATAATTGGGATATTGTAGATAATGCTGCTATAAACACCAGGACGCATGTATCATTTGAAGATAATTCTTATAAACACCATTTATGAGAGGTTGATGTGCAGTTATGACTCCAAAGAATGTAGAATCGCATACTTGCTTGTTAATTTATTTATTAACAAGCTAATGCTTGTGTCTTGTCTTATAGTTTATTGTCTCTATCTGTTTAATGCTTTTAATTCTTAATGGGTTGGGAAAACAGGAAGCCTAACTTAATAGTATTTTGTACAGGGCAAGAATATGACATATTTGAGGAAGGGCTGAGAAACCCTGTTACGTGGACATCACAGATGTGACAGTTTTTGGGTTTTTTTTTTTTTTTTTTGCTTTTTTAAAAAAGATTTTATTTATTTATTTATTCATGAGAGACACACAGAGAGAGGCAGAGACCTAAGCAGAGGGAGAAGCAGGCTCCTTGTGGAGAGCCAGATGAGGGACTTGATCCCAGGACCCTAGGATCATGACCTGAGCCAAAGGCAGATGCTCAACCAGTGAGCCCCCCAGGTGCACTGACATTTAGTTTTGTTGGTTGGAATCATTTTTGGCCTTATTTCTGGCTCTCCAGTCATTTCCACATAATTCAGTTTAGTAGGGCTTTAAAAAGTGGAAGGACCAACACCAAATGGCAGTGAGGGTGTGGAACCACAAGAACTCTCATTCGTTGCTGTAAGAATGCCAAACAGCCATTTTGGAAGACAGTTTGATGGTTTCTTACAAAATAAACTCTTGACATAGAATCCAGCAATTGCACCCATTGGTATTTACCCCAATGGATTGAAAGTTTTGTCCACACAAAAACCTGCACGTGGATGTTTATAGCAGGTTTATTCATAATTGCCAGAACTTAAACACAAACAAGACGTCCTTCAGGAAGTGCATGGATAAATAAACTTGGTACATCCAGATGACAGAAAATTATTTAGCCTAAAAAGAAATGAGCTCTGAATGGGGCATGTGGATGGCTCAGTTGGTTAAGCATTGGACTTTTTTTTTTTTTAAGATTTTATTTATTCAGAGAGAGAGAGAGAGGCAGAAAGAGAAGCAGGCTCCATGCAGGGAGCCCGAGGTGGGACTCGATCCTGGGTCTCCAGGATCACACCCCAGGCTGCAGGCAGCGCTAAACCACTGCACCACGGGAGCTGCCCAGCATCAGACTTTTTATTTTGGCTCAGGTCATGATCTCAGGGATTTGGGATTGAGCCTCAAAATGGGTTCTGCTCAACGTGGAGTCTGCTTCTGCTCCTCTCCCTTGCTTGTGCTGTTTGTCGGTCTGTCTGTCTGTCTCTCTCTCTCTTAAATAAATAAATAAAATCTTCAAAATCTTTGCAAAAACAAACAAAAAACACAACCAAACAAAAAAAGAAATGAGCTATGAAGCTATGAAAAGAGATAGAGGAGATTTAAGTGTCTATTACTAAATAAAAGGAGCCAATTTGAAAAGGCTCCGTCCTGTATGATTCCAACTATATGACATTTTGGAAAAGGTAAAAACCATGGTGACAGTAAAAAGATTAGTGGTTGTCAAGGGCTAGGGAGGGTGTGTGTGTGTGTGTGTGTGTGGCAGGAATGAATAGATGGAACATAGATTTTTGTGGCAGTGAAACGACTCTGTATGATGCTACAATGGTGGATACATGTCATCATACATTTGTCCAAACCCATAGAGTGTATAACACTGAGAGTGAACCTTTATGTAAACTACAGACTTTGGGCGATAATGATGTGTCAATGTAGTTATTGTAGTAACACATCAGTGGTGATTCATCAGTTGAAACAAATGTAACTCTGATGCCAGATGCTGATAATGGGGAGGCTGTGGGTATGTGTGGGAGGGAAGGAGATATATGGGAACTTTCTGTACTTGCTGCTCAATTTTGCTGTGGACCTAAAACTGCCCTAAAAAATAAATTGGGGCACCTGGATGGCTCAGTCAGTTAAGTGTCTGCCTTCAGCTCAGGTCATGATCCTAAGGTCCTGGGATGGAGCCCCCGCTCAGTGGGGAGCTACTTCTCCCTCTCCCTTTGCCCTTCCCCTGCTCATGCTCTCTTTCTCTCTCTTTTTCAAATAAATAAATAAAATCCTTAAAAAAGTAAACAAAATTTAAAAATAAAAAATAAAGTCTAATTAAGAAAGAAAAACAGAGGGGCCAAGGAATGGCTCCTCATGGGTGCCCAGCAATTGTGCTCACTGGGTTCTATTGTTTTTCCATCACATTTTCAGCTACTCAAGTTTATTAATCGTTTTCTTTATTTTGTTTCCACAACACCACTAAATAAATGATAGTGCATGTACTAAGGGATTAATAAATTCTTGTTTAAATGAAATGAAGAGAAAATACACTTGTGCTTCAAATAATAAATACATATTTCCACCTACATAAGCAGCATAATAGCCTTCATGTCAACACAAAGCTATTACTGATGAAGTTTCTGGAGACTCTGGAGCCTGGGACAGCCTCAGACTTGGAGGATGGTTGTGCTAGAAGTTCTGACCCGGGGCTGGAAGAGTGACTGAGTCTTGGGAAAATTTAACCTGTTCATGGACTCAATCCTGGAAGTATTTTGTATGCCCCCAGCTGTCAGCCCTTACCACCACCTGCTGGATTTACAACACACTGCATGCAGCAGGGTTGCCTCTGCAGGGTGGGGTACTGAGAGCCTCAATTTCCTCATCTATAAAGAGTAGATGAGAATATTGCAGGTTGTTGTGCATGCTTCAGGAGATCATGTCTATGATCAGCTATTGGCTAATGTCTGTGTCAATTAATGTAAAGGTTTATTTTTAACATTTTTAAAGATTTATTTATTTGAGAGAGAGCATGTGTGAGTAGGGGGAGGGGAGAGGGAGAAGGGAGAGAATCTCAAGCAGACTCCTTGCTAAGCGCACAGCCTGACTCGGGGCTCAATCTCAAGACCCTGAGATCATGTCCTGAGCTGAAATCAAGAGTTGAGTGCTCAACCAACTGCACCAGCCAAGTGCCCTTATTCTTAATATTAAGTATAATTAGATATGACATGATAATAACAAAATACTAGAGATGGCACTGGGGAGCTCGAGAGATGGCGGTGCCCACGGGAACGCCTCTTCTTCTACCTCATTTACCTTCTTTCTACCCAACTTGAGGTTGACCCACATTCTGAGCAGATTGACTTCCCCAACCTCTGCTTCCTTGCTTCCTTCTTTCTTTTTGCATCCCTCCCTCCTTCTCTCTTCATTGTCCTTCTTCCTCCTTCACTCTTCTCTTTTCTCTCCTTTCCGCTGATTATTTTTTTTTTCCGCTGATTATTTTTTAAATGCGTTGTTTTTAGTTGCCTTATGTGTTTCTTGGGGTATGGAGTTATAGCTTGTGATGAGCACCAGGTGTTGCATGGAAGTGTTGAATCACTACACTATGCACCTGAAATTAATATTACACTGTATATTAACTACCAGAATTAGAATAAAATAAAGAGAAATTATGACTAAAAACATAAAATAAAACAAGTTTGTTTTGTCCCTTGCTATTCTTGGCTAACTAAGACTCTTTGGTTTTGTTTGTTTGTTTGTTTGTTTGTTTTTACTAAGACTCTTTGTATCGGGTTCTTCTTGCCAAAGCCATATTAAGCTCACCACGGTTGCTAAACTTAGACCAACCTGTTTCTTGGAAGGTCCACGATACCATAAACAAGAAAGGTATGAGGTCAAAGGATTCTTGTTCAGAGCAAAGGGGGCTGTTTCACACAGGACTTCCCAGAAGGCAGGCAGAGCCTGACAAGAAAAAGATCGGAGGCCTCCAGCATAATCTATAACAGAGCAGTTAATAACTCACTCTCTGCCAAGTCAGAACGACTGCCAATCTCCGAAGCCATTTTTCAAATTGTCTTTTGGCCAGCTCAGCATAACGTCTATATGACAGCTTTGGGAGAAAACAGAAAAAGGCAGTTTCCCAGAGGGCAGGTGGTTTTGATGCTTCTTTTAATTCTCTCCAAAGCACCATGTGGAAGTTATGTGATGACATGCATCCAAAAAGGATTGATACCCAAGAAAAACAACAGAAGGGAGGGAGATACACCGTGGACTGCATAATGGGGTAAATGAGTGAGGTTTTAAAAGGTGGAGGATACAGTAGGGAGAGACCTGGGATTGGATTTTAGTTCTGGTGCCCACTAACTGGGGAAAGCTAGTTAGCCTCTGCTTCTTCCTCTGAACAATGCTGATAATCATAGATCAAGGGTAAGTTGGAGGTGGTGTTGGTAAAGCATCTGTCAAGTGGCCTGGTGTGTAGCAGGTGCTGAATGACATTGGCCAGGTACATTTCTGAGTTTCTGTTTCTTCGACTCTAAAATGGAAAGAGATTACAATGCCCCCTTTCTAAAGTTCCTTGGAGTAAGCTTGGAGCTTCCAGCAAATGATTAAGTACTGAGTGTGGATATTTTCTCTCTTACCCATCCCAAAGCCTCTACATGGCAGATTACAGTTTCTAAAGTTGGACACAGCTGTCTTCCATCCCACCTACTCTTTAGAACCTTGCCACTTCCCGATCAGGGGGTGGAATCTAATTCCTCTTCCTATGAATCTGGGTGGAGGGGAGAGCTTAGAGCATGCTTGTAGTCAGTGTGGTGGAAATAATTCTAGGTCATAAAGGACAAGTTAGCTTCCATCTTACTAATTGGAATATTTACTCTTGAAGCATTTAGCTGGCAAGTGAACAACTGA
Organism: Canis lupus familiaris; assembly: GCF_011100685.1. NCBI lineage: Eukaryota > Metazoa > Chordata > Mammalia > Carnivora > Canidae > Canis > Canis lupus. Next base: position 13,729,323 of record NC_049256.1, on the reverse strand, counting down.
CTTCCCTGCAGCTGCCATCCTATGAGGAAGCCCAACATAGCCCAGATGGAGACACCATAGAGAGAGTTCCCAGATGCTCCATCCCCAGCCCCCATAGTCATTGCCTGACTGGAACCTTATCAGAGACTAGAACCAGAATCACCCAGCCGAGCCCTTCCTGAATTCCTGATCCATGTCAATGAAATGTTGATGTTGAACATGCAATAAAACCTAACTGGAATGGAAATATGACCTATATTATATTCTCCTATGGCACAACAGTATTGGATTTAAAGCTCAGGCTCTGGAATTGGGGAGGACCAGGGTTTAAATGGACCCTGTAATTTAGCTTTGGATCTTTACTAAGTCCATATGTCTAAAAAAGTGATAAAAATTAGGACTAAGTTATAGGATTATTGTCAGGAGAAAGGAGGTGGTTCTGGTTAAGTACTTAGCATTAAAACTGACACAGGGTAGACAAATCTTAGATATTCTTTGTCATCACCTCTACCACCAATGCCAACACCATCACCAGAAACCCTATGGTAATCATTAAGATGGGGTTTGCTCCCAAGGCATTATGGCTGACTGGCATGCACTCCTTTCTTTTTATAATTACACTTCCTTCCATTTAGCCAACTTTCTTTTCAACTCATACTTTGTACAACTACACTTCTCAACCTTCATGCTAATGTTACAGTCATAAGGAATTGCTTCAAACCATCTAGTCAATCTTAGCTGCATTGGACAGCTTACCCACAATTGGTGATCACTTTATCCTCAATGTTCTTTTTTTTTTTTTTTTTTTACCCTTAATGTTCTTAACTGTCATAGTCATCGTTGCTACTAATGGCCAAATATTCTGGAGCAGGAGATCTGTTTTGACCAAGAACTATCTATCCCTATTCAGGTCAGACTTTAAGTACCTATAATGAGCCAACAGAAGAAAAAAAAAATTAAGGTCCAAAAAGAGAAGGTATATTGAAATCAGCATGATAATTTGCTTAATCACTCATATATTCATACATTCATTTGGTCATTCAACAGATAGTTATTAACAGCTTACCATGTGCCGGAGTCTGGACATGCAAACATAAACAAAGCAGATGTAATGTCTGTCCTCATGAAGTGTTCAGACTGGTGGAAAGGAATTGGCTTTGTCATTAAATAACCTAGAGTTTGAATCTGACTCTATCACTTGCTACATATTGAATTTGCTTAAACTTTTTCTGAGCCTCATCCTTTTCTTAGGTTCATTGTGAGGTTTAAATGAATTGGCAGAGAATGCGTACCTTGTTATCTGGCAATGCGTATGTCTGTCCTAAAGGTCATATAATTGGTAGGTTCTGCAGTCAGGATAGAAACCCAGGCATGTCTGGCTTGCATGTTTGTGGTTTTAAAAGAATTTTCTAATTACATCTATTTTGATATTCCTCCTTCATTAATTTATCACTCATTCCAAAATTGGGAAAAAAAAAAGTTTTACCATGTCTTTTTTTTTTTTTTTACCATGCCTTTTTATCTTTCTTCTGCAGAACCTGATGCAGTAAGCATCAACTGATATGAAAGTCACAAGGCAACCAGTCTTGTCACAGAAAAAGTAACAGGAATAGTTATGTTTCTTCAGGTTATACTTGGGAAGCTGGAATAAAGTGTTGGGTTATGAAGGATGTCTTAAAAATTTTTTTATTGGAATAGAATTGACATACAATGTTATTTTGGCTTTAGGTGTACAACAGGGATTTGAGAATTCTATGTGTTACTCAGTGCAGTGAGTGTAGTTACCATCTGCCACCATACGACGTCATCACAGTATTACTGACTCTATTCCTTATGCAGGTACTTTTCATCCCAGTGACTTCTTTATTTTATAATTGAAAGTTCTCCTTTCACCTGCTTCACCCATCCCCTCACCTATCTCCCCTCTGGCAACTACCAGTTTGTTCTCTGTATTTGTGATTGTTTCTGTTTTTGTTGTTTGTTGGCTTTGTTGTTTACATTCCACATATGTGTGAAATCATACTGTATTTGTCTTTCTCTGTCTGACTTACTTCACTTAGTATAATATCCTCCAGGTCCATCCTGATCTAAACTGCGCAGCCCTAGTCAGCATCCAACCAGAAAGAGCTACTCTGGCCATGTGGTAATTTATGGGCATAATTTATTTAAAAGTTTGGAAATATTACAAAATTTCTTAATCATCTAGGGGACTTCCATTAAAAATCCACCAGGTTACAGTACTGTATGCAAAGCCTTTTCAAACCTCTGAGCCCTCTATTATGTTGGACATCATGTTGCAATTCTTCTCTTGACGTCCACAGCCCCACTTACTTCTAAGCTACTTTAAAAAAATAAGCAACTCACCAGACAATGCACTTTCCTTATTCTCTGTCTTTTGCAGCACCATTTATCAGTATATTCTCTTCAGAATATTGGTTTTAGGAAATGCTCTACTGAAAAATGGAGGTGTAGTCAATGGTTGTGGGTAATCCTGTTTACTGATAACCCCTTTCCCCTTCGAGGTTACGTTAGCATTTCAAATGCTCTAAGAAGTCCTGCAACAAATAAACCTGGCTAGCTTAGCTTAACCCAATATTTTCTAAACATTGGACTCCTCTTTTTCTGAAAGCTCTTAGGAACTAGAGTTTATTAACTAGAGTTTGAGAAACGCTGATATATTCAAATCTTCTTCATCATTCATTCTTCATTTCCCCTTTATTCATTTGCTTGCCAAATATGTATTTAACACCATGCCAGACACTGGAGAATGAACAGGAAGGACAATGAAAGGTGGGTATAGTACCTGTGGTCATGAAGCTTATCATCTTGCCTGAGGGCAGATAAGTAAACATGCTACAAACACAGAATGTGGTAAGAGCTGTTGTAAGGGAAATAGAATTGTGGCACTGCATAGGGTTGGGACTTGAACAGTCTGGGGGAATGATTCGGGAGGGCTTCCTGGAAGAAGCGGCTTTATTTTTTTTTAATATTTTATTTATTTATTCATGAGAGACACACACACAGAGAGAGAGAGAGAGAGAGAGAGAGAGGCAAAGACACAGGCAGAGGGAGAAGCAGGCCCCACGCAGGGAGCCCGATGTGGGACTCGATTCTGGGTCTCCAGGATCATGCCCCCAGCTGAAGGCAGCACCAAACCGCTGAGCCACCAGGGCTGCCCAAGAAGTGGCTTTATATGAGAACCTAAAGGTGATGTGGGAAATAGCCAGATGGAAATCAGGGGCAGAAATGGAAAGTGTGATGCAGGCAGGGTCAACTGCTTATGTAAAGGTCCCCAAATCAGAGAGGGCCTGAGCTGCCTGAGTGACCAGAAACAGTCTCAACTCAAAGGCCACCATGAAGTCTTTGATATCCCTTTCATCACCATTTCCTGAATCTTCCTCTGTCCTCTAACCACATCTAGCTGATAAACATTTGTTGAATTGCTATTTCCTTTATGATAATGTGATCACAGATATGATCTGTTGAAGCACAGAGATACACATATATATACACACACACACACACCCCATCCCCAACACTCCTAAATTCAAAATAAAGGAGATTTTTTTTTTTTAAGATTTTATTTATTTATTTGAGAGAGAGAGCGCAAGCAGGGGGAGCAGCATGCAGAGGGAGAGGGAGAAGTAGACTCCCTGCTGAGCAGGGAGCCCAGTGAAGGGCTTTATCCCAGGATCCTGGGATCATGACCTGAGCCAAAGGCACTCAATGGACTGAGTCACCCAGGTGCCCCCAAAATAAAGGATAATTTTTAAAAGAGGTTTATTGCTAAAAATGTATATGGATGTTCTTTTATTAATTTTATTTCCAAATTTATTTTTTAATTAAAAAATTAAATATAGATATGTAATTGTGAATGGTGAAGTGACACTCTTAATTAACTCCATTGTTGTTTAATCCTCTTTAACATGTTTTCCAATATCAGGCAGGTTGCTTTTGTGACCTAGCAAAGAGAGAGGTAAAAGTGTAATTGGGCAGATTGAATAAGATGCTTAGAATCAAGCGTACCTAAAAGCCAAGAGATTAGACCCAGCATCTCTCTCTGCAGCTGCCATACAGGAATTCCAGACTGCTCTCATCTCCTTGGTTCTCAGACACACAGTAATTCCTGCCTTTCTGTCTATGGCTGCCACCTGGTAATAAAAAAAGAACCATCCCTTTTGTCATCTGTAGAACAGAGGGTAATGTCTCTTAATTAACGAAAGGAAGTGGTGCAATGTAGTGAGAATATTGCAATTGTTTCCAATTAATCCCACATGCAGTTTGGCAAACTTAATAACGCATAAAATGACCTAGGATCTAAATATGGAGAACAATCATCTTTTATCATTTTCCTATTGTTCCAGCAAAAACAAGAAAATTCAAAGGCTTGATGCATAAAAGGTCTACAGATTTATAGTATCATAAATTCTTAAATATAATTGAAAATAGAAATGTACACATGCCTCTCAGATCTTCTGAACCCCCAAATGTTTTATAACCTCTGCAAGTCATCACACATTGACTGGTGTCGATTCAACCACAGTGGAGAAATTATTGGATTAGATACACCATTTGTCACTCAAGCAGACCATCATGGTCTTGGAAAAACAGGAATTAATTAATTAATTTCATCAGACAGTAGCATATCTAGATTCTTTGAGGATAGAGCATGTGCCTTGTGCATTCATCAACCCCTACAGATAAATGCCTCATGAAATGTCTTGCCGCAGATCCATTATACTTTCTTTTTTTTTAAAGTGCAAATGGGGGTTGGGGTGGGGGGAGTGCCCAATGCGGGGCTTTATCTCACAACCCTGAGATCATGACCTGAGCCAAAATCAAGGTCGGACAACTGACTGAGACACTCAGTTACCCCAATGTTTTCTTTTAAGTTGGGATAAAATGCATATAACATAAAATTCAGCATTTTACCCATCCAAAGTGTATAATTCAGTGACATTTAGTACTTTCATGATTTTGTACAACCATCACCATCATCTAGCTCCATCATATTTTCATCAACCAAAAAGGAAATCACCGTACCCAGTCACTCTTTGTTTCCTCCTCCCTACCAGCCCCTGACCACCACTTGTCTGCTTTTTGTCTCTATGGGTTTCCATATTTTGGAAGTTTAATATAAACAGAATTGCATAATATGTGGCCTTTTGTGTCTGGCTTCTTTCCCTTTGTATAATTTTTTCAGGATTCGGCCATATTATAGCTTGTAATAGTACTTCATTCCTTTTTATGGGTGAACAATATTCCACTACATACTGCATTTTGTTTATTCATCACTTGATGGACATCTGGGGTGTTTTCACTTTCTGGCCATTGTAAATAATGTTGCTATAAACATTCCTGTATAAGTTTTTATTTGAACACTCATTTTCAATTCTTTTGGGTAGCTACCTAACTGTAGACTTGTAGGTGCATGTATACTCTTTTTAAAATTGAATATTATCAGGATTCTGCAAAGATTGAATGTATTTGCTGAAATGCCTTAATGAAAATGCTATTAAGCCCTGAGATGTGCTTGCTTATCTCACAATGAGTCAGGAAAATTTGTGTGGGGTCACTCCTCTCTCCATTAGTTCTGAGGCTACTTTCTTCAGCAGATCTTTGTTGCTAAACACTTGAGCACTGGAGTAGGATTATGTGAGTTTCAATACCAAGCCTGGCATTTTTCAAGGTGTGATCTTAAAATTAGTTGCTTAACTTCTAAAAGTTTCATTGTTTATAAATGGGGGAACTACCTGTAATGACAACATAGGGTTGTGGTTACTTTCAAGAGGATAATATATCTAAAAGACTTACTATATCAGTTGGCTAATAAATGCTCAAGAAATTTAACCGTGGATTGTATTTATACATCCTGGTATCCCTGTGGTGTTTAAGTAGTGCCGTGCTGGGCACATAAAAGTCACTTAATTAGAACTGAATATGTAACATGTTTAATGGGAATTGCCTTTGGTCATTTTGGAGTTTATGAATCTCTCTTTCTTCCTTCCTTCCTCCCTCCCTCCCTCTCTCCCTTCCTTCCTATTTTGTGTTAGAATGTTTCATTTCCTAAAGGGTGAGCAACAGATGGAATTTGACTTTGGAGATCCAGTGTCCATGAATATGGGAAGAGTTCCCCTCATGGGCGTTCTCATTTAATCACTTTGTGGGTGACGTTAGTTATGGGCAGCATAGGTGAGTTCATGAATCTGGTGTTCCCTGCTCAAATTTGTGTATACCTTGTTGAGGAACTTCTCCAAAAGGAAACATCCAAAAACTCTGAGTGTATTAGAAAATTTATGTTTATTAATTTAGGTCCATCTGTGGCATTCTGATTGCAAACCCTATGCCATTTATAATGCCCTATAACAGTTCAGTCTACTTTGCGTGGTTTTTTATGCCAGCTACAAACATCAGATTATATATACCTTGGCTGTGTACTTGTTTCTGGTTTATAATCTGCTCTCAGTTCTCTTAATGCCGCATCCCTGACTCACACCTGCTGTGAAATACATCCATATTTCACAACTCTACAGCTTCCCAAAATCCCAGCGTTAAACTTGAAGGAATTTTAGCTCCCATCCCCTTCCAGTGAAAGATCCAGGTTCAAGTGGAGAGATAGGAGGTCGTGAGAGAGGGAATGGCATCCAGTGGTGAGCTTTTCATGCCGAGAAAGATTTTAGAACATGTGTTTGTTGCCAGACTAGCCCTCTATCTCTTTTTTTCTTTCTGTCAGCCTTCAGGTGCTATGGTTTCTACTTGCTACTGTTCCCCATTGTAATATTCAGGGAAGACCCTTCCTCTACTTCACAGAGATGATTTATGTCATAAGAAATGGTCATAAAGAGTACCCCATGCAATGGGCCAAGTGACAGAGATGATATGGAAGTTGGCTAATTATCATGCACCTATCACTAATTTGCTACTACTCTGGGGGGTGCTTTCTTTTTTTAAAGATTTTATTTATTTATTCATGAGAGACACAGAGAGAGAGGCAGAGACACAGGCAGAGGGAGACACAGGCTCCCTGCGAGGAGACCATTGTGAGACTCGATCCCAAGATCACGACCTGAGCCAGAGGCAGATGCTCAACCACTAAGCTACTCAGGCATCCCCTGGGGGTACTTCCTTAAGGGGCATTTACTGCTGATCTGGTTTAGTTTTTTCCCCAGCCAAAGGTTTATCCAAAAGGACTGGTGCCCAAGATTTTCTGTAGGTGGACTGGCATGGGAAGTCGCCTTGGCCATGAACCTCACCAGTAGCAAATGATTGCTCACATGGAATTGGTGTTATAGGGAGTCCAATAAACATAACATCCAAGTGAAGACTATATGCTTGCTATGCAAACACTTTCTAAAGGCCATGCCCCCAACCTCCTCTTTCAGCCATAAGGAAATCCCCAAGGCAAATCTATACAGACATTTTGAAGCTACCATTGTCTTGGATGACGGGAGTTAGAATCATTTCAGTCTGTCCCGATTTTTCTACCTTCGCACCTGCAATGAGAAGACATCAAGTGTCTCTGTCCAAATGATACATATTGAGGGATAGGCATGTTAAAATATTGGAATTGATCTATTCATGACAGGCTGAGAAACTTAGATGGTATAAACCAGCATAACACTTAGGAATACATTAAACATGATCATCAACATAAAAATCTCCAACCTGTTGGCTTTTTACATGGCAAAGCCAGCAAGAGCTGCATACAGGAACAAGACACAGGGAGGCTGCAAAGGGGCATTTCGTCACTTCTTGGCAGCACATAGCTCCCAAGCAATAAAGCTCACTGAAAAATTATGCCGCCTTCCACTCAAGGTTTGACATGTATTATGAATTCTAAACTGAGTGCTGGTCAGCCATCTATAAAGCAATTTTATCTCCACTGAATATTTCACTATCCTAAAGAGAAACTTCCAGCCTGTTACCCTATAATTTAAGTTGCTTTAAAGAAGTCACTCTAAACCAATATATTGAGGCTTTCGTGAGTTAAAACACGAAAAAGCTCTTAAAACTCTGGTCTCCAGGAGAAATTCATCTTTTAACACCAAAAGAGAAAAAGCAGCTTTAAGAAGGCTTAACATTTCCATCCTACACTGTGAGTTATTTAATTGCAGTAGAAATGCATGTACCAAGAATCGTTCCTTAATTAGTGAAACCTAAAACAGCAGTTGTTAAATGTGTGATTTGAGTTGATGCAATGGGGTGTGCTTTTGCTGTTGTGTGGCAGAGACAGCGATGCTTTTCAGGTTTTATTTTTAAAGTTTGGGTAATTATAACTTAAATTAACAGCGGGGTGTGGGGGGGAATGAATCATTTATTTGCTGCCTCTCATATTACAGCTTCTCTCCCTCAAAAGTATTTCTTTTCTTGTAGCATCTACCTAGGTAGCGAGGTGTTACTCTGTGTCCCGAGGACTTCTGCAACTGGGATTTGACCACATATTGTATAGTAAATATTCCGAGACATGATTGCCACCCTAATTCATTATAAAATAGGAAAGAAAATGCACTCATTTAATTCATTACATTTGCTGGAGATAAAACTTGAAGAATCAACAAGCAGCAGTTTGATGTAGGAGGAAGGGTTCTGTACTAGATGTCAGGAAGCCTGGTTCTGGACTCCCTTCTGCCAGTGATTAGCGGGGGTACCATGGCACCCCCCACTCCTGGGGCCTCGGTTTTCTTACATGCTTCCTGGGGTTGCATGTGGCTCTGAGATGCCAGGATCCTGGTGATCATGATTGGGTAGCAGTAAAGAGGAGTGGGGTGACATGAGAATATCCAACTACTTAGATAATCTCCTGCTTTCCTCTAATTGGTACAAGTCATGAGTCAGCCTAGAGTTGGCTGGCATTTTGACTGATGAGGGAAGAGTCCTGGGGAGGACAATGACTTGTTGACTGTCACACCATTGATAAATGTTGGAGAGAGAGTGCAAGACAGGGATTTCTTGGCCAGGTTATCTAAGGCAATCTCTCCTTAAATCATGGAGAAACCAAGGGACATCTGAATGAAAGCCTTTACAACTGCATTTTTCAATGGCTACTCATTACCTCAGACTAGGAAAGAGTCACAGCTTTTGGTTATCTACTGGCTTTGGTTCCAGTTCAGTTACTTTGCCACACAAGGCAGCTCCTACATGTTCTATTTTTATCTTGTTTTTTAGAGAAGCTCGTTATATAATGATAAAGAGTGAGGGTATGTATTTCCCTGATGCCAAGTGATGTTGAGTGTTTCATGTGTCTGTTGGCCATTTGTATATTTTCTTTGAAGAAATGTCTGTTCATGTCTTCTGCCCATTTCTTGACTGGATTGTTTGTTTTTTAGGTGTTGAGTTTGATATGTTCTTTATGGATTTTGGATACTAGCCCGTTTATCTGATAAGAATTTTCAAATAGCTTCTCAAATCCTGTAGGTTGTCTTGGTTTTGTAGACTGTTTCCTTTGCTGTACAAAAGCTTTTTATCTTGATGAAGTCCCAATAGTTCATTTTTGTTTTTGTTTCCCTTGCTGTTGAAGATGTGTCTAGCAAGAAGCTGCTGAGGCTGAGGTCAAAGAGGTTGCTGCCTGTGTTCTCCTCTAGGGTTTTGATGGAAGACATATAGATGGCCAACAGACACATGAAAAAATGCTCAACATTTTTTCAAATACAAATTAAACACACAATGAGATACCATCTTACACCAGCCAGAATGGCTAAAATGAACAAGCCAGGAAATAACAGATAGTAGCGAGGATGTGGAGAAAGGGGAACCCTCTTACACTGCTGATAGGAATGCAAGCTGGTATAGCCACAGTGGAAAACAGTATGGAGGTTCCTCAAAAAGTTAAAAATAGAGCTACCCTAAGAACTATCAATTGCCCTACTGGGTATTTACCCAAAGGATACAAACATAGTGATCCAAAGGGGTACCTGCACCCTAATGTTTATAGCAGCAATGACCACAATAGCCAAAATATGAAAAGTGTCCCAATGTCCATCGACAGATGAATGGATAAAGACATGGTATATATGCACAATGGAATATTACTCAGTCATCCAAAAATTGAAACCTTACCATTTGCAATAACGTGGATGGAACTAGAGGGTACTATGCTAAGCGAAATAAGTCAATCAGAGAAAGACAAATACCATATTATTTCACTCATATGTAGAATTCAAGAAACAAAACAGAGGATTATAGGGGAAGAGAGAGTAAAAAAAATAAGACGAAATCTGAGAGAGAGAGACAAACCATAGGAGGCTCTTAACTCTAGGGAACACACTGAGGAGAGGTGGGTAGGGAGATGGGGTAACTGGGTGATGGGCATTAAGGAGGGCACTTGATGTAATGAGCACCGGGTATTATATGCAACTGACGAAGTACTAAACTCTATCTCTGAAACTAATACACTATATGTTAATTACTTAAATTAAAAAAAAAAAGAGTGAGGGTCTGATACAGATTTGTGCATGAATGTTCACAATAGCTTATTTGTAATAACCAAATCTGGACACAGCGCCAGTGTTCACTAACAGGTGAACAGATAAGCAAGCTGTGGCACGTCTATACAACAGAACACTACTTTGCGAAAAAAGGGGTTGAACTGCTGATACCCACAACGGCATGGATGAATCAGAAAATAATCATACTGAGTGAAAGGGGCAAAACCAAAAAGTTCGTAAGTTCGCATTGTATGATGTCACTTATATAAAACTGCAGAAAATGCAAGCTCATCTGAAATGATGGAAAGCAGACCAGGAATTGCTTGGAGGCTAGTGTGGAACAGCTGGTAGGACTAAAACGAAGCATGAGTGTGGCATAGGGCTACGGTTCCTATGGTGGTGATAGTTTCATGAGCATAGGCATATGTTTATGTTAAAAGTCCTCAAATTGTACACTTTAAATATGTGCCATTTATAGTACATTAATTGCTCCGAAAAATAAAAATAAAAAAACCCATAGGGGCCTGGAGTGGAAACTCAGTCTCATTATCCACTTGCTTTATAACCTTTGGTGAGTTAATAACCACATTGGCAAAAGGAGGGTAATCCTCATTCCTACTTCGCAAAGGTGCCAGGGGATAAAGGTTTTGGGGGATTAAATTCATACCTGTGAGGTGCTCAGTAAAAACTAGCTCTTCCTATTATTTTCCTGGAACTACTGAGAAAGGATTCTGTTATACCTTCTGCATTTCATTCCCATAAGGTTTGAGTTCATGAGTCTATTTAAGGAATATTGAAGTGAGGCACACTCATGCCAATTTTCTGGTTTCTGCTCAGCACCCTGTCTGGGAGCTTTCTCCTGGCCACGCTCTAAAATAGTGCCCTTACGCTAATCACTTTCTGGACCCTTTTCTGATTTCTTTTCTTTCCTGACTCTTACCATCATCTGACATTATATGACACATTTCCTTGTTAATTTGTTTATTTTCTGTCTCTCTTCACTGAACATAAGCTCCCTGAGACCAGGGACTATGTTGGTTCCCCAATAAAAGTCACTCAAAAAATAATGTGTTGAATATTGAATAAATAAATGACCACATAATGTCCAAAAACTTCCTTGGTGATGGGAGCAGGGTGGTGGTGACATGCATTGCTGATGCTGGTAGCAGGGACAGGTTTATGGTCCCCTGTGATTCCATGCAGCTGGCCCAACAGACCCAGGTAGCTGAGTAGAAAAAGATCCAAAATTGTTGGTGCACCTGGATTTCTCAGTTGGTTAAGCATCTGCCTTTAGCTCAGGTCATGATCCCTGGGTCCAGGTTCCCTGCTCAGCAAGGGGTCTGCTTCTCCTTCTCCCTCTGCCCCTCCCTTGGCTCATGTGCATACAGGCATGCAGGCTCTCTCTCTCATAAATAAAGTATAAAAAAAAAAAAAAGATCTGAAATTGTTAAGATCAGTGAAGTTCCCATCTCATTTCATTCCTGGCTCTGCAGGAGTTAAGAGACTGCCTGGGCTGAACAAAATATTTGATAAAAAATAAGATTAGAGCCAGAGATTGTTACTAAAATGATGAAGAACAGAAATCTTAAGCTTTAGAAAGTTGTGATGGCTTTGAAGTGATGGGTCCTTAGACTCTTTCTATTACAGTCGATAAGAAGAGAAATTGGACAAAAATTAGGTCTGAGGTACAATGTCACCCCCTCTGCCCCCCAGTGGCCCTTGAAAGTGCAAGCAATTTGTTCTGGTGTGGCTAACCCAAGATGTGCCCCGGGCTGTCCCCTTCTCCTTCTTTTTTAATTCTACAAATGCAAATTACATGTCTAAACCTCGAAGTAGTTCATTTTTTACTTGTTTCCATTTATCTGTCTTGTCCTCCTCCTGCCATGTCTCCTGTAGATGCTAATCCTTCAAGTTCGTAGCTTTAGGAGAAATGTGAAAATGGCACTAATGCCAGTTCAGTGTTATGTCTTCTATAATGACGCATCTGAACAGTGCTCTATGGAATATATGCTTGAGTGTGCAATTGTGCTGCAACCAGCCCTTGTGTGAGTACTTTTATTTGATATCTATGTGTAAACAGATCACTGAATTTATTCTGCCTTGAGCCTTTTCCTTAGGAATCTGCAAACAATGCCTGATAAATAAGTAGCACACTTTTCAGCGCATACGGAGGGCCTCCTGACTTAGCATTTGTCATCTTTTATGTTTTAATTAACCTCATTTGATCTCTTTATTGTTGCAATTACATTCCAATTTTGTGTGCAGACACTTGAGAGCCTTGAGCTAGATTAATCAATTAGTATTACAATTAGCATTATACCAATATAAATATAAGTGGAGAAGTGGCTACAGTAGCTGCAGATACATTACTTTCAGTCTGAATAAAGAGTCTGGCTGTGGAAAATTCTTTCAGGCTATTTCAAAGTGCAAAACCCCTAAAGGCACATTAGGGGTTTAGATGTTTTTTGGTCTTGGTTTGGTGCTAAGTCAACTCATTCTTTGCTGCAGTTACGCATAGTTCTTTAAGGGGCAGCCAAATTGTCTCTTGATCTTGGTGCTCAATCTGAAAGCACAAGGCAGTGGCCCTGATCAAAGGCTCTCAGTGAACAGGGAGTTTGAGCAGGTTGTAAAAAGATTAGGTCCAAGAATAATCTCTTCTCAGGCAGAAGAATACATTGCTCAGCCATGGGGTGACCAGCTCAATGCACAGGTCTAAGAGATTTTTCAGAGTCTGTTTCGTTTTACATAAGACATACAGGTTGGCAGCCACCATGAGCGCAGGGCTGAACACAGAACAGAGTTTGTCCTTTGCAGGAACCACATGGCTAGATGGAAATAAAATGAGGAAGATCAGGTCCTAAATTCCTGTTCAGTCCCAGGGAAAATAGCCATCCTCCAGATTCCTGCTTCCCTATCAAACTACCCACATCTACGCATTCACACACAAACACATGCAAACCATAAATAAAGGGCACCTGGGTGGCTCAGAGGTTGAGCATCTACCTTTGGCTCAGATCATGACCCCAGAGTCCTGGGATCGAGTCCTGGGATCGAGTACCGCATCAGGCTCCCTGCATGTGGGAGCCTTCTCCCTGCCTGTGGGAGATGCTTCTCCCTCTGCCTGTGTCTCTGCCTCTCTCCCTGTGTCTCTTCTGAATAAATAAATGAAATCTCTTTAAAAAGCCATAAATAAGGTATTAGTTAATATCTGAGATGCTTTCCTTTCTTTGTCTGAACTTCTAAATCGCAGCATCAATGTCTGTATGTTATACTGTGCTTTTGTTTCTTATGTATTCTCAAAAGTATGGGTGTATTTAGTGCACATATTGGATTATAGCATTTGGTAGCATTTACTGAACCTTTGCTAGGGCTCACACAGCATCTATTTTCTCTTGTAATCCTCCTAACAGGCCTCTGAGGAAGGTGCCCTATTATCTCCAATTTCTAGACTGAGACACTGGGGCACAGAAGGGATCCATATCTGGTGAGAGGTAGATCAGGGACTGAAAGTAGAGACTAGGTTTTGTGCGTCTTGAGTGTCCCTCAAAAAGCACTGCAAACGCATACAAGGTGACCAGCAAGTAGCTAGTCATTAGAGGTTCAACCCTACGAGATGAGTAGATGCATTCTTTGTCGGGGTCTTGGGGGAGTTGATACAGATCTGAAATCCTCCTCAAAACCCTGGCTCACCGGAGCCACGGAATAAATCTTATGCACTGCCATGAGTTGAACTGTGTACTTCTAAAAGATATATGAAGTTCTAAGCCCTGAAACCTGTGCATGTGATCTTATTTGGAAATAGGGTCTTTGCAGATAGAATTAATCCCGTTTGACTGGTGACCTCTGGGAAGAGAAGAAAGCCAGAGGCAGGCATGCACAGAGGAAAGATAATATGATGACATGCAGGGGAGAAGGCATGGGATGAGAGTGGCAGAGACTGGAAGGATACATCTGCAAGGCAAGAAATGCAAGGATTGCAGACTCCCGCCAGAAGCTAGAAGAGGCTCTAGGAATCCAATATACAATATACACCAACTCATATTTTTCCTTTTTCACAATAGATCAAATTGTAGATGCCCTGTAAAGGCTTCCTGAGCAGGCCTCATGCTGAGTAGAGATCTGCGCAGCTATACCTGGGGTCCCAGCAGGTGTGGGCTAATGCAGTTTATGTAGGAGCTCTCTCGAGGAGTACGTGATTCCTACATGGAACAATATATGGACTCTACCAAGGCTACCAAGCATTGACACTACTGGTCTCACTCTTGCTTGATCTATATCCCCCCTCAAATGAAAAAATTCTAGGCCTAGTGGGAACACAATAAGGTGTGAGCCCAGGTCAGAAGAAGGAAAGCTATCTCTGCCTATAGTCAGGCACTGAGCCTCATTTGTCGGCTCTTTCTGACTGAGTCTAGGAATTCCGGATACTCCTCTGTGCTGATCCCTTAAGAATCTTCATAAGCCTTTAACAGAAACAGTCTTTTTTTTTTTTTTTTTTTTTTGGAGGAAAGCATTGTCTTTATTCTGAGATTATGCCCTTCCTATTAAGATGCCAACATCTCCTTTGTCTTATGCTATGAAGGTGACTATACATAGTGAAGTTTTTAATCTTTTAATTTCCCTTCTTTGGCAAAATAAACAAAGTTGGTATCCCTATGTCAAGCCTTGATTGTTTATTGAGACTTTATAATGTGTTCCATGGAAATTCAAAATCTGACCTTGGTTAGGCTGTTTGTAGCCAGAACTGTATCAGCTACTTTTATCCTGATTCATCCTTTTGCAGAGAACTATAATGGAAGAGAAATGACAGAAAAGAAGAGTTGGAAAGGGTTATATTTTAAATGTATAATTTGCATACAGTGCAACGCACAAATCTGAAGTGTCAGTTTGATGAATTTTAATGAATGTATAACCCATGTAGGAAAGGTGACTTTTAGTTCCAGTTCTACCACTATCCATCTGTAGGATCTTGAACATGCTACATAACTTCATGGTTTCCAGTTGTTCATCTGAAAACAAAGAGCATGGACAAGCAGGTCTCTAGGGATAGACAGTTGTTGAAATCCACCTGACTCTGATTTCTCTAGTCCTCTTCAAAGATGAAGAGCCAGCTGTTTATTTAGTTCCACAACTATATGGTGAACACATACCAAGTGCAAAGTCCTCCTCTAGAGCTGGGGACCTAGCAGGGGGATTGCCCATGAAGTAATTTGAAAAAGAAGGCACTTGGATGCTTTTGGTGCTCATCCCCATGAAGATAAAGTGAGTTATGTTAGAGAAGGTCCATTATAGTCATCAATTCTAACAGGTTTCTTTGCTACCTTTATCCTCTCATTCCTCCTAGCTTTCATGGCACTGGGATTCTCAAATTATGATTATTTGATCACCAGATTTTGAAATATCCCTTTATAACATCTACAAAATGTTATTTCCCATGAATATTTTAATTCCTATAATATTACTTGCAGAACATTTTTTTTAATTTATTTATTTCAGAGAGAGAGAGAGCGAGCGAGTGAGAGAGAGAGCACAAGCATGAGCAGGAGAGGTAGAGGCAGAGAGAGAATCTTAAGTAAACTCTGAGCTGAGGCGGAGCCTAATGTGGGACTCAATCTCATAACCCTGAGATCACTACCTGAGCCAAAACCAAGAGTACGATGCTTAATTAACTGCACCAGCCAGGTACCCCTTATTTGCAGGACATTTCTTTCTTTCTTTTTTTTTTTTTAAGATTTTATTTATTTATGCATGAGAGACATAGAGAGAAAGAGGCACAGACACAGGCAGAGGGAGAAGCAGGCTCCATGCAGGGAGCCCGATGTGGGACTCGATCTCAAGACTCCAGAATTACACCCTGGGCCGAAGGCAGGTGCTAAATTGCTGAGCCACCCAGGGATCCCTGCAGGACATTTCAAACTTATAATCTGCAATTAAATTTCTGAGTTTAAGAAAAATATGAAATCATTACTTAACCAAGATTTGGGATGCATTAAATACCAGCCATATAGATAGATAAATAAGGGAAAGGGTAGGGGCACCTGTGTGGCTCAGTGGTTGAGCATCTGCCTTTGGCTGAGGTCATGATCCCGGGGTCTTGGGAGTGAGTCCTGTGTTGAGCTCCCCACAGGGAGCCTCCTTCTCCCTCTGCCTACGTCTCTGCCTCTCTCTCTGTGTGTCTCTCATGAATGAATGAATGAATGAATGAATAAAATAAATAAGAGCAAGGGTAATGTGTCTCTCTTTGCAGATATGGGCCTAGTCATTTCCATGCTCTGAAACCCCAGGCAAGTAGTTCAACTTTATTGAATCTTAGTTTCTTCGTAAAAACAGGATGAAGAGGGCAGCCCGGGTGGCTCAGCATTTTGGCGCCACCTTTGGCCCAGGACATTTTCCTGGAGATTCGGGATTGAGTCCCACATTAAGTTCCCTGTATGGAGCCTGCTTCTCCCTCTGCCTGTGTCTCTGCCTCTCTCTCTGTCTCTGTGTCTCTCATAAATAAATAAATAAATCTAATAATAAATAAATAAAATCTTAAAAAAAAAAAAACAGTTGGTAGGAAGTACCAACTTCCTTTCTACCCTTCCCACTCTTGGAGAAGTGACAATGGCTAGAACAATCCTAGAAGCTACCTCACCAGCCATGGCCCACTCCTTTCTAGGCTGTTAAGTTTGAGAAAAACAAATTTCTATCTTGTTTAAGCTACTGCATTTGAGGACTTCTTTGTTCTAGCAGCTTAGCCTTTATCTTAACTAATACAATTGCCTGTATGGTTGTCCTTTGCATGTGTAGCTTCTGGACTCAAGATTCAGCTCCTACTCCTAGAGTTATGGTACTGATGCAAACTTTCTTGGACCTAGAACTGGTATATTTGTTTCAACCAGAAACTGGTCCCCTGTGCCTTCTTTTATAGTGACTCACCACTTAGGGTGATGGTCCTCCTCCCCCAGTGCTGGAGGATGAGTGTGGCTGGCAACGCTGATACATCAAGTGTTGTTAGAGCAACATAGGCAAAGATACTGATTGTGAGATACTTGAGTAATTGTTGGAGGATCAATGGTCAACAAATTGGGATTATCTTTCTTTTCCTGTAGTCCCCAAAGAGGTTCTCCAGACACACAAAAAAGCTCTGTTCATAGGCCCAGTTTGCAGGTTTAACCAGCAGATTAAGAAGTCTTTTGCTTGAAGGATTTTAGATATAAAATATTTTATTAAAAAACGGTGCAAAAAATTGGGGCACCTGACTGAATCACTTGGTAGAGTGTGCAACTCTTTTTTTTTTTTTTAAGATTTTTATTTATTTATTTGAGAAAGGGCGAGTGAGCTAGCATGAGTAGGCGGAGGAGCAAAGGGAAAGGGAGAAGCAGACTCCCCACTGAGCAGAGAGCCCCACATGGTTTGATCCCAGTACTCTGGGATCATGCATGACTTGAGCTGAAGGCAGACGTGTAACCAACTGAGCCACCCAGACACCCTGAGTGTGCAACTCTTGATCTCGGAGTTGTGATTTTGAGCCCCATGTTGGGTGTAGAGCTTACTTTAAAAGAAAATCTTGGGGATCCCTGGATGGTTCAGTGGCTTAGTGCCTGCCTTGGGCCCAGGGTGTGGTCCTGGAGTCCCAGGATCAAGTACCACATCAGGCTCCTGCATGGAGTCTGCTTCTCCCTCTGCCTATGTCTCTGCCTCTCTCTGTGTCTCTCATGAATATATAAAATCTTAAAAAAAAAAAAAAGAAAATATTTTTTTTAAAAAGGTGCTGGCTCACATGGGTAGCTCAGTTAGTTAAGTGTCTTGTCTGCCTTTGGCTCAGGTGATGATCCCAGGGTTCTGGGATCAAGCCCGGAGAGTCAGGCTCTCTGTTCAGCAGGGAGTCTGCTTGTTCCTCTGCCCCTCCCTCTGCTCATGCTCCCTCTCCCCACCCTTCTCAAATAAATAAATAAATCTTTTTAAAAAGTGCCAAAAAAAATTAAAGGGAGACAGTAGCTATGTTTGTGACTCAAAAGACATTGTCATTTGCATCAACATTTAAAACAATGATTACTTAACCAATAAGTGTCATGAAAGCATTTACATGAAATTAAAATGATACTCTGACAAGCCAGAATGAGGGAGCAGTCTCAGTAGAGGCTGATCAGTGAGACACCATTCAAGTGTATCATCTGGGCATCTTGGATGTGTGTTGTTTTTTTTAAATATCGTATTTATTTATTCATACGAGAGGCAGAGACACAGGCAGAGGGAGAAGCAGGCTCCATGCAGGGAAGCCCGATGTGGGACTGGATCCCAGGACCCCGGGATCACGCCCTGAGCCGAAGGCAGATGCTCAACCATGGAGCCACCCAGGCACCCCTTGGATGTATTTTTTTAAATGAAGAAAACGCAGTGAAGAAATGACAAGCTTTGGCCATGAATGAATAGTCCTCAAAAGAGGTAAGATTGGCAGCTGTTTGTATGATGTGACTAAGGAACAATGAGTCATTTGTTCTTCAGATTTGTCTGTTTCAAGTCTGAGAGTCACTGTGGCTCTTCAAACTCCTTGGGTTGAGCCACTGTCCTCCACGCTCTTCCAATTAAGGGACAACGCATTATTGCAGTAACATTGTAAGGGTCCATACGTCCTCTGGCTAGGAAACTGTACTACCTCACTACCATTCAATCCACACTGAGTGTCTGTAATGAATAGTTCAAAGGACTGAAGAATCTGGAGTCAGTACCCTGGAACAGAGCCAGGACAGAGATTCAGGTGCATGTAACTTGCTCAGTGATGCTCTCAGGAGAAAGGGTGAGCTGGAGTAGGTTATAGGGCAGGGAGGGGGCTCAAAGCAAAGGATGTGGTCTCATTTGACCCCATGGGGAAGCTTGAAGCATGAACTTGCCCACAGAGTTGGGTCCCACCTTTAGGTAGGGAGCAAGTATTTGGTCCCTGTGTGCTGGTCATCCATTCTTAGGCTGCCAGCTGCCCTAGGTGGAGGAGGAGTTTGGTGGCAGCAGGATAAATGAATAAGAGAGGCATAATTTCCTGATGCAGCAGTTCTGTTTTGCTTAGGGCATTTCTCCAGAGCAGTGCTTCTCAAACTTTCCTGCCCACTGGAGTCTCAGGGGGATCTTTAAAAAAATGCCACTGTGTTGCATCGACACTCAGACGTTTGTGATTTAAAGCATTTTTGCCTGAAACTCTCTGACTTCTCCCTCTTCTCCTTCATGACTCATGTGCCCTTCCTCTGTGCAGCCTTTCTTTGGTCCTGCCTTGGGATGGGCTAAACACATCAATGCTGCTCTCTTCTGGTGCCTTTACCTCTCTCTCTTGTGTTACACAAACCGTCAGCCTCTACTGGGGTTGTCTTCCTCCCCAGCTCCCTTGCCCATCTCACTGAGTTCTCCCTTGAGAATGTGAACAGAGCTTTGTCTATCCTGGCCCCTACCAAAGTGCCTGGCACAGAGGACAACCTCTGGGTTCATGACTCGAATGGATAAATGGATGGAATACAACTTTTCAAATGAGTGGGACAGACACAAATGCTCCACAGCTCTGAGGAGGAAGTAATCCTTCAGTGCTGCAGCAGGCTTTGAGGGAATTTTTTTTAAAAGATCTTATTTATTTATTCATGATAGACAGAGAGAGAGAGAGAGAGAGAGAGAGAGAGAGGCAGAGACACAGGCAGAGGGAGAAGCAGGCTCCATGCAGGGAGCCTGACATGGGACTCAATCCTGGGTCTCCAGGATCATGCCCTGGGCTGAAGGCAGGCGCTAAACCACCGAGCCACCCAGGGATCCCCCAGCTTTGAGGGAAATTAAACCAGGATTCTGAAGGAGAAAAGGAAAACAAATCACTGTCACGTCCCAGTTCCTCAGTCTACCTAGAATCCTGGGGGTTAATTTCAAGCCAGTTTTGGTGATAGGTAGCAAGATGGAAGCTGGATGAACCAGGCATTGTTGGTGCTCCTCTGGGTAGCCTTCCAGAAGGGACCAATCATGGTTTTTAACACACATAGTGAAAACTGGTCTGGAAAGAGGTTTCACCTTTCTCCCACGGTCATTTGAAAAGGATCATTCATCCATCAGCACGCCTTTTTCTCAGCAGGTGTCTCTCTTTGTCCTGTTCAATGTATTAATGGATCCTGGGTGACACACTGGGGCATGGGGGTGGGCGCCATCATCCTTGCAATGATGAATAACTGGATAGCTCTACTGTCCCCCCATGTCTGAGCATGAGAGAGGGGCTCCACAGCTTACACAGAGCCTGGATATGACTAGGATTTGTGTGAGAGCCATCAAGTCAGCTGACATTTATTGCAGGTAAAAGAGAGATGGCGCTGGTGGTGGGAGGTGGAGCAGGAGACACCTGCAGTCAGCACAGGGTGGTTAGCCATCTTACTTCTGGGGTGCTAACCTGCTGGGAGCATGCTTTCAGACTCCCAGGAGACAGCAGGAGCTGAACTTGCCCTCTACCTGTACAGAAAGATTAGGTCTCTCTTCTGCAGGCATCTTCCAGGATGCCTCTGGGTTTGCTCTTCATCAGACTGTTTTCTACAAAAAAACTTGACATTCGCAGATGGTCCTGAGCCACAGGTCTTACCATCATGGGCACGTGAGGGCCTTTTCGGTGTGTACCTGCCCATACCTATTCTACTTGCCATAGTGTTTAAGGATACAGGCTCTGGATTTAGATAGGCCTGGATTCAAGTCCTGGCTATGTGACTTGAGGCAAATAACTAAGCTTCTTTGAGTCTCAGATTTATGATCTGTATAACAGAAGTAATAATAGTACCTTCTTCATAGGCTTATGGTGATAACAAAATATTGTCCATGCAAAAACATTCAGAATTGTTCCTACAACATAATAGGGGATTTAACATGTTGACTAGATTATTGTTGCTGTTGCTGTCATTAATCTTTCAAATTTGACAATTTTTGCAAGTCAGTGCAAGAAATTGCACTTGGCCTTGAGGTTAAAAAGGCCAACAAGATCTGCCCCTAAAAAGCTCATAGTCTAGAGAGTCAAATGCACTTAAGAGCTCTAAACTTAAGTTCTGTTTGACACTTCCTACATTGCACCTTTATGTGAATCAGAAAAAAAGATACTCCCTCTGCCAGGAGGCTGGATTTTAGACCCTTGCCCTCTTGGCCGTGTGTCCTTGCTCACTGAACAATCTGAACAACTGTGCATAATGACCATATGTGACATGAACTATGCCAGCAGCATTAGCAAAATTGTGATTATTGTACTTGGGGTGGGAAAGGTAAAATAAATCTTCACAACGAAGGTGGCATCTAAGCTATATCTTAAGCAATGACTAGATTTAACAAGGGTTGCAAGATTTGCCAGAAAAAAGAAAAACAAAGGCATGGAGTCATGAAAAGGTTGGCTAGAAAGCTCTTGGACCAGAGTGTGAAGAGCTGTGAATGCCACACAAAAGAGCTTGGTGTTTTTGTCTCTAAGCACTGTGAGCTCATGATCAGTTCTGTTTGAGCTCACTGCCTGCTGGACATTTGTGATATGGATTCGTAAACAGAGAGTGGAAAGGGAAGGCCACTCTACAAATCCTGATAAGAGGAATGAGGGCCCAAAGCAGGTTGTGATGGAGAAGAAGCCAATGCTAGAAATGCTACAAAGGAAGACTCTTCAGGACTTGTTGGACAACTTTCGATGGAAATAAAGAGTATGAATCAAGGGTGAGTCCAAGTCACCTTGTCTATCAAGAGGCTTGATGGATATTGATGTCAGGATAGGAAACAGGTGAAATAGGCAAGGACCTGGGCTTGGGGGAGCACAGATTTTGAGGTATGTCAAAATATAGATATTTTGAGGTATATCCAAATATAAATATGGATGTGGTATTCAGGTGAGGATCAGGGCACAGATTTAGAAGTCATCAGTTTGTAGGGCAGAACTAAAGCAATGGGAATGGATGAAATCTGTTGGGGAGGGCATATAATGAGAAAAGAAGATCCAGGATAGTATCTTGGGGAACATCAATTAGAGACTAGACAGGAAGACAACAGACAAATAAGGAGAGCTCAGAATCATGGAGAAAATCCAGGAAAGACAGTGCCAGGAGTGAAAGATATCAAGGGCAACCACAATTCTACAAGAGGAAGAAGTTAGGCCAATGGGGCTAATGGCTGCAGAAAGTTCTAGCAGTATGAGGTCTGATAGGTAGCATTTGGGAGTTCGTGGGGGACCTAACTAAAGAAGCTCCTGTAGTGATATGTCAGAAGGAACACTACAGACGGGGTGCCATGTGAGTTTAAGGGAAGAATGTGGAGGAAGGAACATAGACTATTTTTTCAAAGAGATTAGTGAAGAAACTAAAAAGATATATGGTTTATTAGAATGAGTCTGAAGATATATGAAGGAGAGGCTCCTAGAACTGGATTATGTATTTCTGCTTTGGATAGCAAAGAAATGGGAGACTTTTTTTGGGGTAGGAGAAAAGAGGAGTCTCTAGGCCAATTTTTTTTTTTTTTTCCTTTTGGAGTTCAGTTCTGGGCTTTCTATAATATAAATGCTATGGCAAGATAAGATGCTGTTTTAATGTGGTGTTCTAGTGGGGACAGTCTTCAGCCAAATCTAGGAACTTTTCAAAATACAATATGCATTTCAAAAAGTAAGGGGGTGGTGGTGGAGGAACTATATCAATATCTATTGCACATGTGCTAAATTCCATTCCACGTGCTAGTTTTATGTACATCGTCTGATGTAATGTAATGCCCAGAATGACTATAGGGATGTAGGAAGTTTTTTTTTTTTTTAAGATTTTATTTATTCATTCATGAGAGACACACACACACACACACAGAGAGAGAGAGAGAGAGAGAGAGAGAGGCAGAGACACAGGCAGAGGGAGAAGCAGACTCCATGCAGGGAGCCCGATGCGGGACTCAATCCCGGGTCTCCAGGATCACACCCTGGGCCAAAGGCAGGCGCTAGACCTCTGAGCCACCCAGAGATTCCCAGGAAGTTTTCTCTCAGAACAGAGGTTCCTAACCAGGAGATACATTACCTTTTATTCAACTTTTTGCGTATGTACGTGTGGCATTTGACAGATAGTTCATAGCTTTAATGAGATTATCTACATGTTCCAAAACACTAAGAACTGTTGACTCGGAGGACTGTTCATCCCAAACAGCATGCAACAGAGGAATAGGCACTAATTTCATTTTGTTCACATTTGTATTCTTTCAGGGGAGTTCCTGCTTTTCATGCACCTGCTGTACTGGCCTCCCCACAGTCTTGACCAACTAATAGGCTCTCAGTACTTGTCGATTAGCTAATAGGCTGTTGTGTTTACTCAAATATGTTTATCACTTAGAGGAAAAAGTAGAGAAATTTTCACTTCCAACCTATGGCTGATATCCCAACTCAACTGTGTTGATCAACAGGTCAGTTGAGCCCTCAGCAAAAAAGTGACATAGTTATTGGGAGCTATTTGTGCCTGAAATTTGCATCACAGAAGTTCTACCAGGTAATTGTATATAAAATACAAAGGGCATCTGCCATGCGTCTGTATTAGCAGCTACCACCAGGAAAGCATATGCCAAGATAAACAGGCAATTTAGGTGATGGATTTGAAAGAGGACCAAAACCAGAGAAACAATCCATGCTGGCATAATGAGCTTCTCACACATGATTTCCATCAGAAATGGTACATATTGAAGGGCAATGCAAAAAGAAATGACTTGAAAACATCTATTTCCATTATGTTCATAAACTTGTGATACAAATCATAGGAAAAAGCACTTAGCATTTCTAAGATGGGCATAAATGAGTCTAAGCAACTGCAAAATATGATCACTTACTATAATTTAAGAATTATAGGGCAGCCTGGGTGGCTCAGCGTTTTAGCACCGCCTTTGGCCCAGGGTGTGATCCTGGAGACCCCGGATCGAGTCCCACGTCAGGCTCCCTGCGTGGAGCCTGCTTCTCCCTCTGCCTGTGTCTCTGCCTCTCTCTCTCTCTCTCTGTGTCTCTCATGAATAAATAAAGTCTTTAAAAAGAAAAGAATTATATTTGATGTAGAGAGGTTACATTAGAGACCTTATTATCACTAACAGAAACTCCTCGTTATCCAGACTTTCACATTTATAAAGTTTAGAGAAGCAAAGTATCATTATAGGGGTAAGTCGCATGTAAACTTCCACTTATAAATTAAGTCATCATGGTATTTCCCCTCTTCCCACTGTGCATCTTCAGGCCAATCCTATTAAGATTTGTTTCTTGCTGATGAATGATGTTCTCTGACAACACAATGTCAATTGATTGTAAAGAGAAACAGCAAATCTTGCAAGGATTGTATGGTTTCAGGGAATGAGTGAATACGATGATGGGGAATTGTAAAGCCAGGGAAACACGAGCTTCTAAGAGATCAGTTAGTGATAGAAAAGAGAAAAAAAAATTGGCCAGGGTAATGAAACGATAGATGCTTCCAGACTTGCAGTAGCATAAGAATATTAGGAAAAGGGGGATCCCTGGGTGGCGCAGCGGTTTAGAGCCTGCCTTTGGCCCAGGGCGCGATCCTGGAGACCCGGGATCGAATCCCACGTCGGGCTCCCAGTGCATGGAGCCTGCTTCTCCCTCTGCCTATGTCTCTGCCTCTCTCTCTCTCTCTCTCTCTCTGTGACTATCATAAAAAAAAAAAAAAAAGAATATTAGGAAAATGTGGGAGGTTTCATATGACGTCGTAAATGCGATTCTCTTCTGCATCGTCCTGCAGGAACCAGGTACAATGTCTGACATGGTGCATTGGGCTGTCGTAATACTTGTTGCAAAGTTATTTTAAGTAATAACTTCTTTTTTATGTTTGTTTCATGAGTTACCGCACAATGGCATTTCATCCTAAATGTTGCTAAATATAGGATGAAATAGCTTACGTGGATTAATTTTTCAAGGCAAAACCTTAGTCATAGATCTTTTCTGCTATTTTATTTTGAAATATAGCCAATTTTTGAGTAGATTCACGTCGCTGGCCTTTGATAAGGACCTGTCCATCATCCCTTAGATCTGCTGAATCTTTTCTAATTTTAGAGTATCCCTAGTCCCCTTTGCATTAAATTTTGAGCTGCTGGAATTCTCTTTAAACATTCTTAGCTGCAGCGGTAATAGATCTATGAAAGAAGCCTCCGTTTCTGATTCTTTCTAATCTCCCACTGTGTTTTGCTTGTGGGCAATATTCAGTAAATATTTTAAAAATGAATAAAGTTCTTTCAATTTACTCCAACGTCAATACGGAGTCCTGGGACCAGGGTAGGGTTGTAGGAAGAGGTGCCATGGCTTTTAATTACCACGGACCTGACTTCCAAGGCAGTGTCATCTTAATATTTTTTGCTCTCAGTATATAGAGTACACTTCAGGGACACCTGGGTGGCTCAGTGGTTGAGCATCTGCTTTTGGCTCAGGTCGCGATCCCAGGGTCTCAAGTCCCACATGGGGTTCCCCATGGGAAACCTGCTTCTCCCTCTGCCTATGTCCCTGCTTCTCTCTGTGTGTCTCTTATGAATAAATAAATAAAATCTTAAACAAATAGAGTACAATTTAGAGGAGCTGCAGATAAGTTCTGGGTTACTGATGTTAGGGTGTGAACTCTGCTTTATTCATCCAGGAGTGATGCTGGCTCCACATAGGCTAACTCACCTGCTCTTCTTTCATGTGCCCTGGGTGCCAGCCCTGTACCCTGCAATGGATCTTTATGTTTGTACAACACTGTAGGCTTCTAAACATTTTAAAAACATCTTGCTCAGTTATCAAAATTTTGCAAAGTGCAGCACTTGTCATTATTCCCATTTTACAGATAAAAAAAACACAAGCTCAAAGAGAGGATATGCTTCAGATGCTAGTCTTTGGATTCCAGGTACAAAATTCTTCCTACAGTGCTGTTCTTACTGCCTGTGAGTCAAGGAGGCAGAGTGTAAATCTGTTGGGTTTTGGGGGACAGCTGACATGCCAGGAGACATGAATTGGGGAATTCATATGTGAGAAGGTTGTACAGACATCCTCTCCCTTTACAATAAAGCCTCTAAGCAAGGTTGTTTAGATCGGAAGGTCATGTTGCCTGTGAGACCCTTCAAGAGGACATGGTTGAGGTGGAGAAGAACAGAACCTATAAATCTACCTGCCCCCACTGTTCCCCAGGGTGCGACTGCTGGCTCTGATCACCAACTAGAGTTCTGGTACTCCAGATAGTTTATTGAGCAGCTGCTGTGTGTAAGGATCTGTATAAGCTCCACAAATCCTCATGGAACCCTCCAAAGTATCATTAACTCTATTTGCACACTGGGATATTGGGGCTCAGAAAGGTTGACATATACCCAGCAGCTGCTACAGAGCTAGTTAGTGTCAGAGTCAGAATTTGAACCTTGGTCAAGCCTTCTCTACAGCCTTCTGGTTTTTCTGTAATTCCATTCCTTTATTTGGTAGCTTGGGAGAGATTCTTTTTTTTTTTTTTAGCTTGGGAGAGATTCTAACAAAGTAGAACAAAGGGCTTAGATTCTGGAGATATAGATTCAACGTATCATATCATCGTGCTCCACACATATTTCTTGAATAAATGGATTGTTATGATCTTGTTCCTTATGCTTACCTAAAATTTACCTTTTATTATTTTTCTTTCTTTCTCTTTCTTTCTTTCTTTCTTTCTTTCTTTCTTTCTTTCTTTCTTTCTTTCTTCTTTCTTTCTTTCTTTCTTTTTTATTGCTATTTATTATTATTTATTTATTTATAACATCATTAATATGTTTGCATAGTAATCTCTAGAGTCAACATCATCGAATGTTTACTAATCTATGTACCATAAAATGGGATTACAAACAATGTTACAAATTTTACTAAGTATTTCCTTTAATGCTTCCGTCACATAATTATGAAATGCTTTTTGAGTATTTTGAATCAGATTCCCTCATTTAATGAATGAGGAAATAGGATCCTGCAAGAAGAGTCCTCTTTGAGGTTCTACTGAGGATAAAAGGCAAAGCTGGAATTTGAAATCAGGGAATCCAACTCCAAATTTATTGCCCTGTACACTACAGTCAGCATTCCTTCTAATAGGAACTCATATTTATTCTCTACTTGATAGTCCCATGAAGTGTACCATCTCATTTTGGTACTTGTCATCATTGTGACTTTGTGGGGTAAACAACCCAGGTGCTAGTATTCCCATTTCACAGGTGTGGAAATAAGACTCAGAGAGTATAAGATTCCCATGATGCCTGCTGGCACTAGAGCCAGATGATACTACAAGGTAGGGCGATGCTTGGTCTTTCCTCCCTTTCTTCTTCTCTCTTAGCTTGGTTGGAATATTAGCAATTCGTGGTACACCAACTATGGTGTACTTCAAGACATTGTAGTCTTGAAGACAGGTATTGCCTTTCTAATCCGTGTGTGCCCCACATACCTGCCCTAGGCGTTTATTTATTTATTAAATTTATCTTCTAGAAAGCTGAGGATGATTACCTGGTATGGTACCTAACAGAATGGTTAAAAACATGAACTTTGGATCAGATCTAAAGTCTGCTCTGACCATTTTCCTTTATTTTTTAAAAAGATTTATTTATTTATTTATTTATTTATTTATTTATTTATGTATTTATTTATGATTTATTTTTATTTATTTTGAGGGGAGGAAGAGGGGAGAGGGAAAGAGAGAATCTCAAGCAGACTCTTCGATGAGCATGGAGCCTGATGTGGGGCTCGATCTCACGACCCTGAGATGATGACCTGAGCTGAAATCAACCATCTGATGCTTAACCGACTCAGCCACCGAGGGACCCCAGCCATTTTTTCTTTTATTCAGTTGTGTGATGCTGGCAGGGAGGAGAGTAGAGTATACTAAGCAGGTACCTGGGGCATAAAATTTAAGGAGGCATTCACTGTACAGGGCCAGATCTCCACTTGTACAAACCTGAAAGCAAGTGCTTCCTCAAATTTTACAACCTAGGGACTTCATCTGCCTCTCTAGTCCTGTCTCTGGATCTTGGACAAGATCTTTCATTTCTCTAAGCCTCATCTGTTAATCAGTGCTAATTAATAGCACCAAATTCAGAACTCCAAACTCAGCATCAAACATAAAAGGCTTTAAGGATAAATGGAATGTTTTGCCCAGCTCTGGAAACACAGCTAATTACTAAAAAATAGTAGCCATTAATACTGGGAATACTATTTTTCAGGTCCCTTGGACTTCAACATATAAGTCTTCCTTCTTCCTTCTAAGAAACAGTTAATTTGAGACAGGAATGCACATCAATTTGTAGCTACTTTTTCCTTCTACTTATTTTGCTCCTAATTCCCCTATTCTCTGGGACATTTGTATAACAGCAAGCCTTTTACCTTCACTGTAATTCTGCAACTTGTTAATTATTATAATTATTATTATTTTTAAAGGTTTTATTTATTTATTCATGAGAGATAGAGAGAGAGAGAGAGAGGGAGGGACACAGGGAGAGGGAGAAGCAGGCTCCATGCAGGGAGGTGGATGTGGGACTCGATCCCCGGTCTCCAGGATCACGCCCTGGGCTGCAGGCAGCACTAAACTGCTGCACCACCGGGGCTGCCCTATTATTATTATTTTTAAAGATTTTATTTATTTATTCATGAGAGACACAGAGAGAGACACAGAGACAGGCAGAGGGAGAAGCAGGCTCCCTGCAGGGAGCCTGATGCATAACAGATCCTCAGACCCGGTATTAGGACCTGATCCAAAGGCAGACACTCAACCACTGAGCTACCCCGGCATCCCTATAATAATAATAATAATAATAATAATTTATTATTATTATTATATTTTATAAATATAATAATAATAATTTTTTTAAAAGTAGGCTCCACATTGGGTATATGCCCAACGCAGGGCTTGAACCCACAGCTCTGAGATCAAGACCTGAGCTGAGATCAAGTCAGAAACTTAACCGACTGAGCCGCCCAGGCGCCCCTGCAACTTACTTGTTAATTATAATGCAGATACAAATTTACCTCATCATTACATTCAGCCCCTCCTTAAGTGCCAGGCAGAGAAAATAGAAACAGGAAGAGCAAAAGCTTGATAATGCATGGATTACCATTAATGAAGAGAGCGTGAAAAATATACATTATCATCTTGGCAAACGCAGACTCTTTGGCAGTTTATTTCAGGTGACAGGTTTGGAAAAGCTCTTCATCTCCTCTGTTAACCTAGGAATGACTCAAATTGGGGAGGAAGGGAACAGCCGAAGTTTCACAGGGGCAAATGGCATGAAATGCTCAAGGTCATCCCCCATAATGTGGCTTTTGAACTTAATACAATTTATTGGGGTTTCTTTTACCGGTTTATGAGTATGACAAGCTTTATGCTTCAGTAATTCATTGTTGTGTAATTTGGAAACAGGACAGAAACAAGGTTTATTTTCTCTCACCCTCTCTTCGTTTGTTTACCACACATTTAAGTTCATTTGGAAAATTTCAGCCAACATCTGAGCAGATATTTATCTGTCAACAAGAATTTATCTGTTAACAATAATAGTAACAAACATAATATCAACATTTCTTTTTTTTTTTAAGATTTTATTTATTTATTCATGAGACAGAGAAAGAGAGAGAGAGAGAGAGAGAGAGAGAGAGAAGCAGGCTCCATGCAGGGAGCCTGATGCAGGACTTGATCCCTGGTCTCCAGGATCACACCCTGGGCCAAAGTCAAGCACTAAACCACTGAGCCACCCAGGGATCCCCAATATCAACATTTTTGAGTGAATCATGTGTTTCAGGCAAAATATGCGCCTGTTAATGTCTCTGTCTATTTATTTATTTATTTATTTATTTATTTATTTATTTATTTATTTCTCTCCTTTTTAAACCGTTCTCTTTCAAGGTCACTATTACCTATTATGATGCTTTGAAGATGGGAAAACGAACTGGGGCTGAGATCAGGAAGTGATTTTGTTCAATGGAACAAGTGGGCTGTGAACGGTCTATGTGACAATGTGCCCCAGCGCTTCTACAATGTCAGGCACAGTACAGGAATAAAAATAAAATACACAAAAGAGTAGAAGGGTCTCTTCTTGGAGAGATCAGAGTCCGGCAGAGATAAAACTGACTTCAAGCACAGTACACATTTAAGGGCATTGCTGCTGCACACAGAAAATGATGGTTTAATGGACTTCTGAATTTCTCAGTGACTGCACTGAGGGATCCACATGGAACAGCTAGAAGTCACAGGAAGCATCGCAGCAGAAAAATGAGCCCCCAGTTTGTGCTTGAGAAAGTTAACTCTAAGTTTTGTAAGGCATCCTAGTAAAATATTTATCGTATTTTCTTGAGTCTAAAACGTCATTTCCAGATTCGAAAGATGATCTTAGCAATGCGCACATCCAAAGTGGTTGTGTTTCTTTCTTGCCTTAAAAGCTTTATAATGTCAGCGCTGAGCCCTACAAAACAATGGCATTTGAGAATCAAAGATATTTTAAAATTCTCTCTCTCTCCTTTATTTATTTATTTATTTATTTATTTATGCTCTTGGGTGATGATTAAGAGGTAAAAATTAAAGCTCAAGTGACTTGAAAGAATTATTGTTTCTATCCTGGGTGTAGATTAAATTCTAATGATCTTCAGAAACTGATACCTGGCCCACTTAGATGGCTCTGGTTAAGATTGTTCTTTTTGGGTGGGTGGGGGTATGGAGGTAACTGGGTGCCTGGCACTGAGGAGGGGACTTGATGGGATGAGCACTGAGTATTATGTCATATGTTGGCAAACTGAATTTAAATTAAAAAATTTTTTTTAAATAAAATGCTGGGCAGCATGGGTGGCTCAGCGGTTTAGCACCGCCTTCAGCCCAGGGCCTGATCCTAGAGACCTGGGATTGAGTCCCACGTTGGGTTCCCTGCGAGGAGCCTGTTTCTCCCTCTGCCTGTGTCTCTGCCTCTCTCTCCCCCCCCTCTCTCTCTCTGTTTCTCATTAACAAATAAATAAAATCTTAAAAAAAAATAAAATGCCAATTCTTTCAAAAAAGAAAAAAAGATGGTTCTTTTTGCTTCTATCTTCATATTTAATGACATGTCAACATGTCCTAATGGTTTTTGGCACTGGTCAATGCTTTTGTATTAGGAGTCCCGATTTAGGGAGCATGCTCACTTATGACATATAACATGTTTTATGGTCAGAATGACATCACATCAAATTAATGAATATTGAAAAACACAAACAGACAATCTCTACATGCAAATGGAACAGTGATAGAGAGCCGTGGCAGCTCTCACAAAGCAAAGCTAATTTTACCTACAATGGCAGATATAATGTCAACAAACATCATTCTAAATGCACTGTTAAAATTTGGGCTCACCCTCCACTAAGTGGAGATGTAATCATGTATAAAACAAATTGTGTTTGCAATCGGAGATACGGATATGCCGGTGTGATTACAGAGGCCATAGCCTGAAATGGAATTCTGGGCTGTGCAGGAGTAATGGAAATTTTAAAATGTCAGCCCAGTGTTTTCCTAGTTTCCCTGATAGCTCCTCAACGAGAGAAAAAGTGTTAAAGATGATTAGCGTGTGGGCCAAATGGCCAGCCCTCTATCTAAGACTGCGGATGAGTCCCGCTTGGGGGTAACCACCTTGTGGCTTCTTGTAGGGACCGATTTATAAAGATGACCCATATGCAGTGCTTTTGTTTACTTAGGGGAGACTGCAAGGTGAAGGCTCTGAGTGCATAAAGCTGTTCTTGTCATTGGACTTGATTCTTATCATTACGGGTGGTGCTGAAGCTTCATGTTCTAGAAGGCAGGATAGTGTTTATATAGTTGTTTTGGCCTTACTACCGAACAAATTAGATTCTATTTTTAGTGGTACCATCAGAATAGAGATGCCTAGCTGGCCAGTCACCTCTGAATTCCTCAGTTTTGAGTTCCTGAGCTCAGTGAGTGAGGACAAGGGTTGAAACCAAGGGTCCACATCCGCCTCTTGGTCAGAGCAGCCTTTCATTTATGGCTGTCTCCTTGGAGTTGGCCAAAGGTAGCAAATGCAAAATAAACATGGATGATTCTGATATAATCTAAGTCCCTTCTTTTAAAAATTTATTTATTTATTTGTTTGTTTATTTATTTATTTATTCATGAGAGACACAGAGACATAGGCAGAGACACAGACAGAGGGAGAAGCAGGCTCCTTGCAGGGAGCCCAATGCAGGACTCGGTCCCAGGACCCTGAGATCACGACCTGAGCCAAAGGCAGATGCTCAACCACTGAGCTTCCCAGGCATCTCTGATCTAAGTCCCTCCTTAAGGTCAACCTGAAAAGCTGTAGATCCAGAGCTGGGCTCCAACCTATATCCCCTTCAATGGCATCTGGTTATACTGACTGGCTAACGAAAACCCCAGTCTACACTGCCAGTCTCCTTGAGACAGATTCGTCCCACAACACTTTGGCTAATAGAGAGGCTGGTTTGTGGACTGTAAACTGACGTACTATTCAGAAAACTGTCCCCAGTCATGGAAGAAGGAATTGATTAAGTCAATGTGAGTTGTAAACAAGGAGATGCGTGTGTAGTGCTGAACTAGACGCCTGGCACTAGCTTACTATTAACAGAAGCCTAATTATAGTTACACATGTGACTGAGGCTTACTTTGTTGCTCATTTTCTATGAAAAGGTAATAGTACCCTTCAACTGGAAGCCATCGGATTTCTGAGTTACCATAGGCGAAGTGCTACAACAGCCTCAAATGCTGATATGTTGAAAGCAAAACAAAACAAAACAAACAACAAAATAACCACCTGAGTAGTCATTTATCACTTTGACAATTTATTCTACTTAGGAACCCAGGCCCAGAAGTATCCAATTCTCCTGAGGTTTATTAGTTATTAATCATTTTGAGTTAGCACTTGTAAATTCACTGATCGTCAACATCATACTTTCATTAAGGGTGTGTCTATAGGAACGTCTAGCATTTTTATTTTGATCTATTCTTCCCCCCCCCAACACAAGACAAGTATCCTGACTCCCTAAATGCCATTGCTCTCTCAAGGGTAGCAACGTGGCAATACATTTGTTACATAGGCTCTTGGTGCTGTTCTCTTCATTCAGTCACTCATCTATTACCAGTCAACCAACATTTACTGAGTGTCTCCTCTGTACCAAACACGACATTAGGGGCCGGGGACAAATAGTTGAATAAGAAACAGTCCCTGCCTCTGCTTTATAAACAGATGACAAAGCCTGACATGTACACGGGGTAATTTAAAATATTGCGGTTAGGAAATAAATTGAGAGCAGAGAGAGAAACAATTGGCTTGCTTGATTCTCTGGAAAGCTTTTGCTGAAAGCTAGCATCGGAGCTGGGGCTTGAAGGATGGCTAGAAATTTCCTTGTGGACGAAGGCAGTGAAGGATCTTACACACAAAGGAAATGCTTTGTTTTGGAGGACAGTGGTGGAAATTTGGGGCTTGGTGTGAGGAACTCTGTCTGGTGAGAAGTGAAAAGAGGCCACGTGGACGTGAAATTTGGATATAACCTGATCCCAAGAGAAGGCAGTTGGCAAAGGGAAGCCACAGAGGAGTTTTCTCTTTAAAAGTTAAAAGATTTTATTTTATTTTATTTTTTTTAATTTATTTTTTTTTTTAGATTTTATTTTTTTTTTTAAGAGAAGTTTTAGGCTCATAGGAAAATGAGCAGAGAATGTCACGTGATTCTCCCCCTCCCATGCTCCATACACACATTTTTTTGTTGTTGCTGCTGTTATCAACGTCTTGCACCAGCCAATTAGCCACCAGAGGTTTTTAAGTAAGGACATAATAAAGATAATTTTGTTATATTAGGAAGATTCTTGGTTGCCTGTGGTCGTGGGACTGGCGGCAGGAAGACCAGTCACAATGCTATGGCCAAGGTCCACCTGAGAGCTGAGAGGAGGATAAACCCAAGAGAGGGTGGTAGGGATGAGAGACGATGGACTCCATGCTACAGATTACCTGATAAGGGTAAGGTAATTGCAAGGTCTGGTAACTAAATGTGAGGACCTTAGTGTAGGCAACAGTGCCAGCCATCGATTTATTACTGCTCAGCCTCAGATTCACTCCTCTGGACCTGCTCTGCCAAAATGAGCTGGAGTCTTCCAGAAGTCCTCCTTTCCAGGTCACTAGGGGGTGCTGGAGTGGCAGACAGGAAGAAGGAAGCTTCCCTACCTTTTCCGTGTGCTGAGTTGCACTTTTTGTTGCTTTTGCTGCATGTCTCACCATGGTCTAGATGTGTGGAGACATCCGATGGCTCCCTGCCCCAGATGCGGGCCCTCAATGTGTAGTCCCTTGGTCATCTAGCAGCTCTGGTGTGGCTTGGTGCCATATTGCCATAGCCTCCCTATGCAGATACAACACACTCCAGACCTCATACATACACTGGGGTCTGTACTCCCTGTGTGCCCCCCCCCACCAGCCTGGGCTCATCTGAACTCCAGAGGGCCAGGGCTCGCCACTCTGACTATCAATGAGCTTGTACCTGGACATCCAACTAACACTTCCATAATCCAGGGGACCCACAACAGTAGCATCCCAGTAAGATCTGAATGCCAGCCCATTTCCAAACTTTGTCCTTCCTTGGGTGCTCTCCCTCAGCCCTAGGCTGTCCTTTAGAGTCCTCTCTGTAGCTTTATAGTTAGCCACCCAGCATAGTTTAATATACTTCTTATATTAAGCTTCCTAATTTCAGTTATGGTGAGGTTTCTGTATCCTGGTTGGAACCAGCTAATAGAGCAACTGAGCAGATGGCAGCCCTAATGGAGGTGGAGGAGTAAGAACACCTTTTGGTGGTGGAGGCTAATGAATTCACATTTGCAATTGCTGCATTTTAGGTGCTTGTGGGGCCTTCAGGTGAAGAAATCAAACAGGTGATGGGGACAAGAATCTGGAACTCAGACTGGGGGTTCCGATATCTCAAGCACAAACATGGTAGTTGACGTAGTCACTAGGGGAGATATGCAAAGTCTCAGGGGCAAGAAAGACCAAGAATGGAGGCCTTAAGATTCCCTAGTTGAAGGACCGAGCAGAGTGAGGGTGTCGGTGAAAGAGACAAGAGGAGCAGCCCTGGAAGTGGGGAAGCTAGCAGAGGTTGAGGAAGAACATAACAAGATGTCTCAAACTGTTCAGCAGAATCAGGGTGTCTTCAGAGTTTCCTGGGAAGTTCCAGAAATTCTGGATATACTTATAAATTATAATTATAAATTCTGGCATTATAAATTCAGGAATAATGCCCTAAGAGTGTCAAAATGTGTAGGATGTACACATGTCATCTCTGGGAACACTTTCCATTTGCTGAAAGTGAAATGTTATCAGGGGATACCTGGTGTATTACTACCTTTTCTTCCTTGAGGAAGAAAGAAAATAATTCCACCTCTTAGGAGTTGCCTTCACTCGGCGGCTTGCAGAGTAGATCTGGAGTCACCTGGGAGCCCCTGACATGATCTGAGAGCCGTCTTATCCATTCAGACTTTCCCTGGGGTGATATGGTCTCAGGCAGAAGCTGATAGTGTTTTATCAATCTTACCAAGTTCTGAGCTGCCCAGTGCATAACTGGCACATGGCTCTTGGTTTTGTTGCAAGAGGGTCTTGGGACTTTGAGTGCTAAAATTTGCATGTAGTTTTTGACATTGTTAAGTGCCTCTGGGACCCAGTGAGAGCTCACAGTCAATTTGCAGGGCACCCTGGCTTCATAGACAAGTCACTTGATGAACATGTAGATCCTGTGCTGTTCCGTAATCTGCACAATCTCTTTCCACTGAGACCTGGGGGGAAATCGCTTTCGGTGCTCTTATCAGATGGAGCCATTTGATATTTATGTTTTGGTCGTATGTCTACATTGGGTTTTTCTATGAGAAACTCAGTATCTAATCTGATAAGTTAAACTCTCTTTCCTGGGGATTGAGGGGACAGATATAAAGCCTTTTAAGCAGGATGGATACATCCTTTGAACATTATTTCTTGACGGCTCTAAATGCCAGCTTTAAAAAAAAACCTGTCATTTCTTAATACACAAGGACAAAACATAAGCCGTTTATTAGATAAGGCAGGGGAGTGGAGTGGAGGGAGTGGAAGATGTGTTTGCACGGTGTACATATTTTTTCTTACAGGGGGCACATCCTGGCTTTATAGACATGTGCAAACGTTAGCAGCTGACAAAACCTTTTCAAGCAAAACAACTGAGTCCCTCTCTAGATAACACAAGCTGTGCACTATAAATACCAAAATAATGGACCTTCTGCTTAGTTTTGACACAAGGTCCCCTAAAAGCCTGCCCTTGTCGACTCTGGAGGTTAAAAGCTGTGGGAGAGGCACAACAATCACAAAATGTCCCTTTGTCCTCAGTCCTATATTTTCCTTCGAACTTCCTCTCTTACCTGTTGGTCTTTAGGTAGTCAAGTTAATAGAGCTTTCAAGAGAGGATTTTACACTTGGTGGCGGAGAAGGTTAGCTGCCCTGAATCATGGTAGGTTGTTTTGTGAACCTGGAAAGGGGACAGGAGCCATAATAAAGGTGTCCACATACATCCCTTGAAAAATAACAAGAACTCAAAGGCTACTGTTTTTCAGTTACAATGGCTTTGGACACTGTGGAATTTTTTTTTAAATCAGAGAAACTGGACTTTGGTTTTGATCTAAAAAAACCCCGTGTCATCCCACAGAAAAACAGCCATGTTATAATTTAACATATGTTGCCCTCTAGCAGGTGGCTTAGTACTGCAAGTGTTTTGCTCAGTACGTTTTTTTCCTGTACGTCTCTCTGGCATCACAGAGTGGGTCTAGGAAGACATGCAGAGGAGAACCTGCTACTCCTACCCCCTACTTGACCCGCCAGGGCCCCTCCGTGTTCAGTTCAAAGACTGGCCTGCACTGGAATCTACACAGAATTGAACAGCAGATGGGCACATAAGAAGGAGCTGGGCCAAGTGAGATGAAGCAGCCTCACTCCACGGGACCCACGGCCATGACCAATAGAAGGAGTGGACAGCTTGCCAGAGTAGGGCTGGCTGGATGCTGAGTGCAACTGGGGTCTTAGGATGAGGTGCTTAGAGCGATCACAAATGGTTGTGTGTTTTGTTGAA
The DNA here is from genome assembly GCF_011100685.1 of Canis lupus familiaris. Classification (NCBI taxonomy): domain Eukaryota; kingdom Metazoa; phylum Chordata; class Mammalia; order Carnivora; family Canidae; genus Canis; species Canis lupus. Next base: position 13,691,883 of record NC_049256.1, on the reverse strand, counting down.
AGTTGGGGAATGTGGGAAGCCTGCCCATGAGCAGTCCAAGTGGAGAGTGAAGATGCAGGAAGACTGGGATGCCCTCCTCTTGCTTTGGGAATCAGTCCATTTTCAAAGTGACTCTCATGAAGACTCCACATGGCAAATGTACTGAGTGCTCATTGAACTTGGAGCGGATGCATGGGTCATTGTATCTGCAGTGTGCTGTTGCAAGAAGAGCAAGGTTTGTTTTCAGCTACTGGGAATAATCACATCTTTAATCTGCCTATTGTGAAGACATTGCGTCAGGCTCAATGCCATGCCCTTCATATTTTTAAATTTGCTTCCATGTTCAATTAATATAATTGCAAAAATAAATTTAAAACTAATTACTCGTGCATATAATTCTCTATCTCACAACTCAGCATTTGCAAACAAAGGACGCCGTAGCTATTATGATAATAGTTCCTAATAGCCTGGAACTGTGACCTAATTGTAGTTAAGTTGACACCATGATGTAAATAGTGACATTGGTATTACTTCAGGATCATTACCCTGTGGGGAAGAACAGGCTGCAATTAAATTATGGTAGAAGGGTCACCAGATTTCATCAATATCAAGAAAGAAGCCAAAATGGCATGGATATGGAAAACCACAATATGGTATACGATGGCTGAAAAAGATGGGTCTTTAAGAAAAAATAAATTTTAAAATCCTCCTGACCATGTGTTTCTCACATCTAGTTAGGTACAAGGGGCTGATGAGGATGTCACCTGTGTGACAGTGGGGCCCCCACCCAGCTTCTTAGTTTTTATTGCCTAAGGACTGCTCCATACTCATCTTCTGGCCACTTCCCTTGTGCTATCTATCATCCCTTCTCCTCCTCTTTACACAACCATCTGATATGTTTTGCTAAAATGCAAATCTGACAGTGTCATTTCTCTGCTAGAGATCATTCAGTGGCTCTTTACGACCTTTGGAATAAGTGGTTCTCATGTTGCCAAACAAACCTATGAGGCCCTTGGAGATGATACTTCTCGTGGATCATATACCACTATCTCCTCCCTCCCTTTTTTCCCATCACCCAGACATCCCATGCCTGGCTGCCTTGCAGTTCCATGGATGTCCTCTTCCTGACTCGGCACCTCCCCTACATGCAAATGATTTTGCTTACATTCCCTCTAGGTAGAGAGGCAGTCCGATCTCCTCCAGGCCAACCCACAGCCCATAATTGCCTGCCATTCTTACCTGCCTTTCCAGACTCAACCCAAACATCCCCTCCTCTGCCATGCCTTTCTTGATTCTTCCAGGAAGATTATCCCCTCCATCTTGTGTGCCAGCATCTTGTTTTTAATAATGCAACTGCACTTATTTCATTTTTATCCATTCTGATCATGTGCTGTCTCCTTCTCTAAACTGTGAGCTGTTAAAGAACAACCACCAGTGTCCCATTTATCACTAGGACCTAGCTCACTGCTTGATCTGTAATAGGCAATCTCCATACAATTGTTAAATTCTGTTTTTGAAAAAGAACAATTTTGGTCTGAAGAAAAGAAGATAGAGGGGGGCTGGTAAGTGTCTTGAAGTATATGAAGGGTGGTCATACGGAAAAGAGGACTTTTTCTGCCTAGCTGTGGCTGTGAAGTGTGATCAGTGCATGGAGGACTTAGTGAGAGATAGGAATAATATAAAGAAGAATGCCCAAAAGGTCAGTTGTGCAAAGAGAGAATCATCTGTCTTTTGAAATGGTTAGTAAATATCTGATTATTGAGGTACTCAGGCTAAGCTGGAGATTTTGTAGGAATTATTCAAGTATCACGTGGATGACCACACTGGTTATATCTTTCTGTTTTATGATATAATAATTAAAACATGGCATTGATGTTCTATTACCTAGCTCTCTGTATTTAAACACACACACACACATACACAACCCTAAATAAAATTGTCAGGACTGAGGCGTCTGAGTGTCTCAATTGGTTAAGCATTTGCCTTTGGCATAGGTCATGATCCCGGGGTCCTGGGATCGAGGCCCTTGTCAGGCCCATGTCAGTGGGGAGTCTGCTTCTCCCTCTTCCTCTGCTCGCCCCCTCATTCTTTCCTAAATAAATAAGATCTTAAAAAATTGTAAGGACCCAGATTTGCCTATACCATTATCCTCAGATGCTTGATCCTAACTATTGAATGTTAAAGATTATCGACACTTGTTACAACGACAATAACTGAATGTATGATGTAGTTCCAGAAAGGTTTGTAACATACTTCAACATTTAAGATTCTGATTTTTGCAAATGATATTTCATGTTACTGGGTATGTCCTTATGATTCTTGAGGGTAGAACTGAAGAGTAGTTTCCACTTTCCTAACTTCACCGTAAGGTGGCATCAAGATTATTGTTATGGTTTTTATTTGCATTAATAGTTTAGATTCATCCCCATGTTTGGTTGGGACTTTTTGTTTTTGCTAAAAGTTAGCTGTGCATTTTGAGAAAAATAGTAATTCCTACTGTGATACTTCTAAAGACCCATCATTACTCAAGATTTCATAAATTACATGATTTTATGCTGCTTTTTTTTTCTTCAGCAGTGTGGAAAAGATAAAATGATGAGGTGAATCTGAGATGCTGGACCATTATGGTGGCACAAAGCTAATTGATCATTTTCCCCTTTCTTTATAAACTCCCATTTTACTGCAGCTGCCAAACCTTGTAAGGCTCCAAATTAGGTTGCTTTATATTATGCAACCTCATGAGTACAATTTGTTATTTTCTAAATAGGCCAAGAGGAAACTGGACTCACATTAGTGTTAAAGTATCCTCTTAAAGATGACAATGGCTGTTTGAAATGTCACGTGCCTAAAAATTCATTTAGGCTGCAGATCAGGCAAGGTCCTTTAAACTGGGATCAGGCCAGAGAAATTAGCTTCCTGAGCAAAATTTGTAGCATGATTGAATCGAACGCTAATACTGTTTTCTCACCTTTCTAGTCAGTCTAGAAGTACGCAACCATTGTACGAGAGAAACACATCTCAGGATACAGACTCTCCTGGGTCCCCAAGCAAGCACCCAGTCAAGAGGAGGCATTTCATATTCTCTTCATATCTGTTGTCACCTAAGAGCATGTGGTCCCTTGTGCCACCACTTGTCAATCTGATCTCAGTCCAGCCAGCTAGAGATGCCAACTTAGTGTTCAGGGAAATTACTGAACAAAACTGCTGTGGAAGCAACAGTATGTAAAGGCTTATGTTTGGGAGCTTCTAGCAAGATGGGTTAGGACAGCCCTATTTTAGGGTTAGTAGGTACTGGGAGTGTTAGGTCCTTTCCCCCTGGTGCCAAATTTCTAAGTGGTTCTATGTGGTACTCATCAATATACTCTCTCATGTAGTGACTTGCTATTCTTAGTACTTCTTTCCTCATTCCACCATCATTAATAAGTATTTATTTATTAAGTATACATAATTTATACATAGTAGAGTTCAGATACTATATTAGGCACTGTAACATAGATGTGTCAGTGGGTCAACTAGTTAAGCTAGTTGAAATCCAGATATGAAGAAGGGAAGCAGAAGCATGTATATTTTAAAGATCATTATCTATCTATCTATCTATCTATCTATCTATCTATCTATCTATCTAATCTACTATCTAATCTCCTTAAAATGATCTCTTAGGCCTAAGTCTGGAAGGACAGTGTCCAGCTGGAGCCTACTGGTTTTATTACCATTTCATGTATGTATGTATGTATGTATGTATGTATGTATGTAGAGCATGAACAGGTGGGGAGGAGCAGAGAGGGAGAGAGAAAATCCCAAGCAGACTCCACACCTCACATGGAGCCCAACATGAGGCTCAAACTCATGACCTTGAGATCATGCCTTGAGTCAAAATCAAGAGTCAGACTCCCAACTGACTGAGCTACACAGGCACCCCTCATTACCATTTCTAAAGAATGAATATACAAGCAGAAGGGATATAGTAAGCAGGAAACTTTAAAAAAATGGAATTGAGAATAGAGAAATTGAGAATTTTCTTTTATTTCAGAGAAGATTTTCTGACCAGCTGGCTTATAGATCCAATTTGTTGATGAAGTGGATAGGGATACATCAAACTGGCATAGCTTGACACTACTAGCAATTAAGTGAATCCTAGTAATAGATCTTGCTAATATGTCATGTTCCCGAAGCAACTTGGAGGTTAAAATTTGGCTTCTCCTAGAAACTTCTCTGAAGGAGAGAAATCGCTGACTCTCCCCTCCCTTTGAACTACCATTTCAAATAGTACCATTTCAAATATTAATTACAGACCTACTTACTCTGTCCCAGTGTTCTGGGGTCAGAGGTTTATTTCAAATTTACATGTTGAATGTGGTTAATTTTTCTATTGGATCTTCATTTTATACTTTGTGAAAATAGTACAATTTTGAGGGATGAATGAGAGAAACTATAATAATGCGGCTTTTGGCAATGCTCATCTTTTAATTTATCTGCCTCCATTTCTTTATCATGGGGACTGCTCTTCCTCTCTCCTTGTGGTTCTGGTAGGCCTGTCTATCAAGGGTCCCATCTCACCACAGTGGGAGGTCCAAGGGTCAATCAGAAAAGCTCATGTCCCCAGACATAGTGATTGAGCCAGAGTGGGCATACAGCCAACCAGGGCCAGAGCTCTTTTGGGGACTTGAAGGGGTGGCTTACTGATAGTTTCCCTTTCAGAGACCATGAGTTGTATGCACTTGGGGCTTTGGGCCTGTCAGAGCCCAGTTTCCCCTCTGCAGAGATGGAAACTACCAGAGATTGAAGGCAAAACAACCACGAGATGAAGAGACTCAGCTAGAGTCTTAATAGCATCAGTGGAGGGTCTGCATTCATTCTCAGCTATTACAGTTCCCTGAGTCAATAAGTTCTCTCTTTCATAAAGTCCAGATTCAAAAGGAAAGAATACTGACAAATTAGATACCCTGCACTGAACTCAAAGCTATGATATACAGATTATCTGAGGGAAAGGAAATATTTTAGTTTATCATCAACAGTACTTTTCACTTAAAGATCAGAAAGCTAAATAAATAAATAAATAAATAAATAAATAAATAAATAAATATCAGAAAGCATCATTAAACATGAGGTTGTTGGAAGGTGAAAAAGTTAACTCCTGAGTACGATAATGGGAGACGAGAACACCGAAACACCACATTTATGCATATTTTAAGTACAATGTCATTTATGCAATTTTTTGATGTCCCTCTCAAAATGCAATTATCTATGGCTGAAAACCACTGAGCATATGGAATAATACATTTTTAAATTGATCTGACTAAGTGGTTAAAACCAGAGCTGCCAACAGGTCAACTATCTGGGAATTATTTTACTCAGAACACGTTTGACATTTCCACTCTTCTATCTCATATACAGACAATGACAGGCACACAAAACCTGCCTTAATTAGTCTATTAGACAAGGAAAAGAAAGAGAAAAGGAAGCTTGCAAATTAATTTTATCTGTGTTGTAGAACTTGAAAAACAAATGATATTAGGAGTTATTTATTCAACTTCTTAACATACTATGTCACGTTATATCACACATATTTCCTTGGGAATTTAATTAATGAGATGTTACCAGGTAGGAAAATTCTAAATCCCTATTATTGAATAAAATCTTTAATGTATGATAGGTGCCTACAGACTTACTCTAATACCTTGAAGATGAAACAAGATTAATTCATGATTATTATACGAAATTGGCAAGCTCTCCTCCCCACTCATGCCTCCAACTTCTGTCTTTGGACTGCTCTTCTCTGGGCAGATAATTCCTATCTATCCTTATCATCACCTACTCTGAATGTGCTCTCAAGCTCTCTCTCTCTCTCTCTCTCCAAAGCCTGGGTTAGTGACCTTTCTACAATGCATACCCATATGGGAACACATGTCACATTAAACTGTCACTGTCCCTTGTTTCCTCTAGCAGACTGGGAGCAACTTGAGGCAAAGGTTGCATCAGGCTCATTTCTGGATCCCAGAAGAATACACAGTACTTGGCACATAGGTTATGTTCAAAAAATTATGTAACACATAAATTACTATGTAATAAATGTGTTATTTTAATGATTACATGAGTGCTTTGGGAGGAAGGCTCTAGAATTTGCATTGAAGATCTTACTTAAAAGATATCCAACACATCAAATTAAATAGAGTTTAAGCACAAGAACATACATTCGAATGAAAATGTTCTTCAGTGATTGTTTATCACCCAACCTATGACCTACCTGAGTACAGGGACACAATTGTGTACACCTGTCAGGTATCACAATCAGGTCACTAGGATCCCCTGGGGCAACTCTAGGACTATATAGATACCTTGTTGCCATTTAAATCAGGCTCCCTGAGGATAGGTACCAGACATCAGAATTTTTCAAAAGTTCAGTAGGTAATGTCAACATTTAGTCAAGGATTGAGAAATACAGAAGCAGCTAACAGGTAGGAGTGCTTCCTACTATCCGGTTGGCTTTCCTATGACTTTCCTATTATTTCATTGGAAGTGATTAGGATCAGGTCCTAATATGTAGCATATGTACAGAGGGCTCACTCTATCCCAGGCACTTGACATATATCATCTCAACAAAATCCCAATTGTTCCCTTCCATACACAAGGCAATGGAGGCTCCAAGGCTTAGGAAGCAATAGACCCTGGATTGAGAGCCACCTCTCTCAGTGGCCAGACCATGTCCTTTCTAGGATACTACACTGGGCTGGTTGGATGGGATTCTGATTATGTTAGACTGACCTGGTTAGTGACCTCTAGGTATGTAATTGCTTTACCCTACTGATTATGAACTATTTATCCTTCCCCAGGTCAAAGAGAAGTCACGTAATAAAAATGGAAAGGCTTGATGTTGAATGTGATTCTCATGCCAGAAAAACTATTGTTGGGAGTAGTTTCTGTGAAAGAAGCTAGTTAAACAGACAAACTAACAAACAACCCAAAACAAAAAAAAATTTGAATAGTTTTAACAGTTCATTTGTTAGTTTATACGTATGTTTTATTCATTTAGCAAACATAAAAGAGATGTCTTCTCTGTTCCAGATTCTGTAGTATGTACTGGGATGCAAGAAAAAAAATAGTTCAATCATCCCCTAAATCTTAAATCTTAAGATGGACATAGATATTCTGTTAAAGTAATAAGCAAACCCACCATTAAAATTTTTTTGAAGGTGGAAAATGGGATTTTATTTTAGATTTTAAGGCAGTTGCTTCAAAAAGATGTTAAATTATTTTTTTTAATTTTATTTATTCATTCATGAGAGACACAGAGAGAGAGGGAGGCAGAGATACAGGCAGTGAGAGAAGCAGGCTCCATGCAGGGAGCCCGATGTGGGACTCGATCCCAGGTCTCCAGGATCAGGCCCTGGGCTAAAGGTGGAGCTAAACCACTGAGCCACCTGGGCTGCCCCTCAAAAAAGATGTTAAATTATAAAACATGTGGTACAATCAGGAAATAAGAAAGAAGCAAAAATCCATAGATATTATGACTGGATTCTTGACCTATTTAGAACTGTTTAGGAATGTTAATAGGCCAAAATCTCTCTTAATTTACCCCAGGCTTTTCACATATTTTAATACTCAGCTGATGGAAAAATATAACTATTTCCAGTGATTTCAAAAACTATTTTGTTTTATATGACTCCAAGAGTATAGCTATATTTGTTATCTTTAATAAAATAATTGAAATCCCATTTCACTTGCATTTCATAATAATTATGTACAGAGTTACAAGGGGGAAGGCCAAGAACTCCCCTGGGGCAAAGGAGAAGGAGCTGAGAATCAACCAGTGGGGAAGCTTGGAGAACTGTACTTGGTGTACTCGTTCTTAAATAGCAAAAAGGAAACAGAATTAATGTCAAGTAGGACTGAGTCCAGTCCCATTGCCCTTGTAAGGAATTGACATTTGTTTAAGTTTTCCCTTAGCCTTGGAGAGAGGTCACCTCTGGTCATGCTACTATCTGGTTGATTCATTTGTAACAATGCTATCTAAGGGTAGTATTAGTGACCAGAACATTTGCTTCTTGGCTGTTGAAAAATGGCATGGCCTTTACCAGCAGGTTGTTTCTGGCACTGTTCCAACTACTTTCTTGTCCTAACTCATTTGATCCTCACGACAACCCTTTAGGATAGCTCTACTTTGCATATAAGGAAACCAAAGCACAGAGGGATTAAGACATGTGACCAGAAGCTGGGAGTTGAGTGCAGGTGTTCTGATTCCAGAACCCATATTCTTCACCCCCACACTCTGTCACCTTCCATGTGGGTGCCTTCCCTTCATCCATAGCTTCTTGTCTCCCTTTGCCTCAAACCTGTAAGTTGAAAGAGTGACCGGGGATATTGAGAGCTGGTGGAGGAAAGCAGTCATGGGGAACCTACTGGGTTTGGAAAAAGTATAGCCATGGGCCTCAGCTGTTCTCTGTGGCTGGGCTGCTGGTAGTGACTTGCTGGGATGGGTGGCATGGGCTTATGTGGCTCTGGTCCAAGCATGGATAGTCTATCCTGTCTAGTGAGAAATTGCATGCTCCATAGGCCAGATTTGCATTTTCAGGGAGAGTGGACTGTTTGAACTATGGCTCATAAGGAAGAAGCAGGACACTGGGAAGAAAAAATTGAGGTCTGAGCTCCTCAACCCAGGAAGATGTGTAGAGAAATAATTTGTAGAGAAATAAGACATGAACAGGACATCTTGGACATGATTGGTTGTTGGAGCTGAAACTGTGCTCACCAGAGGGGATCTTTGGGAAGAGGTCATCAAATGGGAGTAGATAGAAGTCCTGTCAGGTGAGAGGAAGATTGTTAAGAAACCTGCCATTATAGCAGAGTTCCCAACCTCAGCTATTTTGACAGTTGGGGCTGGGCAATGTCTTTTGTGTCTGGGGGCTGTCCTGTGTATTATAGGGAACTTGGGAGCATCCTTGGTTTCTACCTCCTAGATGTCAGCGGCACCCCCTCCTCAGTTGTGAAAACCACCAGTGTCTCCAAACATTGCCACATGTCCCCTGGAGGACAAAATATCCCCTACTCCTGCCCTTTCTTGAAAACTACTGTGTGCAAGCAGCCACACTGGGGTGAATTTCTGAAGATTTGCATCTTTTTAAGGTGCAGATTGTCTTTTCTCTCTAAGGTCATCCAAAAAAGGAGGTTAATATAAAAACTCTTGAAATTTCATTTTCACTTTCCCCTTCCTTCTGTCCGTTTTTTCTTTCTTTCTTTCTTTTCTTTCTTGGAGGGAGGGAGGAGGGGGGGGGGGGAGGGAGGGCGGGCGGGAGGGAGGACCTAGGGGAGAGGCCTTCCTTCCTTCCTTCCTTCCTTCCTTCCTTTCTTTTCTTTCTTTCTTTTGTTTTTAAAGTTTTTTCTCTCTTTCTTTCTTTCTTTCTTTCTTTCTTTCTTTCTTTCTTTCTTTCTTTCTTTCTTTCTTTCTTTCTCCTCCTCCTCTTTCTTAACATATTACCATCTTTTGGAGAGGACATAAGAGGAATCTCTTGTTCTGAGGTCTCCTGAACTTCACTTACTATCAAGGCCAAGGGGCAGCTGTCCCTTTGAAATTGCCCATAATAATATTTTAGGTACAGATATATAGATACTATTGCAAAATTACTCTTATAAGCAGAAAACAGTATTCAAGATCCCATTCCTTATCTCATTTCCTGACTCAACGTTCTTTATTTCTTTGCCCATGAAAAAACTAACTGACAGAGAGCAACAGGCAGGGGTCCTTGCTGTCCTGGCACTCTCCCCAGGGAGTGCCCTGGGGAAGAAGGAGCATAGTGTGCTCTCCTTCAAAATGCATGCTATCCTTCCAATTGCTTTTATCAGCATGTCTCTTGAATTGCTCCTTGTAAAATTAGAGGAAAAAAATAACGATTTAAAAATAAAATCAGAAGATAATACTTGTTTGAATAACAGAAGAAAAAGTCAAAAAGGCTTAAATGTCAAGTAAAATGTCAAATTAAAATGAAACACACAAGAGTCAGGAATAATTAGTGGACAGTAGATAAAGTAAAAATGAGGTGAAGAATAATTCATAGCCAAGAGTTTCAGACACTGAAACTGAACTTTAATAGAAATAGAAAGGAATCAGTAAAATATTAAAATAAGAGAAGATTATGTAAACATGCATATAATTTAATCAACCGAGAAATTGAAAGCTTGAAAGTTTCTCAGGGAAAGGATGAGGGGGAGTAGTAAGGCTAAAAAAAAACAAGTCACCGGACAATATTACCAACTTAGAAAAAAAAATTATGAAGGAAAAGGAAGTAGTCAAAAATAATTAATAGAAAGTAAAAATAAATTCAATGTAAAAATTCATATAATGAAGTAGAAACAATGGGGAAGAACTTAATACAAATAAAATAGGATAAAAATATTTCTTAAGAAAATGATTCAAGCAATTGAAGAGACTAATGGACTTTAAGAAGAAAATCAAGTGAATTGAAGAAGCAAGGCAGCATCAGGAGACCAGAGTTGGTGTGGCTGGGTATGTCAGAGATAGGGTTTCCAGATAAAAGAAAACATTTGCCAAATATTTGCTAAATCTGGCAACCAGGCCTTAAAGAGAGTGGCTGGGCAGACGTGGTCCCTGGTTTGGTCTTCTAGAAGATGGCCAGACTGTGTGTTCAGGGGGACGGACACTGCCACCAGGAAGTCTGTAGGTTCTCAGCTGCAGGGACACAAGGCCACATCACAGGGTGAAGACCTCCTACAGAATGGGCTTGTGTGACACTGCAGAAAAACAGTTTCTTGACCAGTGGTAACATCACACACTTTCCTCTCTGGGTTTTCAAGTACTCTTTCTCCTCTGGAAAGTCTGAGTTGATCTGAACCCAGAACACACTGTTGGGTTTGTCCTAAATTATCATTCCTTACAGAATTTTTCCCAGTTAAGCTATTCTTCATTCATCCAGAAGAGGGCGCAGGCCAACACAGGTTGATCCCAGAAAGAAGGAAATATTTAGCTCATTTTCTTCCACTGGGGCTGCTTAATTACATTAATATCAGAATTTTATGAACACTTGCAGGTACCTACATATAGACACCCCTTTAAATTACAATTTCATTCCCTTGGCCAAATTAAAAGAACCATACTACTTGGACTATTTTAACAGTTTATGGCATACACATATGACTAAAGATTACATTAACTAGGGTGAGGTAAAGGGCTTATTATCTTTCTTCTAGGTGTACTTTTATGACTTTAATGCCTTAAAATGATTGTTTCCATTACTATTCCTCATATCATCCCTGTACTAGAGAAGTGAAATCAGGTTGCATTTACTCATTTGATATTTATTAATCACTTACTGTTTGTCAGGCAATTGACGGGTATTGTGAGCAAGTGATGAATAAGATTCAGACTCTACCATTATGGAATTTGCAGTCTGCTTAGAGCAAGAAGATAACAGATAAACAGGCTGTTTCACTCAGTGTAATAGGTGATGGGATAGAAGTACACACAGGTGATCTACAAGAAGACAAGAGACCATTATGGCGCAGGCTTGAGGGGCTGCAGGAGGTTTTCCTGGGGAGGCTGTATGTAAGAATGTGTAGATGATGGGCAGCTCCAGCGGTTGGCCCAGCGGTTTAGCACCGCCTTTGGCCCAGGGTGTGATTCCTGAAGACCTGGAATCAAGTCCCATGTCGGGCTCCCTGCGAGGAGCCTGCTTCTCCCTCTGCCTGTGTCTCTGCCTCTCTCTCTCTGTCTCTCATGAATAAATAGATCAAATATTAAAAAAAGAATATGTAGATGATAATGAGGAAAAAACAGTGGGAAGGGCTCGGTGGGGAGTGTGCTTCAGGCCCAGGGAGCAGCATATGCAAAGGGCTTGGGGTAAGACACAACAAAGCAAGCGCCCGAGTCATATGCTGGAGTGTGGTGCAGGGGAGCTGGTTGACACAGAAGGCTGGAAAGGCAAGTGGGTGAGAGAGCAGAGAAAACCTTATAGAACACATGGCAAGAGGTCATATGCTGAACGTGATGGAAGATCCTGACAGGATGGGATGCCATATAGAGAAGGTTCTGGTCTGTCATGTGGAGAGTGGGTCAGCAAGAATGGAAACAGTGTGCCCTGTCAGGAAGTGCCCGAGGTGATGTCCCCTGCAAGACGATGCAGGATGCCTGATTAAAGCCATGGCAGCTGCTGTAGATTGAATGATTGTAGCCCCTCGCCAAGTCATGACCCAGACTCTTATGTTGAAAACTCATCTTCAATTCAGTGATGTTTAGAGGTGGAGGTCTTTAGGAGGTGATTAGCTCATGAGGGTGGACCCCTTGTGAATGGGATTCATGCTCTTATAAAACAGACCCTGGAGAAGCTCCCTAACCCCTTTTGTCATGAGAGGTCATAGCATGAACCAGGAAACAGGCTCTTGCCAGACATGGAATCTACCAGCGTCTTGAGCTTGGACTTTCCAGCCTCCAGAACTCTGAGAAATAAATTTCTGCTATTTATAAGCCACTCAGTTTGAGTATTCTGTTCTGGCAGCCGGAATGGACTGAGACAGTAGGTAAGATGGGAAGAGGTGATGTGTCTGAGACATTTAGGAAGTAGATTTGATGGATATGGTGGCTGGGTTATCAAGAGTGATGGCCAGGTTTCTGGTTTGGCAAATGGGCTCTGGGTGTTGCCTCCTGGAGACACATTGAATATATGTCCTATATGTCATAGACATATGGAGAATGAGTGGTAGAGCCAAGCTAGTGGTAGAGCCGAGCTTGGGACACGCTGTGATTATGGAGTCTGTTGGAGATATGGTTTCAGGGTTTGGAGAATGATTTGGGTTGGAGTAGATTCGAGAGTCGTGAGCTCAGGGAGGCGTGGGTGTGGATGGGTTTCTCCACAGAGAAGCTACAGAGAGAAGAAAAAAGGGGAGAGAGGAGGACAGTGTGCAACCACAAAGTTTAGAGGAGCCAAGGAGGTCAAGGAAGCCAAAAAGGACCCCAGGAATGGCCATAGAAGTAGGGAATAAATCCTAAGAGAATATGGTGGCCTAAAGTCTAGGAAGATGGTGTGTCAAGGAGAGCACTAAATGCTGCCAGAAAAGTCAAATAAGGTAAAGACTGCAAAGTGCTCATTACATTTTGGAACGAAGACATTTTTTGTCTTCTTTGACTGGAGAGATTTCAGTGGAGTGATAGAGGCTGAAGCCAGGGAGAGGATATAAGTGTAAGTGGGGAAGTGGACACTAACGATGAGGCGACGTACGTGTGCGTGCCCCTGCACATGTGTAGATATGTGTGCATTAGGGTGACGGCCCCTGGCAACAATAAGAGGGTGCAGGGTTGAAGGAGGCTTTATTTTCTTGTCTGGGAGGGCTTGGGCACACTTAATGCCAATATTATTGAATGTTCTAGCAGGAGAGGTTGTGAACGATTTTTCGTGTCCATTGTGTAACAAAGAGACACAGAAACCAAGGCTGTTGATGATTCTTTTATTACTCATCCCAATTAGGTGTTCTTTTGAGAAATGACTCCTCAAAGAATTTTTGTGATCATCTCGATGTGAGCACGTGTATCTGAATCCAATGTTTCCGCACCTGCCACTGACCCGAGAGAGCACATTTAGATTGAATTCATTGTCACAGCAAGCTGCACAGGCAGGCACACTGGCAGCTTAAAACTTCAACATCCAGAAGGCATCAATAGAACTTTCGGTTCCTTTCCTTTGAATTCTACTCTTAACACATTGCAGAGAGCCACAAACCCGACCTTTCCAGTTCTCCAGGGAGACCCTCCCGGCCCTCCCCAAATTGCAGCAGCCATACTCGAAAGACCAGAAAGAACTGCCCAGATCAAAACCAATTACGTGGGAAGAGAAACATATAAGGAATTGTCAGTTCACTGGAGTCTTAAAAATGAGACATTTTATTCCCTAAAGAAATATGGTTAGAGCTGTTTTTGGCACTAATAATGTTTCTCTGTTGTTTACTTTTATTTTTAACTGGAATCTCCTGGACCAGCAAGGACTACATCCAATGACCTTAGCTCCTTTCCAGCCCATGGGACTGTCTGGCATTTTGGTCCCAAGTGAAGTCCTATTAAGTAGGTGGGGGGAGGTGAGGGCTAAGTGATCTGGGCATGCTCAGTTCAGACAGCGTTGCTCAGAAGTCTAGTACATGTGAAAGGAGAGCATATGTAATCAGGCTATGGGATTCTCAAAGGAATATGTGGTCTCAGATCCTAAAGGATCCCGGGGAAGCTCCCTCATCAATCTCCCAAATGGAGCTAAACCCATTACAAAGTATACATGTAGTTCCAAAGCTAATTTCCTCCACCTGGCAATTGAAGCCTGTTTTAAGACCTATGTCTGGCCGTACTAACGGGCTTACTATATCCAATAGATGCAGTCCATGGCTTTATGTGCACACGGGTTACGATAGGCGTATGTGAAGTCATTATGGTATTGGCAAGTTATCTAATAGATATCCACTCTACTTGCCTTACTTGTGTTGTTAATTCCCAAAAATAGCTCTGAGAGGTTCCAATGAGCCTGAGGGTGCAGAACTCGCTGCCTCGTATCCGAGCAGCGAGGCTACCCATGGCGTTGTGTGTTCATCTTGAGCCACACACACTCAAGGAGGGCGTATTTACTGGAGCTGTTTCCCTTCTTGGGAGGATCTCCCTGATACGAAATCCGTGGTAACTCCATATAGAGTTTCTCTATCCTGGCTGCACTTAGAATTACCCTGGAGTTCTGGAAAATACATGTGAGTGAGATCCACCTGAGACCAATTAAGTCACTATCTCGGGGGGCCCGGACCTAGGCCTCCCTAGTTCTAAGATTTCCCCAGGTAATTGTAATTTGCAGACAGACTGGAGGATCACAGATTACGGTTCTTTTTTTTTTTTTTTAAGATTTTATTTATTTATTAGAGACACACAGAGAGAGAGAGAGAGAGAGAGAGAGAGGCAGAGGGAGAAACAGGCTTCATGCAGGGAGCCCAACATGGGACTCGATCCCGGGTCTCCAGGATAAGGCCCTGGGCTCAAGGCGGTGCTAAACCACTGAGCCACTGGGGCTGCCCACAGATTATGGTTCTGAAGGAGAGGAAGTCACCTTGGTCTCATTCTGATGGGTAAAGTTTGTGCAAACACAGCAATCATCTGTATCAGAGCTTGTATTTATTTGGCAAGCGGTCACCACCATTGATGCTGCCGGCTTATTACCACAAGGTTGGCTGAGGGACCCCTTTATTGTGCTGCTAAAGAGTAAAACTCATACAACTCTACTGCTTTCGCTTTTTATAGTCTTGTTAATAATAGAATAGAAAGGATCATAATATCAGATGAGAGTAGGATAGTTAGAGGATATCCCCAAAGTGGAATTTTATACATGTATTCAGAGTAATCTCACACATTGTTTATTCACATTCATTTAACAACTATTTTAATTTTTAAAGTTTATTTTTTTTCTTTTTCACATTTTCATTTAAACTCTAGTTAGTTAACATATAGTGTAAGATTGGTTTCAGGAGTAGAATTTACTGATTTATCAGTTGCATATAACACCCAGTGCTCATTACTTCAAGTGCCCTTCTTAATGCCTGTTACCCAATAACCCCATCCCCCCAGCTACCTCTTCTTCAACAACCCTCAGTTTGTTGTCTATCATTAAAAGTCTCTTATGGTTTGCTTCTCCCCTCTTTTTTCCTTTCCGTACATTTATCTGTTTTGTTTCTTAAAATCCACATGAACTGAAATCATATGGTATCTGTCTTTCTATGACTTATTTCACTTAGCATTATACCCTCTAGCTCCATCCGCGTTGTTGCAAATAGCAAGATTTCATTCTTTTTGATGGTTGAGTAATATTCCATTGTATATGCATACACCACATCTTCTTTATCCATTCATCAGTCGATGGACACTTGGGCTGCTTCTATTGTAGGTAACGCTGCTATAAACATCAAGGTGCACGTACCCCTTCAAATCTGTATTTTTGTATCCTCTGGGTGACTATCCAGTAGTGCAATTGCTGGATCATAGAGTAGTTCTATTTTTAACTTCTTGAGGAACCTCCATACTGTTTTCCAGAGTGGCTGCACCAGTTTGCATTCCCCCCAAACAGTGTAAGAGGTATTTAACAACTACTTTTAGAGGATCTCCCTGGGCTAAATATTGTTCTAGGCTCTAGGAGTTTAGCAGCAAACAAGAAAGAAGATTTCACATTTTTTAAAAGGAAGTTTAGCAAGAACATGTGTATAATGATACAACTTTTGTGACATATATACATAAACACATGGAAGATATACATCAAAATGTTGAGAGAGTTACTACTGTGTGATGGAATTAAAGACAATTTTAAATTTCACTTTTTGGATTTTTTTTTCTATGCTGGGCACGTGTTATTAATGTAATTTTATGTACGTAGGGTAGATATTCCATTCCGTTTCTCAGATATCCCACAGGTCCTAAGTGACTTGTCAGACAGCAGGACTTCTTGCCTAGATGTCATAGGGGCAACAGCCTGGCTGGGCTGAGACAGCAGCTAGAAGTTAGGGAAGCTCACTGCAACTGGGCAACGCAAACCTGACTATTGAGATTTAAAGATATTAAGTCATAACTACAATGACACTCTTAGGCTTTCTTTCTCTTTATCTGCTTGTTTTTCTGAGCGAGAGACAGGGGCTCCAGAAGTACTTAGTCCACCTGCAATATTAAAAGTAGTCGCGAGATGGCGATAAAGTTTAAAAAGTGAAGTAGGGAGTTTCAAGTTAAAAATCCCACAGGTCAGGAATGGAAGATGTGCTGCTGTGCAAGTTGCCATTAATGTGAGCTGATAGCACACGTTAGCTGCCCCCTGCGGAGCCTCCCGTCCCTTGCCCCTGCTCCGCAGAGGGTGCAGCTGGCCTCACGTAAATAGAAATGGGGTTCTTGAATCTTCTCTCCCTCCCAGGGCAGAACTGTTTTGCTGAGTTTGGAGGCTCATGTGACTCCTGAATTAGCAAAGGGCCTTAGTCTTGAGTGAGCTGCCTGTGTGAGAAGGACCTGAGTTCTTTGTCCCAGAGGGAGAAGTGGTATCTGCAGTAATAGTGGAAGAAGCCAGAAAGAAGAAAGCTAACCATCTCTTCGCCTTTGGTTAATCTCATGGCTGACAGGTTGCAAGCTCCTGGTGTTCTCACCATGCAGCTGCAGATGCCAGGGGCACAGCAGGCCACCAGGAGGAGGGATGGAGGCCCCTAAATACAAGTTCTTAAAGTCATACAGATAACAATGAAGGGGTCATGCCATATACCTAGAACCTGTCCAGGGATTAGCTGGCTAGTTTACCATGTACCTTCCTGCTTAACTGATTTTCAAGCCATTCTGTTGTTATCATCCTGGCAGCATTTTCTGTGGAAAATCTGGAGAGGAAGGGAGAGCAGGAGTATCTTCAGCAGCAATTATCTACTGTTGATGAATGAATGTTTATTGAAGGTTTGTTGCTCTTCTTGACTCTATTTTTAGATTTTAATTCATAGCATTTGGGTATTGGATGCAAAGAGTACAGGCACTGGAGGCAGATAGCTATGGGTTTGGCATCAGCTTTGCATGGGACTGTGTTCCCTTTTGAGCTCCTGGTTTTCTCACTTGTCCAACAGGGCTTGCAGGGGGAGTCGAGGAATCACGTTTGTGAAAGTTGCCCAGCACATATTACAGGCTGGAATAATGAGATTCTCCTTCCTTTCCAATCTCATTTTTAGCCACATTACTGGCCTAAGAGTGTTGCCTGGACACTATACCATCAAGACGCCATACTTTTTCTCTCCCTCTTAACCCTCTGGAAGCCTCTATTCTTTGCCTTAAGAAATCCTAGCATTGCCTCAAAGCCTGGTTCCAAAGCCTGTTTCTTCCTCAGAGCCCCCATCACCCTGTCCTTCAACACCCTTCTTAATGAAACCTATTCTCCTTTGCTGTTGTCATTCATATGACCTGCACGACTTGTCCTACTCAGCGTTGATAGTTTCCTTGTCTTCCTCCCACCTCCCACCTACATTGTGGATTCCTTGAGGACAGAGGTCATGACAATGTCTCAGCTCCTCATATCTGTTTGAACAAGTAGGAGGATGAACTTTGATTACTCACACTATCCTTTCTCCATGAAAAGGAAAACTATGTCTGAAGCAACAGCTTCCATTGCTTCTGCTCTGCTCCACCATTAACTCAAGATACAGTGAAAGAGAATGAAACATTTTAATAGACTGTATTATTTTGACAACCAAAGTGGGTCCTATACGTGAGGATTTTGCAACCAGGTCCTCAAACCTCCCATGTAACTGTAAATCCATATGGGTGTGTCTGTCTCACTGCTTCCCTCTGACAGACCCAGAACGTTTCTCTCCTAATTCAATCCAGGTTTGAAGAGCCACTATCAAGGCAAAAGAAGTTATGCATGTGTGGTCTATTATTTGCATAAGGTGAAGCGCGCATTAAATGCATTAAATCATAAATGAGCTGGACACTATCCCAGGCTTTTCAGTTTTTACCAGGACAACAATTTTCTCTAATGTGCTCCTTTGGCAGAGACCATTCAGCTTGACAAGATGGCTCAAAATGAACAAAACGGCTTGCCCATTCCCATCATTAGACTAACAATGCAAGAGGAGCTGCAGTTTTCAGTACTTTATTTGGACAGATTGAGGGTTCATGGGGAGCACTATGGCATTCATACATTTATTTATTTATTTTTGGCATTCATACATTTAATACAAACTTTTAGCATACTCATTTCATAAGCTAGTAGCTTTATAAAGTTATAGGGAAAATGTGTCTCTCATGTAGACTGCGAATTCTACTTGGGGGTGATGGTGGAAGCCTGTGTGTATTATCTTATTTGATCCCTCCCAACACCCTATAAAGCGGGTCTATTGTTATGCCCATTTTACAGATGACACTTAGGGAGTGAGTGGGCTACTGAGGGTTATACAGCCAGCAAGTGAGTGGAATTCACACCCAGTGTGATTTCGGGGTTAACTATTATTATGTGCCAAATCCTAAAAGACAGTAAAACCAGATCCTGAATTGGCTACTCGAGATAACTCCTACTTTTCATGTTGTAACTTACACTGCTCTCAAAATCCTTCCTACTCCTCCTGCCCCTCCTACAAAATTCCTTACAACCTGGGGCTTCTGTTACAGCATTTGTGGCTCCGTGACCACATTTTTCAGATTCTGTATAAACATAAAGCCCATCCTTGATTAGATTATAAAAATTGAGCCAAAAATAATAGATCTGCTTTATAGGGCGTTGGGAGGATCAAATGAGGTAATACACATAGGGCTTCCACCGTCACGCCCAAGTCTACATGAGAGACACACTTTCCCTATACAGCTACTAGCTTATGAAAAGAGTATGCATGTTATCATGAGGAAAGAAAGAACTGGAATTTCAGGATGCTACTTAAGTCAGAGCCTTCTGATGCATCCGTTTCTCAAGCCATGTAAGGACAGCATAATTTGTGTAATAAAGCCCAAGCATTAGTGCAGTCTCCTTGGTCTTTGGCATTCAACTCACATTTGAGGAACTCAGGGGAAGAAGACCAGCACTTAAAAAGATTAGGGTTAAGGTATGGATTAAATGACAAACAGTAAATATAACAGGCAAATTATTATGAGGGTTAAATGGTGATAAAGTGCTATTTGTAAAAAGAACAAGCAGCATGGGGTCAGAAGGACCCCAAATGTTGAGGCAGTTTCTTGATCAAACATGGTGACTGGCCTCTGCCCTCCCCGGGAAGGTGATATTTGAGTAAGTGAGGGAATTAACTAAGCAGATGTCCAGGGGAAGATCCTTTCAGGCAAAAGGAAGAGATGCCTGAAACTAAGGCCTTAAGATGGGAACATATTTAGTTTTAGGGAAAAGGAGGTCAATGAGGCTAGAGCAGAATGAGTAGAGAAGGACAGAGAAGGAATTGGGAGAGTCCTGTGGCCCAGATTAGGCGGGACCTTGTAGGTGATGATTGCAAGGGATTGCCTTTTGCTCTGAATGAAAGGGGAGCCATTGCAGATTTGGGGAAGAGGAGGCACATGGTCTGACTTCTGACTTTAAGGGCTTAGGCTGGCTGCGCTACTGAGAATGATAGGGGGGCAGGGCATAAGTAGGAGGCCCATCAGGGGACTGTGGCAGGATGACCTGAGGGGCCTTGGACCAGGGGGTAGCAGTGAAGGCAGAGCAACTGGCAAGAGGAAGTTTCACAGGTGGGATCATGTGTTTGTGAGATTCACCCCCTAAAGCTTGACTCCAAGACTAGCTTTATCCCCTAGTCTGGGGATAGTTAAAAAAAAAAAAAAATTTAAAAAGGGAAATTGAACCACAGAAGATTTTTGCTGTAATCATATTTTAAGTCTATCTTTGAGTTATCTGATTTATTAAAGGAATGAATCAGTGGGGGAAAAAAAAACTTCATTAAATGCATCAAAATGGCACTGGATAACAGTGAAACACTGGCTAAAGGAAGGCTGCTTGGCTCATCAGTAAATCTTACTTGCTGCCATCTGCTCCCAGATGGCCCAGAAATTTGAGAGAAGGCTGACAAAACCACTTCCATTTCTTTCCAGGCCTCCAACGTGCAAGGTGCAAGAGTGTTGGAACTCTGGTGTCAGATTAGCATATATTCCCAAGTATCATGATTTCTTGACATTTGTAATTCTCCAAGCATGCCTTGACTAGTATGCATGTGATCATTAAATATCTTTGCAATAGATATAGATATAGATATAGATACAGCCAACAACATAGACTTTCTGAAGGCAGTGGAATTGGGTAACCATTTACTTTCCTCCTCCACCCTTTGTCTGTGTGAAGAGTATTCCCACCCCACTGACCTTAATGTTGTGACCTGCTTTGGACAATGAAATATGATTAAGTAAAACATACACCTCATGAAGCAGAAGCTTTAAGAGGCTTTGCAAGAGGCCACCCCTTTCCTTATTGTTTTCCTCTCACTAGATCAGTATGCACCAGAGAGATCCCTTCTGCATGGCCTTGGGGAAGTTCCCTCCGGCATGAGTTCTGAAATTAAAAGACATATGGAACAGAGCCACAACTGGCAAAAGAGCCCACACATAACATGAATGAGAAACAAGTGTTGCAAGCAACTGAGATTTTGGAGTTGTTTGTTACCACAGCAAAGCTAACTAATACAAAGTCATTCAGGATGGGTGCATTTTCTAGTTAGCAGAAGGATTTATTTCTTAGGGTGCAAATCTACTTAGAAACATACTTTATTTACCAAAAATTTATTATGCAATGCGTGGCCTTTAGAAAGAGTTAAATAAAACTCCTTTTTAATGACCTTGGGTTTTAAAAATTTATGATTAACTATAAAGTGCTGATCTAGATATAGCTTATTAAAATCTGGATTTCCACTCAAAACTTTTCTATTAAATGGCATGCTTCTTAATATTGGGAATAATGTTGTACCCATTTTTTTCCCCAGCACCTAGAATGATGTCTGGCACATATTGGACTCAATACGTGTTTGCTGATACATGTGGCAAATGAATACAAGATAAATAAAACCACAAAGTGCTAATACCACTCTATCACTGCTGGAGGAATGACTGCTTCTGTGATTGAAAGGTGATATTCCATGGTTGGGCACTGCTGGATGGCAGGCATCAGTGATGAATTGGAGGAAAAAGACTATGAGTGCTTAGCTTGGCTGGCATTTCTGAGTTGGCCAGGAAGATTTGGGAGGAAAGAACAGAAGAGCATGTGAGCTGCATTCCATAGTTCAGAGAACTCAGCAGAAAGCAGTGACTTTTTTTTTTTTTTAAGATGTATTTATTTATTTGAGAGAGAGAAAGAGAGAGAGTGAACAGAGGGAGGCCCAGAGTCTGATGTGGGGCTCGATCTCACGACCCTGAGATCATGACCTGAGCTGAAATCAAGAGTCCGATGCTTAAGTAACTGAGCCACCCAGGCAACCCAGAAGCAGTGATTTGTTAAGCTTATGATAATGTTAACCATCCCCTCTACCGTCTTCAGCCACTGAGCATCCTGGCTTGCAAGTCCCCTCCTTTCCTCTGTTGGTGCATGTTCAGAGGAGCAGAGAACTCTGAGAGGGACAGGTGGTATTGACCTGGGAGGTGACGCTCAGGAGAGATCTTGATTCCCCAAACTTGGAGGGCTGGCAAGCAAGAGAAAAAGGGTCGCCTGGTGCTGGCTGACTGAGTGGGACTGTGCATGGCTGACTGGGAAGGTCTCCCAGCTCATAAAGAAAAAAGGAGAAGGTGAAGGTCAAAGAGAAGGAGCCCTCTTATCACATGGCACTGCATGCTGGTCTGAAACCAACTGACTCCCTTTAGGATGCTATGCTTGGACCCAAATATTTTTGCCTCATCATCTACATTCCCTATTCCTTCCTCTACTGTTTTTTTTTTTTTTTTTAAGTGACAGCTAAAGCATTATTTGGATCTGCATTCCTTAAGGTCCCATCTGCCTCAGAATACTGACTCACCCCAGCAGAGGCAAGCACCAGATAGGAATAATGACCAAGCCAGTCTCAGCTCACCCCAGCTCCTCCCTCTGCACCAATCACTATCAAGAGCTGTTAACTGCTTCTCTTTGTGAGTTCTCTGTTTGGATCCGTGTTGTTTGGGATCCATCTTAGCAACTGAAGCCTATATTGTCTATGACATTGGGTCTCAATGAATCACCTAACTTTAAAGCTAGGATTTCAGTTCATTTGGAAGCCTGATTGGCCATCTTTTCTGCTTCTCCTTTGCTTCCCCAGCAAAGCACTGATGTGGGGATAGCAGGTGTAGCTAGCATTTGAGAGCTGCATGCAGTTCTGCATGGCCTTGGG
The DNA here is from genome assembly GCF_011100685.1 of Canis lupus familiaris. Classification (NCBI taxonomy): domain Eukaryota; kingdom Metazoa; phylum Chordata; class Mammalia; order Carnivora; family Canidae; genus Canis; species Canis lupus. The sequence goes on along the minus strand of NC_049256.1, from coordinate 13,669,098 downwards.
GAAGTTCCCTAATCTTGCTACTTCACACCAGTTACTCATCTGTATAATTGGCATAATAATACTACCTCCCAAGAGTTGTTTTGAACATTTAACATGGAAAAAAAATATTTAAAGTGGTTAGTGCCAACAAGTATTCAGTGAGGACCATTTATAATAATAAGAAATTACTATTGAGATACTTGTCTCTAATATGGGAATTGCTAAGCATTGAGAGTGACCTTCTAACTTGCAAATATTTTTCTTCATTTTCAGGAATGTGTAAATCTTTGCCATTTGAATGTGTTTTTTAAGTTGCTTTTTTAGCAATAAGACATAAATTTTAATCTGAGGATATGCGTTCCTGTGGTTCGCTTCATCACAATGGAACGATGATCCAATAACCTAAGGTCATAGTAGAATCAGAGAATTCTTTTTCATCTCATTAAACTTCCTTGGACAGGGTTTTAAATGGTCAATTGTGTTCTTAGACCCTATTCCCTGTGTCCTTGTCATCAGATGAGATCCTCTCTCAATTTCCGTGTTGTAAAGCTGTAAATAAAAAATAAAGCCACAAGTATGGTAGTGTCATTGAGAGGGACATGTTCAAACAACATCCTTCTGGTGAAATGATTCATAAAATGAATCCTTTGAAGGGAGTGGCACAGAGAGATAGAAAGCAAATGTAACTTTGCTATTTCTAAAGCCAGACTACGATTTAAAACTTCAAAGTGAAATAAACAGGCAAAGTCTTCAACATCCCCTGTCCCAGCTTACTAGAAAAGCAATTTTCCAGATAATAGGAATTCTCTGATCAAAGACATACAGGCACTTCCCTTTAAATGGGTCAAGTGATAATTGTCTACATGAAACACCCAAATTAATAAACCCTTCAGCATTCTGAGAGCTTGTGAGGGATTTGGACAGATGCTTGTGGGTAACCCTCCCAACAAAACTTTCTCAAAAGGCACCTACTGAACATGGAAAAGCCACTCGAGCTAGATGTGATTGTCTCTTCCCCCTGGCGCAGTCTGGGTCCAACTCAGGGAGATTCCAGGAACACTTCCTGTACTCCACAGGAATGTGTGATACCCTGACTCCAATCTACAGATTTTTAGCAAACAGTGGCCAGGCCCTTAGATTTGCACTGTCTCCGAGTGAGTTGCAAGGATAATGTTAGAACCACCAGGCCCGGGCAGCCCGGGTGGCTCAGTGGTTTAGCGCTGCCTTCAACCCAGGGCCTGATCCTGGAGACCTGGGATCGAGTCCCATGTCGGGCTCCCTGAATGAAGCCTGCTTCTCCCTCTGCCTGTATCTCTGCCTCTCTCTCTCTCTATCTCTGTGTCTCTCATGAATAAATAAATAAAATCTTAAAAAAAAAAAAAAAAAAAAAAAAAGGAACCACCAGGCCTAACAAGGGCTTTCCACTGTAGGGAAGCTCCTATTCATCATTCAGAACCCTACTCCCAGGGTGCCTGAGTGGCTCTGCCAGTTAGGTGACTGACTCTTGGTTTCAGCTCAGGTCGTGATTTCAGAGTCATGAGATTGAGCTCTGTGTTGGGCTCCACACTTAGCAGAGTCTGCTTGGGACTCTTTCCTTCTTCCTCTGTCCCTCCCTCCTCTCTCTCTCTCTCTCTCTCTCTCTCTCCCTCTCTCCCTCTCTTTCAAATCAATCAACCAATCAATCAATCAATCAATCTTAAAAAAAAAAGAGCCCTAATTCCCTGTGACCACTGCTTGATTATCAGGGACAACCCCAGTGGCTCTTTTGTCTGGTACTCTTATTAGAATATGTTAAGTCATCCAGTATTTATTTATTTATTTATTTATTTATTTATTTATTTATGATTAGTATTTCCTTTATAAATCTGAGTTACTAGGGAGCAGGGATCTGTGTGTATGTGTACATGCAGTACACAGTGCATAGTCTCTGGAAATGATAAGTGTTCACTGGTGAATGAATGAGTGAATGGGTGGTATATTGGTGCCATGCTGATGTATGAGAAATTCTAAAATAATTCAACAATCTAACACTATGATTTTCTGGAATAAATCATGGTGCCCATCTCTGTGTATACAATCTCTTGAATGAAAGTTTGTACTGATTTACAAATGCACAAAAAATGTGAAAATGGAAATATAATCCACGAAGATTTACTGAGCAAAGCACTGTGCCAGGTACTGGGAGATTAAAGGGTTTGGAGTAGGTCCTGCCCTTAGGATCTGTTGTGGTAATGTGTGCCCATGGGCGTGTGTGTGCGCATAGATGAAAGCAAGTATGTACTGTACTCTTAACAAGAAAGTACATGATGAACCCAAAGGACTGGTACAAATGAAGAGAGAATGGTGATATGTAGGAAGACAGAAAAATGAGGAGAAAATATGAATCCATCAGCCTCAAGGTCTCAGCTTCATCAACCTGCCCGAGCTCTGACCCCTGGATGGGAGGAGGGCACAGCAGGATCAGACCATCCCTGAGAGCATGTAACATAGAGAACTCAAATCCCTTGGGGCCTGGAGTTTGGGGTATTTCTTTTTCTCCGCTGTGTGATTTTTTTAAAGATTTTATACCTAAAAAAAAAAAAAAAAGACTCATGTTCTTGTGTTGATATATCTGAGAATGCATGCAGTGGAGCCGGCTTTCCCTTAGGCAGGGGCTGTAGGGGGTCCCCCTACCAAGCTCCATCTCCATAACTCTGATTTATCACTTGGGGAACCTGTGAGGACCCTGCTGCTGGCAGCAGCATCTCTCTAGAGTCATTAAGCCTCCTGCTGGTCCAATGCCTCCTCCAAACAGGTGCTTTCAAAGGCCTTTGCATGAGGTTGCTGGAGACCCATTAATCACCTCTCAATGGGTGTACACAAAGCTGTCTCGTTACATCTGGGATAATGAAATCACTTTCAAGTATTTACTATACCAGCTCAAATTCATTTATAACATACTTCTAAGTGCCTTATAGTGTATTATTATTTTACTGAGCCTCTGCAAAAACCTCACAAGGAAGGCAAGAGACAGTGAGAACCCCATTTCCCAGAGCTGGCTTTTGAAGAAAGGCAAGGGCCTGGCTTCAACCAAGGAGCTGGCCAACATGATCACAAAAGCCCTAGAACTCCTCTCTCCTTCTATTTTGACTACTGTCATCTTTCTTTAATTTTCTCAGTTTGCTTTGGATGCTCTATTTTGCGCCTAAGTTGATTTTAAGCAGATGAAAACATCTTTCCACATGGCAAAGGCATTAGTACCCATTTTCATGTATTCTTCTATTACTCTTCATAGATTTGAGCTTATGATTTTACAGGTAATGTGGCCACAAGTCATCAAAAAGTCATTCTGTGGTCGCCAGTGTTGTAGATCTGCTCAGTCCATCTGCCCTCCCTTGAGGACAGATGTCCTCTTCTTATCATGTACCCCTTTTTTGATATTTTTAGATTTTATTTCAGAGAAAGAGAGAGAGAGAAAGAGAAAGAGAGAGAATGAGTGGTGGTGGCGGGGGGGGGGGGTTTGCAGAGGGAAAGGGAGAAACTCCACATTGAGCAAGGAGCCCGACACAGGGCTCAATCCCAAGATCCTGAGCTAAAGGCAGATAACTGACTGAGCCACCCAGGTGCCCCATGTCTCTTTTCTTGAGCATCTTTAGTCTCCCCCCTCTTCATATCTACTTTTTTCCTGTGGAAGACCTACTTCTGTCTTACATTCTTCTCCCCTTAAACCACTATCTTGCTTCTTCATTTCCCATTTCAAGATGGCCAGGGCTTGGCGAGGAGCAGCACCTGCATTCATACCTTCTCTTGGGCTGGAGCTCATGGTCCAGAGGAGCCCCTGCTCCTCAGAGGCTGACAGATATTTCAGTCTTCCCTCATGTCCCTACAGCATTTGGCCATGTTGAAGTCTCCTTCTTTTCCTTCCTCCCTTCCTCCCTCTCTTCCTCCTTCCTCCCTCCCTCTCTTCTTTCTTTTTCTTTCTTCCCTTACCCCTTCTTTCTGACATATCTTCTGCCTTTCTGCCCTTGGACCCACTTCTATAATCTTGCCTCATTTCCTACCTCTTTGACCTCATTTGTGCTCTCTATCTCCATCTAAGGGGTGGATTGTAGCTTCCGTCATCTCTCCTCATTTGCTGCCGAATTTCAACGTTATAGTTTCATTTATTCATTTATTCAAATGCATTTATGTTTATTGAGTTCAATGGTGTTTGATACCGTTTGCTAAAGCTCCTGAGTCCTGCCATGTCCCAGACCCTCTTCTGGGCCCTGACCCAGTGGGGAAGAGGACGAGGCCCTTGTTCCCCTGGGGAGGTAGACTGTGAACAAGTGAACAGACATTTCTTACACCTGCAGATACTGATGAGTGTTAGGAAGGAAGGAAAACAAAATGATGGGCCAGAGAGTGTGGGGGCCACTTCCCCATCTTAGGGTGGTCAGGGATGGCTCTTCTTAGGAGGTGACGTTTGAGCTGAGCCCTGAGTGATAAGGAAGCCATGGCTATCTCTGGGGAAAGAGTGTCTGGGGAGTGCAGCAGGGACATGCATGCTCTGCTACACAGATGGCTCTGATCAACTCAGGGCCACAGTTCAGGACTTTAAAGAGCTGTTCTCTTTCTCCAATTGTTTCCATGGCTGTTCCCACTGTCCCACTGTGGGAACAATTTATCTGCAATAAAACTTGGCAACTATGCTCTCCACATGAGTTGGCTCTCTCGTTCCTGTCTTTTCTACCTCCTAGGCCGGAAACTGAAGAGTCACCTGGCACATATCATTGCCTTCTTTGCTGATGTTCAATGCACCAGTGACAGTCCTAGGGTCCTTTCTGTCCCTACAGGCACTACCCTCTCATGCAGCACCTTGTTGCTATGTTCATCCTGTACGCCCAGTGGGGATGAATAACAACCATTCAATGCAAATGCACCCTTTGCAGGCACTGTGCTTAGCATGTTACACACCTTGGCTCACGGTATCTGCAAGGTGGTATTAATAGTTCTGTTTTATAGATGGAGAAATTGAGGCTCAGTGAACCCCGAGATCAAAGCCCTCACTCTGCCTTTTTTCTTTCTTTTCTTCTCATTTTTAAAAATATCTACAGGAAAAAGACCATATTTCCTATGCCTACAACTTTCCTATTGAATCACAACTCATTCACTACCACCCCCCCCAACATGAAATCTCTGACTCTGCTAATCTATAAATCAATGTTACTTTTACCCATCACATTTTCTCACCCTGACCTTCACCCTGACCTCCATGTCTGGAATGCCTTGACTTTTTGTTTTTGCTTATTCAAATCTTACTTAATCTTTGCTCCTCTTCTCAGGGACATGCTCTCCATTCACTTAGGCCATGAAAGCCCACATCATATATTATTTTGGGATCAATTTTTTTTGGCTCTTGATCATGCATACATTTCCTTGACTTAACCATGAGCCCACTTGTCTTACTGCAGAGTGTAGTAGCTAAAAGTATGACATCTAGGGATCCCTGGGTGGCGCAGCGGTTTGGCGCCTGCCTTTGGCCCAGGGCGCGATCCTGGAGACCCGGGATCGAATCCCACGTCGGGCTCCCTGCATGGAGCCTGCTTCTCCCTCTGCCTGTGTCTCTGCCTCTCTCTCTCTCTCTCTCTCTCTCTGTGTGACTATCATGAATAAATAAATAAAATCTTTAAAAAAAATAAAAATAAAAGTATGACATCTAGAGTGACAATCTCAGAGTCTGAACCCCATTTCTGTCCCTGAGTGGTTGTGTGAACTCTAGGGTTATAGTTCCTCATCTATAAACCAAAGTTGATGATAATCCTACTCAAAGTGTTGTCTTCAGGTTTAAAGAAGTGAATGCTCATAAGTGTGTAGCAAGTCTGACACATGGTACACATTCAATAAATGTTAGCTGTTTGTACCCCAGTTTAGCATGGTATTCTGAGAATAATGTGACCTCAGTGAATATTATTGATCTATTCAAATCAATAAATATGTTCATAGCAGTCTTCTAACTACCACAGGGTTGGATAAAAACACTCATATAAGAATAGAAGAACTGCCACAGTGGACCAGGTTCACACCCTATTTGTGAAAGAAGTGTAATATTGGAAGGGGGTTCAGGAGCCAGACAGCCTGCATTCAAATCCTGACTCTTTGCCTCTGTGTTGCCTGGTTTCACCATCTGAAAAATGAGGATGGTGTATTGGTTTCAGAGAGCTCTTGTGAGGACCAAATAAATGTAAAATACTTGGTACTCTGTAAATGTTGGCTTTTGATATTATCATGTGTTGTTGATCTAGCCCTGAGTAAGTTTGACTGGGGCACAAAGGTCTCAAGGGAAGGGTCACAGACTTGATTTGAAGGAAACCAAGAGGAAGGAAATAATTAAAACATGAGCCTTGAAGCTTCCAGAGGATTCTGGGCAATAGAGGAAAGGTGGGTGGAGGATGCAAAAAGGAACCCAGGAGTCTCTAAGAGCCTCCCCAGTTGGCTGATTTTCAAGATTTTGTTGCATGGTGTTACATTTGTATTGTTTGAGTGGCCTTGCATAATGACATTGTTCTCTTCTTTCTCAATTTCCACATTCAGTTGAGTAAGACAGACCCAGGCTCTCTCCTCAGAGAGCTTAACCTCCACTCAGGTCTTTCCTCTATCTCCACCCATCTCTGCTTTGTTTCAAACTCATACCCTAAGTTTCCTGCTCAGAGGATTTACACAGCCTTCTAGAATCTTCATTGCTTTCAGCCATGCCTTTGTAATCCGCTCTACACTTTAGCAAAGTTAACCTGCTTGAAAAACATGACTGTAAGCAAGAACGTATTAAAATATTGAAACCGTGAGCCACCGCACTGCATCTCCAGACTATTAACAATCCCCTACTGCTACATGTGTCATCTCAATGCTGTTGATATAAGAAGAAGCACGGGTGAAATTTTAAGTGGATGAAAGATTGATTGCATGGAGCCATAAATTCCAAATAAGTCCATTGAAAAGAGTGCGTCTGAATCTGTCTCATACCTTTTTATTCACCTCCTCCCATTTTAGACAACAGTTCCAAACTATAATATATAACACTTTCAGGACCCAGGGAAGTTAAAAAGGGGACTAGACAACTTAATGATGCTGAACAGCACACAGGTGCTCTAAATATTTCAGAAGTGATTCAATTCTCTGAGGCCAACTCAATAATCCCCAGGGCAACCACATTACCAGGCTGAACTCCAGCTGCACTTGGAGATGCTGGCTCACCACTCAGCCCTTGTTCATACACAGTGTGATGTTTCTTTCCAACTTTTCCATGTGTGAGTTAGGCTTCCCTGCATGATGGTAAATTCCCTCAGGATAGGTACCAGGGACTCAAGAGATTTACTTTCTTGTTCTGGCTCTACTGCTCATTGGTTCTATGACCTTGGAAATACTTAATTTCAATGTCAGTTTCCCTCTATCTCTCCCGTATAGGGGTTGAATTATATTTGCAAGCCCCTGGTGAGCAGCAGAGTTCTTTCAAAAGTTCATCCATAACAAAGTTCATCCATCCATGCCTAAATCTATAGTAGCTTATTATTGACTTAGTCCACAGATATTTAAAGTACCTGTGATTTTGTGGGGATCATCAAATCTTGATTTGTAGAGGAAATCCTTATACACATGGCAGAACATTAGATAAGGTTCTGAAATCCTTGCTGCTGTAATATTTATTCATCCTTTCATTTAATAAATATTCATTGAAGGCTCTTCCACAGAGACTCTGCTGTGTGCTCTGGAATCATAGGTGGAAAAGTATGATCGGCCTCAAAAAGCAACAGACACTAAAGAGACCACTACAGTCCAATGTGATATGAATTGGAAACACATACAGGGAATTTCTAAAGGGTTATATGAGTATATCGTGATCTTTCCCCACTCTAAGACAGATACTCTGACCATCCCCATTTGAGGAAGAGTCATTAATGAACGGGTCTTGGTGGAAGAAAACTGTCTGACCCCAAAGCCTGAATTCTTGGCACTAAGCCAAAACTGCCCTGCTGAAGGGGAGTGTGTAGTACAGTGGGATAGCTGACAGAGGAAGGAAGGTTTGCAGGGAGACAGAGAAAGCATCACAGGATGGTGATGTAAGAGTCATTCGATGAATGGAGAGTAGTTTACCGGGTAGGCCAGCAAGAAGCTCATTCCAAGCAGTGAGAGCCAATGCAAAGCCACACAAGTGTGAAGCCCCAGGGGACACTCAGGAACCAGCAGAGTTCTGTGCCCTGAAATAGGATGATGGTGTGTGGGGCAAAGCTGAGGAAGAAAGGGCCAGACATTATGACTCTGTGCATTCCGGTGCTGCTATGGGCTGGATGGTCTGGTACGTAAGAGGTGCTCTCTATTCTTGGTTGATTAAGACTGGATAGTGTGCATTATCCCATCACGCATTATTTACTGGTATTTTCTTCTAGGCAATGCCTGAGCTTGAAAACTATTCTACCTTTACCCTAAACTGACATCCAACCCTTTGATTTCCTATGCTGAGCTTCAGAAGGAAACAGCCTCACGTACCCAAAACATGACACATCACGGGCATGACAACTATACAACATGAATATATGCAAGTCATTTCACTGTGGCCTACTGTAGGCTTCTGATATTCACACTTAAGGCTTGGTTGTGAGCCTTGCCTAAGGATGCTGCAATTTGGGGGCATTTTCTCTTGAGAGAAACTTTGAAATCACTATTTCTGAGTCTGGGGAGGGTCTCTTTAGTCAGACTGTACTGATTAAGTATGTGCATGCTGGCTCTCGCAGGTGTGCCCTGAGAAGACAGCAATATGTGTTTGCTCCCAAAGGCAGGGATAAGCTAAAGCTCAGAGGATTGTTTTCTCATTAGCGCAGAATTCTAACTCTGAAGTTCACTAGCTGTATCACCAGCTTGGATAAGTCTCTTATCTGCTTCCCATCTCAGTTTCCTGATCTGTAAAATGAGAATAAAAATAATAATCATATGGGTGCAAATATAGCTACTACTGTAAATAATACATCCTTGGATTATTATGAAGGTCACAAAATTCTTATGTATCTTTAGTTTAGGACAGTGCCAGGCCCTTTGTAAGCAGCATTGGAATATGTGTATAGGGGGCTCTGCTGAAAGTGTGTGGGAAATCAGCCTTTGTCCTGCTCCATAAGCCCTAAGCCACGCAGTGGGAACCTTTCCCTGATTGGCACCTAAGTATTGGAGCAGTTCTGCTTGCAGAGGTCATGAGTTGGTATCTATCTCCACATACTCCTTTGCTGTCTTCATTTTGTTACCTTTGAGAAAATATATTGAGAGCCTTCGTCAGATTGGTTATAAATTATTTCAGGCTTCCCATTCACATTTTTATTATCCTTAGATTTATTATATAGCATTTGTCTAAAACACACACAGTAGAGTAGTGTCTCCTGATTTCTCCCCATAGGGCTCCTGATCTTCCTCGTTACATACTTATAAAAGGAGTGAAGGCACTTTACAAGCAACGTGTAAGATGTGCGTCATCGTGTGGGTACATTTGGCCTCTAGAGTCCCTCTCAGAAAAGTTTGAAACATGACAATGCAGGCCACGCTTACATAGGAATTTCTCTGTGGATTTGAACTAAAAATCTCCATTACTGCATGGGAGCCTGCACAAATCCCCACAATAGCGACTGATTTCCACTGTTAGCCCCCCAAAGCAGGATAGCAACTGAGCAGTACTGGGGGGTTAGACTTTTAGGTCAGATTGGATGGGGAAGCTTCCATTTCTGGTCTGTCAGGAACAGGGTGATAAATAGATTAATTTTATTCATAGGAGCAGCACAGAACAGAATGTTAAAGAAAGTCCTTGATGTGACAACAGAAGGCTGAGCTTGGCTTTTGGTTCTGGGTGATCTTGGGCAAATCCACCCAATTCTGCTCTTTGCACTGGAATGAGCCTCAGCGGGCATGATGCAGATGTTGAGGTGAGTTTCAGTGAATTGCCAAACACAGCTGAGTTAGTAATCGAGTGGGGACTCTCACCCTTGGCTCCTGGGCCAGGGCCCCAGAAGAATCAAGAACCCTATGGAGTCATGATGAGTGAGAGATGATTTTTTTTTCTCAGAAAAATTGTAACAGGCACTCTATTAAACACATTAAATATAAAGTCCATGTATAAAGTTTCTGTGGGAATTCAATCCATATGTTTTCTGAGTCATTTGGAGTTAGCTCATCTAAATGTTATCCTTTTGAGAGTTATTGATTTCCAAAGTGTCCTTCAAGTTTGGTCCTTTACATGAGTGTTTTCTTGGGGGGCGGGGTGGGGAGGTGCAGAAATAGGAAGTTCTTTGCCAGGAATAAATAGATTTGAATGCCAAAGGATTTTAAATATTCTTTCAAATTCAGTATTTGCCAAAATTCGGGTTAGTTCTAATCCTCTCCTTAAAAATAAAAGGGGGCGGGTGGCCTAAATCAGCTTAAACTGAGTCCAACTGTTGATTTCAGCTCAGGTCATGATATCAGAATCATGAGATCAAACCCTGGATTGGGCTTGGCATGGAGCCTGCTTAAGATTCTCTCCCTTCAGTAGTGGAAGGGGAGGTGGGCGGAGGGATGCAGTGACTGGGTGATGGACACGGAGGGAAGCACTTGACGGGATGAGCGCTGGGTGTAATACTATATGTTGGCAAATCGAACTCCAATAGAAAAAAATACAAAAAAAAAATTAAGAAAATAAAGGGGAGGGAAGGGGCTATTCCCAACTCCAACTCTCGTAACAGCAGGCTGAAATAAGCAAAACATATATATATAAAGATTTTATTTATTCATTTGAGAGTGAGAGAGAGAGAGAGAGAGCACAAACAGGGAATGCTGCAGATGGAGAGGGAAAAGCAGACTCCAGGCCCAGCAAGGAGCCCAATGTGGGGCTCAATCCCAGGACCCTGTGATCATGGCCTGAGATGAAGGCAGATGCCTAACTGACTGAGCCACTCAGGTGCCCCTAAGGAAAACATATTTGAAGTCACTCAGGTGACTGTTCTCATTTTATTATAACGTTATAAGGGTTTTGGAATAGGGTAGGTGGAAATCTGTTATGGTTCAAAGTAGAGGCCCACTGGATTTGCTTTTTGTGTTTTATAAAGTGTCCTTTTGCTTTGATACTTGACATTGCTTTTGGAAAATTGTTTGATCACCAAATTATTGCAGTTAAGAGAGAGAGGTACATGGCAGGTAGCTCAGGAGGGATAAAGTGTATGGGGTGGGGGGCTTATGTAGCCTACCAATTGGGAGATCCTTAGCATAAAGGAAAAGAAATGGAGATGCTTTGAGAATATGGTGATTCTGGTATGAGCCTTGTTTTGAGGAAGGAGGCAGGCATGATTAATGGCCATTTGGCATTTATAGCACTGTTCTTTTAAAAGCTTAAACAGTGTTTACCAAAATGAGGGTTTTGCATCTCAATGAACTTTAGTAAATCAAGTTGTGTCCAGAATGACTTCAGCTCTGGCCATATTCTCAACTGTCAGATATTTTCTCAGATGCAACTCTTCCCTGTCATTCTGGAAGAACAAACCCTGAGAATCAGAGATTCCCTAGCTATTTGCTGCTCAGAACATGCCAAGCTGTCTAGCAACACTGGCATCACCTGGGAGCTTCTTAGAAATTCAGAATTTTAGGCTTATCTGAATAAGGGGACCTATTGAATCAGATTCAATCAGACCTATTGAATCAAAATCTGCATTTCAATGAGATTCTGACGTGCTGTCTATACACACTAAAGTTTGTGAAATATTGTTCTAGGGCAGAGTTAGGCAAACTTTTCTGCAAAGGATCAGAGAATAAACATTTCAGGCTGTGCACACAACCACTCAACTCGGCCATGGTAGTGCAGGAAGCAGCCATGGACAATCTGTAAACACTGCTGTGTGTCTGTGTTCCAGTACGCTTCTTTCTGATACCTGGTGCAGGCTGGATTTGGCTCATGGGGCCGAGAGTCACAGGCTTATGATGTTACTGACACAAAGCAAACACCAGGTTCTTTCCCTTATGTCCCTTCTCTGCCCCTTCATACTCCTCTACCTTTGGATATCTACTTCCTTCTCCTTACATACCTCTTCCTCTTCCCTCAATTATAGCCCCTTTATGGCTGTGGAATCCCCACTCAGATTGAAAGACCCATTTCACATTCCACCTCTTTGGGCTTCCAATTTCTGCTTCCTCAGCATTAATTGGTCCTTCTTTGCGTTTCAAAAGCCCTTTTCATGAACATCTAATGCAGCATTTGTACTTAACATCAAAAGTCTTTTTCTACTTATTTTTAAAAAATTTTTAAATAAATTTATTTTTTATTGGTGTTCAATTTGCCAACATACAGAATAACACCCAGTGCTCATCCCGTCAAGTGCCCCCCTCAGTGCCCGTCACCCAGTCACCCCCACCCCCGCCCTCCTCCCCTTCCACCACCCCTAGTTCATTTCCCAGAGTTAGGAGTCTTCATGTTCTGTTTCCCTTTCTGATATTTCCTACCCATTTCTTCTCCCTTCCTTTCTATTCCCTTTCACTATTATTTATATTCCCCAAATGAATGAGACCATATAATGCTTTCCTTCTCCGATTGACTTATTTCACTCAGCATAATACCCTCCAGTTCCATCCACGTTGAAGCAAATGGTGGGTATTTGTCATTTCTAATGGCTGAGTAATATTCCATTGTATACATCTTTTTCTACTTAAAGATTCTTATGCACTTACTTGTTTACATATCTTTCTCACTAAAATGCAATTTCCTTGAGAATAGGCACTTTGTTTTATTAATATTTGCCTATCTGGTGCCCAGGTGCCCAGAACAGTGGCATAGTGTGTACCGAATACATGTTTATGATCTTTTTCATCTCTGATCTGAACTGGTCTTACTTTGAGAAGTATATTTAGAATTAAACAGAAAAATGGCTGTAGAGGAGCTGCACAATTAGGGGAGTGCCAGGCACTCAACACAGAGAATTGGTCTGTGCCTGCCCTTAGGAGGAGATACCTGGATCCAACATGGCTTAGGACAATAGTGAAGAGCAAGAATGATAAGGAGCTTCAGGGGCATTTTGGTGACATAGGGGAAAGGAGCTGAACTACAAAACCTGCAATATTGAAACAAACCAGGCTTGCAATTCATTAATATACCCTGGGATTCCCCTTTATCAGGACTAAAATACTCACATCCTGTGTCCCCTACTTTCTGGCTTGTGTCAAGATACCAGGAAAATTGAGTAATGAAAAGGTTGCTTTAAGATGTACATGGAATGGGAGGAAATAAGTGAAATGGTAGGGGTGTGTGTGTGTGTGTGTGTGTGTGTGAGAGAGAGAGAGAGAGAGAGAGAGAGAGACCTTTTTCTTAAAACTTTTTATTATGGAGGTTTTTAAACATCCAGTAAAAATGGAGTTCATAATATAAAAAACTCCCACATACCCATCATCCACTTTTAACATTTTCCAAGGTTCTTTTTTTCATCCCTCTATTTTTTTTTAAACTTAGGCTATTTTAAAACAAATCCAAGGTACTCTGTCATATTTCATGAATAAATACTGTAGTATGCACCTTGAGCGGATGCAAGTTTTCTTTTAATGTGCCCACAATACCTTTATGAATTTCCTAGCTTTGTGTAGTGATGACGCTTAAAGACAATGAAGAGGCAGTGCCAACAAACACCTCTCGTATCTAGATTGTGGTTTTTAACTATCACTCCCCATGAGAAAGGAATGAGGGCTCCTCAGAGAGATGACAGATTCCAGGTCTAGGATGGGAAGAGCACAAGATGAACTAGAAACATCTTATTATGCCAGAAAGGAAGGATGCTCTCAGTATCTATTGAGGCCATTTCAAAAGGGATAGGAGGTAACTTGAAGGGTCTCCTACTTGTCAAAGATGTAATAATTAGAGCACCAAAGGGAATAATGATTACAAGGGATTGAGCACATTTGTAATTTTAAAACCCATGTGCTCCTAATGAAGAAAAACTTGCTGGCTATCAACTCATTATTCTGCAAATACGGAAATAAAATGAAAAATAATCAATCATATATCCTGCCTTTCATATACACACTCTATTTCAGGGTAACCAAATGTTTGATGAGGAAATATTTTTCTTTTCTTTTTTTTTGGTTGGGGGGTGGGCAGAGAGAGAAAGAGAGAGGGAATCTTAAACAGACTCCATGCCCGAGCATGGAACCCAACTTGGGATTCGATCTCAAAATCATGAGATCATGACCTGAGCTGAAACCAAGAGTCAGATGCTTAACCAACTGAACCACCTAGGCACCCTGGGAACATTTTCTTTATAAAAAAATTCCAGCTAATAAAGGCAGAAGAAATGAAAGAGCTATAAAAGAACCATTTTCAACCTCTTATTAAATAGAAATTTAAGCAACAGTTATCAATGGGTTTTAAAATATTTAGGTATAAGATTGATTAAGAACTTCAGAATGGATGGATTAGGCTGACAATACCCAAGCCATTAATCAATATTAACCTCACTCAAAGCAGAACAACCAACATTATGACATCCACGATGTATTTTGGCAAAGAACTGAACCTGTAGCTAATCAAGGTGGTTTACAGGAAATATGAGGAATAGAGAAACATGTTAAATGGCACCATGACCATGAAATGAGCTACATCTAGATTGTGGGGAAGTCCACAGATTAAATGACCTGATTACTTCCCTAGTGAATGGCAAGATAAAGGAGGGGATTGATGATGTGAATTAAAGGAGATTTTAAAAACTTATAAACCAAGTGCAATGTGAGGATCTCTTTTTGGGTCTTGATTAGAGACAATCAACTATAAAAAGCCATTTGTTAGATAATTAGGACATTTGAACCAAGTGAGGATCATTGAGGCATTTGGGAAAGGGATTTGAGACATGCAAATACCAGTGAATCAAGTGTCTGATCTTCAGAGTCATGTACCAACGTCCAGTAGCTCATAGTTTTGGATAAGTACTGACAAATTATTTTTATCTATCCCCCCCTCTTTTTTTTTTGATCTAGCAGGCTATTCTGTTGGAAAACCTTTCTTCCTTCTTTGGTTTCAGCTTTCATAGTTACAATCATATGCCTTTGATTCCTCCGTGGGTTGACTGGATTTGGGTCTTTCTGTGTTTCCTTTTTTTTTTCCTTTCTGTTTCAACCACACATTTATTGATGGTCTCCTGAGATTTTGTGACCTCTCCTAAGTCACAAAGCCTAAGTTCATTCATTATAGATGATAATTATAGTGTTATTCCCAAGATAGTAATCTTATTTCCTGGGTCTGAAAACTAACTAATTTTCCTCATGCGCTGATGTTAGCACTTGTTTTTTAGAAAGAATTGAATTTTTAAAAAATCATCCCTTAGATGAAGGCTTTTAAAAGCTGATAAAAGTCAGCTTTCCAACTCATGCCAGTCCAAGGATTCCTGTCATGGAATGAGTCTGTGTAGTTCTTTACTGCTAGATGGAAATGCAAGTATGTGGTAGGGGAATGTATGTGTTAAGAGGATTACATATCATATATATTATGGGTTATGGAGCTTTTATGTACTTAGGAGGGGCGACTTAATGTTCTTCCACATACAAAGGAAGAGACGGAGGAGAATGCACATGGGTATTTGTATGTGTGAAATTGTGGAAGTATCCACTGCAGATCCTTCAAATAAAATTCCCAAGGAATCAGGCTCCAGTGTTTTCTGGATAGTTATAATTTTGAACTTTTAGAGGCTGACATTTTCTAATAGAAATCATTCCTCCAAATTCCTTTCCAAAAAGGGGCTTGATAAAATCCCCTTGATGAAACATGTAATCATGCATTAATGAATCTTCCATTTAGATGAATTGAATATCAGGTTGTATAGCAACCATCTGAAAAAAAGGGATAAAAAATAATAAAAGCACATCAAAGACTCTGAATAGACAGAGCAGTGTGTTATTACCTACATGGGCTGCCAATGCCTCTGACATCTTATTGAAGAAAATGTGCATGTTTTCTTTGAGCCAATTAGAGATATTGTTGGTGCACAGGAAGTATTTGATTGGTTTTGTTGTTGTTTGCTTGTTTGTTACTGTGTCCCTGTTCAGCTATAGTGCTCATTCAGCCAACTAATTTGCTTCTTCTCTTTCATTCTATTCAACGAATGTACTGAGGACCTATTACTGGCACCTTGCCAGGCACTGTAGGGGCATATAAAGTATCAGCTTACAAAATAAGGTCTTATAAAGCCATCTTAGTCACCCTCTAAAACCCTAGCACTTTGGACCATGTCTGACACAGTGGGGGAGCTCAGGGACTATTTGTTAAAAGGTTCTGAGGCATTGTACCCAAGTTCCTTGCCTTTAAAATCTTCTGTGTTGGGGCAATATATTTACAAGTGCATATAACTAAAAATAGAATGCACTAAGTACTCTGAATAATATAATACAATGAAAAGAGCAGTTGACAGAGATGATGAAAGGAGAAATTCTGATCCAGAAGGATCTCACACAGGTGGTAATATTTTAAGAATACAGAGTATGAAGGTTATTTAGGCAGAGTAAACATTAACAAGGACCCTGTGGATGGCAGAAAGGAGGGTGTGTTTGCTACACAGTGAAGAGCCCAGCTTAGTTGGAATGTAGGGCATAGGGCTGAAACTCAGAGTTTAAGGGATGGGAGTTAGGGCTGGACCATCACATAGAATCGCAGTAGGACCGTCACTATGGTATAGAAGGGCTAAACAAGAAGGTAGAGGTGCAATGTGTTGGGGATGGGGCTGGACCATTAGGGAGAGGTACAAGGGTTAAGATAGGCCTGGACTATTCAGCAGATGTCCAGGTAATATGAGGTAGAACTGGATTATTAGGTATATGATACAGGGGTGGGAAATGGGCTGGGCTATTAGATAGGAATTGTTGACGGAAGGACCTGGATGTCATACTGAATTTTTTCTTCATTCTGCATGCCCTGGGGAAGCACTGCCAGCTCCAAGCTGGGAATCTATCAATGGCCCTGTGAATGTCTTTCATGGCTCAGAGTTTTACCTGAAGCACAATCATGGCCCAGAAGTGGATACAGATGATGAGGAGCATGTGGATGGCAGTGAGAAGAGACTTGGATGAAGAGGGGAGTATGCTGGACCCTCCCTCTAAATTATAAAGAGAATTAATGAGGACAAGTTACCCAAGACCTGGCCCCTAGCAGTGGGCAAGATGTAGACTACTCTCACCTAGAAGAGGTTTTATGGAGTGGATCTATGGATAGAATTGAAGTTCCTGGCTTTTGGTGAAGGGACTGCCAGCATATACTAATTTCTCTTTGTTCTAAATTAATAGAATGCCTGCCCATGGTCTAGATCCCAAACATATATTAAACGATCCATAGGTTTTCATAATGTGTTTCTAGTTCCCTGAATGGTCCTCTGGGAAAAGACAAGGAGGTGCCATTTGCTTTTTCAGGGTATTAAGAAGGCATTGTGATAACTTTCTTCTCTGTTCCCTTCCCTCACTCTTTTCTTCCTGCTTCTTCCACTTTGTGTCTTTATTCAGTATATCCATTATCCATCCTCAGTGCTATTTTGGTGAAAATGATGGAAAGTCTTGATCTACACATCTTGATAGACTATATAGCATGTCTCCCACTCCCTCTTTGCTTCTTATGTCCTCTCCTCTACTTCTCTATTTAATTTGACATCTTTAGAAGTGTCTTTTCATAGAGAATTAATCTTTAGAGTTTAGGTTCAGATAGGATCATGAAAAACAAACAAAAAAGAGACAGTTGTCATTTCTTAAGGAATCATAGAGCTATGGTGTTAGAGGGGGTCCTTCCATGCACTGGTCAGCACCTGAACTTCTGATTCCTGCCAGAGAGTTAAGACCATTAATTGGTGTGAATATATGTCAATATTCCTCTGGAAACAAAGAGACCTGTCCCATACTTGTCCCAGACTGTCCCATAGCTTTACCCACATGAATGGTGGGCCCTTGTTCCCTCTTCCTTCCGTCCTCCAAAAAATTGACTTAAATGGAGTAGGTAACAAAAGGAGGGGAAGAAAACCCCACAACTTGTAGACCTATATCTCCCCATCTTGCAATCCAGGTTACTAGGACTTCAGAATTCTTACTATTGACAATGGAAGTGAATTCATATTTTGTGAAAAGCTGCTATATGCCAGGCATTGGAATAGGGCTCTGAAAATGGGCTGGGTCTCGAGTCAGGTTGCTGGGGTCAAAATTCTAAGTCCTCCATTTATAGTGATTTGTTGAACACTGAGCTAATTAATGTCTGGGGCCAGTCACTTGCCCTATCTGGACTTTAATCTCACCTGTCAAGTGGGGACAATAAATGAACTGGAATCATTATTGTTACTATGAAGGAAAATGAATTAATACAGGCTACGCAATTGAGAGAGCGTGGCAAATAGGAAGGGCTCAACAAGTATCTGCTAAATGACTTTTCCTTTAATCCTTGAAAGAGTCTGACCAGTTAGGTAATGTTATTTCCAGTTTGCAATGAATCCAGTAAGGTGCAGCTCTCCTCTGGCACCTTGCAGAAGCAGGCATTGAAGACCCCATCAGATACAAAAGGCATAGCCTGCCATTATGGTCAGAGAGCTGCACAGGGGTCACATGCCATGGACTTGGCTTCTGACCTCCAAACTGAATTGACCAGGGCACCACCAGTCAAATGCCCAGGACAGTGGTCAAAAGGGACCCTTGCCCAAACACACTGCAAAATCCACTTTGCTGGGGGCATAGCTGTTTATTTGTTTGTTTTCATCAGTGCCTGAAGCAGCTTAGCAGTCCTACAAATTACACTATTGGTAATTAGCTATGTGAGCCCAGAGAAGCCATGAAATCTCTCCTGGATTCTCGTCTCACTTCATCTGTGAAAGCTGGTAGTTAAACTGGATTACTTGCCACCCCCTTAAATTCTGTGATTCTCCAGCCTGTTACTTACATAAGTCAGGTTCTGTGCCTTTCAGGTTTATAACATGACTGCTCTGCTTGGGAGGGCTGTCCTCATAGAGGTCATCCGTTGTCCCCAGAATAGAGGACATTTGTGTCCTGTTCTCTCTCTCTCTCCTTCTCTTTCTATCTCTCTCTGGGTCATTATCTTCTTCTCTCTGTCTCTGTACCTCTCTCTTTTACTTTTTTCTCTCTCTCCTCTTTCTCTCCCCACCACCAGTTCCTAACCATTATCTAAGCTCAAGCCTTAGTAAACACAACAGGCGACTGGCGGGGTGGTGAGAGAAAGGAGGAGAAATGAAAGCATTTTGCAAAGTGGGACTCTAGCCCACTAACCCATAAGGGACCATGTGTTTCATTTGAAAGCTTTATTTTAGTTCAACAGCAGTAAAACACACAGAGACTAGTTTGGCACCTACGGGCCCCTTAACTCCCTAGCATACAATCCTGCAGAAAACAACTACCATCTATTGTTGGTGTTTCTTTTCTGTCACCAAAGCACTGAGTCTCTTTTCAGTAAGGCAACTTGCATAATGTTTTATTTGCAGAGGGAAGTTAGGCGACCTGCGGAGGCTCCTTAACCTTTGGGAACATAAATGGAACATTCTGAATACGCCTTCTCAATTACCCCATCTCAACCTGCAAAAACTGGCATGTGTGTGGGAGGAAAGAGGATTGTGCAGGCTGAGATTTTTAGGCAGCAATTCTTTCTGACATAAAGAATAAGAGTGCTGGGCTGTAGGGGAAGAATTCTTGAAACTTTTCCATTCTCTTCTGGGGAGAGAGGAAGCAACGAGAGAATTTCAGAAATATAAGGAACCAGTCCTATTTTTTAAAAAAATATTTATTATTTATTTATTTATTTATTTATTTATTTATTTATTTATTTGAGAAAGAGAGAGAGAGAGGCAGAGGGAGAGGGAGAGGAAGAGAGAGAGAATGTCAAGCAGACTCCCCACTGAGCCTGGAGCCAGATGTGGGACTTGATCTCACAATCCTGAGATCATGACCTGAGTTGAAATCAAGAGTCAGACACTTAACCGACTGAGCCACTGGGGCACCTCATGTAAGGAACCAGTCGTTTACACAGGATATGGGTGGAGAGGTGGACAGAGAGGAAGAGGTTAGTTAAGATAGCCTGGAGTGAAGTCTAAAATATAATCAAAATATTTGTCTAACTTCTTCCCCTTACCAAGGAAAGCTTGGGTCCTATAATACATGAAATCTGTTTGCTTGATGTACCATTTGTTCTGGATGAGAGGAAGTGAGAACTTTAAGTCTGCAATCACAAACATCACCATCAGCTTGAATTACTTAGGCACAGTGAAAGTATAAACTCTTTGATATTGTTTATCGTAATGGTTCTTCCCTAAAACTGTTGCTTAGGCTGAGATTTGCTGGGTACCATGCCTATTCACAGATGGTGTAAGACATAATTGAAAGAGTTGTTTCTCTTTCCTGTATCCCTCTTTGAGTGAGAAAGAGAGTAATTTGGAGTCCCCTTCAGCTGTTCCTGTCAGAGAGTAGTGCCTTTCTTAGAGAAAGGAAAGCATCAAAAGTTCGAGTTCCCCCATTGAAGTTCGTTATGGAGTCACTTGTATTTTTTGAGGGGAGGACAGAATCATAAGGCTTTACAGCTGAAGGAATATATAACATCAAACCTCGCAAGCCAAAAATTAATCTCCCAAACCAGGGAGGCTAAGGATACTTGCTGGGACAATGTAACAAGTCCTCTGAAAGTGGAACTGTCCTGGAAAATCAAGACTTTAAAACTTTTAATTTTATAGCTTTGCAAACTATAATATTTGAATAGCACTGATAAGTAGAGAATGAGGAAGCCTCCATAATGACCCTTTAGGACTGCTTTGAACTACCGAACAACTAGCACAGGGCCTATGAGAGAAGTATACAAGGGTGCCCAGTAGAGAGAGTGAAAAGAGTGGGGAACTAAAGATGAAAAGAGCACAGAGAGAGGGACTAACTCACACATCTGGATCCATGAAGCAGTTATTTCAACACTAGCCTCACACTGGAATCTAGGTGGAAGGCAGCAGGCGTGACTCATCAAATCAACTCATCAGTATTAAAAGATATTATTTTGCTCCCGTGATACCATCACTGTCTAAGGATTTCACCAATCTGAAGCAGTAGTGTGAATATGAATGACATGATAGGTCGTCATTTCCTTCTCTCTCTCCCTACTCTTCCCCCAAGGTCATTGGCAAACTGTCCTTCTGCTAGAGTAAGTGACCAACTCTCCTGGTTTGTCCAGGCTGAGGAGTTTGCTGGAATGGGGAACATTTCAGTTTTAAAAGCTGGGACCAGTATTTGGGCAAATTGGGCTGCATCGTTCACCTGACCTCCTACCTGTTCTCCCCCTACTTCCTACTCTTGCCTACCCATAGGTAGCACTAATATGCCAGCACTAACACACCAAATTCAGTTGTGCAGATAGAGAGGACGACTATTCAATCAATGACACAAAGCAGAAAGTCAGCAACAAAAAAGGCAGGTGACTATGAAAAGCTGGGCTATAGAAATCAAATCTGAAATCTTTTAAGCTACTGAGGAATCCCTCAATGGAAACCAAGTCCTATGTGCTAGTCTGTGTAGAGCTTCATGTTCATCTCTTGAGTTTTCATCTGATCTTTTCAAAATGACAAATTAGCTGAAGCAACTATTTCTTAGCCATTAAGACTCAGTGTTGAGGTATAATTCCTCTCTAAATTACATGGAGTTTGAAAGAACATCATCCTTTTGAACCAGCAGCATTGAAATCACCTGGGAATATGTGGGGCTAATTCTTAGGTTTCCCCCACCTCTCCAGCAACTCAATCACATACTCTGAGGATGGGACTCAGGAATCTATATGTGGACAACTCCTTCAGGTGACCCCTCTTATACATGCAGCAAAAATTTGAGAAACAGTGAATTAATGTACCCACACCTTATCTTCCTTACTTGTGATGGACAGTCAGGGATTAGTAAGAATGCCCAAAGAATTCAGGCATTGAGCCTACATTACTACTCTATGTCAAGGACAGGAAAGTAAGAATCTTGGACATCCCCATCAACAGAAAATATTTCACATGGTACCAAATTCACGACACCTTAGCATCCTGTATGAAACTCAATGTTATCTTCTCTGCTCCTTGCTTACCTTGCCTAGATTTGCTACAAGTAAATT
This sequence comes from Canis lupus familiaris, assembly GCF_011100685.1. Classification (NCBI taxonomy): domain Eukaryota; kingdom Metazoa; phylum Chordata; class Mammalia; order Carnivora; family Canidae; genus Canis; species Canis lupus. Next base: position 13,647,032 of record NC_049256.1, on the reverse strand, counting down.
TCATAGATCATAAATTGCTACCGAACCAGTCTTCCCTGAACTGCCACTCAGCACCTGGCTGTCCCTGCAATTCTGCAGAATCAATTGAGCTTTATCTTTATTTTAGCATTACATTGAAGATATTTTATTATTTTAAGAGTGGGTAAAACATAACCATTGTTATGTGAACCATTTTGTGAAGAAGGTAAACAACCAAATCAATGATCATTTTATACTGTAAGATGAAACAGTGATTATTCAAACTTGACTTTCTAAACCTCATTTAGAAGACACACTTATTTCCTAAGGATGCTGTACTGGACTGTCCTTCTGTGGTCAGATCCTGCCTGCGGCTGTTGGCCTTCAAATGGGAAGAACTCTTTCCAGACATTTCATAATCTCTGGTCTTTACCGCCCTTCGTTTGGATTAGTAAAAACAATGGTCATCTCACTATGTCAGTCTTATGGACTGAATGTTTGTAACCCTCCAAAACTCATATGCTAAAGTCCTAAACCCAATGTGATGGCAGTTGATGGGGGTACTTTGGGGGTAAGCAGGTTTAGATGAGATCTTGAGAGTAGAACTCTTATGATAGGCTTAGTGCCTTATAAGGAGAGGAAAGACCAGAGATCTCTTTCTCTCCATCATGGGAGGGCACACCAAGAAGATAGCCATCTGCAAGCCAAGAAGAGAGCCCTCACCAGGAACCAAACCTGCAGACACCTTGACCTTGGACTTCCCAGCCTCCAGATCTGCGTAATACACGTCTGTTGTTTAAGCCTCCGAATATATGATATTTTCTAGCAGCCTGAGATGGCTAATACATACAATAAAGATTCCAACTTCATAACTTCTCTCCCTACACTACTGGTTAGTAAATGATGCTGTAATTATCAAACTTTAGAATTCATGAAGCCCTTTCATGGATCATTGAGAGTCCCCATTTACTGGTGAAAAATTCAGGTTCTGGAAGCTGAAATGCCTTGCTCAGAGACACAACTGATGAGGAGTAGTCCTTAGATAGAATCCATGTCTTCCTTTTTTTTTTTTTTTTTTTAATTTATGATAGTCGCACAGAGAGAGAGAGAGAGAGAGAGAGAGGCAGAGACACAGGCAGAGGGAGAAGTAGGCTCCATGCACGGGGAGCCTGATGTGGGATTCGATCCCGGGTCTCCAGGACCGCGCCCTGGGCCAAAGGCAGGCGCTAAACTGCTGCGCCACCCAGGGATCCCGAATCCATGTCTTCCAAAGCAGAAACCATTGTTCTGTCCACTGCAACACAGTTGTCCCAATTGCACAGAGGTCTCCCTAGTCACAGCTAGGTATGAATGCGCTAATTTATATCTCAGCTTGCTCTGATTAATTGGTAATGGAAAGCACACAGAGATGTTCTTAGTCTCTCGAAGTCCCTAAGTTGTCCAGACATTATCAAACAAAGTGGAACCTTTTTAATTTCCTTTCTTCTTTTTTCTCAACCCTGCTAATTGCATTGGTGACCTTGTGCTGTATGATAATAATACAGCAGGAGTGTTGGCCTAGACAGTGTTGGACTTCTCAACAGCTAAGGGAGTGATAATAAGACACTGACCACCCCCCTTCCCTCTTGGGCTTGAAAGAGAGTAAGATACAGCCCTGGAACAATAAGCATCACTGTGATAAGTATCATTACTCCATCTGTGCTAGTGACCCTGATAAGGACACAGAGATGCATTTCTCTTTTTCTCACATTCTCCCAGTTCTGGTGATTTCCAGCTGACCTGGCTGTGACTCCACTGTATTTGATCTGTAGATTCCTCTCACCTTCACCTCCACCAACATATGAATCATTCTTAGCATAATATTTAACATATACATAATTATATCTATTATATACTCTATTATATATTAGTATGTTTTTTATATATTAGTACATTATATACTAGTATATATGTTAGTATATGTCAATTACTATCTATATGTCCATAAAAAGTTTATGTAAAGTGTGTATATATATATACAGGTTCATGTATATTACAAATATATGTTTATATGTACATTATCCATTTATTTCAAATGTTAACTAAATCTGACATCATCAAAATTACCTATTGTAGTGTAGGGTCAGTTATGGGCTCTACTCAAATGTGCATCTGATTTCTAGCTTGCCAGAAGTGATGAGGTTATATTTCACGCTTATTATTTGTATAGTGGAAAGTATGACTAGTTATGAGTTTAAAGAAGAGCTAAAGAAAACAACCAAGAAAAACTTGGGTAAACTGGGTTTCCATAGCTGACATAAGTAAAACAGAGAGCACAACTGCCCTTCTTTTAAGAGGACCAAGCTCCTGTGTGCATTCAGCATGCTTATTCCTCTCAGAGCAGATGACCTCTTTGTCTACAATAGTGCAATGATGGGAAGTCACTAGGTAAAGCATTTACTACTCTGTTTCTTCTCTTCAACTCAATATATATTTCACTATAACACATGGCTAAGGGGTGTCTAGGTGGCTCAATTGGTTAAGTGTCTGCCTTAGGCTCAGGTCATGATTTCAGAGTCCTAGGATGGAGCCCTGCGTCGGGCTCCCTGCTCAGTGGGGTGTCCACTTCTCCCTCTGTCTCCTCTCCTCTGCTCATGTTCTGTCTCAGTCTCTTTGTCTCTCACTTGAATAAATAAAATAAAATCTTAAAAAAAAAAAAGAACACATGACTAACACGCACGTTCCAAATTGAGGTTCGTGGATTAACTGTCCCAGCCTAAGGAAAGCTGGGAGATGCCATTATTATTCACACATGTTTCTTTAACAGGACCTGTGTGTAGTCTAAATGAGATCCAGATTTGCAGAACCTTACACACACTGCCTTTCGTCTTCTGAGCCGGAGACTTGGGTGACCATTTTTCAGCCTCTCCATGGGTCCTTTCTCTCAAGAAATCAGAGCCATGGCCATTTGCCTAACTCCTACACAAACAAAAATGTTTACATTTTGGAAATTCGTTTCTAATTTATTGAGGAAATAGTTTTTAGTCACCAGCATATCAAGAGTGTGTGAGATGTCTGGGGAAGAAAAGGCACAGCCCTGCAATGGCATTCTGTCTGTGGACCACATGCTTAGGGTAGCGACATTCTGAAAGTGGTCTAAAACTATAAATCTACTTTATAATGTTGCCTGCCTTGCCCAACAAAAGTGGTATAGTTTATGTAATATACCAGCAATTAATCTTGTAATTGTCAAGCAACCCTTACATCATAACCTTGGAACAACAGTGCACTTAAGATACCATTCTAAAGCCATGGTTGAGAATTTTTATAGAAAACCCAATGGTGCCTTATGGATGTTGAAACCTCTTAGCCCTAAAAGCCCTGTGTCTAATAATACCAGCAATGTTTAAAAGGTTCTCTCTGGAGAATTTCTTGTGCATTTGGAATTAACATCTGTTGTCCTTATGTATTAAGAGTCCATGTTAGTTAATGATGGTGAACATATTGGTTCTGGGCAAGTGTACAAAGATATGGTTAATGAGGCACCATCCATAACCACGAAAAGAGCTCAATCAGCATTTGTGGCCAAGCAGGCTCCTTGGATAATGGTCTAATTCTTAGCTCTGTTCCCTAAGACTGAACTTTGTACACAGGGCTCTGGAAGTGTGTTTGCTGCTACTGTAAAACAAATGAACAAACAAAAACCAAAAAACACCAAAAACCCTAGATTGCTACCTTCTCTCAATGCCTCTGGACTTTGGTCTACATAACACCCACCATGGTATCATGTTTAAATATCATTTAGTACACACTACTCATACAGTATAGAATTCCTGATACACTTGAAATATACAAGCCATGGCAAAGGCTTATCAGTATGTATAGAACAAGAAAGAAAAGCTATAAATTACTTATTTGTAATGGTTGTAAGTGTCATTCACTGATATAGATAGTGTAGGCTTGGGACAGTTCCTTCATGGTTATATACCAAGCACTATATATTTCAATAGGCAAAAAAGTATGTGTAGGTGGTAAATAAAAGAATAGCCAGTAACTTATGATGGTAGTGTCCAAAACTAGCAATTATTTTCATTAGCTCCTTTTTGTTTCCTGCCACATCTTATTAAGTCATTCTAGTGAAAGTGTTTGCATTTACTATAGTTCTTGGAGATATTTATTACTTCATAGGAAATTCTAAACTTGGAGTCTAACACCACAGGTTTTAGAATAAGCCAGCATCAAAAGTTGGCTGTGAGACTTATTAGTTGTGTGATCTTGAGTGAGTTATTTATTCTCTGAATCTCAGTTTCCTCCTTTATAAAATTATCATACAAATATTTACAACCTTATGCAGAAGGACTCCATAAAAGAATTCATGTAAAGCACTTAGCACTAGGTGGTTTCAACACTGTGTGAATGGTTGATACTTTAATATCCAGACTTTGATCTCCAAACTTAGCCACACACTTAGAAAGTATCTAAGGAAAGTATTGGTATTATCACTATTTGCCCTGTTGACAGATGAGAAAATAAGGCTTCAGTTGTGATTATCCAATACCCTGGGAAGTTATATATGTACCTGTAAATTCATGAATTACCTCAGCCTTCTAGGGGTATGATCACCATGAATTGACCTCCCCAAGCCTCATGGGCACTGGGGTCTTGACAAAGGGAATTTCTGTAATAAAAAGTATGATATCTAGACTCTTGGGGAATTCATCAATATTACTGTGAGGTCACTTTAAAAGGTCTTCCCAGTCCTTTCCTAAACTCATTGTGTGTTCTGTGTTGACTTCCATAACCTCCATTATTTCAACTCTCGTATTGCATATCTCTTCCTCCACTCTACAGTAAATTTATTGAAATCAGATTGTATTTTTTAATCTTGGCCTCCCAAATGCATAAAACAGGAGCTGGCATGGAAGAAACATTCAATACTTGTCTGTTGAATGACTGCAATGACCTGACCAAGATTGCAGTGAATAAGTGGTGAATTCAGAACTTAACCCTAGATCTTGTGACTACACATCCCTTATTTTGTGTCCACAGAGTTTGGCTGAAGCGGGGTGATTGAATCTCATGTCTTAAGAGTGGGAGAATCATAACCAGTCCTAAGAGGCATTAACCCTGGTAAAAGGCTAAAAGATATGGTCTCAGGCTTTGGTGATATTAAAAAAACTCCAAACTATAAACTCATATTGTTAGCTGATTCAGTGTGATTATTTTTATCAGCAGCTGAGTAATATTTCTGCCTAGGAAAATGTTAGTATTTTTTTTTTTTAATGAGCATGCAACTATGTTAATTTGGTTTTAAGTGCTCTAAGTGTAATTTATAGATCCTTTTTCTTAGGGTAACACTTGACCTAATTTTTATCTAAGCAATGAATTCCCATCTAATTGTGGCCCACAGGCAGGAAACAGCTAATAGGAAAAATGAATACAAGCATTCTGTGAATAAAGTCAGCATTTGATCTAGTTCGTACACAGAACTATTTACTGAGAACAGGAGATTGCTTTCCAGATTCTGTGTTTGGGAATTATACTTTTCTTAGTTGGCTACTTGCATCTGTTTGAAACACAGTACTTCACGAAGAGAGTAATCTTTGATTTCAACAGAGAATGAACAAGAAGAGGCCTCAATTTTCATGGGCTGAGAAAGATTCTGAGATTTCATTAATACCACATGATCCCTTTCCTGGTCCCATTGCTCAGGAGAGCACATTCTCTGTCTTTAGTCCTGAGCAAAGATGAGAACGCTCAGGGTGCTCCTGGCTTGTTTCTCAAGCAAAAAGGGGTTCCAAGAACTGGTTGAGGCAAAGTAGCTAAGGTGGGAGAATTTAGGATCTTGATAATGAGTCCTGATGATGGTTAGACTAAAGATGCAGCAGGAAGTAGGATTCTCTGTAACCACAGGGCTCTTGTATATGTGACTGATCACAAAGGAAGATTTGCTTTTGTTCTTGCAGTAGTCCTTTAGATAATTCAGGAAAGAGAGAATTTTTGGAATTAAACTTAAATAGACTGTGACCTAATGAATTGAAGAGACTAAACAATGATAGGTCCCCTGAGGACCCAAGAAGATAGGGCAGTAGTTGACTTCTGGTAGACTTTTCCACTGGTAGACTCCCTTAAAACCATCATCATCAAAATCATCAAAAATATATATATATTGCCTTTGGTCACACTCTTATTCCAGTTTAGCAGCTTTCGATTGTGACTATTAATTTCAAGGTTTACTATGCTTTGGGCTGTACAGCTCTGGAATTAAGAGAAATCAGGAACTGACCGTAAGTCACTCTGCCAGGAAGTGACCAAAATGATAAATTCCTGACTTGTATTCCCATTCATTCACACATCAGATTGTTCTCATGTCGTTTGCAGATTCAGAGCCAAATTTCAAAACATAAGGTATTCAGGAAGTCCCTGGACAAAAGCCATCCATCACACAGTGACACTTCCATAGGTACACGACAAAGCGAATGTTTTATCAGGATTTCCAGGATTTGACAGAAACAAGTTAAATGCTAACAAGGTGCAAATATCCTCTGAGACAAGCAGGTCAACCAAAAATACATCCTATTAGCCTGGCCTACTACCCTACATCTGAGGAAATGAAACAAAAGAGAAACATATACATTTCCATGACAAAACTTTAAGTGGCTTTTGGAGGACCCTCGTGCTTGGCAGCTCTTTGGAGGAATGGGTGATTCTATTTATGGTTCTATTTTAAAGAAATTGATTAGATTAATATGTGTATTATTTTCTCCTTCCCAACATTTCCATTACCTCAGGAAAAAAAATTTCCTATGACATTGAAGGTCTTGAATAACATGACTCTAAGTTACTTTTGCCCCCACTTTATACATACCTCAGAACCCAGTCGCATGGGATCATCAACTCACAGAGTTCCACAGACACACACCATGTGCCTTTGCTCCTGTGCTGTCCCAGTAAGGAAGGTTTGTGCTCCAAAGTTGTCCCTGCTGACACCATAGTCATTCTATAAAGTCTTATTTGAATACTTTCTCCTCCAGGAAGCCTACTCTGTTTCAACCACTCAGAATAAATTGTCCTTTCTTTTCATTCTTTTAGCACATTATTTGAATCTCTACTTACCATATATAAGCATATATATATATATAAGCATATATATAAGTATGTGTGTATGTATATATATAACTGGAGTCATTATTGGTGATATGCCAATTGTGGTTAACGAATCAATCTCATCCCCTCTGCCAAATTTAATCAATGTCTTTTGCCTGCCCGGATGTTGTGTTGAGGATTCTGAAACTATGTCCACCAGTGGAGGGGGAGGGGGAATGTGATCAATTAATGGTGTCTGCAAGGAACAAGGACAGTGGTGACACCCTTGCCAGAGATTTGCCATTTCTGCAATGGACTAAACTTTTCAAGTGTTAGGATTATTTCTTATTTGATTTTTATACATTCTAAAGTGCGTTGTGTTTTTTTTTTTTCTTTACATTTAATAGGTGCTTACTATATGTCCTGTGCAATGGGCAGTGCCAGAGACTTAGGTTAAAAGGAAGGATGAATTGTTGATTATTCAAGATGTGATATGATAAAAAAAAAAAAAAGGTTTCTGACAGAGACCAAGGATTGCCTGCCTAGAGGTTTTAGGACACACATTACAGCCCCTCTGTGTAGAATGTTTTATGTCCAGTGCTGTCAAAGCAACGCGATGCATTCGGTTACCTCTTGGTACTCTTCAGATCCAAGAGTCAATGATTTCTAGAGATTGTTACTATTTTAGCACGGATGGATAAGGAGTTTATATTCCAGAAGTAAGTTCTAGAAATTTTGCATATCATACCCTTAAGTCAGATTCTTCTGATTTCCCTTTGTAAGATTTTAATTATTTTCTATTGTTAGTTGGGTTGTTTTTACAGGGTTGTGTGAAGGGAAGGGAGAAAGGTATGAATCACCCTAGCTGTGGGCCATTGCCTGGCCATAGTTGGGTCATTGATACTTTAAATTGGCTTCATGAGAATTTCTCTTCAGGACCTTGGTCCTTCTTACCACATAATAGAACATACCCATAAGTGTTGTTCTTAAATAGTAGAACCAAAGCTCCTGAAATGCAGGACAAGAGAGGAAAACATTCAGCACAGCACTGCATAATAGTTTACAATTTTTCTTTTTTCTTTTAAGAAAATTTAGGGAGTGCCTGGATGGTTCACATGGTTAAGCATCTGCCTTCTGCTCAGGTCATAATCTCAGGGTCCTGGGATCTAGTCCTGCATCAGGCTCTTTGCTCAGCAGGGAGTCTGCTTCTCCCTCTGCTGTGTTCTCTCTGTCTCCCTGTCTCTTTCTCTCAAATGAATAAATAAAAAAAATCTTTTAAAAAATGAAAGAAAATTTAAGGTCTAAGTTCAAAATTCTTTAGTTATTAATAGGTATGTGGAATCTGTCAGACTATTAAGGTGATTTGGAAAATCAAAATAGAGCTATGTGAAATATATGATACTACTCAGTTCCTGAATCCTATGTTTAACTCATCTTTACCACCATGCCACATTATCTTATTGGATATGTGTGTAATTAATGATAAAATGGTATTTTTATTGCTTTAGACTGTTATTACTTATATCTGTCTTCTTCAGGAAATTTTTAGGGGGTTGACTAATTACAAGATTTGAGTATTCTTGTATTTCCTTGCATTAATGTCTTCTAATGCCATTACAGTCCACCACTATTCCCAATGGTACTTTGTTTCCTTGTGTTACCTTATTAATGTCCTAGATTACTATTTAAATTTGTATCTATGTATCATCTTCCAAGCTTCTTGAGTTGACTATTTAAAATTCCAAAGCTTATCTTGTATCCTTTTCATCTCTGGCTCAGCACCCACTTCCCTGGAACATGGTAAGTAGTCTCATTGATCAGTCCATTCAGGAACATGTTTACATGGATCTATTGCCTATGTATGAGTGTGGAATGATCATGTCCCAGTTTGTACAATCTGGGTAAGGAATAATGTTTTAGATGTGTGAACACACAAACTTTCGTAAAATTGGGAAGAATTATACTATATGGGTGTATTAAAACAGGGCATTGGAACACCGTTGTGGGTTTAATGATGTACCCTCTGCAAAAACAAAACAAAACAAAACAAAACAAAAAAAAAAGATGTGTTGAAGTCCTAAATTCCAGCACCTCAGAATAGGATTTTTGCAGATTTAAGGAATTTAAAGTAAAGTTATTAGGATCAGTCCTAATCTGATATGACTGGTGTCCTTATAAGAAGTTAAAATTGTGATATAGACAAGCACAGTGGGGAGGTAATGTGAAGACACTGAAGAAAGACCACCACATGATGGGGTGATGTATCTACAGGCCAAGGAATGCCAAGGACTGCTAGCAAATACCACTAGCTGAAAGAGGCAAGGAAGGACCCTCCCATACAGTTGACAGAGAGATCACAGCCCTGCTGACAGCTTCACTTCAAACTGCTAGCCTCCAGAACTGTGAGACAATAAATTTCTATTGTCTTAAGTCACTCACTTCTTGGTACTTTGTTATGGCAGCTCACAGAAACTAATACAGATGCTGAATAAGGCTCTAGGCTCCTGGGAAATCCAAATGAGATCAAAAGAGATTTTTTTTCTACAAGGAGGACAAGTGATGGAGTAAGTTTCCCTTCTCCAGGCACTGTCATATAGGAGGAATGGCAAATCTATTTCATTCATTATGCAAAGTCGATTTACCAGGGGTGGCTGCCAGGAGCACAGGTTGGGAAGAATTTTGCATCTGTATCTGAACTTGGTGGAAAAAATACAAGCGTCTGTTAGCAGTAGCTGCAGTGAATGCAGAGGAAGAAGCAGGTATCAGGAGAATGCAACAGCAACCGTTATTCTAGTAGCTTCCTGAAGTTGAGAAGGAGGAAGGAAACCAGTGCAGGGTAGGCGTGGAGATAAGAAGGGGTAGTTGAGGTGAAGAAATAAAATTTGACTGAAGCAAAAGGCAAAATGAATCCTTGAGACTCCCAGTTCCAGTCCTGGCAGTCAAATCCTGTGACGTGCTGGGACAAGGGACGCAGAAGATAAGATCCTCCCTAGATCTCAAAGCCAGTCCAGGAAAAAGAAGCAGACTCTGATTTTTATAGAATGAAGTCCCTAGGGAAATCTCAGGGACTAAGCAATTGACTCCTTCAATTTGAAGAAATGTACATTTATTTGTTTTTTGGAACCTTAAACCTCTTAACATAACTTTATGGCCAAGAACTATATTTCTGTTTTGTTTTTCAAATACTCATAGGAGTCCTGGGGACAGAAGAGGGAAGACCTTTTCTGCATTATTTTCTGATTATCTGAGAATGGGAAAGCCATTAAATACTGTACAGAATACAACATTTATGAACATGATTGTTGGTGTCCTAGCTGGTGCAATCTGAATGCTCCTAAGCCTCACCAGCTCTGGCAAAGCACTAGCAGTATCAGTAACAGCAAAATCTCAAAACCCACTGGCTCCTGCCCTTTCAACTCACATGGAGTCCTGGCCTTCACCTAAGCATCACTCTGTTATTTTTGAGTCCAAAGACTACCTCTCCCGCATGCTCACAGTCCAGCTGTCAGCTGCAGTGATGGGTGCTGTCGATTACATTCTTTCTCCTCAGATCTGACTCACAATCCATGTCTCCATTGGGTTTTGCCTATGGGCTCTCTCCACAAGGGGTTGCAGACCACCCATCATCTTCTTCATCCCGCTGCTCCCCCAGCTCAGGGAAACTCCCCTTCCGAGTAGGTGCAAGTGTTCTTATAAGTTGGTGCTTGTAGGTCTGGCTGACTGGGCTACCTTCTTGGGCCTGCACCCACAGAAACCTAAGTGGGTTATATAGTGGCTCTGCTGCCAAGTCTTCTAGAATTCCAAAGAGGGGTGAGGTTTTCCTAATAGGATCATTCTCTTACACACTCCCAGGGAGCTTCTGTTATTGCTCATAAGCTGAGAAACTGTAGCATCGAATTCAGTAGTTTCCTTACTGCCATACCGGGTGATTCCTGCTGGGGAGAAGTGGAATCCTCCTCAACCATTGTAGGGTGTTGCATTGTGCAGAATGAACAAAGCGTCATCTGCAGAGTAATTTGAGTTGTAGTAAGGAAGAAAATTACCTGCCTTTGAAATTCTAGATAGAATAATCATTGATAATTGGTGGTGGTCAGATTAAATGTGCTTTGAGAAAGGCAAAAAAAAAAAAAAAGTCTCCATTTCCTTGGCATTTTAGTGGTTCTCATGAATGTCTTGATTTTTCAGCTGTTAATCCAGACTCTTACAGCACTTTCTTTAAAAGAACAAAAAGAAAAAAAAAAAAAAAGAAAGATTTGCTTCCTTTAAATTGAGGTGGATTTCTCAAGGGAATTTATTTAGTGTTCTCTGATGGCAGAAAGCCATTTGAAAATAAGTTCAGAACCGGCAACCTAGCTATTTTTCTCACGTCTGCTTACGTTCCCATGTCTTGTCTTCAAAGTGATCAGTTACACTGAAATGTTTATCAGGATGTGCAACAGAAGCTATTAAATGTCATTTAAAGTGAGCTAATCCTCAGGCATATTGCAAACCAATTGTCTTGAGAAACCTTTTTATCAAACTCCACTACCACTCTCCTTTCTAAATGAACTGCTATAAAATTTCCAAATAAACGTCTCCACCAGTTGCACTGAATTTTTAATTGAAATGAATTGGTGCCTTGATCCAGCCCAATGGAGCCTGAAGGAGCTTGGGAAAAGGAGATGGTAGGAAGAAAGAAACATGAAACAACCACCCTTATGTATATTAGTGTTTAGGTAAAAATCTTGCATATTTGAAATACATGTATGTATATTTATGTATGTTGGTAAGACTATAAGCAGAAAACAATGGGCATGACTTGGTCTTCCATCAGTAAGTGATTACTTCTGATAGTTAAAGGTCAAGATGTGAACACACAGGCCTAATCTCCATGTGGTTGGTTAATTCGATTCTATTTATAACGTGTTATTGGTCCAGCTTAAAGCTGTGGCTGGATTCACAAAAATCCAGGTGCACTGTTGCAAGGGTAACATTGAATTATTATGGCTCATTTATTATACTATTCCTTGTGTATATAATGTACATATACTAGCATCACTCAATGATCAGCTGTTGTTCCCAGGAAACACTCTCCTAACCATGTCAGGATGAGGAGGTACATCAGAACCTAAATAAAAAATAATATATGGGAAATTGCAAATAGTTTAAAACCCTCTGTTAAATGGTATCATTGAGAAATAAATTGTTTTAAAGAGGTACATTTTGAGGAATGTTGTTTTGCTCCTTTAAACCCTCATTTTGTTTTTTTAAAATCAATTTTGGATGGAAATATCTCCAAATATATTAGGTATTTCCCAGCCTTTGGGAATAGAGTCTCCTGAATATAAAGCAACACTTTTTAAATAGCTTATTACTGGAATACTGTACCACTGAAACATCTTGGCATGTATTTTGTAAATTTTTTCTCTTCTTACTAGATGGCCTTAGAAGGGTGCTCTCATTGGGGTTTTATGGCTGTTTTCATATTTTTACCACTTCTCTCTGGGCTAATAGGTCCTAGCCACTATCAATATTAGTATTAATACTAACATTAATAGCAATAACTATATGTGTATATATTATTGATTCAGAGCTCTCCATTGATCTATACCTGCTAACACACACACACACACACACACACACACACACGGAGCACTGGTATTTTTGTTGTTGTTGTTTGTTTTATTTTTTTTAAAAAGATTTTATTTATCTAAAAGAGAGAGAGTGCAAACATGAGCGGGGGAAGGGGCAGAGGAAGAAGCAGTCTCCCAGCTGAGTGGGGAGCTGGACATGGGTGGACTCAATCCTGGGACCCTAGGATTATGACCTGAGCCTAAGACGAACACTTAACCGACTGAGCCACCCAGGTGCCCCAAGTGATAACATTTTAAATTTCCATAGTTACAATATTTCTGTGGGGTTAATATTGTTAAATTAATTAAATAAGGAGGCCTTTAGACAAAGGTGGCTTTAATGTCTTAGTAGCCTAGTAAGCAAAATCAAACCTAAGCATGAAAAGCCTCAAGGTTAAAAAATTGAAACCTAAGAACAACCAACCAAAAATTGCCAACTGAGCTTTCTCAAATAATGCAACCCCTTACGTTTCTGCCAATCAAATAATTTCCTTACCCTGCCTCTGCTTCTTTGTAAAAGTTTTGTCCCTTGTTCCCTGTCACAGAGTGAGGACAGGTTTGTGTTGTCCAATTTGAATTGATTTTTGCTCAAGCAAGTTCTTAACATTTTTAATATGCCTCAGTTTATCTTTTAACAACACCATTTCAAAGGTTAACAAGCAAATGTATAACTGTAAAAAGCCTAAAAAAGCATCCAAAGCTCTTGCCCCATCTACACATAAGAAATCTGATTTTGATGAGTAAGCAACATCAGGTGAGTGCCTTGTGCTCTGGACCTTAAACTCAGGGTCTACCCAAAGCTTTGTTCTAAAAGGGCACCCTGCCCATAGGGCACACTCACCTAGCAGTAGGGATCCTTAAATATGAAAGGAAATGGGACTTGTGAAAGCAGAGTCCTTAGAAACATTGCTATGTTGAGGGAAATTTGCAGTGTAATCCCAAAAGGAATATTTGACAGGTGGCATCAGAGTATTCCATTTCCATTGCATTTAAGATCTTAACATTTAAGAGGCACCCGGGTGGCTCAGTCAATTGGGTGTCAGACTCTTGATTTTAGGTCAGGTCATGGTGTCACTGTCATGAGGTGGAGCCCCATGTCCACTCTGTGCTGGGTGTGGAGACTGCTTAAGAGTCTCTCTCTCTCTCTCTCTCTCTCTCTCTCTCTCATGTTCTGCCCCTTCCCACATAATCACCCCTTCATGAGAGGTCTTTTTCTCTTAAAAAAAAAGAAAAAAAGAGCATAACATTTAAGATCTCTCTCTTCGATGTGAACATTTATCAATCCGTTCCCTAGGCAGACATTTATTAAGCTCTTCCTATGTGCCAGGCAGTCCACCAGGTACATGCCCTGAACAACAGTCAAATACCAACATGATGGCTAAAGTCATCCTTCCAAAGGGAAGTCTTTATTCCATAGTGTTGAAATCTGTTTTATTTTTTTTAGAAATGGTTTCAAAATATTTCCTTTCCACAGTTCTTACTTTTGCTATCTGCAAACAAATTACATTTCAACTATTTACCTCATGGGCTTGATTTTGGAACATGAAGAGGAAGAGAGACATCTATGTTTAGCAAGTGCATGGGGTCTGCTCACAGCAAATTGTTTACTCTATCAGATGAAATTTTAAAGGCAATACGAGAGCTCTTTTAAATAAATCAACATTACTTTTGCAGAATCTAAGAGAATGCTGTCATTTGATGAGACAAATGCCCTTTTAAAAGGGATAAGATAACCTGCATCACAGGAACGCATGTGAACAATCCCGTAGCAGAGCCCACAGAAGGAATTTAATAAGCACAGAGATCGGGTGCTCCAACCTGTGGGGAGCATGCTAAATAGAAGCATTAACCTCAGGAGTTATCTTCCTTTCAGGCATATTTTTTTTATAAATAGTACACAACAGCCATATATATGATAATAATCTCAGCACATGAGAGTGTCTCTGTGCCCAGCAGAAATAGTAATCCTGGAGGTGAAATGCCTGCTGTGCCATGGATGACAATACTGCCATCTGATGCAGAAGGAATGCTCAGCATTAAGGGGATTCTTCACTGTGACATGTTTGTACTCCATTCCTTCCTCCCTGCAGAAGAATGAGCAAGTGCCTGGCAGCACAGACTAAAATACACAGGAGAGAATCGGGAAGGATTCACAAAACACCTGGTAGCATATGTGATGGGTAACACCTAAGTATCATGGGATCTGGTGAAGAAGAAAAGAGTCCAAAATAACTTACGGCGCTTCCTCACTTTCCCTATAGATCATGCAAAGATTTATAAGCACATCATGCACATAATCACACTGTAAATTTTTTAAAAAGTTTTGAAACATATAGACTCTAACACCCAGATGCAGTTGTGCATAACTATGCACACAAACATATACAAACACCACGCATACACCTGTTGTAGTTTTTTAAATTTGTGTCTTCAGAATCTTATTCTGGGGAGATTGCAACCAAGTGACCCTTTGTGCAACCAGGTGATTTGTGGCTGCCTGTTGCTGTTCAAGCTTTCACTGTACTTATTTGTTTCTACCATTAGAAGGCTGACATGGGAGAGAAGTTTCTCTTCTAGACCTGCAGATCCTTTAGCTGAGGTCCTGAACTCTCCTCCAAGACGTCTCTTCACCAATTTCGCCAGTGGTACCTTCTGCTGCTGTTTTCCCTACTTCTCTAATGCTTATTTCTTTCCTTAAATATTTCTCGAATCATTGCAGGCTCTACAAGACAGATATCCCCTCAAGTCCATTCAGTCTACAATACAGTGTTTCGTGTATGTTAATGACATTCTACTATTTCCTGAAGTTGATTACCGATATAGAAACTCCTAAGAAAAAGGACTTGGTCTGTACGCTTTACCTGAGTGGCCCAAATGCTTAGAACAACGTCTGTACCATCATCAAGAGCACCAAGACCTGTGCGCTTACCTACATGATTGCAGCTCCTCTTGGCTGGATGGTTGATTCTTAGTTGAAATTTAAACTTCATTTAATGTAAGAGGAATCTAAGAGTCAGAGACACTGACCACTTTGTACAAGGACACATAGCTGGTATGGACAGAACTGAAGTTCAGACTCATATCTATTTGACCTTAAAACCTATTTTGTTTCTACTACAATGTATTTATTCAAAGAAAAAAAAGGCATTTATGGCCATATAAAAGGTTTACATAAATGCAAATATTAAATTGACCTGTTCTGGGAGACCTGAGTGGCTCAGTGGTTGAGCATCTGCCTTTGGCTCCGGTCCCAATCCTGGGGTCCTAGGATGGAGTCGCACATCTGGCTCCCCGCAGAAAGCCTACTTCTCCCTCTGCCTGTGTCTCTGCCTTTCTCTCTGTGTCTCTCATGAATAAATAAATACAATCTTAAAAAAAAAATGACCTCTTCTGAATGAAAGGCAAAGGGAACTTTGCTCATAGATTGCCAAGATGTCATAACCAATATGAGGCCTGTTACCTATATTATCTCCTCTGCTCAATATCAGGTCTTTCTAACCATGCTTTGAATATCTGCAAAGCATAGTTGCTCATATAGGACTGTAATCCTTGACCTTCCACTCATTGGCAGTGGGAATCAGTTGTCAATTTATGATGCATAGTTTAACACATCATGTATAAGGAAACAATGATTTCCAAGCAACTGGTTTACCCCTCAGCTTCAAAAGAAATAGATATTTCTAAGTTAGTGTGTGTGTGTGTGTGTGTGTGTGTGTGTGTGTAACTGCTAGCTCCCAGTCTCCTTGCTCTGCTTTCCCCAACCTTTTAGCATCATCACCAATGCTAAGGCTCCTTGTTTGTATTTCTTCTTTTCTTCCAGACTCCCATACAATTGTCCTTGAAACGGAAACAATGAAAAGGAGATCAGTCAAAGACGAGAGGTGTAAGGTTTCTGCTGTCCATGCTCCCAGAGCTAAAGTTCTTAGAAGACCTACGGAAGTGACATTTATTTTAATTTCTTCAAAAATCGACTCAAATTGATTACTGCTCTTAGCTAGTCAGGAGAAATTTTGCATATTCTTCTCACTCTAGGGGATTTAAACAAGAGAGACGGATGCCACTGGTTCCAACTTCAAGATACTTGGATCATCAAAACATCACCTCAAGGTCTTTCTACATAACAGATGACAAAAAAGTAACTTTTTTTTAAAGAAAATGTTTATTTCAGATAGCAAATGAAGGGGAGATAAGTCAAATTGTAAGCCAGAAGATATATATATATATATATATATATATATATATATATATATATATAATTATGTGTTAGATGTACATTGGGCCTTATGGTACATTAAAATTCTTTAAATAATCAATCATTACAGTGTATTCATGTTAGTTTTTTGCAAAACTTAGAAAAATATCTTTACTGTTAAATGCATTTATTAAAATGTGTTTTATTATTTATTTTTTAAAGGTTTTTAAATTTATTTATTCATGAGAGACAGAGAGAGAGAGGCAGAGACATAGGCAGAAGGAAAAGCAGGTTCCCTGCAGGAAGCCTGATGTGGGACTTGATCCCAAGACCCCGGGATCATGCCCTGAGCTGAAGGCAGATGCTCAACTGCTGAGCCACACAGACGTCCTTGTGTTTTATTATTTAAAATAATCTTTACAACTTGAAATTATATACTTTCCTTTAAATGGATCATCAGTAATTTATGACATTGGGCCATTATTAAGGTCACACAGCCTTCTACTTGTAACCTTGTTATTACAAGAAAATATGATATACTTTTATAATGTATTTTTCTTAGTAATGTGGGCAAAAGTTCAAGATTTTCTTTTTTTTTTTTTTTTTAAGTTCAAGATTTTCTATGTAGTGTATAATACTGAGGGAAGACATGAAATTATGCTTTAAATAATTAAGTTAACTATACCTGAATAATGCAAATTAACCATCTGGTTGCTTTTAGAAATTTTCCAATTAGATTTTTAAGGGTAGAACATTAGATAAGCAGCAGTTTTCATAGTCAAATATAGTTTTTCCTCATTCTGATTTTGCATACATATTTTTATTTATTTTTTTATATAGGTCTCTTATTAAGTAGCAGAAATACAGTGTTGGGTGGTTATCATAGAATAAAAGTCCTTATTTCCAATGGCATAAAAATAACCTCTCATGATTGCTTTGTATAAAGCCATAACACTGAAGTAGATTGTCAAGGTAATAATAAGTGGTTCTAAAGAGTACTTTTTTATTTTTAAAATAAAGGTGTAGAAGCCCTCAGGCAACTAAAACAAGTTGCTTAATTAAGTGATAATACCAGTAGAAGAGAAGATTGTCAGCTCCTAACTATTCCCACAAGAGATACACCAAATAAAGCAGGATACTTATCAAAATGAATTTTAGTGTAAAATTAAAATGTTTACAGCACTCCTTCCCTGCCAACTCTATGTGATTCTTTAAACAAAGTACTTATTTTTAAAACTATCAGCTCTAGTCTCTCTCTTTTTAAAGATTTTTATTTTTTAATTTGTGAGAGAGAGACAAAGAAAGCATGAGCAGCGGTGAGGGGCAGAAGGAGAGGGAGAAGACTGCCGCTGAACAGGGACCCCAAGGTGGGGCTTGATCCCAGGACCTTGGATTCATGACTTGAGCTGAAGGCAGATGCTTAACTGACTGAGCCACCTAGGCACCCCTCTAGTCTCCCAGTTTGAGAGTTGAATGTTACAGTAAACACTGAAATATCAAACTACTCTGTTTGACGGACATTTCTACCCAAGCATGATAGAAATTTTATTTTAATCGTCATCAGCATCTTAAAAATTATTCTTATTTTCATAGTGATATAACAAAACTGAAAAATCTTGATATCTGATGCTCAATTTATATATATTGTGCTTTTCTCCTTTCAAATGGAAGTGTACAAAGCAGGGAAACTCTGAAGACCCAACTGCATCTTAACAAGATCCTTCCAGAACTTAGCAAGTCCAAGATTGTGGCCTCTTCTACCACCTTAGTACAAATACTTCGGTTTTAGTAGGATGATGTTACTATACAGCGAGCAAGAAAAAGAAGCAAGTATCACATTAGTCTAATGGAAAGAACATGGCCTTGGAGTCAGAGCCCGATTTGACAACATATTTGATGTCTGACCTTGACTGTGTCACTTAATTTCTCCAAATCTCAGCTTCCTTATCTCATAACTTAAAGGATTGTGAAAATTAAAAGAAGTATAAATATATATATTTTTAAAATTCTATTTATTTATTTGAGAGAGAGAAAGCATGCAAATGGGTGGAGGGACAGAGGGAGAGGCAGAAGTCAGACTCCCTGCTAAGCAAGGTTTGATCCCAGGACCCTGAGATCACACCCTGAGAGCCAATGTCAGATGCTTAACCGACTGAGACACCCAGAGGTCCCAAAATAAGTAAGTATATTCAAAGAACTTACCACAGTGCTACTATGCAATAGACTAGAAAGCAACAAAGTTAGCTCATATCATATTTCTTGCTGCTACTCACTCTCGTGTAGCCAGGGTACCCTAGTGTCCCCAAGGTCTTGTCTGAACATGGCCAAGAGAGCGAGATCATGTCACTCACTAAGTTAATTCAGCTGCTGACTGTGCAGAGTTATTTCCTTACCAGCTCAATGCAGCAAGCATTTATTAAATGCTTCCTTCATGCCCAGCACTCCTCTGTAAAGCATTGATTACACTCTTGGAAATTAAATACAAAAGCAAGAAGAAATAGTCACTACTTTAGGAGACACATAATTTTGGGGTGGAGGATACAAACTTTATTTATTTATTTATCTATCTATCTATCTATCTATCTATTTATTTATTTATTTATTTTTGTGGAGATGGTGAAAAGTGTGTGGATATAGAAAATATATGGGGCACCTAGGTTAAGTGACGGACTCCTGATTTCAGCTCGGGTCATGATCTCAGGGTTGTGAGATGGGAGCCCTGTGTCAGGCTCTGTGCTCAGCAGGGGAGTCCACTTAAGATTCTCTGGCTCTTATTAGAAACGACAAATACCCACTATTTGCTTCGATGTGGAGGGACCTGGAGGGTACTATGCTGAGTGAAACTAGTCAGTCGGAAAAGGACAAACATTATATGGTCTCATTCATTTGAGGAATATAAAAATTGGTGGAAGGGAATAAAGGGAAAGGAGAGAAAATGAGTGAAAATATCAGTGATGGTGACAAAACATGAGAGACACCTAACTCTGGGAAATGAACAAGGGGTAGTGGAAGGGGAAGTGTGGGGGGGGTTGGAGTGACTGGGTGATGGGCACTGAGGGGGGCACTTGGTGGGATGAGCACTGGGTGTTATGCTATATGTTGGCAAATTGAACTCCAATAAAAAAAAAAAAAGATTCTCTGGCTCTCCCTCTTCCTCTTCCTCTGCCCCTCCCCACACTCATGCTGTCTCTCTCAAAAAGTTAAATAAGTAAATAAATAAATAAATAAATACAATTATTAAAAAGAATAGAAAATATAGGTGTAGGTATAGAAAATCTATAGCTAAATTACCCATTAATACATAGGACTTCACTTGGAACTGTATTATATAGTAGCTCCAGAAATTTCCCCTACTGTGAAGCACTGGTATTTCTCTATGTGGGTGAGGAAGCAGGTCCATTGGGTGGTGTGGAGGAGGCCTCCTTCCATACTCAAGTATCTGGAAATCTGCTTCTACAAGGGATTTCCTGGACATTGGCTCCACTAGCTTCTTTCTCATGGATGAAAACTTTTTCTCTGTCATGTTTAGGTCGTGAGCATGATGGAGTAAGTTAATGGAATGAATGCTCAATGTTCAAAGAAAACTGATCAGACATGCCAAAATATTGGCTTGACTGCAATCAGACATTCTACATTTTAAAAGAAATTTCTGTAAATATCTATACAATTCATTCTTGAAGGAATTAACATCAAAAGAGAAAAGTATATAAACGTCTGAAAATGATTTTTAATGAGACATAATAACTAGATCTCCACAAAGTCTCCTATGGGACACCCACATAAAAAATCTGCTCCTGATTTCTCATCAATATGTAACTCCGTTGCTTTGGGGTTGGGAGTGATCTCTGGTGACAGAAGTATATAAATGGTCATGATCCTTTGTTCTTGCTTTGTGGAACTATTACACCTACATTCCTGCCTTCTTGCCCAGATCTTTAATTTTTCCTCTTGCACAGCCTAACTTCAGCACATCTGGCCCAGGTGGGCACGTGGAATATAACCAACTAGTCTTCATTCATTTTAATTTAATGAGATATGTATCCAGTGATATGGAGGGACTCACTGTCCATTAAATGTGCACATTTTGGTGTATTTGTGACCAGTATTCTGCTTCTATTAACTGCATCAGACATTGGAATCAGGTTGGGAGGCTGATGTGTGAGGAAACAGGGTTATCTTGGTAGCCTGGTTGTAGGGGGGTAGCATGTAGGACCCATGGAGCATTGAGAAGGGACAGCCTGCCACAGAAGTGCCCTGACTACTTTGTTCATTGCATAGTACAAGCCTGACCCTTCCCAAATCCCACTAAAGGCTCTATGTGGGGCAGAGGGGGTTATGGTTGTGCTGCTCCACTCCCCACTGACTGGCTCTAAGAGAAGGAAAAATGGCTTGCCGGCATCTGGATGTACATTCACAGCAGCTAAGATGGGGTGGGTGTCAGACAAGGGCTGACACCATTCCTTGGCCACAGGTGAAACTTTGATCCATCCCAGCAAGATAGTCCTATAACATTTTGAAGATTGTATTTAACCTATCATTAGTCTTCTTGTTTGTGTCTTACAGTTCCTGTTTTTTCATGTTCTGAGGTTCTGAGATCAAACCTTTGTGTGGTTAGAATCCAGGCCCTACTGCTCGCCTGCCCCTGCCATGTGACTCTAATCTGTCTAAGGCTCTCTCTCTGCATTTGTGAAACGGGAATCATAATAGTTCTTTTCTCATGGGATTGTATTAGATTGCATATATGAAGCATGTTAGAATAACTGGGATGTAATCAATACAAGCGAATGTTAGCTAGCCGTCACCATCATTGTTATCATCATCAGCAATAGCCTTACAATCATTCAAATTCCTACCATCTTGGAAGACCTGGTTCTCAAAAACCCCAGAGACTGGAGATGCAAGTAGGGCATACAAAACATGGCCAAACTACCTACGATCACCAACACTGGCATTGATGCCATTCTGTCTCATGTTGGGGCTTGTGGCTATTTCTAACCACACTTAAGGGAACAAAATCCACAACCACTTCCAGGCTACATAGCAAAATTATGTTGTAGTGTCTGTGTTTTGTGAGTGCTTCTATACTCAATAATTTTAATTCACAATAATTTTCTGAACACAGTCCAACAAAATTGCATAAAAAACATAATGCAACAAGAGAAAACAAAAGGCCTTCTGTTTTAACAAAATTTTACCTAACATAAATTTACAGAACACAAGTTAACTTGTTATAAAACAGTAATTTAAGTATTTTCCACTTCAAGCTGTCTTTTTCTATTTTATTTTTAGGAAACTCTAAGGTACCGTCTTTAACCACCTACACAAAGAATATCCTGATGGACAGCAGAGGTCATGGTCTTCTGACATAGAAACCAAAAAATAAGAAAGAGTTGGTAAGGTAGAAAAAGAAGGAATTAGGTATCAGACGCTATGGTGGGCAGACTCTAGGGTGGACTCATGATTCTTTTCTTCTTATTTTTATACACTTGTAGGATCTCTTCCTCTTTAGAGTAAGCAGGAACTGTTACTTTCTTTTACTCAATAAAAGACAGCCAGGGTGATGAGATGTCACTTCTATGATTTCATGACACAAGGAAATTCTCTCCTTTGCTGGTTTGATAATGCAAGTGGCCTTATTAAGGTGGCCTCTAGGAACTGAGGGTCCACCAGCCAATGGTCAGTAAAAATCCAAGTTCTTCAACCCTACGGCTACAAGAGCTGAATTCTGTCAACTGTGACATTAGCTTGGAAATGAATTCTTCCTCAGTTGGGCCTACAGATGAGACTGCAGCCCTGGCCAACACTTGACTGCAGCTTTGTGAGACCCAGTGAAGCTGTGCCTGAATTCCTGACTGCAGAAACTATGAAATAATAGATTTGTGTTGCTTTAGGCCACTAAGTGAAGTGATATTGTTATACAAGCTCCAAATAGTTTTTACAGATATCTATTACTGTCAGACACCGGATTGTTGGTTTCACATATATAGCTCTACAATACTCACAGTAATTCTGGAAAGAAGGCCTTTAATCCCATCTTTATAGAGAAAAAGCTGATGTTTGGGGTTGTCAAGTTACTTGCCCAGGACCATTTAGCTACCTTAAGGTAGGGTGGTAATTTGTGGAAAGAGACTTTTTTTTTTTTTTTTTTTTTTATGATAGGCACACAGTGAGAGAGAGAGAGAGGCAGAGACACAGGCAGAGGGAGAAGCAGGCTCCATGCATCCGGGAGCCCGACGTGGGATTCAATCCCAGGTCTCCAGGATCGCGCCCTAGGCCAAAGGCAGGCGCCAAACCGCTGCGCCACCCAGGGATCCCTTGGAAAGAGATTTTTATGGTTTGTCTCATCTCTTGATTTGGTCTAACTGTACTAAGTTGAATAAATGGTGTTTCTTGCTTATCTTTTCTTTTTTTGTAAGTAGGATGAAAAAGATTTTAAATATATGCCCTATTTATTCATCACATTAGGAACTAATTGAAGTGATGAGATAATACTGTTTAGAAACTTCTGGCTCCCTGGAGAAGATTGTGAATGCAGTTAATATTTGAAATAATTTTAAATATTTCAAATTATAAGTGAATTACTGAGGAGGTACTTGCTTTCATAGAAAAATTTTCTTCTCTGTAACTAAAAGACTGTGATTTTCAAAGTATGTAATTCAGACTCTAGCAATATTGCACAGGAAGTATTTCAACTATCTTTCCTAGCTGTGGACACCAAAGCTAAATGAGTGCCTCTCTGGGATACACAGTATCTTTTTTGATCATTCTTGGTTGCACTTGTTCTGGAAATTTTGCAAAGATGATAGCTTGAGTAGTATTTGAGGATGCTTCTTCACCTTTCAGTTCACTATTGCTAGAGATTTCCACTTCTATGTTCAGCCTAAAGTCCTTCCTGCTGGAACAGTGTTACTGTCTTCCAGAATAGAGATAGATGAAAGAGATAAAATTCTGACAATTCAAGTTCAAGAGAAATCAAGATTTTGACTTTGCTTTTATGAGTTCACTAAACTTGCTACCAAAAAATTCAGATACATTGTTTGGTAAGTAGAAAAAAAGAGTACCTTTATGGGGCACCTGGGTGGCTCAGTCAATTAAGCAACCGGGTCTTGATTTAGGCTCAGGTCATGATCTCAAGGTCATGAGATTGAGCACCATATCAGGCACCACACTGAACGTGGAGTCCACTTTCTCTCTTTCTCTCTCCCTCTCCTACTGTTCCCCCCCTCACTGCTGGTGTGCTTTCTCTCTAAAAAATATATTTTAAAAAGTATCTTTTCTCATCATGTATGCTGAAATTGAAACTGAAAAAAGAAGCAGAGTTGGCAGGTGAGAAAGAGAAAGACAGGAGTTAAAAATCAGAGCCTGGGAATTAATATTACCTTAATATTTTAAGTTGCTGTGGGCGTATTTTCAATGCCTTTAAAAGTCAGGTGAGGTTGATGGCTTCCTGGTAAGTTCCAGAAAGTAATTCAAGCTGAAACAAAGGCCCTGGTGCTTAATTCACCAAGACCATGATTGTTGTCGCTTTTGTGATATTAAATAAAAGACCATTATTATTTATAGAATTTTATAAAGAAACAATGTAGACACACTAATGATTTCAAATTTTTTTTGCCTCAAAGAAATTGAAAACTTTCTTCTTTGTAACTATTCAAAAAAACCAAGCATGAAACTAGTATGTGGGAAATTTCGTTTATAGTTATCTTTACTCTTTTCTTCCATCTGTGCTCCCTCACTCGCCAACTGGAACTTAATCTGGATATTCCCACCAAAAAGGTACTAAGCCTAGGTTGTGTTACTTAACTTCTCCCTGTTGTCCTGTCAGCAGAATAGAAACAGTAATATCTATCTTACTTTACATGAAACCATGGTAAAAAATACACCTCTAAATAAAACATAGTACATCACTATTCAATCTGCCCTTCCACATATATTTTCTTCTTTGAAAATATCTTCCACAAGGGATACCTAATATATATATATATATATATATATATATATATATATATATATATATATATATATACCAGTAATTGGCGGGAGAGATTGTTTCATGTGTATAGTCTTTTGAGACCCTTGAGTTTTAAATAATAAGAATACGTTGAAAAATAAGTAAAATTGAAGCCAATAAAAAATGTTTAAGAAGAATGTTTCATCCATTTGGCCTGGTATGCTGCACCAGTGGCACCCTAGATAAAGTATTAAACTAGGGAGCACTCAATACCTCCCCTGTGCTACACACCATCTCACACTCTGACACAGGCATCCCCAAAAATGTCTCAACACCTCTGCCCAGATGCCAGTGGTGGGCTGGAGAGGAAGAAACACCTTCATAACTCCATGTACCCCCACCTGACTCCTCACTTCTCCCACAGGCATCATTACATCATTACTTACTCTTACTCTCAGAACACATTCCTACAGAAGTCTACTGTCTCCATCGTTCTTTCCCTCTGGGTTTGCCCAGCTACCTATCACCTTTTCACATTTCATCTGGGCCCCAGTTTTCCGTCATCCTCAAAGCTTTTCACCTACTCTCCTCCTTCTTTTCTGAATTCCCTTCATTGCTAACCAGTTGTGAGGCAAAAGCAAAGCATTTCACTTTTCTGAGGAATAAAATGTTCATCTTTGGGAAGGGTGTATTTGAAAATGTGCAGATGCTTCCTCTTGAGGATGGTCCATCACTCTGTTCTAGGATGTTCTAAGTTGTCCTAGCAACTTCTCAGAAACAAGTCACCATCAGAAGCTTGATTTGATCTATCTGCCTACAAGGAGGAAAGCTGTATAAATGATATTCTAATTCATTCTGAAGGCAATATGAACAGAACTATTTATTTGGATGTATACATTCAGACTTTTGTTTTTCTAATTTCTTTCCCTTATGGCTCGACCATCACACTCCCAAAACAAGGATAAACAATCCTAGTATTACATTTTGTTTCAATTACTAATATTTTTTTCCCATCGACTGCTACAATTATCTGGACTTATGTGTGCTCTGGCCATATTTGAGTCTGTATGAATTTTCTGTCTGAAACAGATATGTTGCACATTTGGTTTATTCTTGGTTCCCTAAGTTATGGATAACTGTAATTTAAAGGTGTAAGCTACATGAAGATGCCTTGCATCCTCTATTTTAACTTATTCTGGGTTAATACCACTGTTTCTCTCCACTAATTTAAACCCACTTAACTCTGCCCAATCTATGGAAATTTTGGTTTCTAAAGCTAGACTTCACTAGCTCAGGCCTCTCTAGGGAAGAAGATTGAGACATTTCTACTAATATCTATGAACCTATTATGTCATTCAGACCCTAGAGTTGACAAAGCTAAGTTATTTCAGTTAAAGGAAACATGTTTTTAGTCTTTTCCAAAGTCTTTAAAAAATAGCTATTGAAAAAAATATTATTGAGCACTTACTATGTGCCAGGCACGCTCTAGTGACACATTAATGGAAAAAATAGGCAAAATTTCTTCAAACATTTTTGGGTGAGTGGGACTAAAATCAGTGAACAAGTGAATACACATTCTAATAAGACAAATTCAGACAATGGTCAGTCTTATGGTGAGGCTAAAGCGAGATGACTGAATGGAGAGTGATTTGAATACATGTCAAGATGGGGGTTATATAAAGCTTTCTAAGGGAGTCAACAATCAAAAATTTTGAATCACAAGAAGGACCTAGCCTTGGGCATCCATCGTGATGATTGATTGAGGAAGACTATTCCAGATAAAGGCAGCCATTAGTTCAAAAACCCTAGGGTGGGAGTGAGCTCAGTTTGTGTGAGGAGCAGAAAAAAAGCCAGAACAACAGAGCATGGTGAATAAGGGCAGAAGGATGTCAGGGAAGCAGAGGCCAGATCATGCAGGGTTTTCTAAGGAAGGCTAAGGGGATTGAGATTTTATTGCAAGTTAGTAAGAGGCCATTAGAAGATTTACACTTAGAAGTGCTCACCCTGCCTGTCACAAAGAGAACAGACTGTGTGTGAAGTGGTGTGCACGCATGTCAAGAGTGACAAGCAGGAGACCAGTAAATGATTCCGGTGAGAGAGATGGTGTTTCAAACATGATGGCAGTGGTGAGGATGGAGAGAAGGACAGATTCAGGTTATGGTACAGAGGACTCTAGAGCAATAATTATCTAGTATATTAAAAGATAACTCCGATATACCCAAATTTCACATAGAAAAGGAAGCAAAGAAACCAATAGCATATGGATCATAGCATTTTTGATATAAAAGGGACCTCAGAAGACACTTAACAGATGAGAAGACAGTGAGCTGCCATAGTAAATAACTTCCTCAAGGACAAACAATTAATGAGCTCCAGAACTACATCTCTTCATATCTTGTCTTCCTCATCATATTCAGGCTCACTACTAATCTGGAATTTGCCCTTTGGATCACACTATAGTTGATAGTCTAACACTGCAGGTTACTTGAAGAAAATCTCAGAAAGACTCTTTATACATAAGAACGTCATAATTTCTAAGACTTTAATTGGCCGTGATGGAAAAGGAGTCAAGTATCCTGGCTCAGAGAAGGTATCTTGGCATTTAGCATGGACATAGATTTACCAATCTTTTACATCTCCCTGTACTTCTACGTTCCTGACAACACAAGGGGAACAAATGATGAGGGGCATGGGAGGTAGTTCTCTTCCAGGTAACAACAGTGTAAAGATCTGAAACTAAACTAAGCTTACGAGGCAGAGAACTTTGAAACAAGCAATACAGTAAATGAAATCTTGAGTGTTACACTAAATTTAATAGAAGCATTTCAATTTTGCTTGCTTTGAGAGCTCATCAACTTTCATATGATAAATTCTTGACTCCCTAAAGCATTTATTTGCTGCCACTTACCAGGGCCAGATTGAAAAAGCCCAGGAGTGCTTCTTGTTGACAAGAGATGAATTGTCTAACTATTTAAAGCATGTTATAGCCATGAATTATTTTTCAGTGTTTACTGTTCTGAGTCCATAACTGGAAAATGATGAACTTTCTTCAATGTCGATGCTAGAATGTGAGAAATGTGTTGACCTGGCAACAAGCCCATTAGTCTAAAACTAAACATATATGAGCATACAAATCAGTTTTAGGTTATACAGTTTGGATTCTGTTTCAGACTCCTAGTTAATATGATTTGTTATTTCCAACTGCTCTTCCATTAACAAATGTTGTATTCCAGAATTTCAAAATGCTTTCTTAAGGCACGTGAGGAAAAAAGCCCTAGGTCTTACTATGTTTCTGACAGAAATGAGTATCACCCTCGTCTGCTATCTCATTTGCTTTTTCAAGGTATATTGTTTCCTCAAACAAATAAGGAGGTTGTTTAGATTACATGGTCTAAGATCCCTTTCTTCTCCAAACCCAAAGACAGCAGTTATTTTAAGAAATCCTTAAAATTGTGTGTGCCATAAATGACCAAGGCCATATTAAGAGAAGCAAGTTTTCCACTCTTAGACTTAACATTCTCTTTTCTTTTTCTCCACACAGCTGAAGAGATTTGCATATGTTGAACCATCCTTGCATCCCAGAGATGAATCCCATTTGATTATGGTGAATGATCCTTTAGATATGCTGTTCAATTTGGTTTGCTAGTAGTTTCTTGAGAATTTTTCCATCTATATTTGTCAGGGATATTGGCCTATAGTTTTCTTTTGTTGTAGTGGCCTTATCAGGCTTTGGTATCAGGGTAATGCTGGCCTCATAAAATGAGTTCAGAGTGTTCTCTCTTTAATATCTTTGGAAGAATTTGAGGATTGGTGTTAATTCTTTGTTCTCTCCTTTTTAATATTTTTGGAAGAGTTTGAGGATTGGTGTTAATTATTTAAGTGTTGGTGGAATTCACCAGTGAAACTGTATGGTCCTGGGGTTTACTTGGTTGGGAGGTTTTGACTACAGATTCAATCTCCTTATTCATTATTAGTCTGTTCAGATTTTCTATTTTTTTCATAATTTAGTCTTGGTAGGTTGTACATTTCTGGGAACTTACCCATTTTTTCTAGGTTGTTCTATATGCCAAGAGGATTAAATATAATCACTGTACAAGCTAATCATATCATAGTTGCCATTCTTGTTATGTCTGCCAAAGAATGTAGAATGTAGAATGTAGAATGTAGAATGTAGAATGTAGAATGTAGAATAATTCCAGACTGGCCAAGTCTCCTCTTAAAGAGGCAGGAAACACTTCAAAGCAAGCTGTACCTTATATGTCCTATGTGAATTTAAACAAGGGAGCAGACATCTGATCCGTGCTTTGTGTCTTTGTATCCAAGTATGACTTACATATCGGTTACTCAGTTATCAAATGACAGATAAAATTTTCTCCTATTTTAAGGATGTCATCCCTTGCTCTAGGTCATCAAAGTGCAAGACACAATATGTACCTGAGGTCTTGAGTGAAGTGGTGCTTTTCTGGATAACTTTCCTCATTTTGGTACCATGACATTCCCTATTTCTGGACAAACCTAATGTCTATAAACTGTAAATATAATATCTCCAAGTATTCACATGGCTTTAAAAAATGCACCATGATTTCATATGTATTTAATTATTTGTTAATTTATCCAGTCACACAGTGGATATTTGTTAAGTGCCTACTATGTGTTATGTAATGGATTTTTAATCAGAAAACATGGAGAGAAAAAAAAAGAAAACATGGAGAGGCAAAACTTTATTTTCTGTTTCTGGGACAAACTGAAAAATCAGAATTCTTTTATAATTTCATTTTGCTGAGGCTTGCAAAATTCAACATTTTAAAATGTTTACGTCTAGATGAAGTGAGTCTTCATTTATTATATGCTGTCACTAGCTGATAATAGACTGGTGATCTAAACTACATGTTCTTTGGTTCCCTCCCTCTCTTTGTCTCTCTATCAATTCACCATTTTTATTTACATGTTCAATGTAGACATTATCAATGTGAGCTTTAAATATGCTGATTCCATAAAGCAGAGATTTAAATAAACAAATATCTTACTAGCAGTACCTTTTTTTCACAGATTCTTTTTGTCTAAGACCCTTGAATCCTATTTTGAGGGTAATCAATAAAGAGAATAGAGTACGATTCTGGGAAGTTGGGTTAGCTGGGTCTCCAACCTGAGTAGAATTTTTAGGTCACTTCTAGTTTTTAGAGCCAGTCAGCTGTGAATTGAATTGAATAGATGGTGTGTCTTGAATGAAGGGAACTAAAGACACCTTTAATTTTCTTTTATAATCTTCTACTATCTTACTCATCCATTCCAGTCATAAAACTAAAGCCCAATTCAAGATCACATTTGGGCCATTTTAAAGAGCCTCAACACCTTATACTCATTCTACTGTTACTCTTTTTCCCAAGCCATTTACCCTGGTTTGCAGATTAATTTTTCTCAACTATAGCACTAATCTCATCACTCACCTACTCAAATGCTTTCAAATGAACTCCCATTTCCTCCTAAATCAAGCAGAGAACTCCTTGGTCTTGTACTTACAGCTACCATGTGGTCCCAAACTCTTTTATCAAACCTTCTAAGAGGTCCCTTAGGGCTGTATATTAGGCTAAGATACAACTTCATGTAAATAGTCCTCTTCACTACTAGAAAGAACTTTTTCTCTAGCCTCAAAATTTGTGATTTTTACTTCTTTTCTTTTTAAGACACCCCACTCACACTCCTTCAAAATAGGCATTGCCTGTCCTCATCTCTGAGATGGCTTCCCTTTGGCCAAAGGCTTCAAAGTATGTCTTGCCTATATTCCAAACTGCTTTTTAAAAAGGCCCACATTTTTGTTTTTTTGTTTTGTTTTAAAGATTTTATTTGTTTATCCACGAGAGACACACACAGAGAGGCAGAGACATAGGCAGAGGGAGAAGCAGGCTCCCTGCAGGGAGCCGGATGTAAGACTGGATCCTGGAACCCCAGGATCACGACCTGAGCCAAAGGCAGACACTTAACCATTGAGTCACTCAGGTGCCTCAGGCACACATTTTTTTTTTTTTTTTTTTTTTTTACAATGAGAGCATTGTTTTCCCCCCCTCCCAAAATGAAGGTTTTTTTTGTTGCTTTTTCCTCATTACAAGAGCTATAAAGTTTTATTACAGAAAAATTGGAAAACAAAGATAAATAAATAGTGGAGAATAGAAACCATTTATATCCTACCCATCCAGAGACAACTACAATTAAATTCTCATGTATTTCCTTCTTTTTTAACAAAAATATTACACTTTCAAAAGTTCTCAAATCTGAATTTAAAGTAATACTAAAACACCAATTATTACTAATAAAAAAACAAAAGTGAATAGGAACTCCACCTCAAAAAACCTTTGATCATCTATTTCTCACAGTTATTTTCATATAAAAAGAATACATCCACATAATTTTATGTCCTTTCATACAGTCTGAATTTGCTTCACTTTTTGGGTTTGCAAAAAGTGTGAACATATCAGTCTATATGTGCTGAATACATACAGATATGCTGGAGAAAATATACAGAATCTGTTCTAATAGTATTTAGATAGAGAACTGCAAAAATCAGTGACAATTCCTAACTAGAGAATAGAGAAACATAATGTTCCACTTTAAGCCGAGAATTTCATGATCTATAAATAAATCCTTTTGGTTAATTGACGTCATATTAGCAAAATGATAGAATGACAATTCTACTGCCTACCCACTAAGTCAACTGTAATTGGCTAAGTTTAGCAAGGTAATCAAAGCCCACAGCTACTTCTTTGTATAGATAATTCTAGCTCTGAATTAACCTGACAATCATATCCCAAAATTAAATTTTCTTTTGGAAAAGAGAGACATTAAATAATTGTTAAAAAACCAAAATGACTAATGAGTATCAGAAAGACCCAAATATCAAATCATAATAGCTCCTAAATATTCTATTTATTTCAGGGCTCCCTCCCTCACATAGGACAGAAAAGAAAGCTCTTTTCATTTTTAGGTTGTCGTATACTGTGGTTGGAAGGTTATGTTAGAATTCATTTCAGCCTTTTTTAATATCATTGTATGCTTGCCAAAGTCCAGTCTTCTCATGAAGGAGGGACAATTTTAAGCTGGCTTTTGCTTCCATAGAAATATTAATTTTTGGCAGCTCCAGGAATATTTCAGGCATAAACAGCAGGTTCTGTTAATTTTAGTAAATTGGATCTGCATCTGTGTAGGGAATTATATTGTCTTTTACGTGAATGAAAACCCTTCCCAGTCTCTCTCTCAACACTGATGCTGTCGTCATTTCTAGTTAAGTTCCAGAGCAAGATTTGCTATTATACAGGGTTTTGTTTATGTGTATATATCTTAAAATAACTAGAGTTAATTTAAATTAGAATTAATGACATCTTTGGGGCAGAGGGGTTTTGCATAGGCTCTAGGAGGTCTATCAAATCTCTGAAATGATACATAACATTTAATATTATGAACTTTTTTCTTCATTATGGGGAAGGGGTCTACAGCTTTTGTTGTCTTCTCAAGGGTTTGTGACTCCAAAATATCTATGAAACCTGATTCGACATTAAATACAATTGAGTGAAGTTGCTTCCATGTTTATGCAGTGAAGTTCTAGCAGATATCTGGATAGCCCTTGTATCTAAAGTGATTAAGCAAAAGACAGGAAATATCCTTTCATGAAAACATGAGGAGGAATTTTAGCTACTAACATTAAGATGAGTCGGTTTCCTAAATAATTAATAGCTTAATGATAATCAGCTCTATGATAATAAGCAATTAAGAATGAGGACAAAGGATAAAATGTAGGTATTGAACAGAATGGACTTTATTTGGGGCTTTAAAAAATGTTACTAGTAACCTATTTTCAAGACTGTTAAAATAATTAAATCTATAGAACTTCCTGATACTGCTGTCAGCATGTCATGGAGAAAGACATCCAAGCAATCAAACTGTGCTCATCTTCATGAGGAGTTATAGGAGAAATCCCTGCTTAACCTTTGTTTCAAGATTAATTGTCCTTAACCTGAGCTATTGTTTCCTTTATATTGACTTATTGACCTTGAGCATTGTGCAAACCTGGGAATTCTCTACCACAGTATGTCTGAGATGTACTGCAAGTGATTTTTGTTGTTAATATTAAAGCAATAAAGATTATAAATTATGTATTTAAGAAATAAATTAGAGAAGATTCAAGGATAGCCTATGACTATATCACAGTCATTAGAAGGCTTTCTACTTGAGTGGCAAGAGAGAATGAATAGCAATTAGCAAAAAGGCTACGCTTGGGTCTCCACAGAGGAGTTTCTCTCTCAGGTAAAAGTCACCAGTTAGTTCTGTAAGTTGAAGAATTACTACTAAATTTGATTGTATTTCTATTTTCCTAGTCAACCAGGTGAACTCCAAAGAAGAGGTTTGAGTCATGAAGATATACTTGTTTAGCCTCTTGGTCTCCACATTGTCTCCAACTTTGTTTGTTTATTTATTTTTATTTTTTTTAAGATTTTTATTTATTCATTAGAGACACACACAGAGAGAGAGAGAGAGAGAGGGCAGAGACACAGGCAGAGGGAGAAGCAGGCTCCACACAGACGCCCTGGGCCGAAGTCTGTGCCAAACCGCTGAGCCACCCAGGCTGCCCTATTTATTTATTTTTTAAGTAAGCTTTATCCCCAATGCAGAGCCCAACATGAGGCTTGAACTCGTGACCCTGAGATCGAGATCTGAGTTGAGAACCGACTGAGTCACTCAGGTGCCCCCTTTCCAGCTATGTCTTTAACTTTTTCTTCTTTTATTTGGAAAAGGGATGTCACAACTTTAAATTCAAGCGATCTTGTTGGAGGGTATGTATCCTTGTGAGCTGCTCAGTTCCTTTGGGAAAAAAATGGTAAATACATCCATAATAATAATACTAATAATAATAAAAAGATGATGGGTACCTGGCTGGCTCAGTCAGTGGAATATGAGACTCGACCTTGGGGTTGTGAGTTTGAGCCCCATGTAGGGTGTAGAGATTACTTAAAATCTCTCTCTCTAAAAAAAAAAAAAATGATGAAATAAATGTACAGTTTATTGGCTTTCCTGTTTCTAAGTCAATCAGTGAAATGTTTGGATTTTTGGAGTTTGCCATGGGGAAAAATTATTTTCAACATTACAGAGACTTCTAACATAAGGGAATGCATAGAGCCATAGTGAGAAACACTCCCAATCTATTAAAATTATTCATTAAAATTCAAAGAAAACTTAAATGTCGAAAAATCCCCATTGGGCAGCCCAGGCGGCTCGGCAGTTTAGCACCGCCTTCAGCCCAGGGTGTGATACTGGAGATCCGGGATTGAGTCCCACGTCAGGTTCCCTGCATGGAGCCTGCTCCTCCCTCTGCCTGTGTCTCTGCCTCTCTCTTTCTCCGTGTCTCTCATGAATAAATAAATAAAATCTTTAAAAAAAAAGAAAAAAGAAAAATCCCCATCACTAATGTAAACTTAACATCATGGAAAGTCTCCTCTAAATTTTTTTTTCTTTTCTTTCTGTTCTTTATTTTGAATGCTTACCTTCCTAATGAATGGAGAAGTTATCAAGAGTGATGGTGAGTTTAGCAAACCTTCATTTCATAATGAGATAAAGATGAAAAAGGCAATGCCCTAGCAGATGAGAGTGACACAGCCAAACATGCAAAGGATCATATGGTGAAGAAAGGAGCAAAAATAGAAACAAATTCTGCAAAGTAGAGCTGGGAGGGTAGAAAGCAGGAGCAGCAAGAAGTAGCTGAGGGGAAGCAAAATGACCAGGAGTTTCTCAAGAGATGATCAGGGCTGGAATGCCAAGTTCACTTAAAGGTTGTTGCAATTTATCTTCCTGCCTGGTTGGAAATCACTAATCCAAACTGGTTCATAACTAAAGGAAAGCAGATCCATGTGTCTTGACTGATTCAGGAGGATTTTGTTTATATACTCAATGGGTGAATATTCTCAGTGAAGAGGAACTTTCTAGCTGCCCAGTGTGGTGTTGGCTACAATGGCAGAGCAAGGGGAGCTTTCATTTTTGGTTACCATTTACCCCTAATATGTCCTTCCTGTGTGAAATCCAATCTTTTTTTCTAAAATAAATAGTATAGGGGCACCTGGGTGGCTCAGCGGCGGGGGTGGGGGTGGGGGATCTGCTTGAGATTTTCTCTTTCCCTCTGCTCCTCCCCCCTAACCTCCATGCTTACATATGCACAAGCTCTCTCTCTCTCTCTCAAATAAATATAAAAATCTTAAAAAAAAAAAAAGATACATAATCTAACTTGGACATTCATTTTAATAGAGAGGTTAACTTATCCTTTTACTATTAATAGGCATGTGGGCCTAAGGCTGAGTCTGGGTAGTTTCTTTCAAAACAGGTCCTGATGTATGATGGGCACATGTATCTTTGTTTTAAAACAGCACTATAATAATGCAAAGAATGAAACTGGAGGGAAGTCTCTGGGGAAGTAAAAAGACAGTGCGTAGGCTGAAGTTCATTACTTTCTTTTGGATGCGACTTTTATAATGCACGAGCCATGCAAAACAAGAATGATAAGATTTATTACTTCCAGCACATGATTTTTCAAAATTTCTTTTAAAAAGGGATAGGCCATATTAATAAAAACTGATGTTTTTCAGTCATTTCCCTATTCCATTTGTAAAATGCTAGTGTGTTTCTAAATAAAACAGAGGGCAGCCCTGGTGGCTCAGCGGTTTAGCGCCGTCTTCAGCCCGGGGCCTGATCCTGAAGACCCAGGATCGAGTCCTATGTCGGGCTCCCTGCATGGAGCCTGCTTCTCCCTCTGCCTGTGTCTCTGCCTCTCTCTCTCTCTGTCTCTCATGAATAAATAAATACAATTTAAAAAAAACAAAAACAGAGAAACAAAACTCAATAGCTATCAATCACCTCATTCAGAAATAGGAACAGAGAAACAGCTAGTAATAGTTAATAATGTCAATAAATCTTCTAAATGCTTTAAATATATTAACTTAATTTCCTTTGCATTCACTTTACAGATGTGGAAACCCCAGCGCGGAGAGCAGAAGTTACCTGCCTAAGGTCACAACGGTAGAAGTGAAAATGGAGTCCAGAATTGAGTCCAGATACTCTGGTTCCAGAACTGATGCTCTCTTGACCACTACACTAGGTGTCAGATACACCTGCTGTTAGACCATGTATATTAATGTCAATCCACAGAAACTTCAGGACC
This sequence comes from Canis lupus familiaris, assembly GCF_011100685.1. NCBI lineage: Eukaryota > Metazoa > Chordata > Mammalia > Carnivora > Canidae > Canis > Canis lupus. The sequence continues at coordinate 13,611,060 of NC_049256.1, read as the reverse complement.
CAAGTGTCTTAATAGATCCCGTTATTACATGGTGGAGTACGGATTAAGCGTGCGATGAAAATAAAGCTAGGAAATAGGACAGCATTATTTGTTTCCCTTCTAGTCTCCATCTCTGCCTTCACTGCTCCCTCTGAAACCTTCTGAAATCCATCCTTGAGCCTTATTCTTCCAGAGCAGTACATTGATAATGGGAAGTACTCATATGGCTTCTCTCTGCCTTAATGGTATGCAGATGTATAATCCCATTGAGGACATGAGGCCGGCAACAGAATTTTCCTTCTTTTGGAAGGAAAATCATGAGAAAGGTAATTCAGGAATGTATAAAATCAAAATGCTGTTATACCTCAGGGAAGCAGCAAATGACCCCTAACAGCTAATGAATTTTAGCTTATATTTGTCTACAAAATAAAGAAAATGGATGTAATGAATGAACCCTAAGTACAAGCTTCTAAAGTGGTAGGAAACTACTTCTGCTCTATTACACTAACAGATGAAACCACAGAGAGAAGCAAAATATAGAATGAATCTGAAGCTCCAACTGAGAGAGGGATTTTCTAAAAATCAATTGTGTAATTCAATACAACACTGTGTTCTGAACATGGAAGTGGGTCAGCTCACTCCCAGGGCTTTTATGTTTCTTACAGATCTCTAATCCATATGAAAGCCAACAGGACACATCTACCCAGGTTCAGAGGCGGGCTTGCTATGCACATAATAACCAACAGAGTATAGTTAACACAATGTTTTTTCAGCTTCGCTGAAAAAATTCACACATCTTATTGGTAGTGGAACCACTGGAATATTTCTTGTATTTTATTTTTCTTAAATTCATCGTGCACTTAATGAATGGATGCTTTCAAATTAACTTCTTGGATTCACTGTGTTGATTTTAATAAAGTTCTTTGAAAATACCAAATTTAGGGCACCCCATGTGTCACTCATTCATTCTTCAAGGCTCTTGAAATATATGAACTTCTTTACTCTCCTCTAAAATCTCATGAAAAGGTGAACTATTCCTCTCATGTTCTGGAATTAGAAATCTAAGCATAGAGAATACAAGTAACTTGCACAAGGTTATGTGGACAATAGTAGATGGCAGAGCTTCCAAAAGTAGGTGATGTCCACAGATGGCCAGGTTTTGTGATGTGGCCTTGCTTGATAAAGAACTCTTATTGATGGGACACATCCCACCACACACAACAATCAACTCAAAATGGCTTAAAGACTTAAATGTAAGACCTCAACCACAGAATTTCTGGAAGAAAACATAGAGGGTAAACTTCTTGACATTGGTCTTACCAATTATTTTTTTGGATTAGACACCAAAAACAAAGGCAACAAATGCAAAATTAAACAAGTGGGATTACATAAAACCCAAATGCTTCTGCACAGTGAAGGAAACCATAAACAAACTGAAAAGTCAATCTATGGGAAGGGAGAAAATGTTTGCAAATCATATGTCTGATAAGGAGTTAATATCCAAAATATATAAAGAACTCATATAGTTCAAAAAAAATACCCCAAAATCTCAAACAATGAAAAAATGGGCACAGGAACTAAATACCTTTTTTTTTTTTTTTTTTTTTTGCTTTTTGTTTTCTGAACTAAATAGTTTTTCTACAAAAGACATACAAATGGCCAACAAGTATATGAAAAGGTGCTCTATGTCACTAATCATCAGGGAGATATGCAAATCAAAACCACATTAAGATATCATCTCACACCTGTTAGAATGGTCATAATCCAAAAGTCAAGAGATAATAAGTGTTGGCAAGGATGTGAAGAATGAAGAAAGGGAATACTCGTGCCCTGATAGTGGGACTGTAAATTGGTTCAGTCACTATAGAAAACAGAATGGAGCTTCTGCCAAAAATTAAATAAAGAAATACAATATGATCCAGCAATTCCACTTTTAATTATATATCCAAAGGAAATGAAAACAGGATATTGAAGAGGTACTTCATAAACAAGGATCTTGAAGAGGTACATACTCCCATCTTCATCGCAGCACTATTCATGACAACCAAGACATGGAAAAAACCTAAGTGTCCATCAACAGATGAATGGGTAGAGAAGATGTGGTATACATGTATAATGGAATATTATTCAGCTATGAGAAAGAAGGGAATCCTGCCATTTGGGACACCATGGCTGGACCTTGGGGGCATTACAGTAAGTGAATGAAGCCAGACAGAGAAAGGCAGATATTGCAGACTATCACTTATATGTAGACTCTAAAAGAAAATAGTTTAACTCCTTGACATAGAGTAGAAAAGTAGCTGTCTCATGCTGGGGGTGGGAGGAACAATAGGGAGGAGTTGATGAAAAGGTACAAAGGGGCAAGAAGATGAATCAAGCCCGAAGAGTGAATGTGAAACATGGTGACTACAGTTGATAACGCTGTATTCTAAATCACTGCAATTTTCTAAATGTACTCATATACCATTAAGGTAAATATGTGAGGTGATGGATGTGTTAATTAACTAGATCGGGGAACTTCTTCCCCAATATATCCATGTATTAAATCCCCACGATGCACACTTTAACTATCTTACAATTTCATGTGTCAATTATACCTCAGTAAAGCTAAAAAATAAATTAAACATTTGCTTATTTTTAATTAGTAGTGATTTTGTGCAATATAAAGAACCTACCTTCCTAATAGGAAATGGTTTGATTTCAGTATTTGTCTTTCCTAATAAATAACACCAAAGACTTCCAATTTAATGTTAGAAAAATTCCCAAGGTTTGAAATCTCTTTTTCTCACTTTAGGGTGATGTGATACAACAATAACAAAAGCTATCATTTATTAGGCATTTACTGTGTCCCAGCTCCTGCAATCAGTGCTTTAGACCATTATCTCACTCAGTCATAGCAATTCACTGGGAAGGTTTGATTCTTCCCATTTTCAAGTTCAAGAAATTGAGGCTCAGAGACGAACTTTTCCAAGATTCCACAGTATGTGGCAGAGCCAGGATTCAATTCCAGATCTTTCTGACCATTAACCATTTTACTTTAGGGACTGCCAAGCCATTTATTATTGCTATGAATAAGTTTAAAATTATTTTTCCAGGATTTAATGGATGGAAAAATCTGAAGATGGTATGGAGAGCAGTAAAATTTTGCAGAAAAGGGAGACGGAGGCAGAAACTTCACCTGCTTTATAATTTTCAATCACTATTTCCTTGATTAAAACCCCCTTTCTAAAAGAGTCTTTTCTTCCACTACTCATGAAAAATGCCAAAAGGCAGTAAGGGTTTATAAAAAGTATCATCTTTAGATCACTAGGCAAGTGGAGCCAAACTTGTTCCTCCCTGCCAATCAGGGAAGCCACACTGCCACTATAAAAATCCTGTCATTACACACATGTACAGGACACACACACGCCTGTGCCCTTCTGAGTCACCACAGTGGTTTTTTTTCTTTCTCACTGCTAACCCCATTGGAGGCTCTTACACCTAAGCTTTAATTCCATTGCACATCCTACTCCAATGTAAATACTGTCCTGATAATTGGGTCTTCTTTTTTGAAATAGGATTCATGAAGTCTTTTGACACTTGTAACCACATCCTTCTGACTGCCCTGGTCTGTTAATAAAATTGGAAAGATTTTTCAAAGCAAAAGGAAAAAAAATCAAAGCCTCTCTCCCAAGCTAGGGCTATTGCGATTTATGTAGATGAAAACAGGATTTCCCATTTCTGAAACACTGTATGATACTCTAAAGTTATGAAGATAGCCGAAAAGTGTCAGATATGATTTTCTGGGATGGTGGCACCAGTGATAGAGGTCTCTGACCCAGGATGTCATAGAACGCAAAGCCCTCAAGAATAAAAAGAGTCTTGTCTCAGACTAGTGATCTGTCCCTGGGGATGGAGCCTAATCAGGCTTTGTCTCTCCCTAATATGAAACCCAAGATACACACCCACAGCGTTTAATTACAGAAGTCTAAAAGACTAAAGGGAATGACTGAATTTACCTTAGAGAGAACCTCAGATTAAGGGAAAGATGACATGTTTAAGAGGTGACATCCTTTCTTTGAGACTCCAAATGAACAGGTCTGATAAAACAGCTCTCATAAAAGGGTGAGTGGCTGGTATGTCTTTTGAGTAGACCTGGTTCCATCAGGCCTATTAAGGAGATAGGTCAACAGCCTCTTCAAGTTAATGTCAATGCTCATTTAAATTAAGCGTCATTTATGGAGTTCCAATTCTGAGTTGAAAGGGGGCCATTTAAAGTAGCATTGGTTGAAGGTTCTAGAAGATAATATTCATGTACAACTGTTACTTATGTATCTAGAAAGGGTCCACCCTCATGGGTGAAGAGCCATGCTCAGTTAACTTGCTCTTGTCCTCGTTGGAAAGATTCTTGCAAACTAAACCTTGTTCCCCGGGAAGATGAGCATACACAAGGAAAGGGGAACAAAGTTCCTAAACACTGTTAGTCTCTTGTGGAAAGGTTCTGCATACTGTTCTGTGTTCAGCTGGGTAAAGGAAGCTGTCTAGGGCAGAAAAGAGATAAAGGGACAAAGAAAAGTAGAAGAAAAAAACAAGGATAGTTAATCAGATCCCTCTTTTAACTTCCCACAAAGCCTGTGTTTGGTCCCCTTTGTTGGGTGTGAGCTGGGATTTTTCCAGTATGACTTAATTTGGGAGAAGGTGGGGTTAAGGAGCTGTTCCATCATTACCCCTTCCTCTCCCATGCAACTGTCACTAACGCTCAGTGAAAAGAGGAGGATGATTATTGTCTTCTTTTTCCATTTGTAAACCAAGAAGAGGAAAGAGCATCTTCACTAGCACCCACTATTCAATACTGGGAGACAGATTCATTTGCCACATTTGCTTGTCAGTGGCAGTGATCTGGCTTCTTGAGGGAACGATTAAAACAGGTAAGTTTGAAGTAAGAAGGTACAAGAAGAGAAAATACCAGAATGTGAGGCTCTCAGCGGAGAAGGGAATTTTGGGTAGACGGCAGGGGATGCGGGGGTAGCCCTGGAGCCTAGAATAAAAAGAAAAGGAATTCTAGGCACCACGGAAACCATTCCTTTTACTTCCCTGGCTTTGGGGGACTCCTTGAGATGTTTTGGAGAAAGAGCTGTATCTAAAGGAAATCAAAGAATTGCTGAAACTTCAAACAAAGCGTGGTGGCTCTCCTATAACATAAGCGATGCCTCTTCATTGAATTATAATTCAAAGCAAAACCAATTAAAACAGATTCCGTCAGCATGATTTTTAATTGTCTGCATGGGAGACTATATCATTACAATGGCAGTTGGCACCATGACAGATAAACACCAAGTATTGAAGCTCAAAATTAATCTTTTCATTTTGTCAAGAGAAATCTGCAACCCTGCTCAGTGAGTGTGAAGCGTGTTGCATTTTGAGGCAAACTTAACAGAAGATATGTCACAAAGGACCAAGGATTTGGGCTCTGGGTTGTATAAAGCAGTCACAGCAACTTAGAATCACTAATGGAGGGGGATTAATGTTTGTGGAAGTGGAACAATGCACATATACTTGTCTCGAGGGATACCCTTCAGGCATTTGACTCTACAGTGCAGCTTTTTTCACCACTTCTAGAACCTCTGGTGGGTGATGACTTCCTCTGGGAGCTAATACATAAAATGACAGAGTCAGAAGATATGATAGACCACCAAAGCCTCATTTTATTGGCCAGGAGACAAAGGGGAAGAGACTTACCCAAGCTCACACAAAACTAGTCAGAGCCTGATCAGCTACAAGAAAAGCAGACTTTCTAGCTTTTAATTCATTGCCTTTTCAGAAAATTGAATAAGTTCTGGAGATGTACCACACAGAGTAATGCCAAGAGCCAACAGTGCTGTAGTGTACACTTGAAATTTGCTAAAAAGGTAGATCCTATGCTATTACCATATTATTATAATAATAATACTACAACAATAACAGTGATAATAATACAAAGAGGGAAGGAGGAGACTTTGGGAGGTGATGGAAATGATGGCCTTGTTGGTGGTGATGACTTCATGGGTGCATACCTGTCCCCAAACTCATCAAGTTGGACGCATTAAACAGGAACATATTTTTGCATGTCACGCATACCTAATAAAGTGGCTTTTTGGAACTGGGCATAAAGTACTTTTAAGAAGTATCTTTGATCCTTACCATAAACCCTAATGATTGAAGACGAGGGAAGAAGGCCCCAAAGGCTGTGACCTGCTCATGGCTGTACAGCCCATAGAGAAATGGTTGGAGAACTCAATCTTTCAATTCTTTTCTCTCATCTTCTTGTTTTTTTTGTTTGTTTGTTTGTTTGTTTGTTTGTTTGTTTTTTAAGAGAAAGAGAAAGTTCAAGTGTGCACACACGTGCAAGAGTGAGTGAGGGAGGGCAGAGGGAGAGAGAGAGAATCTTTTTTTTTTAAGATTTTATTTATTTATTCATGAGAGACACATAGAGAGAGAGGCAGAGACACAGGCAGAAGGAGAAGCAGGCTCCTTGCAGGGAGCCCAATGTCAGACTCGATCCAGGGACCCCAGGATCATGACCTGAGCCAAAGGCAGATGCGCAACCACTGAGCCACCCAGGCAACCCAAGAGAGAGAATCTTAAACAGACTTCATGCCCAGCGTGGAGCCCAATATGGGGCTGGATTATCACCTGAACTGAAATAAAAAATTGGACACTTAGCCAACTGAGCCACCCAGGCGCCCCCTTTCTCTCTCCTTATCACAGCACCATGAAGAGAGGGCAGCCACAGGAGTTTGTGTACCAGACAGAGGCTGGACAGGACATCACACGTATTAGAAACTGTGCTTCTTTAGCTGACTTCAGGGAACAACAGGAATCCTATGTGACATGGGGGAGTTAGGGCGGTGACGGAGGAGGATGTGGCTTCCTAAGCGAGATGGAGGAGAAGGAGCCATGCTGAGAATGGAGAGCGTTGTTCAGAATACTGCACCAGCCTGACCTGTGTTTCCCAAACTCCATCAGGTCTAGGAATCCCTGGGCAACCAGTTAAAAATGCAGACATCTGATCCAGTTGATCTGGGCGGGGCCTGAGATTCTATGTTTCTAACAAGCTCCCAGAAGATGCCAGTCCATGGACCACACTCTGAGTTGCCAGGCTCTGCTCATTCTTGTTTTTTGCACTTCCAGAAAACAATCTCCAATAGCTGACTGCTTCTAGTTTCAGCCTTGAAACTAGCAGCCCCCAGCGCTTGCTGCATTTCTGACCTGGCTGTACAGTCTGGTTTACTCATAAGAGAGGGACAGGCGGAAAGGATAGAGGGATAGCCTTTCTGAGGTTGGGCTCCAAGCCCCTGCTAAGGGGCCAAGTGGCCATGAGAGTTCTTGGGATGATGACAGAAGCCCCTCCCCCATTGCAGAGAAAGTTAGGGTCTCACATGTCAGACTACCTTGACCACCACCTCAGAGAGTCAGGGAGAAAACTGTGAGGTAGTGGTTCCTAAATCGAGAATCTGAAAAAAGTTCTGCATTCCTATCTCAAAAAAAAATTCACACTCAAAATGTTTTCCAGATAATTGAGAGGAGTTACCAGCCCCCCTGAAGTGGTTTGTGACCCCAGTGTTAAGAATGCTGCTGTTCAACTGCCAAAGGGCCCTCAGGCCTTATGTTTGGAGCCAATACCCCAGCACAAATGGAGACAGTACACATTTATAAAAATAAAAATGAGTTTCATTGAAATGCAATTTGTAAATATTTAAAAACTTATTTGAGAAATAATTAGGGCCTCCTGTCTGTTTTCATTTCCCTGTGCATCATTAATACTCAAACTTCACTAGGTTTTAAATTTTTTTACATTTTTAATTGTTTTTACTATCTCCTAGTTGACAAAGCTTCACAACCAATTAGAGAAATAAATTGGCCTAATGAATTAATTATTAAAATCCACCTCTGCTGTTGATGCCTTGGTGATGCTCATGCATATTCAAAGCACCCCTTCTTTTCAACAGTTTAAACAGAGCTTGAAAGAGATCTTCTTCTCCAGTGATCGCCTGAGATGAGGGAAAATTGGGTTCGGGTTTCAATTGGCTGAAACTTTACATGGCCTCTGGAGAGCAGCAGACATTTCTGTAAAGTTTTCAGTATCTATATTGAGAACTAACAAGTGATTTCCAGCAAGGGAAACCATAGACAAGCATCTGTCTGGCCCACTCTGAACTGTCAGGCTGTGTCACTAATCTGTCAGCAGGTAGTGCATAGACAGACCCAGAAGTGAAGGAAGGACCCTACCAGGAGAGACACCTAGGTATGTGATACCTGGGGTCAGGAATGTGTATCCCAGACCAGGTGGGCTGGTTTGCTTGTTTTCCAAACTCAGGCTGGAGACTTCATGTCTTCGAACCTTAGTATTCAGACCTGTAAAATGAGGATAATACTATTTATATATATCTTAGGGCTGCTTCAGGGACTACAAGGGGATACATATGGAAACTAGCTGGCACAGCATCTGCTGCTTTGTTCATGCTCAAAAGGGTTAGTACTTGAGCCACGCAAAGCAGTGAAGCGCTGATACATGATACCTTGGGGATGAACCTTGAAACCATTATGCTAAATGAAAGAAGCCAGACACAAAAGGCCACATGTTGTAGAATTCCATTTATATGAAACGTCCAGAATAGGTGAAGGGAGACAGAAAGCGGATTACTGGTTGGCAGGAGCTGGGGATAGGGGAGAAGCAGAGGAACCTGCTTAATGGGTACAGGGTTTTCTTCTGGGTCAATGAAAATGTATTGGAAAATAGAAGTAGGTATCCCTGGGTGGCGCAGCGGTTTGGAGCCTGCCTTTGGCCCAGGGCGCGATCCTGGAGACCTGGGATCGAATCCCACGTCGGGCTCCCGGTGCATGGAGCCTGCTTCCATGGAGCCTCTGCCTGTGTCTCTGCCCCTCTCTCTCTCTCTCTCTGTGTAACTATCATAAATAAATAAAAATTTGAAAAAAAAAAAAGAAAATAGAAGTAGTAGTTGCACAAAGTTATGAAGGTACTAAATGCCACTGAATTGTAGACTTTAAAGTAGTTAATTTTATCTTGCACGTGTATGTTTAAAATAAGTAAAAAGATTAAAGTTCTAAAATTTTTACTAATAAAAAAAGTTCATGTTTGTCCATCTTTCCCTACACACACCCTGTGTATCAGCTATCTCTTTCAGAAAGAATAAAAGGCCACGGGTCTCTGTGATTCCTGACATTTGTAACATTCCTGGAGTCAAGTCCTTTTTTTTAAAAAAAAAAAAAAATATATTTTATTTATTTGAGGGGGGGGGGAGAGCAGGAGCAGGGGGCAGGGAGGGGCAGAAGGAGACAGAGAAGCAGACTCCCTACTGAGCAGGGAGCCCGACGCAGGGCTTGATCCGAGGACCCCAAGATCATGACCTGAGCTTAACTGACTGAGTCACACAGGTGCTCCTCTAGACTCATGTCCTTAATGAAATTTTACTATGAGCTAAGTCCTGTGCTGGTTGCTATGGAGACATACGAGGTAAAATCAAGGATGATGTCTGCCTTCAGGAGGCACACTGCTAAGTAGGCAGTAAGAGAGACACAGGAGTTACTGAAATCGGTGCCTGGTGAAGACAGAAGCAGACCAGAACTACTTCAGAACAGGTGACTGATATGGGGCAGAACAATAGGAAGAGCAGAGTGCAGTGTAGGGCCTGTTTAAGCTGGAGCCTCAAGCTGGAGAAGCTTTGGCCAAGATGGGGATGAGATGGCAGAAAGAAATCATGGAATGTCCTTCAAATTGAAAGATAGCAAACATCAAAAACAATGCATTAAGTATAAGTAGGTGTCCTTTTCCCATTTGTTATACACCCTTGTAACCAACACCCATGTCAAGATAGAGAATGATTCTTGTAAAAAAAAAAAAAGTAAACTTTTAACAAGTCAAATTAAAACCTACCAGTTATTTTCGGTGATGAGACAGTATTCTTTGTCATAGCCTTATGTAATCAAGGATGCATTTCGTGTAATGCCTTTAAAGAAACTCAGGGCCTGATCTTGTGTTGCATTATTTTGAATGTTTATGTGACTAGGCAAATTGTAATCTTCTATATTTGTCAACATTTTCTCAAACTATTACACTTCCTTTCTCCTATGATTTCTGAACCCCCCGTATTCCTGTCAATCAGAGATTGAGAGGAAAACAAGCAATGAGGCCTCCTCCTATTATGTGAAATGTCACATCACCTTACAACTCACAGAATAATCTAGGAAGTTTATCTACCAGACATTGATGGAAGAAGCACTTGCTGAATCCATGGCCATTGCTGAGGTGTTTGCAGGGCAGAGAAACACCTGATACACAGGAGAGTGGACAACTGAAGCACAGAGACAGCCATTTGTAATCTGGCCATTTATAGCCTAAGAAGCCTGCTGCTTCCTGAGGGTTCTCTACCTGGTACTAGAGGGTGACTGATGGCCAAACATGCTCTTTCTTGAGGAGTTTGAGACACACAGAGAAGTGACATACAATAGAGCAGAGCAGGAGCAAAGAAGCAGAGAGAGGGAAGTAAGCAGAAGCCATGACAGGGGAAGAAGGTAGCAAAGACATAGTCAATGGTAGAAGAGGAAGATACGTTTAGTGAGAGAAGTGGGGCATGCCGGATCTGAGCAGGGCATGCCAGGGCCATTGCTCTTGGGTCACTACAGAGAAGATGCCGGAACACAAGCCACTGTCAGCTCCTGACAGAAGGAATAGCCTTCCAGTTCTGCAGCTGCCAATACCTCTCAGGATTTTTTTTTTTTTTTTTTTTTACGAGAAACACAATGCACAGAGAGAACCCAAGTGCATCTCTGTTTCTTGAAACCTGAAGGAATTTCACACAGATCTTATGTGAGATTCAATGAGAGCATTTTTATAAATGCCTGGAGTAAGAAAGAAGTATTATCTTCAGGAAGAGAAATATGAATTATTTTGGGGAAAGAAGGAGATACAGGAACAACACAATTGTCATAAAACAGCAATTTTGTCCCTCCTTTCAACTAATTACCAGCAAGAAAAAAAATGAGTTTAAAAATTCCTACATTTTGAAATGAGGGTATTTATGAAGAGGGAAATAGTCTGAGGAACTCTTTTGTTTTTAATGTGGATAGACGTCCCTTGATTAGTTCTGTTCCATACCCACCTAAACTGAATGTTCTACATATAAGAAGAGGCTTCTTGACAAGCAAAGAGGACTACCAGGCAATGGAGGTGGGTTGTCTAGATACAGGTTCTAAACAAATTCAGTCCATTTATTCTATACTTCCTTCCTCTAGTGTTAGGGTCCTAGATCACTCTCCTTAAAAGGGTGGAGCCCTGGATTTTAATACCAAGAAGATAAGAATTATGTTAAAATATATGTATTGTTCTAACCATTAATTGGAAGAAAAATAGAATCATATGATTTGCTATCCACAAAAGATAAAAGATAAAGTTTGATATCCTTTTTTTGGGGGAGGGAAATGAAAGTTCTAATCCACAGGCCTTTCCATCTGTGTCTCATCTTGTAAGAACAATTGAGCTATGAAGCTTATTTAAAGTTTGTTTTTTTTTTTCTCCGAAAAAGACATCTGGCCTCACATTTATCATTTTATTAGTCTACATTACTTCCTTGGAAGGAAAGAGAAGTTTTTTTGAAAAGAGAAATTAAAACACTATTATATAAAACCATGGAATTGAAAGAGACTTTCAATCCTGGGGGAGAGAGTTTTGTTTGTTTGTTTTCTTTTGATATAGTAGAATTGGCGAACAGGTTTTGTCTTTCACACTAGCTTGGATTAATGGGTAATTAAGAGCCTGATACTGAAAAAAAAATGAGGTTCCATCAAGGTTGCTTAGGGCAAAGTGCTGAGATTGGTGAGTTGGGTCTCTTGGGTGTGGAGTATCTGCTCTTCCGGCACTAGGTAGTTTGCTTTCTTTAATTCTATGTGAAAGAATCTGTGTAAATATCAATGATAGCTTTTATTTTCCTTATTGCTGAAACAATCTATGTTCACTACAGAAACCCAGAAAATACGTATAGCTACAAATAAGACAGTAGAAATCATGATCATTCTTTCACCTAAAGATGTGGCTGCAATATTGATAGATATTCTCTCCCTTTTTCTCATGTAGGTATTATTTTTCAAAAAGGGATTGTGCCTCCTTACTTTTGCAACCTGATGTTTTAACCTTGATCTTAACTCATGAAAATATTTCTATATCATTTAAAATACCTTCCTATATTCCATTGTACCAGTTTTATGTAGGTTAACCATTAGTGTACATCATGGTGGTCTCTAATTTTTACTATTTTGATAAATCCAATTTCATGAATGTTATAGCCATATCTTTTGGTACCTATATGATCGCTATGTCAGGATAAATTTTTATGAGCAGGGATCCCTGGGTGGCTCAGTGGTTTAGCGCCTGCCTTTGGCCCAGGGCGTGATCCTGGAGTTCTGGGATTGAGACCCACATCAGGCTCCCTGCATGGGGCCTGCTTCTCCCTCTGCCTGTGTCTCTGCCTCTCTCTCTCTGTGTCTTTCATGAATAAATAAATAAAAATCTTAAAAAAAATTTTTTTAATGAGCAGAACTGCTGAAAGAAATTACATGCGATTAATTTTGATGAGTATTGATGAATAGCTCTCCTGAAATGTCACAAAAGTTATTTTCCACCAAATTTTTAAAACTTGAAAGCAGGGACGCCTGGGTGGCTTAGTGGTTGAGCGTCTGCCTTTGGCTCAGGGTGTGATCCTGGAGTCCTGGGATCGAGTCCCCCATTGGGCTCCCTGCATGGAGCCTGCTTCTCCTCTCTCTGCCTGTGTCTCTGCCTTTCTCTCTGTGTCTCTCATGAATAAATAAATAAAATCTTTTTTAAAAAAAACTTGAAAGCATATGTGTGTGCATGTATGGGTGCATGTATATATACAAATATATATATCATATATAAATCTATATCTTATATAAATATATATGTATGAATGATTTATTTATTTGACAGAGAGGGACAGATACCAAGGAGAGGGGTAGGGGAGAGAATACCAAGTGGACTCCCTGAGAAAAGAGCCCACCGTGGGTCTGGATCTCAAATCATGAGATCAAGACCTGAGTCAAAACCAAGAGTTGGACACTCAACCAACTGAGCTACCCAGGAGCCTCTGAAAGTATATTTTTTAATGTGCCCAAGGACTGAATAATGGTACTAATATTTCAGAGACCAATTAAGCAATTCTGTTGTATAGATTAGTAATTGCTCTCAAGAAACTAGTTTCTGCACGAGTCATTACAATGAATCATTTAATGTCATATTTGGAACTATGTGGGTGACAAAACACGTTTTTGCACACAAAGTTATAATGGAAAAGTTACCTGCTTGTCACGAAATATGTTGACTCATTAGATGGGTCAGGACTTGCTACTGAGCTCTACTTTGAGATGTCACAGAGAAAATAAGAAAAAATTCCTACGAACAGGAATAACTGAGGTTCTACACTGTGATCCCTGTTTCCAATATGACATAGTGTATAGATTAAAACCAAACCTATTAAAATTATGGAAACTGTCCTGCAGCCTCAATGGAAAATTTGAGCTCTGCAGATTATACTTTTAAACTGTAAAACTGCTTAAAATAACAGCAGCTGAGGTGTGAGTAGTTATATATTTACCCTCCCTCAATCAAACTCAACAAACTTCATTGAGCAACAATATTATGCCAGACACAGCAGGTACAAAGATTACTAAAACATGGTGTAACCCATTAAAGCTACAACAAGGCTATTAGGAGAACATCCACATAAAGATTTGGGGGGAGATCAGTGTAGCAAGTACTAGAAAGGATGCAAGTAAGTGTAAGACATGGACAAGGAAGCAACAAGCAATGCCCGTGATTAATAGTGAAGGCATTATAAAGGATGAATCTTTTTAGATGGATTCACTAAGACTGGGTTGTTGTGAAGGATCAGAATTCCTGCCCGCTCTTTGTAAAGATATTTTTATGTCTCTATTCTAACCCAATCCGCTGGGAAACTAAAATATCTGAACTGATCAGATATTTATCTGATCAGCGGCATGTATCTGTTTATCTATCCATCATCCTATCTTTTTCATTCCCTTGTATTTCATTGACATAGTAATTAACACAGAGACTCAGACTCTATAAAGCACACATCTCTTGTCTGAAGTTCTCCAGAGAACATTATCTACCTCTTTAATTCATCCGCCAGTTGGGGAAGAAAAGAAAATAGAGTCAATAAATATTTTGGGTTTTCCTTTCCAGTTGCAATTACAAACGCGCGAGCGCATGCACGCACACACACACACACACACAATCACTTTTAGAAAGATACAGTTAAATAACCCAAATATTATTCATTCACTCAACCATTCATGAACTCCTCATTGAGTAGCCATTCTGTACTAAGCATTGTCTGGGTTTAAAAAAAAAAAAAGCCCATATCTACAAGATCATTAAGCACTGGAAAATCTATGAAAGCACACATGTGTTACATCATCTTTCAGAGTAAGACTCTTTATGTTTTGGGAAACAGAGATTTGTTTGCCAAAATACTGTAGCATGGGAAGAAAAAATAGGAATCTTTGTGTTTTTAACCGCAACAGCTGCTTTGGGAAAAAAAAAAGTCATCATAAAAATAGTTAAGCATGGAATGGTAATTGCTCATCTTGTCATCTGATTGCTAGATTAAAAACTCCAGATTTGTAATTGCAGTTATCATGCAAACAAATTCACAATTCTGAAAATACATGTCCTCCTGGCTATGTTTTTTAAGGACAGTCATTTTTCCCAGGAATTTTGATGGATGCTCAGTATTCATCATCCTAAAGATTGAATTTATAGAGATTACTAGTCCAAATGTATAATGAAGATCTGATTCATTTAAAAAAGGCATTGTTTGATTAAATAATATTCTATAAAAGATAATTTCTTGTATTAAAGCATGCTATGAATATGCTATGAATCATAATTTTTAATAGGGTTCTAAAAATCCAATTAGCATCATTTAAAATTTTCTGTTTATCACATTTCTATTATAGAATAGCCCAAGCCTTTCTATTCCACTACATACTCATTCAAAAGATGTGAGATGATATCTTCTAGGGGGCCTCTGTGTATTGCAATCTTGTCACATGTGTTGCCAAGTTTTTGGCAATGTGTAAAGCTTATTTTCGTTATAACGGAATATACTGCAATGACTGTCAGGTTGAGTTGAGAGGATATGTCACAGTGTAGAGGTGAAATGTGTGGTTAATAACCTCAAGCAACAACAAAGAAAAGTCCCCTCACTGGAGTGCTGAGACTAGCCTCTTGGATCCATATGTATAGGGAAAGCCACACACAGCTCTGCTCACCATCCACAGGACGGAGGGGAGTAAGTCATAAACAAAAGCAGGAGAGCTGAGGATGCTTGCATGGACACGAGGCCACTGCTTATGGGGGAAGGGTTTACACTGCGGTTATTATTGACTTGAGTTGTTCTGAGTCTTTGAATTTTGTTAAATACACTGCCAAAATATCTAGTATTCAAAAGGACTGCAAGCACCCCAGGGTTGAGCACCACTGATTATCATCTGTCAAGGAGATCCCAGTGGTGTTGATGCCCAAGTCTGGTGAGTTTCTTCACTGTGGCCTGTAGACCTTGGATGAGTGTTGTAGCCTCCCCTACACAGGCATCTTCATTTGTCAGATAGGGTTGTTGTATCTCCCTTCTGGGAGATTTTAAGAGCTAAGGTGCCATTTTCTAGGTGCTGGATATAGAGTAGACACTGAGTTTCCTAATTTAGAACTCATTACCTTAAAGTCTTTTTGGCCAATTGCTAGAAGCACGAATTAGTCACTACTTTAATTGCCTACAATTAAAGCAAAGAAACAAATTAAAGCAAAGTTTTCAATACTTTATGGCTACATTTGAAATTATAAATTGGTTACCGCCACCCGTGTGACACACTCAGACCCTACTCTTTCTGCCTTCCATTTCTTTGCCCTTTGCCCATCCTCCCAGTCTGTTCCATACCTAAGAAAATCAGGCTTGTAAAGAATATTTTATATTAAACATACATGCATATCATAGTGACTTGGTTTTATATTATAACCAAATAACAGTCAAATGAATCAATAAATATTAGCAGTGCAAAGTGGAATAATAAGAATTCATATCACAGATGCAGGACTACTGGGCAAATTTAGCCACACTCAGTTTAAAAGTTAAATTTCATACCTGTCTGAGAAAATTTTCTTCTTTGCTTCTAGACACCCTTTTGGATAAAACAATTATGCCACACGATAGTCCCATGGGCTTTACATTCTGAAAACATAGCTTCCTGTCTCTGTGATGTTATTGGGTGTTAACTTTTTTTCCAGAGATCAGACAGTCAAAATGTTCTGAAGTCAGTACCACAATATCAGACAGGCCCCTCCTAATAGAATAAGCATGTAAGAATAAAGACAAGTTTTATTTTATTAAATGATTAAAGCTACTCTCCCAAATATTAAGTGCTATTTCATTGCTTCTGATAACCTTCCAGATTCTGATGAATTACATCGCTCACAAATTAGGAAAGTTTTATGTATTGCTTTCAATTCTATTTTTAAAATATAAAGCAAAGGACAAATAAACAAGACAAGGCATAAAGTTGAACACACAATACATACACAAACACACACAAGCTCTATCCTTGAGCTTAACATCTACCGGGGGTGAGCCCACAGGTGCATATAATTGGGAAACAAATGGCCTGGCAAATGGCATGATAAAGACAGAGAAGAGTGTACGAGCAGATCAGAGAACCAGAGACAATCCCATAGACAAACCTCATATCTAAGTAAATTTTCACAAGATGGAGAAAAATTTAGCAGAAAGAACAGAGAAAAGTAGTTTGAGTTTGCAAGCATTGATATAAATCAGAATCACCTGGAGGGCTTATTTTTTTTAAGATTTATTTTTATAAGAGAGCATGAGAGACAGAGAGAGAAGGAGAGAGAGCATGGAGTGGGGAGGTGAGCAGAGGGAGAGGGAGAAGCAGACTTCCAGCTGAGTGGAGAGCCAGTGTGGGACTCAATACCAGAACCCTGGGATCATGACCTTGAATTGAAGGCAGATGCCCAATCTGCTGAGCCACCCAGGCACCCTACCTGCAGGTCTTATTTTATTAAAACACAGATTGCTGGGACTTTCCTTCAGAGTTTCACATTCAGCAGATCTGAATTTGGCCCAAATCTGCATTTCTGACAAGTTCTCAGGCACCACTGATGTGCTGGTCCTGAGACAACACCTAAACCATGATGTGAGCACAACAACATGCAGATGGACAGTATTCAGAGGACAGGGAGTTACCTGGGTTAGCTGGCATGTGGGACATCACAGATATAAGTGGGTTGAGGTCAGAATGTAGAAGGCATTGCATACTAGGAGGGACTACTGCAAGTTTCGGAGTTTGGAAAATTGTTTGCATTCTTTGGGAGGAGGCTTTCTTTATAAAGAGGTAATCTCTAACAGCAGTTTGTAGGACAAATCAGAAGGGAGAAAATCAAACAGGTGCCTAGCCCACACAAGAGGGCACAAGGATCTGAGCCAGGATGTGAGATTGAAAATTAAGGGAAGAGATAGAGACATCACAATGGTGCCTCTTACCTGATTTGCCACTGATACAATCTATGTGGCATGAGGGGAAAGAAAGGGGGAGATGAAGGCTTTCTTCTAGATTAAAGTGTGGTCGTGGCAAAGGCAATGGTGAGGTCATGAGTCTAGAATGGGAGCATATGCAAATGACAGGGTGGTGGACCTAGTTGTATAGCTGTTGGAAATGAGGTCCAGTTAGGTTTTTTTGTTGTTGTTGTTTTGTTTTTTCCAGTTAGGTTTTAAAGCTAGATTGGGAACTCCAAATCTGTATAATTGGGAGTGATATACTAAAGCCGTGAGCCTGGCTAGGATGTCTAAGAAACAGTAGAGAATGAGAAATGGATCCAGTATACAACACAGAGATACAATTAGTAAGGAGGGATAGGAGATTAGGACACTGGGATCTGGGGTGGATGAAGAGGAGAAGACAGCAGTGTCATGAAGCCAATGGATGGAAGTTCCATGACCGAACTAGAATCAACAGCAGCAAACACTACTCCAGTGACGAAACAAATACAAGGTGGTTCAACTTGACAATTAGTCATTGGAGCCTTTCTGAGAGTGTCATTGTTGGCAGGAGGGGGTCCTGAGATATGAATTAAGGGGACCATGAAGAGGTTCTGGAGGCCAAAGAGGACTGTTTGGGGCTAAGAGAACATGAGCCAGAATTGAAAGCTGCATCCATGCTTTATGCTTCCAGAAAAGTGAAGTAGTTGGGGCACTTTGACCTCAAGGGAATCCGATCACTTAAGAAGAGATTTATTTTAGGAAGGAGTTGAAGAATTTGACACCTCAAAAAGCATTGTTAAATAAATTCCATACGATGTGTTAATTGATGGATTTCAAGTGTGATATTTTCAAGAGAACAGATGAGTCATTTCCTCTATGACAAAGTTTTCTGACTTAACTAATGAGATAGCTTGATCAATTTTTGCCCCAGACTTTACCAAAAAATGTTAAAAGCCCAATCCCAAGCAACCCACATATAGCCAAAAAGGAAAATTCTTTTGCAACACATATGCTGAGGATAAGAGAGGTGAGATTCTGAACGGCACATGTAGTGGTTGCTGTTACTGAACAAGTTTGTAGCAAAGACTATGTAAGTTACAATAAAGTATCTGAATAAATTTCTATGGATTAATGATCACTCATTTTTTTGGAATGTATCTTCATACTAGTGTGGTCAATTGAAGTCTACGTTTGACAAAAATAATACTTAATAAAATAATACTTATTAAAATTTCTATAAGAAAAGATCTTAGAAAGCAGAGATCATTGTGTAATGGGACCAATCATCATCTTTCAAATAAATCTGATTTCAGTGAATTCTTTCCTTTCAGGTATTTAAACTCATGCACTTTGCTTTCTCATTCATTAGGCTGTCAGCGCCTGGCCATTCCAAGCAAGACAGAACAGATGGAAAGAACTTGGGAAAATTTATGGGACAAAAGAATTTTCAAAGACATATAAAAGTAAGTCAACACTTCAAAGTGCCTCTTAGAGGTCACTGAATAAAATGCAGCATTGTTTTCTTTGAGCTGAATATGAGGATCATCATATAATTCAATTGACATACAATTCTTTTTTTAAAAGATTTATTTATTTATTATTATTATATAATATATTTATTTGTTATTTATTTATTTATGATTGACAGAGAGAGAGAGAGAGAGAGAGAGAGGCAGAGACACAGGAGGAGGGAGAAGCAGGCTCCATGCAGGGATCCCAACGTGGGACTCGATCCCGGGTCTCCAGGATTGCGCCCTGGGTCAAAGGCAGGTGCTAAACTGCTGAGCCACCCAGGGATCCCCATCAATTGGCATACAATTCAATGGACATTTATTTAGTTTCAAACGAAAAAGTAAAAAAAGTCTAAGAGATACAAGGCAGTTCCAGACAGTATTTTGGAAGTGATGGTAGTAATTTTCTCTTCTTCTCTGCTTGGCATTGGCCAATTCTAGAATAAGAAATCCTTTTTCGCCCTTTGTAGAGGAGCACTTTATAATGTGTTACTATTTGGAGTTTTACTCCATCCCCTGTAGCTTTTCTTTCTGGAGCAATGAGAGCAGAAGTTCTCATATGGAGAGGGGTGGGGAGGTAATTTTGCCTTCTGGAGGACATTGGTGATGGAGAGATTTTTGGTTGGTGTCATTAGGGCAGGGGTGCTACCTGCATCGGAAACCCAGTGATGCTGCTAAACATCCTACAGTATCCAGAGCAGCCCCCACCACTTCCAACAAATCATTATCTGTCCCCAAATGTCAATAGTGTTAAAGCTGGGAAACTGAATTAGAGCACAGCTTAGAGAAATTCAGAAAAGAATATGGTCGCACTCCCAATGCTTCCAGCATGTTTCAGTATGGATATACGGTAATGTTTTTTCTTTTTCCTATTTATTAAAACCCATTTTACACTTGAAGCTCAGGTGTAAACTCCCCTCCTTCCCTAATCTGTCTCCTCCTTCCCCGATCCCCTGTGAAGAGTGGCGGGCTGGTCAGGGTTAGTGGTGCAGATGCACAGGGGGAGGAAGAGACATAGAAGAGAGAAATGTCTAGTCTAAATCCCTCCTGCTTCCTCCCAGCCCTTAGGTCCTGATTAGCTTCCCTGCTTGGCTCAAAGGTACCAGTTGGCAGTTGCGTGAGCCACTGAGTGCAGCAGTATTGACACACACAGACTTTCAAATGAGAGGACACACAGAGAGGTGATAAGATAATGAGACCAAAGAGAAGCACACTTCAGCAGAGCACAGATAAGTTAGTGCAGCTTGGTAGCATTTCACAAGTGAATACACGAGCTTTGAAAGGGCAGCCTGATATTTTAACAGGCATGCTCACCTTCACTGTATAATGCGTCTCCTCTTCCCTTAAAAGCCACATAGATAAGCTATCTTCACATAAGGTTTTTATTTTTGCCACTCTCGTCACCCAAGAACAGAGAATGAATTAAAAATTTTTTTTTCTTAAAAAAGAACATACCCCCAAACTCATAGTCACTTTAAAAATTTCTCCTCTCAGAATAAGATGATAGAGATGACGACCTCGGGTGTCAAGGGCTTTCCGAGGGGAAGGCGATCAACACTTGATTGTTGTTAAGTTTACAGACTTAATCAATTGCTACGTGTGTTTAAGCTTAAGATACAGTATTTCATTGATTCTACTATGCGCATTTTAAGAAACATTTTAACATTTAAGAAAGCAAGATGCATCTTATAATCGATGAGATAGGACAGTATTGTGTCATGATCTAATTGGTCTTTTCTTTCTGGGTGGCAGATGAAGTAATGGTATATCCTATAGTTGATAGCATTTTAGATTTAATGTAGTCAGAAGTCAGTGTTTGCCAAATTTCTTAGAATCACTTGGATCAGGCCAGTTGCCTCTAAAATTCACTCCTCTTTTGATACTCATAGATATATCTTTCCTTTTTAAAATTAGCTTCTTGTTCAGCTTCTATTTTCCCCTAGTTAGATATTCCATTTGCCAGAACATAAAAATGATTAATTTTGTGTGTAGCTTTTTGTTCCTGAGGCTCTTTTTCTTTTATACTATCATAAATTGCTAATGAGGACTGCAAACTCATAGGGACTTAAAAATAATTATTTTTTTTCAATAAGTTGGCCTGGAAATAGGAGAACATAGGTAGAAGTTAGTATCTACTCATCATCTTTGGCATTATCTGGCTATGTAAGTTTAATTATATACTATATAGCTCCATTTCCTATGATTCAAGGGGCATATAAATTTAAAGGATTGTGTGAGGTTAAATGAGCACACCAGAGCCTAGAAATGATATGTTCTCTATACAGCTCCATAAATCTGAATCAGATGAGGCTACCAATATGGTATAAGTAATACTAACTGGATATCAAAAGTCTGGATCTGACAACAGTTTTTAAAGTCACTTCTTTAGTGGCTTAATCCTGGATTCATATTAGTAAAGGTATTGGCTTAAATGTTGGAAGGGAATATCATATTCTAGGGTCCTATGATGTGAAGAAAGAACTGAGCAAGAGTTTCTACTTTGCTCAATAAAGCATTATTAAGTAGTTCTCGTTTGCAGAAGATTTTTCTTGCATTTTATCTCATTTTCCCAGCTTAATTTAGCCTCATTAATTCTAACCAAATCTCTAGATGATCTCTAAGATACCTTACAGCTTTAAAGTTCCAGGATTCTGCTAAATGCTTCCTTCCCAAACTTCTACAGACTTCTTAGCTCCTTCTTTGCAATTAATTCCTCCCCCTGCTGCCATCCGTGCCCTGGCAGAGCTGTCAGCCAAGCAGTGAGGATATTCTGTTCTTTCTTATTTTTATTCTTACAAGTGAACCCCTATAATTATTTCTGTGGCC
Organism: Canis lupus familiaris; assembly: GCF_011100685.1. NCBI lineage: Eukaryota > Metazoa > Chordata > Mammalia > Carnivora > Canidae > Canis > Canis lupus. The sequence goes on along the minus strand of NC_049256.1, from coordinate 13,589,123 downwards.
CTTTCTGAACTTGTTCTCCTTTGCCTGCCTTCTTTATGAAAATGAGATGGCCAAGCCATACATGGTCGAATAGGTGAAGTCAGCCAACAATGGGTTAAAGGGGGCATGTGGTGCCCACGATGCTGACTGGACCATCAGTCTGTGGTCCTCTTGACCATTGCTTTGACTTGACATGCCCAATTGAGTTTCACTGCTAAATTAGATTGATTTGCCAATGATTCATTTGTACCCATCTTTCCCATCTTTTGTAGAGTCTCCCCCCTCAACTCTTGTCAAAATACATTAACAAGTTCAAAATCTTTCTCCAAATCACTTTACTAATACAAATTATTAATTTAAGGCACACCATTACATTTATCTTTAGCTTGAGTATCTTGAATGCAAAAATCAAGGGCCCTGATAAACCTAGTGCATAATTACTGTATATTATCTTCCTAGTAACTTCAGCTTATTTTTAAAAATACCATACTCAAAGGTTTATTAGCATAGTTCACCACTTAGAAGTGGAGAAGGGATCCCTGAAAAATGAGCTATTCAAATTGACTTTTAAACTTCTTTTTTTTAAAGATTTTATTTATTTATTCATGACAGACACAGAGAGGGGGGCAGAGACACAGGTAGAGGGAGAAGCAGGGTCCATACAGGGAGCCTGATGTGAGACTTGATCCCGGGTCTTCTGGATCACACCCCGGGCTGAAGGCAGCGCTCAACTGCTGGGCCACCAGGGCTGCCCTAAACTTCTTTTATTTATTTATTTATTTTTTAAGATTTTATGTATTTATTCATGAGAGACACAGAGAAGGAGGCAGAGACATAGGCAGAGGGAGAAGCAGTCTGCCCACGAGGACCTCAATGCACGACTCGATCCCAGCACCCCGGGATCATCCCTTGAGTTGAACCCAGACGCTCAACTGCTCAGCCACCAAGGTATCCTGACTTTTAAACTTCTTTAACTCAAAATTTTTTAGATCATGGATATTTCTTCCCTTGTTATGACTTCTCTAATGAAGTACACATATTGAAATTAGAGAATCGCTCTGCTGACTTTAAGAGAAAGAACAATGGTATACAATGAGACATAAAATCAATTTATTTAATTGAAGGCTAGGAAAAGTTTGCAATAGGCACAAAATGCCAAAGTATGTCTCTTGCATGTGTTGCTTGCTTATCATTGTTCTTGGGTTGTAGCTTTTTGGTGAGATGCCCAGTCTTTGAGATGTTTTCTTTTGCACATATGGAATGCCTATCTCTGGATTAAAAAAAAAAAAAAAAAAAAAACCTCCAGGGATTTATATCCCAACACTCATTGTAACCAAGAAAAAGTATAAACATCCAGCGTAGAGATGGTTAGTTTAAGGAGCTAAAAAAATTTTTTTGTCACTGCTTCTTGCTTATACAACTATTCTTTGTTCTTTCTCAATGGAGTAATGGAATGACTGTAGGATCAGAGGTCAGAAGACCTAGGGTCTAGTGCTATGTCTGTTTTTGTTTTTGTTTTTGTTTTTTACATCAATGTCTTTGTCAATAAAATAGGAATAAGAAGATTTTAAAACTTGCACACAGTGTTGATGGAAAGATTAAAGTAAATAAGGTATGTGAAAATTTTTGTGACCTGTAACAGAATAACATGCTATAGCATTAGAGTAATGAGTTCTGAGTTATTACTGCTGTTACTAGCAGCAGCATCTTCAGCTACCCCTCTTCTATGTATGCCTTTTAGTATAAATGGCCACTTGGATAAAAGTTTGCCCATGAACAATTCTATCAAAATCCCCTTTCCTTTATTTTCAAGGTCATATTAGACTCAAGCTATCTCATGATGAAAATATTATCAACACCAGATAATCTATCATAAGGTCTAACCACACGGCCAAGCAGCTTGGCCAGGACCACCTAGATTACTGACACGTCAGAAATTCATAACATGTCAGTTTCTAGCAATGAATCTGCAACGAAGGTGGCATTTTTCTTTTTTTTTTATTTTAAGATTTTGTTTATTTATTCTAGAGAAAGAGCTAGTGTGCACAGGCAGGGGAGGAGCAGAGGTGGAGAGAAGAGGAGAGGGAAAGAATCTCCAGAAAACTCTCCACTGAGCTCAGAACCTGACATAACTCTGGGCTGGATCTTATGACCTTGAGTTCATGATTTGACCTGAAACCAAGAGGCGGATGCTTAACCGACTGAGCCATCCGGGCGCCCCTGTAGGTGCCTTCTTAACAGGCCAGTTATCCACTCCCCAAAACAATATAGTTAATTTTTTCACTTCTTGGGAATCTCTCCAAATGTTGCCATTAGAGAGTATGATGAGATGCTTTTCTTATTATAGCAAGAGGACAAAGCAGTTATTTTTCACCCAGAAAAGAAATTGTGGGGAAAACGTCTAATATTTTGAAAACCTAATAACTGGTTCTAACTTTGAAAGTTAAGAATGTCTCATTTACATTCGTATTTTGATTTGGGTGATATTCCAAAGCTATGAAATAGAAAGCCATGAAGGTGAATTCTGTCTATATGAGCGCTCTCTCTAGGGTGACCCCCAGCTTGACACATGGCCTTACCTTTCATCACACTGTGGCATTTGTAAAACATTCTTTCCATGCCACATGGTGAGATATCACACTGGTGGATCCTTTTATAAATCTTTTATGTGGATGACTTGAGGAGAACTGAAGTGAATCACATGTACCAAACGTGCTCCCAAGAAAGGTCAAATTAAAAAAAATGGATATTGCTTTTCCCAAAAGTGACTATGGTAGGGTATGACATTTAGAAGGTGTCATTCAGCCTTTTTGCAATTTGACATAATCTTAAATCAATGAAATGCTCTAAGTTGCTACCTGGAGATCTTTACAAGGGAAAGAAAGGAGAACAGTTTTAGAGTGAAAAGAATCTGAACATTATTTGATTGGAACCAACAGAGTTCTTTTTGGTATAATTAACCAACTAGAATAAAAAACAGGGAGACCATCCACTATATAGATTCAGGAAAGGGCCATACATCGTTGACATTTTGCAACCCATCTGAATTTTTTCTCACACTGTGCCAGGGTACACATGATAATTATGCAACAACATTTACAAGACAATAGAAAGGTATGCTCTGGACATTAGCCAGCAATGAAGACAGCTTCCTTTGCAATAGCCTGACTTCTTAGGTGACTACCCAAGTATGCAGGACAAGTCATCATTCCCCTAATTAGCAAGCAGGATGTATACTCTTTCTGAAAACCCTCAAGAAATAAATAGTTGGTCTAAGTACTGACTTAAAATGGGCCATTCATACTTAAGCTCGGTTGTGCTGTAATACTTTACTTACTTAAAAGTTAAGGAGTAATATCTGGATTGCGCCCATAGCCTAGAATGCCCTTCCAGTATTTGCTGCCTTTTTGAATCATTAATCTTTTTATCATTAATAATCTTTGAATCATTAATCTTCCCCTCTAATTAGTTAACTAATTAGAGGGGAAAGGAGGGATAGAGAGAGACACTCTTAAGCAGGCTCTACGCCCAGCATGGAGCATAGACGTGGGGCTTGATCTCATAACGCTGAGATCATGACCAGAGCTGAAATCAAAATCAAGAGTAGGACATGTAACTAACTCAGCCACCCAGAATTGTTAATCTTTTGGAATCTCAGATTACTTCTTACTTCTCTCCCTAAGTTTTCCCTGCCATCTCGGGCAGTGGGACTTGCCACTCCTTAACCTGAATGTCACCTCTATCATTATATCCCTAGCATCCACTACATATGGCAGCCCTCCTCCTGCCCCCTGCTTGTCTTATCTAAAAACACATCCACTCAGGTCTCCTTAGTTGAATCTTTCCTCTTTTCTCTTTCTTCCCTCCCTCCCTCCCTCTCTATCCTCCTCTCCCTCACTCAATGAGTTGGTATTGACTGGTGAGTCTCTGCTAAGCACTGTGGCAAGCACAGCGGATAGATACAATAATGAACTCAAATCCCTTCCTTGATGTTATAGATTATAATATATATAAGTGTGTGTGTGTGTGTGTGTGTGTGTGTGTGTGTGTACATGTTTGGGAAAGGGTGAAGGATAGGCAGCCCAAGAACATAACAACCATGGAAATAAGCAGAAATTGTATAACATAATATTAAGTAGTGGTTAGTGTCATCAAGATGTAATCAGGACTGAGGGTAGAGGAAGGAATGACATTTTGACCAAGTGACATTTGACATTTGAGCGGAGACCTAACTGCCCTGTGACCATCTAAGAGGGGGTGCTGTGGGTGGAGAGAACAAGTGGTGCAGAGCCCCAGGGTAAGAAGAAGCTTGGTGTGTTGACAGACAGAGAGACCAGTGTGGCTGCAGTGTGGTGGGGGACAGGGACTGAGGGTCTAAGAAGAGGCTGATGCAATGGGTGGGCTGAGGTGGACCAGGGTTTTCCACTGGCCACGGGGTGGGTAGGCTCACACCTGATTCCCCTGCACTCCTACTACACTTGATATCTCCTCTATCAAAGCAATTCAGTTGTTCTCTTGCGTATTATTGGTGGTCCCCTCTCCCTACTAGTTTATAAGCTCCAAAATATCATGGAGAAGATGCTCAAAGAATTATTTATAGAAAGAAGTAATGAATGATTATCTTTTGATTGTGAGTTTCATGGTGGGAGCCATTGCAGTTCTCAAACCATGAAAGGCCAGTGATTAACAAATGCACTGATTGGCCGATGGAGAATTCAGTGAAGGCATTTGTCTTTGAATCACTACACAATAGTGTATATGAAAGAATATATTTTTTTAAATTTGCTATTGACCTCTGCTATACACCCTTATCCCAAGGGCCACTGAAAGTGTCCCTTAGCCGCTTGCAAGTGGATGCTACGGAATTTTTGGTAGATTTTCATCCCATCAATCTGTCTTACTGCATGTCTGGGGCATACCACCGCTACACCTGTAAGGACTAAGGAATTGCAAGATCAGGTCTTCTCTCACCAAGTCAAGTTCTGCTATTACTCTGCTATGATCCCCTCTCCACTCTTGGCCTCCCCTCCTCCACACATCTATAGACATACACACACACCTGGGCTTCTCCCAGGCTCTCGCAAGGTTGACATACCACATTTAAGGTCAGGTTCCTCCACTGAAACATTAATGCTCTTGAATAGCTTAATTAGTATTACTGAGGCTCACTTTTCTCTTTAGTAAAATGGAAGGGACAATAACTGCCCTTTGGCACTGGTGTGCAGAGTACCTGAGAATTTTGCAGAAGTGTCAGCCAAGGGTCTAGAGCTCAAAGGGCATAGATAGATATTAGGTGCCTCTTGTTGTTCCTGCTTAAACCTTGCCTGTGGACTCTAGTCTTCGAGTGTCCCGCCGTTCAGTTGCTGTAAGTCCCCATGAGTGTTTCTTTCTATGATTCTACCTTCCTTTACTCTAAACTATTCCTCCCACCGCACTTCTCTCCTTAGATGTTTGTGGAAACTCTGGGCATCGGTGCCTAGAGGGTATTTGGGAATTTGACCTAGAAACCAAAGATCGGAAGAAAATTAGTTATTGATTGAGTATAACGTATCTGGAAATCAAGGCATCCAAACACCGTGGTTCATACTGCAGAGGCATCTTAAAGACCCATCTTGGTGTCTACAGCATGGCTATGAGGGCACTGTACCAGCCTCAGTCAGTGGGCAAGGGAGATGCTGCACCAGGGCAGTCTGGCTGCACTAGGTCTCATGAGACAGCAGTGTAACAGTCCTGGCATCAAGCAGTCTTCCAGGTAGCAGCCCTGGCTAAAGGAAAATGTTTTCTTGCCCTAATTGTTTGGACCCAAATTAGGTTTTTTTTTTTAATTTTTTTTTAAAGATTTTATTTATTTATTCATGAGAGACACACACACAGAGAGAGGCAGAGACATAGGCAGAGGGAGAAGCAGGCCCCATGCAGGGAGCCTGATGTGGGATTCGATACTGGGACTCCAGGATCACACCCTGGGCCGAAGGCAGGCGCTGAACCTCGGAGCCACCCAGGGATCCCCCAAATTGGGTTTTATACATAACTACTCTAAACCACAAAGCACACACATTCTTACTTAAGACAGAGGGCACTCAAAATATTATAGAAGAAAATGCATATATTTAAAAATAACATCAATTAAATCTCCCCAGTATATAAATCCCCCAGATACTGGGTTTTTTTCCCTTCCTTCTGAGGTTCTTTCAACTTAATCAAGAGAAAAAAAACCCAGCTTTGTTGGCCTTGGCAAAGTAAGTAAGTTATACAGTTTAACTCTGCATTCCCAAAGAACACAGATGTGTATGTTGGAATTCTTCTAATTGAATATATTAATTCTTTATTTACTTAACTTCCCCAAAAGGCCAAGAATGATTTGGGAGTTTTTAAGGAACTCCAAGAACAACAGGGTTATGTTTCTTTCTCGATGAACTTGAGGATTCTTTTTCCTAAAATATAAATTCTGGTTAAGGGAAGACAAATTTTCCCTGAAGAAAATTCTCTATTAAAAAAAAAAAAGAATGAAATGAAAAGAAAAAGTCATCACAATGGTTGAATTTACTTTGCCCTCAAAAACTGGCGGAATAAAATATATACAATAAAATAAACTTCAAAAACCATGATGTTACTCTCTATACTGATCAACTGACCTCTCCCAAATTATTTAATGTATATGGACTGAATGAAAAAATTAATGTTTTTTTAAAGATTTTATATATTTATTTGAGAGAGAGAGAGAGAATGAGTAGGGAGAGCCATAGAGGCAGAGGGAGAAGCAGGTTCCCTGTGGAGGTGCTCGATCCCAGGACCCCAGGGTTATGACCTAAGCTGAAGGCAGAGGCTTAACCGACTGAGCCACAAAGGCGCCCCCCAAATTTACCGGTTTTGTTGTAATTTCCCTTCCCTGACCTGTGCTGTCTCATCACTTGGTGGCACATTACCTGCATCAAACACAAGGACTCATTAATCATACATCCAACCTTTACATGGGCAATTTTGTTACAGTCCTATGGTTTCCAACTTATTTGTGAATCAAAATGTTCTTCCCTGGGAGCATTAAATCACAGGCAGTCTGCGCTCAAAATGTCTTTATCCTTTGAACATGTATTAATGAACTTCCTGGAAAGGTTAACAAAATTGGAATGCGAGATAATGATTGTCATTCACAGCCTTAATTGACACAGCTAGTTCCCAGAGAAAGGGTGACTTCAAATAGGGCTTAGCACTAAGTAGTTAGTTTTGGACCATGAAGAATTCATGTCATTTATTTGCATTTTGATTATTAACTCAAGAGTCTTCCTTCTCTCTGGGCAAAATAACGCTTACACTGTTTTTTAGTTTTTATCCTAGCTTTTTGCTACTCAAAGAGCAATCCATGAACCAGCAGCATGAGCGTCATCTGGGGAGCTTGTTAGAAATGCAGACTCTCAGGCCCTATCCGAGACCTAGAATGTTAGAAGCTGTATTTTAACATCTTCAGATTATCCACGTATGCACTGAAGATTGAGAAGAAATGCTCTACCTAGATTATTTGTGACAGCCTCCTAAGGGCCAGTCCTTCTTTCAAGCCCCCTTTCCCCCAGAGTGATCTTTGTAAGTCACAGATGTGGTGATCTAATTCTCCTACTTAAGAAATGTCAAGTCCATTTCCACAAGGGCTGTAAGGCCCCCCCCTGTCATCCGGTCCCTGCCTTCCTTTCTAACCGTGGAGCTCCTTCCCACCTGCACACTCACTGTTCTATTTCGATGCTGTCCACTATGGTAGCCACCAGCCACATGTGGCTATTGTGCACTTCAGAGGTGTCCAGGATGAATTCAGATGTGCAGTGAGTGAAAATACACACCATATTTCAAAAGCTTAGTATGGGGAAAAGAATGTGAAATATCTCAATAATTTTTTAAATGGAGGACATGTTGGTACATACCATTTTATTTATTTACTTTTAAAGATTTATTTATTTATTTATTTATTTATTTATTTATTTATTTGAGAGAGAGAGAGAGAGAGAGGCAGAGACACAGAAGGAGGGAGAAGCAGACTCCATGCCAGGAGCCCAACATGGGACTCGATCCCGGGACTCCAGGATCGCGCCCTGGGCCAAAGGCAGGCGCTAAACCGCCGAGCCACCCAGGGATTCCTGGTACATACCATTTTAGATATATGTCTAAGTAAAATATGGTTTCAACATTCATTTCCATTTTTCCCTTTTAAAAATGTGGCCACTAGAGGGGTGCCACGATGGTTCAATGGGTCGAGTGCCTGACTCTTGATTTTGGCTCAGGTCATGATATCAGGGTTGTGAAATGGAGCCCCATGTGGGGCTCTGTGCTCAGCAGGGAGTCAGCAACTCTCCCTTGCCCTTGCTTGTTTGCTCTCTCTCTAAAATAAATGCATCTTTTAAAAAATGTGGCTACTAGAAAATTTAGCTTCATTTATTTCTATTGACAGAGTTGTTCAGACCCCCACACATTGAGGCTTGTGATTTGTTTGGGCAGTTCCCTTGGTTTGAAATTCTCTTCCTTATCCCTGTCTGCCCTGTAAATAGTTTCCCTATTCAATCACGTCTCCTGCTCCCCCTTAAACATCCTTCTAGGATATCCCAAGGATGCCCTCGGCACTTCAGCAGTAACTCATGGCAGGTTTATTAAATTGTGTCACCATCATCTGTTCACAGTGTGGTCTGACTATATTGATTAATCTGGGAGTTAAAGGTGGGGGGGATGTCTCACTTTCGAGGGTTTACTATGGGTCAAGAAGACTAGGCATTTTACAAAGTGGCATGTTTCATTTTGTCCTCAGAAGTAGGCCCAGTGGAGTGAAGCTCAGAGAGGTTAACTTATTTTTCCAAGGCCACACAGCTGCTAAGTGACTGAACCAGGATTCAAGTCCAAGGCTTTCTGACTTCAAACTCTTCCTTTTTTTTTAATCTTATTTCTACATCCAGGACTTAGCACCATGCCTAGCATTTTCTTGGTGCACAGCAAATGTTTCTTGGATCCAATTTATTCACAGTTCACATGAATTCACACTAAATCCTCATTCAATTTATTAACTGCCAGAGGGTAGTTGTGGAAGAAACTTTTTGGGAAGTGATATTGATTACATGGGAAGTCTGGTGCCCCAGTAAAGAAAACAGAAATGTGAGTGTGTTTTGGAAAGCTAATTTACACCATACATTTTCCTCTTGACTTTGGACAATAGAATGTTATGGTTGAAACACCACGAGGTCAGTAACAACAAATCTTGGATTCTGATGCGGCTTCCACCACTAAATTAACTTTAAAAAGCCACTCTTTTTAAAGAGTGGTTTGGTTTCTTAATCAATATAATAAGAATTTGGAGCACTAAGTGTCTTCCAGCCCAAAGGTTCATAAAGATTTTCTTCTCTGTGTGATTTTGTATTTCTTTTCAAATAATGAATGACACATGACATTTTCCTTATGCTTGCTTGGTATACACAAAGGATGGAGAAAAAGACACAGGAACTGCAGTCCTGCACTATCCCTTTCAGTTGACCCTTGCCTCTGCCAAATGGCTCTCTTTAAAAAAAATGTCAATCATAGAAAAATAACAAACGTGAATAAAGGAAAAATTATATACAAAGCTGCAGTCACAAGATTTTATAACCCAATAAAACCTGGGAATCAGTACTGGTGGGAATGGTTACCAACTGTCACACAAGGAAACACTTGACATATGTTCAATTTTAATTCTAAAACACTCCTGAAATACTGACTTAATAATCTCCTATCAGAGCACTTGAGAAATAGTGCATCTCAGACTGAAGTACCTAACATGAATCATCCTTAATAATCATCTTTCCCTTTTTCTCTCTCTTTCTCTCTCTCTCTCTCTTTTTAACATGAGGCAAAAGTTGATGATGACCTTAGGGGGAGAAATACAACTTTGAAGATAAAATTAAAATGACAAATCTCACGAATTTCACTAGGAGCAAGAAAAATTTAAAATCTAAGCATGTTTTTGACTAGGAGGGAGCTTGCCAAAAATAGCAAACACGTAGGTGTAGTCAAGATAGAAAAGCTTCAGAATTCCTTTGATGATTGCTCCCTGAAAAAAGCTTTTATTTAAGGAACAAATATAGTGGGAATATCAAGCTCAAGAATGTACAGCTCTATTTAATGTCTCTAAATCTTGAATTCCATTTTAATGGCATCTAAAAGGCCTCAGAGTGCAAAAGAATCCTAGCCTAAAGTAAAATTTTCAGGATTTTGAATGAAAATTGCAAGAACATGATCATAATAGACTAATTTCTAAGACACACTGACATTTTCACAATTATGGATAGCTTTAAATAAATGGGCATGAATGTGGTGTCTGTAGCATTTGAATTTTTGAGTATTTGAACTTTCTCAGTATTAGAAATTATTATGCATGGGCGCCTGAGTGGCTCAGTGGTTGAGTGTCTGCCTTTGGCTCAGGTCGTGATCCCGAGGTCCCGGGATCGAGTGCCGCAGGGAGCCTGCTTCTCCCTCTGCTTGTGTCTCTGCCTCTCTTTGTGTCTCTCATGAATAAATAAATAAAATCTTTAAAAAAAAATTATTCTGCAGATTTAGTTTTTTGAAGATGGTGTCACAACTCTTTTATTCTCTGATTTCTAACCATAATCTATAATGCAAATACATGGATATATAAGTAAATATATGTAAATATATGCATTTAAATAAATGACTACACCTACTCACCTACTTTGATATACTTACATGCATATACATGTGTATATTAACATCTCCTTTGGGTCTCTGTTCAAATGTCATTATCAAAGAAGCCTTCATTGGCCTCCCTTTATACTAATATATTGCCCATCTCTGCCCCTTTACCTTCTTGCTGGCTTGTCTTTATTTTTCTTCATGACACAATCACCATCTGCATATTATGAAACCTATTCTGTATTGACTACCTGCTTTTCTCACCATGGGGTAACTCCTAGGAAAGGAGCACTATTTTTCTGTGTCATTTATTGTGGCACCTAGAACAGCAGCCAGACTGTAGAGATGTTCAGCAAACATTCCCCAAAAATGCAAACAAGACGGCTGCTTATTTGGTATGGGGCGCTGTGCTGGTTGCACTACAAACGGTTCTCATTCGATCTTCTGAATGAAGGTTAGGGCCCAGCACATTTGCTCCTCCTTCTAGTGGTGAGTCTGGGAGAGGTGAAGAAACTCTCCCAAGGAGACAGTTTCAAGCCCTGCCTGCCAATGCATTGAACCACTCCGCTCTGCTGCCTCATCTTGTCTCTTTCTGAAGGTTGCTGAGCAAGCACCTGCTTTTGCCAAAGCTGGTCTCGTCACTTCTCCCCAAGGACACCATGTTCATACTTCACTGTAAAGCTTTGCTCAGGTCACTTTGTTTGTGGAAGAAGTGAGATGAGGGACAAGTTCCTGGGGTCTTATTCATCCCTGGCTATCTTAGCTGATCTGATTCCTTAAATCTATTCTCCATCCCAGGGACAGAGCAAGAGAAAGTATCTCAAACTGTCATGAAAGAGGCTCCAATTCAGCATCCCTTTAGCAACCACAGGTGACAGGACTGAAGGATGAAATGCTGAGCTTCTCTCTAATGAAACACCTCAGGGCCTCTAAAAAGGTTCACTTATTTTCTCTTCTCCCTCCTTGCAGAGAGAAGCAGTTGTTCAATTTTCTCTATCACCATAGAAGTTTAGCATGTCATACTGCATTATATTTGCTTATGTGACTGTCCCTCTCACACACCCCACTGTGAACAGCCCAATAAGTGACGAAGTTAGCCCCCAGTCAATGCTGGCTGAATGACTACTGAATAGGCCTTCTATTGTGTTTGCTTATTATTCATTCTCCTTTCAGAAAATAATAGAACACTGATTTTTAAAGGGAGGAATTGTTCTTTTCTCATAGGAGCCAGTTCAGATAGAATGAATAGTCCATCAAGTTGCCCCATCCACCCCTGGCCTAGGGTCAAGCCGGTGACCAAACTAGGCCAATCAGAGCTCTCCTTCTACAGTTAGGGACCTTGATCCAAATAGAGATCATAATTTAGCCTGATGTGGGCACCTGAGGAGATGTATTCAGTCTTCATCACTTTTCTTTAGATTCTTTGACCCATACCATGGTCATCTAATAATACCCTCTTTCTATAAATTAGCCATGGCCAGTCTCTGCTCCTTCATTCAGTGAATACTCACTGGGTACCTGCTATGTGGTCTTTCTCATTAAACAAAACAGACAAGGATCACTGGTCTTACAGAGCTTACATTTTCTCAGGGGTACAGATGATGAACAATATAAACTGAGACTGGGCAAGTAGTTTGCAATATAACATGGAGGAGTTAGAAGGGACCTTGGTGAGGTGAAGGACATTTGAGCAGTGACTTGAAGGATGTGAAGGAATGAGCCATGTGTTATCTGAGGGACAGCACTCCAGGCACAGAAAACAGCAAAAAGGCTATGAGGCATAAGTTTACCTGATGGGTTCCAAAAAAAAGGTGGGGGGAGGTCAATGTGGCTGGATCAGAGTGAGTGAGCAGGACAATTCTAGGGAATAAGGGTAGAGGAGGTAACAGGATTCCAGACCCTGCTGGTCATTGTAGGGATTTTGGCTTTACTCCAAGTGAAACTGGGAACCTGTAAGGGGTTTTGAGTAGATCAGTGACATGGTGTTTCATTTTTAAAGATCACTTTGGCTTCTGTTTTGGGAATAGGTTTCTAATGGGAGAAAGAGGAAATGAGGATTTGGAATGAACCAAGAGAGATACCATGGTGGCATGAACCACAGTGGTACCAGTGGAAGTGGCAAGATGTGGTCATACACTAGAAGTTTTTTTTAAAGATTTTCAGATGTAGGTGATAAGAGAAAGAAAGAGTCAAGAATGACCCTAGGGTGGGGTGTCCTGGGTGACTGAGTCACTTAAGCATCCAACCTCTTTTTTTTTTTTTTCTTTTTTACGATAGTCACAGAGAGAGAGAAAGAGAGAGAGAGGCAGAGACACAGGCAGAAGGAGAAGCAGGCTCCATGCACCGGGAGCCCGATGTGGGATTCGATCCCGGGTCTCCAGGATTGCGCCCTGGGCCAAAGGCAGGCACCAAACTGCTGCGCCACCCAGGGATCCCATCATCCAACTCTTGATTTTGGTTCAGGTCATCATCTCAGGGTGAGACTGAGCCCCCTTATCAGACCATAGCTGAGCATGGGGCCTGCTTAAGATTCTTTCTCTCCCTCTCTCTTTGCCCTTCTTCTCCCCCACCCTGCCCCAACTCATACACCTGTGCAGATTTTCTTTCTCTCTTTCACAGAAAAAAGGGATGGCTCCAGGGTTTTAGACTAAGCAACCAGGAATATGGTTGTAGCCATCAACTTGGGCAGAAAGGCTGAGGGTAAGAGCACAGTTTAATGGGTACAAATGAGGAGTTCAGTTTTGGTGTCAAAGAGTAGATAGACAAGTGACTACAGTGTTTGGAAGAGTTGTCTGGGTTCAGAACATAATTTTGGAAGTTATTTCTGTTTATGTGGTATTTAAAATCATGACATCAGAGAAGACCACCGAGAGAGTTGGTGTAGATGAAGAAGAGAGGAACAAGGACCGGGCTCTGAGGCAGTCCAATGTTAAAATATCAGGGGCTTTGAAAGGAGACCAAGATTAAGTTACCAGTGACTCTGGAGGGAAACCAGAAGAAAGGATTGTCCTGGAAGCCAGGCATATGATGGAAGTGAGGTGGGTCCTACCATCACAGATGATGATGACAGGTCTAGAAAGACAAGATAGGGACTTGACCTTTAGACTTAATAGGATAGAAGGCATTAGTGGTCTCAGCAAAAGCAATATCCTGGAATTGTGAAGGCAAAAACATGAACTCAGGTAATTTAAGAGGAAAAGAGAACAGAGAAATTGGGGATAGAGAGTATTAGCAAAGAACAAAGAAATGGTGGTTTGTATCATGCAAAGAACCTCTGTAAGTAAGAAAGTAATACAGCTCTTCAGTTGAGTGACTTCTTCCTTTCTTCTCCAAATATTCTTGCTTCTTCAGTTCCTGTCTTTCTTTCAAAGTTCAACTCATGCTCTCCCTCTCATTCCCGAAGATGTACTTAAGCCTTTATTTTCTATGGCCTCAATTAGCACTAAATCAAATTTTGTCTCACACTGTACTCTATTCTTCTCTTACCTGTCTTATCTCTTTCTAAAATTATTAGCTGCTGGAAGGCAGAGACAATGTTTTAAATTTGCTTAAATGAGCACTAGAATGTTAAGCACACAATGGGCACCCAATAAGGCCTTGGCCACTGTTCTCTGTCAGATTAATTTATATTGTCTGATAACTAACTCCTCACTTTATTAGTATTTTGATAGGTAAGAAAAATAACAAATGTGAATGAATACTGGTATCTTATTCCACCTCAAAAACCATAACAGTCCCTCAACATGAAATACAATTTTATAGAAAATTATAGCCTAGCGATGACTGGGTGGCTCAGTCGTTGTCTGCCTTGGGCTCAGGGTGTGATCCTAGGGTCCTGGATTCAGTCCCACATTGCGCTCCCCTCAAGGAGCCACCTTCTCCCTCTGCCTATGTCTCTGCCTCTCTATGTGTCTCTCATGAATAAATAAATAAAATATTTTTTTTAAAAAAAAGAAAATTAGAGCCTAACATATCCTCAGAGTCCTGATGAAATTCTCTTATTCATTATATTTCCTTCCTGTCCATCACCCTGAGGTCCCCATTAAAAATATGTAATTTTGAGGGCATCTGGGTGGCACAGGTGGTTTAGCATCCAACTCTTAGTTTCGCCTTGGGTTGTGATCTCAGTGTCCTAAGATTGAACCCTGCATGGGGCTCTGTGCTCAGAGGAGAGTCCACTTGAGATTCTCTCTCCCTCTCCCTTTGCCCCTCCCACTCCCTCTCTCTAAAATAAATAAATAAATTTTGGGTCATCTAGGGTCCCTCAGTCGTTTAAGTGTCTGCTTTCAGCTCAGGTCATGATTTTCAGGCCTTGGGATGGAGCCCTATGTTGGGTTCCCTGCTCAGCAAGAAGTCCGTTTATCCCTCTCCTTCTGCTCCTCTCATGCTCATGCTTTCTCTCTCTCTCTCTGTCACTCTCAAATAAATAAAAAATCTTTTTAAAAATCTTTAAAAAATGTGATTTTTGTATATCATTGCTAGGTTATTCAAAATCTTTAAAAATAACTCTGACAAGATAATACTCCTTTCTTGCCTGTAGTCTCTAGATTTTCATCACTGGAAAAAGAGAAGGGGATTCATTTCTGCGAGCCCTCATCTTGCTAAATGGTGCAAACTGAAAATATAGCGACCAGTTATACCAGCTGATACAGTGGGGGAACTTGGAGAGGGAAGCTTTGGCTTTGGCAGTGCTCATTTTCTCTCATTTAGTTTGCCTGAATCTGCTGTTAATGGACCCAAGTGCCCTCTTGAAGCCCCAGGCTTAGGCCAGGGCAGATGTGGAAGCCATGGTTTCTACCGTTTGCTCCCTTTCTTATTCTGAGATGCTGAAATGCTGGTTCCTGTCTAGAAAGGTCACTCTGGGTAGAACTATGCAATTGGTTAAAGCACTGGGACCCCATAGGGTCAACACATCAGCTTTGTTCCTGCCAGATTCACTCGAGGAGAGCTGTGATTTAGCATTCGACTCCCGCCTAACATTAGATTGATTCTGAGCAGTATCTGCCAGTTTGTTGGAGGAGCCTGACTATAAATCAAAAGCAAACTGAGCCCTTTCTTACAGCCTTCTTGGCCTTTGTGTAAAGGCAGGTTGGAATAAACTCCCCTCAATACATCTTTTCATCACTGTTCTGGGAAACCATTGCACAGGATCAGACCTTTTCCATTCTTGGCTGTGAATCAGTAAGATTGGCAAAAGACCCTCCTGCCTTTCACATTCAATTCATGGGAGGATACTGGTGTCTTTTTAAAGGATGTGTTTTTCTACAGTGAAAGGTAACTGTGTCGAGTTTAAGGAGTTTAAGTCAACGTTTGAAATTTTAGGCTTTACACCTGCTTTTATATGCCTACTGAGTTCTAACCACAATAATAATAACAAAGTTCAAACTTGAGAAGACAACCTTGTTAGAAGAAAGAAACTGATGAGTGGTTCTGGCTTTGCATCAAAGGTTAGCATCAACCCTTGATTCAGCCTCGAGTTTTCTCCCTAAATTGTCCCAACCATGAAATGAGGGGGCAATCTCCAAGCTCCCTCCTATTCAAATATTCTATGAGAGCTGCCCGTTCAAATCATCTTTTTCAGTCAGTTGGAAAATAGTCCCACTTTTCAATTGTTTCACTAAGGGAAATATTTTCCTTGGTATTGTACTTCATCCATGGCTTGACAGCTTATTTCTAACCTTTCTGAATTTAGATAAAACTTATAATTTTCCCATAGTTAAAGAAGTCAGGGCATGATGTCTGCCCTCGCACGTCCCCTTCTGTTTCCCAAAACTCACCACCAAAGGTGATTTAAGTTGGTAATTATAAAACATGTAATTTTATTGATGGAATATTTTTATATACTACCATAATTTTAAGTATCCATTTTTCTGACACTGAGGCTTAGCTAAGTGTTTTTAAAGTAGAGGAAACAAACAAAATGACTACTTTTATCAAGATTGCTGACAGTGGGCATCGAAGGGCTTTGCTCTTTTACTCTGTCAACAGCTGTCATTGTGAACTCAACTTCAGAATCATCATTTCCAGAGAGCTAGCCTCCTTGACAATTAACTACTTCACACAGTGTGGCAAAGGATTCTAAAAGTTCCTTCAACCCTGAAGCACCGTGCACAACCACTAACAACTGACACTTTCCAACAACAGGCTATTTAATTTTTTTCCCTTTTATTCTTACTTGAATACTGATTTCTGAACCATCGGTCTAATTATATACCAAACAGCAATGATTCCTGCATGTGATGCTTCGAAATTGATTATCAACAAAATATCAGAATTTGTGCCAGGAATTATTTTCCTATTCAAAAGAATCTCTTGAGAAAGCTATGCGTTTATAATACTGGCATTGGTCTAACACACACACACACACACACACACACGAAAAAATTAGAAGCTCCTGGTTTGGGATTACCATCAATTCATGAGTAGTGTAAGAAAACCAGTCACATCCTTTCATAAGTGAACCTTGTGTTATATTTAAGACAATAAAGGGTATGTAGCCAGACTATTAAAACAAAGATTCCACTTACTGGGGAAGAAAACACACTGTCTCTCATTACCATGTTGGTATTTTTTGAATACCCAAAGGGAAGGGAAAAACTGCATTAAGAAGAAAAGATTTTATTTTCCCTCTGAGTAGTGGTTTTAAAATCGCAAAACTACTATGCTGTTATCTGCACAATGACCTTTGAAGGATTGTCTTGTCGAGAAAGAATTCTCTTCAGGGATGTCAGAGCAGACATCAGCAATTGGGTGAATGTAATCAGTGAAATGTGCCCTGTTAACTTGCACAAAGTAGGCAACTCAGTAAATATTTGTTAAATGAATGAATGAATAAATAAAAGAAGCCATGATGAATGATTAATGAATGCATAATACAAGTGAATATGATATAAACGATATAATACATATCATAGAAATAAACAAATAAAACCATAATGGCAAAGGAAGAAGTCATTTATATTCACCAAAGCATGTAAGAGGGCATCTGGTTCCTGGGACATCAGGCCTGCTTTAAGAACCAGCATCCAGACCTTAAGAAACTTCTAAATTAGTTTTGTGATAACGGAGAGTTTTGACTCAAGTCACTGTAAAAATACCGTTGCTTCAGCCCAAGAGAAGAAACCTGAACCTCTCTTCTGTTTTCCCACTGATCCCACTGCCAACGACCAGGCTGGCAGGTCTGCGGTGATAGGTCCCCCTCTACTACTCCTCTACATTGCTTTGAGACCGCCAGGAATAAGACATAACTGCTGTCTGGGGTTTCCTTCCTGAGCAAAACAAGAAAGAACTATTTCTACCTTTACATGTTAACCTAATAGGTATGCTTTTCTTTACTAGTCTATGGAGACAAAGGGGGAGGGTGAACACAGGAGCCCCTTCTATCTGATGGCAACACATGCAATTATGGTCAGTGCAGCTCAGCGCTAGTCTGTGTGTCAGCTCTAATGAAAAGGATTGTTTTCATGACAGTGTCCTGTATTTTTTCTTAGATTATAAACTCCTAGAAGGAGTTTAGTGTTTGCTCTCTCTCTCTCTCTCTACAATATGTGTGCATGCATGTATGTGTATCTACATTTATATCATCGTGTACGTGTATGTATGTGCGTATGTGTATCTAGGTATATACCACCATGTATATGTGTGTGTGTGTGTTTATATGTGTAGACATCATCGTGTGTGTGCATGTTTGTGTATCTAGATATATACCACCATGTATATGTATATGTGTGTATGCATGTGTATAGATGTATGTGGGTGTAGACATCATCGTATGCATATATGTGCATGTATGCTTGTGTATCTAGGTACATACCACGATGTATATGTGTATGTATGTGCATAGATGTAGGTGTGTGTAGACATCGTCATGTGCGTATATGTGTATGTATGTTTGTGTATCTAGGTATATATCACCATGTATATGTGCATGTGTGTGTAGATATCATTATATGTGTGTGTCTAAGCATTCTAGCACTGTCTCCTATAAAGTCTATCAAGCAAATATAGAACTAATGGACCTCTTATGTTGATCTTCTCCTTCTCTGAATTTTAAGAGCAATTACTTGTATAACTGTTATTTATTATTTCACTATTTTATTTATTGAACATGATATAATAGGAAAATGCAGTTTTAAATTCAGATAATCTAATTTTTAAAGATTTTATTTATTTATTAATGAGAGATATACAGAGAGAGGCAGAGACACAGTCAGAAGGAGAAGCAGGCTCCATGCAGGGAGCCCGATGTGGGTCTCGATCCTGGGACTCAGGAGTCAAGCCCTAAGCTGAAGGCAGGCGCTAAACCACTGAGCCACCCAGGGACCCGATAATCTAAATTTGAATCCTGTATCTGGTTACTTGGGTTTGCCACTTAACCACACTGACTCAATATTTTCCTTGGTGAAAATGAGAGAATAATTTATAATATTTTTGGATATGGCTGGAAATGCGGTTAAAGCATTTTACCATGCAATCAATGTTCATTGCTATGACCATTGTGACTTTTATGATTGCTTTTCTCTGTAATTTGATAGCAAGCTCCTTGAGGCTGAAAAATGCTATTTTGGAATCCGTCGCAGATTTGCTTATCGAAGCAGCAAGCACATGATGACACTCTATAAAAATATGTTTTATTACACTGAAAAATCCATGTGGTTGGGACTATAACCAAATATGTTTAAAAGTAAACTTGAAGTTAAAGGTGATCTCACCGTCCTAAGGCCATAGGTAAAAGAAAGCCCAGTCACATTTATTACCTAACCCATGGCACTCAGCTGTCATTGTGCCCTACAAATTTTGGAGCACAAGGAGAGTAAATAATCTGTTTTTTAAATAAACATGTTAAAAATGTAATTCTTATACGTTGAACCACTAATCCAGGGTGGATCTGATCTTTGTAAGTGTGAGACACTCAGCCCCCACACAGAGTTTTCCTTGTTACCTGCTTGGATGCCCAACAGGAAAGCATCTGTGCGTTTGCTGCAACCCACCTGGCCAAGGAATGGTGATGCAGGGAGACAAGACAACACACTTGAAACCGGGGTTCCTGACATTACACAGACAGTACACAAGCAAAGCAACAGACTGCTGACAGCCTTGTCTTTTTAGTCAATAGTGCAGCTCATGATGCATGTGAACTGAACATATTTTATTTGTCCTGCCTAAAACAGGGCTATCCTAAATACAGGGAGCCACAGCTCATCAGGGGCTCCCACAGCTGAACAATGCAAATATCCGAATCCAAAGATGATACAGGTTCAACACAAATATTTCTTTTTCTCCCCCTCCCTATCTCCCAATTGAGTTTCCAGCTGGCTATGTATTTCATAAAAGAATAGGCACTCAGATAATGCCTATGTCTACCTGGTAGCTACCTGGTCTCTCATTTCCCATCATCAGGATGCTATCCAGAATCATGATTTTCAGTTACTCTGCCTGCCTAATTAATAGTAGGTCCTCTTTTTAAATTCAACTGCTGGTCACTATCCAGCCTTATCTAACATTTCCCAAAGGCTAAATGCATCTTTCAGTTCTTGTAAGTTGTTATTGCTACCTTTCCTGTAATTATGCCATATGTTATCACAATCCAAGCTCATGAAAAGCAAAATACTAAAGACTTAGATGGAAAAGATTTATATTTTTCAGTCAATATTTTTATGAAACCCTTAGCCGTAGCCTCAATATTACAAGCCTATACGCAGGGACACCTGGGTGGCTCAGTTGGCTATGCATGTGACTCTTGATTTAGGCTCTGGTTGTGATCTCAAGATTGTGAGTTGAAGTGGTTCACATCAGGCTCCACGCTGGGCATAAAGCCTGCTTGGGATTTTCTCTCTTCTTCTCCCCACCCCCATTCTCCTTCTCTAAAAACAAAACAAAACAAAACTACAATAAATCCATATGCAAATATGCAACAGTCTTAGAAACTGGACTGGAAACACAAGCTAATCATATTTGTCCTTGTGAATATAGTCTTTTTATTGATGTGGGAAATAATGGCAGAAGAAAAATTATTAAATTTCCTTACTACTTACAACCCATTGGCAAGTCCTTGAAACAGGAAGCTCATCTGCCTTGATGTTAACACTTTGCTAAGGGCAAAAGGTAATCTTAGCACAATCCCCAGGATCCTGTAAGTCTACTTTAACATATAAAAATTCCTTTGGAAATTTCCTTAATCTCTACCCACCAAAATACAAGTTGGAGATCACCCACCAAGCACATGACCCACCAATAAACATCTGAAGGGTCTCATGAGTAAGGTTTGATTAGACAATAATAAATAAACTTTTCCTAACAATAACCAGTCCCCCAAAGTCCTGGAAATGTTGCTTCCAAAATTTCTTAGAGACTTAATGCTCTTCCTAACCCTTCCCAACTTGAAAGTATATAATCAGCCACTCTTCATGATCCCAGTGCATTTCTTTCTGTCCCTGTGCTTCAATAAAATCACCTTTTTACACCAAAGATGTCCCAAGAATTCTTTCTTGGCCGTCGGCTTCAAACCCTAATATCATTACTACATCATTGTGGCCTGATGTTATACTGGAAGGGTCAGTCATGGTATGTGCCACATCTGATGTGCTCTCTGAGGACAATGGCTTTGCTCACATGCCTTGTGGGAGAAAGCAGCCACAAGCAGCACCCTGTGCAGGGCTCACGTTCTCTGCCATTTTAAATATCCAGATGTAATGAACTGGACCAAGAAAGGGTACCTATCAACACTTAGGTTGACCAGAATCCTACAAGATAACTTGGTATAAAAGCCTCAACAGAGTCAATATTCATTTGTTAGGACAAATGCATTCTTTCACTTGAGATTTTGATAATGGGAGAAAAATAAGAATTTACTGCTCACCTTGCTCCAGGGAAAAGTAGAGATGACCAGAAATCATGAACACTTGTTGCTGAAGTAACAATTAGATAGGAAGAACAGCCCAGGTCCTGGAGAGCCTACTATAAAGGGGTGTGGACAGTGACTGATTTTGGACTGCCATGAAATGTCTGCTTGTCTATAGATATGATTTTCATTATAATAATTTCCCATGAATTGAGATTACTGAATTGAGCTTTTCTGCTCCTTCCAAATGAAGAGCTTAGCTAACAGTGAACAAGCTTGATGGAAGTGTTCTTTTGAATAGAGCCTTCCTTGGCCTATTTGGAAAATAAAGAGCTTGCCAAACATTTGAAGACAGGAAACACTTCTTTATTAGGGTGAACACTAATTTGAAAATGGTTTTATAGTAGTGAAGGAACAATCATAAACTTTACCATGAAACAGCAGGTGCACAAAGGATCCAGATTCTTCACCCTGAAGATATCACAGAACAAAGAACTCACAGAGAAGCCAAGACCATCCTGGAGTCAGAATATGGGTGACAAGGAGAGGACGACTCAGCATTACTAGTTTCCAAGTCCATGTACAGAATGTAGGAGGAACTCCATATTTGAGGAATTCATTAATTTGTATTCTTAAAGCCCTGCAGTCTCTCCTAGGGAAGTGACAAGGAATGAGAAGCCTCTACATCAATGGCTATAATGAAGAATTTCAGTTTTTCATGAGTGTCTCCCAGCAGTTTGCCTGAGATCCGCGTGAGTGACAAATTGTGCTAGGTGTCCTTCAGTAGAGGAGGGGGAACCAGATAAAGCCAAAATATGTTTTTGCCCATCTTTTGCCCAGTTTCTCTGTCCTCCAAAACCATTTATCACATAAGGGATGACAGGGATGAGGCAGGGCAGTTTGTGTTGTAGTATTTCAGAAAGCATCCCTTTAAGATTTGCAGATGTTTTTAGTTTTGGAGGTAACTTTCCATAACTTTTGCTTCAATGTGCTTTAGATGACCTTAAGGCAGCTGGGAATGAATGTATGTAAACACCAGGAAGGACTTGCATAGGGCATACACTTGTTGGACGTGCAGTTGTTAGTTTGCTTGCCCAGAGGAGGTCATTTTGCATGCAAACAGAGGTAAGAGGGAAGTACTACAGGCTTTGACTCTGGGTAGAAGGCAGTTCCTAGTGCTCTACTTCTGCAGGGATCTGGCAATGATTTACTCTGTGATAAATGGCCATAATCCACTAAGTAAAATTGCCTCTGCATAATTCTGCTGGGTATGAAGCATAGAGAAGAGAGGATTTACTACATAAGCTCACGATCGCGTTACAGCAATTATCTGTTTCTGTATTTCAGACCCTGATGCTCATATATAAAGTTGCCTCTGCAGAATGCTTATGTGCATGCACCCACATGGAATGGAATGGGCTCTCTCTCTCTCTCTCTCTCTCTCTTTCTCTCTCTCAGTCTCTCTCTTTCTCTCTCTCTCTCTCTCACACACACACACACACACAACACTGGAATGCTTCCATTGCTCTTCTAAACATCGGGCTTTTATTATGAACTCAAAGATTCTAAACAACAATAATACTACACTAATATACAGTCAGATTCTTGAAACTCAATCCTCAACTTCCTGGTTTCTACCTCTGGGTGTCATCTCAGAGTTCTCTGCCACAGGTTCTTGATAAATTTCTCTCCTCCTCCCTTCTCTCTGGGTTAGAGCAGGATGGGAACACAAGCTGACTTTCTCAATAACATGCACATTGAGAAATGACCCGTACACAGCATTTGCAAGCTCAGTGAGCAATATTCAGGATAACAGTATTACATAATTCTCCATGATGTATTCCTATTCAAAATACTCTATCTATATGAAAAGAACACTTTATTTAAACTAAGCTATATATATAGAGAGAGCAAGTGAGGAGATATATATATATATATATATATATATATATATATATATATATCCACACTGCTGCTGAGAAATGTTGCCATGGTGAATAACTTTCTAGTCCCCATCACACAGTAAATTGGTGGCTCTGATCACCAATTCCAATGCGGGTTAGGGGTTCCCTCACAGCAATAAACAGTGCTTGGACACCAACTGCCTATCCTGTAATGCAAGTCAATTTTGACGCTATCTACCTGGAGGTGGCATCAGATCCCAAAGGTTAAGGGCTCAGTCCCTACAAGTCTGCTCTTTAGCCTCCCTATTCCGCTCAGACCAGCTGAAAGCCAGGTTATAAACCAGACCCCTTCTTTGGGTTAATTTGTTAGAGTGGCTCACAGAGCTCAGAGAAGCATTTTTCTTAGCAGATTACCAGCTTATTATAATAGAATATGACAAAGATGCAGCTGAATATCCTGACAGAAGAGATGCATAAGGCAAGGTATATGGGAAGGGTCTTGGAGCTTCCCATGCCCTCCCCAGGCTCACCACTCTCTCCAAATCCACACATGTTCTCCAACCTGGAGGCTCTTTGAACATAGTCCTTAAGGTTTGTTTTGTTTTGTTTTTAAGATTTTATTCTTTTGAGAGAGAAAGAGAGAGAGAGAGAGAAAGAGAGAGAGAGCATGAGCAGGGGGAAGGGCAGAGGGAGAAGCAGACTCCCCGCTGAGCTGGGAGCCCAATGCAGGGCTGGATCCCAGGACTCCAGGATCACGACCTGACTGGAAGGCCGATGCCCAACAAACTGAGCCACCCAGGTGACCCTTAAGTGTTTGGTTTTTTTTTGTTGTTGTTGTTGTTTTTAAAGACATGTTTACCTATTTGAGAGAGAGAGAAAGGAGGGGCAGAACTTGAAGGAGAGAGAAACTTTAGCGAACTCCACGCTTAGCAGGGAGCCCCACACAGGTTTGCTCCCACCACCCTGAGATTGGGGCCTGAGCCGAAACCAAGAGTCAGCACCTTAAGAGACTGCGTCAACCAAGGACCTTGTTCTTCTGAGTTTTATGGAGGCTTCAATCATATAGGCATGATTGATTCAATCACTGACCATTGATTGACTCAATCTCCAGCCTAGCTCCCCTCCCAGACTGATGGTCCAATCCTGCATCACGTGGTTGGTTCTCCTGGTAACCAGCCTCCATCCTTGGGTTACCCAAAGGCTTTCCAAAGGTCTCCTCATCAAAATAAGAAAGACACCTTTATGGCTTTCATTGCAGGAAATTCTAAGGTTTTTTAGAGCTGTGAGCCAGGAACCGTAGACTAAGACCAAATCATATATGAAGGATATATTTTGATCATCTGAATGACCAAATATACATTTTTTTATGAATCACAACATCACATATAACAAGGAAACAGCCTCTACAAAAAAAAATGAGATCAAGAAGGTGCTAGGGGACTTGAAATTAGGGTTTGATTACTTGGACAATTATAGTAAATGGGAAAAATGGGGAAAATGCAATGGAATTAGTGAAATAAATGGAAATGGAACCATGATTAGAAAGTGTCTTTTATTTAAGATGAGGTCACCAAGATTAATTTCCCGAGGGAAACTGCATGGAGTATCTCCCAGTGCATTTGCTTTAATCAATTGAAGTAAATATGACATTACAAAGAGGTTTAACTTGCTAATGAGTCAATTTGAGAGTCAGGATTTTTTTCTATGGAAAACAAAATTAAAGAGAGGAATCTTGCTTCCTTAACTTCTTAATATCCTGAGTCTGCCATGTACAGTTGTGCAGGTTGTCATAACATGAAGGCATGAGTCAGGGGATAAGTGGAGCTGAAATCTTGCCTGGCCCCTGTGGCTAAGCTGTGAACACCAGCTTGGGGTTAGGTCTGCTGAGAGGGGCATCTTTTTCTAATTTGCACGAAGGAACAATAGGAGTTAGTAGTGAAACTGCAATATTCTTTGTAGGAATCTCAACTGGCATTTAAATATCTTATAACCCTGAATTTCAAGCCTTTGGGTTATTATTATAGAGACTACCCTTTTACATTGTGCAAGTTCAGAAGGTTTACTGGCTTCTAGGGGTTTCAAACTGATGTCCACAGTCATTGGAAATGGGGGTAGGAGAGTGCTTGAACACCTTTTTAAGATTCTGCAAATTCTCTACAGAAATGTATTTGATTTGGTGTTTTTATTCAGTTGATAATCTAAAAAAAATAATGTAACTTTTTTGCAACAGTGATAAGTAATACTATTGCAGACTATAAGATAGACTTATAAGTAAAAAATTTATTTGCACCAAGTAAATCCATAGAAGAAATTAAGGCTTTACTATGTTCTACCAAAAAAATTATCTCCTGGCACTTAAAATATATAGACATGCTGAAATCAGAAGCCCCGTTGCCATAGTAGTCGATACCATATTCACATTTTGAGTGGTAATTTAATTTTAACCAAACAACATGTTTTGCCACATCAAATTAGTTTTGTTAATTTGATTTTAATTGATTTTGTAGCCTGTATTTGATTGTTAATTTGTTTTGATTTTATGGTTAGACAAAGGCTCTGAATGAGTGCAAAAGAGTTTATAACCAGGTTTGCAATTCCAGAGGCCCAGCAATATTTTTTTTTTCTTTTAAAAAAGATCCATGCATTATTTAACCTGAAGAAGCCCCCTCTCCCTTCCATACCACACCCATGCCTTTTGAACTGCTGTGGGACCCCAGAGCTGTTATAAGAAGTCATTCCATCCATGGACATATACCAGTTAGTAACAGTAGTCTGAATACATCTCAAACATATCCATGTTCTTGTTCTTCAGATTATGCAAATAGTGTTGCATTGAATAAAGTACAAAAATGGTTGAGTATTACTCAATTATTCACCTTTTCTGCCAATCAGTGGATATTAAACACAAATGCTGTGTGCACATTGAGAACTTCTAACCTTAAAAGTGAATAAATTTACTAAAACATGAATGAAGATTACCACTCTGGAAGTCTACTGATTCTTTTGTGGGAAAAGGATGGGTCATGACTTCTCTGTATCAAAGATGATGTTCTGTAACAAGCTATATCATGTAAAGGACCCTATCTAGTTTTCTTTCTTTTCAACAGAATCTAAGAATCTTCAATATTATTCTACAGTCCAATATCTTATTTCCCCAGTCTGCGAGTGAACAGGAAAAAGGTAAAGACCAACTTGGTTATATAACTAATATTTAAGGTTTCTTCGTTTCTTAAATTAGGGAAGATGATATGAATGATGAATGAAAATAAAAATAAACCTTAAAATAATACATCTGTTTTATTTAAATAACTCCATTTAACAGTTGAGTGAGATTTTACTCAAAATATGTGAAACTCCAAATATGAAGATGGAGTAATAGAAAAAAGATAATATACACAAGGAGTTTCTGATTTGTCCTAGAACCCAAGCCCACATCTACCCAGACATCCGCTGTCTGATGCTTATCAAATCGGAGTGGAAACCTTTGCAGGAAGGGTATGTGCAGACTTGCCAGGACCACCACCAATGTTAGCTGGTGAACATGGTCAGGCATCTGCTTTACTGGAGGCTGCTGCCAGTACTGATTCAGGCTTCACAGAATAAGCTTTTCCACAGAAATAGGAAGATTGTTTTCTTATTTTGGACTAACTTAAATTTGTAAATGATAATGAGGAGTGTGTTAAGACAACAGAAGAAATTCTCACTTTTTTTCTTCAATCTATAAGTAAACAGGAAAAAGGAAATAAAGAGACTGTTGGCTTTGTAACCAATACTTTCTTCTGTTGACATAGATATTGATAGTTAAAAGGAAGAAAGTAAACATTTATAGCCAAAAGAGGTAGGAAAATAACCTCATGTTTGGTTAAAAGGTTGTATATGCATTTTTAAAGAAAAAAGTCTTTGGACAATAATCTTTTTTCATTAAAAAATTTTTTTAAACATCACGGGGCTCCAGGGTAGCTCAGTCCACTGAATGTCAGCTCAGGTCTTGATTTCAGGATCCTTGCAATGGAGCCCTGCATTGGGTTCCTTGCTCAGCTAGGGGTCCTCTTCTCTGTCCCCCCACATACCCACCGCTTGTGCACACTCTCTCTTTCATGCACATGCTCAAATACATAAATAGAATCTTTAAAAATTTTTTCAAACATTATTTGTTCAGACTGAGGTGCCCTTTAAGATTGTGAGAGTTGTGAGAACAGGGAGTAATATTTTAATGTTCATCATTGTCTTTCCATTTCTAAGCACAATGCCTGGCATAGAGTAAGCCCTCAGTAAATGATTGTTGATTGAAGTAATTATTTTTAATTATTTAGTTTTAGTTTTAGATTTAACATAAATAATGAATGGTTTCCTGCCCCAAGAATCTATGAAAATGGTTGAGAATCTCTTATTTTCCATCAGATCTGGAGGTAGGCAAGCCTGATGGTACAGTATATTCCAGTCAAAACTATTGGCAGGAGAGAATCTTGGACTCTCAGATCTTAAAATACCAAGCTTCTAAAAAATTTACTACAGGAAGAGCAAAAAACCCCACCTGCTCCTGGATTCCCATATGTACAAACTACATTTCAAACCAGTTTGCATCTCACATGAATTTGCATGTTTTCTCCACCACAATGGATTTTTAAAAACCCACCACATTAAATTTTATTTAATTTGTCATTTGGTACTTGAAAATAAATGCAGTGTCCTAGGATTAGCCCTCACTATCATAATACAAATTAAAAAGGTGAGTGGTGTTCTGCAGTCGCTTTAGGCCACATGATTAAGGAGTTCAGTGAATGGAAATAGATTTATGTCCTCATCTTGTATTTACTATATTACTGGTTAACTATGTGGCAACAGATGGCCACATCTAACTTCCTTTAAATAAATATTTTTTAAAAATTAAGATATTTATTTTAACATTTGAAAAAATATGAGATGTCATTTCATTAGGGATGTTTTGGGGTAGCTGAACTTGATTTATTATAGGGTTACAAATATTAGCAAATTGGTTATTTGAAAAATTGGATAAGATGTGATATAGTGCGGGAGTCGTTGGGTAATTAATGTGTCATAAAGATGAAGAGAGATGAAGTGAGTCCTGGAGAGATAACACAGTGAGTCCCTGAACCCTTCCCTTACTCATCCTTTTAATATGCTACTCTGGCTAGTAGGGCCTGGGGTAGCCCTCACCCGGCGCCCCCATCTCTTCAGCACCCAAGTGCGGAGTCTCCTTAGAGAGATAATAGAAAGTCATGGATTCTTCAGTTACAGATATACTTTCAAAGAACTCAGGAACTTTTTAGCAACATCTTCATTTACTTTATTGGGAAATGGTTTTGCTTTTTGGGAACTAAGTCAACTCCGATGCCAAAGCCTGTACCTCTTTCTTCCTGCCTCTACTGAAAACAGACTCTCAGTCATAATATGTGTATCTGCAGCTGTGATATTGCATTAAACATCCCACAGATTCCTAACAGCTCAAAGATTTATTGATTTGGATATATTTAAGCCTGTGAAGTGTCAGGAAAATACAAATATGCCTCTAGGTCTAAAGGAGCTTACCTTGCAGTTGAGAAGATAAGAGCTAAGAGCACTTTGTAAATTCTAGGGAGTTATGCAAACATTAATCATGAATGTCATGGGCAATGAGAGCTAATAATACCAAATATATATATCAGTATAAAATACAGGGTAGTTCCCATGCAAAAAACTATGTATCTGTTTCATCTGGAAGACACACAATTGTCACTTATTTTATTTTACTTTTTATAAGATTGTATTTATTTGAGAAAGAATGTGTGCACAAGCACAGAGAAGGGCAGAGGGAGAAGGAGTGGGAGACACTCGCAAACAGAATCCAAGTACTGATCATGAACTGGATCTCAGGCTCAATCTCATGACCTGAGATCATGACCTGAGCCAAAATCAAGAGTTACACACTTCACCGACTGAGCTACCCAAGCTAGTTGCCACACATTTTAAATTTTATGAACTCTCTCACCTTTCTTTTTTACCCACGACTGCTTTCTCTGGTCCTTTATATGTATATCTATACTGTTTAATTTCCCAGAGTGAAAGTTGTAGGCAAAAATTCTAAGAGAAAAAAAGGTCTTTTTGTGTTTAGAATGCAATTTATGGGCAGTCAATTTGATAGCCTAATCAATCAATCCATCAGCCAATGAATACAAAATGGGTGACAAGTATGTAGGAGCCTGGAAATGTAAAGAAGGAAAGAGGATCTCATCAGACAAAAAGATATCTGACTCTTGGTATGTGACAAAATTGGATGTTTTAGTTAGAGTTTCATATTTTCAAGCATTAAATATTTTAAGCAGTAAATATTCTGGCAAAGCGAAATGTCCATGTGGTTGAAAAAAATTTTTTTAAATGCCACGTTTGTGCCTGAAGCAAATAGTCACAGCTCAGATATTATGAGATCTGTGAAATCTAAGGTTTAATATTAGAACCAAGACATGCCTTGAACTGACAGCCTTCTTTCTAGTTCTGCTGCATGTGGTTATTAAGCCTAGCTTGAAATGTGGTGTTTTTCAAGTGTCTAATTTAAAACAAGGTAATAGAATTAATGACATTGCATATCCCATCCCTCTAAGAAAGCGACAAATTGTGTAGGTCTGCAAGATACACTAGTGCATCAGGTGAGGCTAGATGGTACAAATTCTAGAAACTGGATATGAGTTGAGAAAAAAATAGAACCATTTGTCACAGTGCTCTGAAAATACTGAGCTGATACAAAATGTACACATCCTTATGTACACATGAGGGGCAACTCCTGGAAATGGAACTTAATTTATTGCACACAGTTGAGAAATCTTGGCATGAAATGGAATTTAGCTGTGAAAACCGGTCTTTTTATTTGCAGATCTAAACATCTTTTAATAACTACACCCAATTTCACCTCAGGAAAATGCACATGGAAACCACAGAAATCACTGCTCGCTAAGGACTACTTTCAGACTTCTATTAAAGAGAGGCTTCTGCTATGCATTCCATGAGTTCACCAGATTGTTTTATTCTTTTCATTATTTTGAAGGGCATATTTTCTTCCTTAAAGGTCTCTTTTTTATCATATCTATATTGTATCTTTATATAAATGTCTGAAAATCCTACTGGATTTGGTACAAGTTTAAATTAAAAATGGCAGTTGAAAATAGAGTCCATTTGTTATGATTTGTAATCAGTTCTAACACTTTTCTGAGCTTAAACGACACATCCTAGTACAAACAGAAACTTTAAATGTGGACTCTCATGTTTTGGGGGGCATGCGTTCCCCAGTATAAACCAACCTGTACCTTTCAATTTAGGAGCAATAGTAGGGTGATATTTTTGATCAATGAGTTGTTGCCCAGAAAGAGTTGATATCATTTTTAAGCCTAATTAGTGTATTTGCTTGGTATTTGAGAATGATGAGACTCACTCCAAGTACCATTTACCCCACCAAAGAAAGTCAAAACACTACAGAAGGGGAACATATGGTCCAAGCACTGTGGTAGAGAAAATGTTACTTAACAGATGAATGTAGGAGAAAGGCCAGTGTGCAGAGAAAAGCAGGCACATAACTTGTTACACTTTAAAATTAAGTCTAAATAAAAGAAAATCTCCAGAGCAAGAGGATGAGTATCTGTGGAATTACAGTATTTTTAAAAGACTCATTATTATTAGTTAACATTGCAAAACCTGCTTTCTCCCATTATGAAATGTGTATATTCGTATATTTCTAAAAATAGGAAGAAGTTACATTTTAAATTTTTGTGCACACCATTGATGTTGTTTGAATAATTCTGTGACGAAAATTAGTATGCGAATCTTCATGCCCCGAATTAGCATCAGGGCTGTGCCCAGCGCTAGAGGAAACACGGTTGCTTCTTCAGGGAGCTTGTAACCTAACTAGGGAAATCAGATTAGCCACACCTCTGTGCATAACTGAAAAACAAAACAAAACTTCCTCTGACATCTGTTCCACTCTAGCTAATGAGGGTACTGTTCCCATCTTTCTTTCACAGCGAATGCCCTTGAATGAAGGCGACTGGCCACTGTATTTCCCTAGAAAATCCTTTTTATCCTTTGGCCTGCTCTTGTCTCCCTCCCCATCGTTCGGTTCCTCCTCACCTGCTAGTGCTGAGTCCTATTCTCTGCACCCTTTAAAATAGATGTCTTTCCGGAGTCTGTTCCCAATCCCCTTCTGTCTCTCACCGTGGTTTCCCTGGCATAGGACTTCCTAATGCTCTGTTAGGTCATAGCAAATATAGAAAAGGATGGTGATGGCTATTCTGGGCCTCTTGTAGGAATATAAGCTGGTGTAGCCACTGTGGAAAACAGTAGGAGGTTCCTCAAGAAATTAAAAATAGAAATACCATATGATCCAGTAATTCCACTTTTGGGTATTTACCCAAAGAAAATGAAAACGCTAATTTGAAAAGATACATGCGCCCCTATGTGAACTGCAGCATTATTTACAATAGCCGAGATATGGGAGCAACCTATGTTTATCAGTAGACGAATGGATAAAGAAAATATGTATATATACAAAATGGAATATTACCCAGGTATAAAAAAGGATGAAATTTGGCCATTTGTGACAATATGAACAGATCTAGGCAGTATTGTGCTAAGTGCAATAAGTCAGACAGAGAAAGAGAAATACCATATGATTTCAGTCATATGTAGAATCTAAAACACAGAACAAATGAATAAGCAGACAAAAAATAGAATCAGACCTATATACATAAGAATAAACTCATGAGTGCCAGTGAGGAGGACTGTGGGGGGGACTGGCAAAATGGGTGAAGGGGAGAGGAAGAAATAGGTTTCCAGTTATAGAGTGAATAAATCATGGGGATAAAGTCACAGCACAGGGAATATAGTCAGTGATGTTGTAATAGTGTTATATGGTGATAGAGGGTAGCTGCTGCACACTTGTAGTGGGCGTAGCATAACCTATAGAGAAGTTGAATTGCCTGAAACTGAAGTCACATAATGTGTCAACCATACTCAAAAAACAAAACAAAACAAAAAACAAAAAAGGAAAGAAAAGGCGATGGGTGATGGGATGGGATCATGGTGATGGGATGCTAGCTAAAGTTATTAGGGATGATCATTTGTATTAATTACATAAATCCAATCACTACATTGGGATGGGATGGGAGGGGATCATGGTGAGTTATTAGGGATGATCATTTATATTAAGTACATAAATCCAATCACTACATTGGGATGGTGATGGGATGGGATCATGGTGATGGGATGCTAGCTAAAGTTATTAGGATGATCATTTGTATTAAGCACATAAATCCAATCACTACATTGTACACCTAAAATGAAGACAACAGTTGAGGGTATCTATACTTTGGCACAATGTAATCGCTGATGATACCCTGAACAAGAATCTCTGAACCTACCTGATTTTAGTAAATACGAGTACTTCTCCCTAGCTTCTAACCTATGTATTCGCTTCTTGATGGATCTTCCCCTGGGAGACCGCACAGGCACCCGCACACCTACCTGTCTGTGTATACATAAGCTCATTAACCTGTCCTGAGAGTATGTGCCCCATCCTCTGTTCCCTGAACTGGTCAACAGAACTTAGTTAGCCAAGAAAGAAACTTAGAGGTCTTCATCCCTCTCTCCCTACCCCTTCAGAGTCCACGATTACTAGGTCCTGGCTATTTTACTTTTCAAAATATCTTGATTCTAAATAAATTTTCCATCCTTGCTGTTACTGCCCCAGCTCATGCCTCTTTCGGGTCTTGCAAAATGCTTCAGAGAAACTATGCACCTCCCTGTATGGACACTCTCCAATCCATCTTCCTTACTGTTGCTGAGTATTGCATGAGGCCTGCACTGTCAGGTCCCCTCTCCTCATCTCCTCTGCAAGTCCCTGCTCACACATGCTCTCCAGTTTTCCTGCTCTTTGAGAGGTTGCATGCCATCTGACCTTTATGCCTTCAAATACACCCCTTTGACTGTGTTTGCGCTTTCCCCTGTTAAAAAAAAAAAAAGAGAAAGACAAATACACTCCTTCTTCTGCCTTCCTGGGGGATGTCTCTCATTCCCAAAACTCTACTCCAGCACCACCTCCACTGTGAGTCTCCACTCTGAGGCCCCACCAGATCCTGAGGCTCTGCTGGGGGGTCCCTATTTTCTGCTGGTATAGCACTTATGGTACGTCACAGTCACCTTCCATGACTTTCTTCTCTCAGTCTGCACTCCTCAATGGCAGAGACGTCCAGTCAGTTAGGTGCATTGCAGATCATATACGCACATTTCTTAAGGAATACAACCTTTGTGAGAAGAAACTAAGTGCCAGATGCCTTTTGTGCGGAATGCCCTTCAATTCCCCATGATTTCCTCCATGGGAAAAATCCGACTCATCCTCTGAGGATCTGCCCACGTGCCCTCCTTTGTAAAGATTCCCCTACTGTCCCAGGCAGGGCTAGGCTCTTCATTGTCTACGTCCAGTAAAGCTTTGTCTGTGCCTTGACTATGACATTGCTAACACTTTGCCATGGAACCACCTGTTTACTATCCCTCTACCCTAGACAACTCAGGCTTTCAGGACTAGGGGCTTGCTTACTTATCTTTGTGTCCCTTCTGCCTAGCGCTAGGATCTGGGGGTAGCGGATACTAAGCAGAGGTATTATGTAAAATAGCTGTGTTAATATCTGGAACTCTAGTCCCACTACTGCCCTTTTGGGTTAATTGTGCAACCAGGTTTAAGAGTCCCCACAGTGGGAGGACACACCAAGGAGGCTTTCCAAACGAAAGGGCAAGAGGATCTAAGTCTTCACTGACTCATACCCTGCTTCCCACATTTTGTGGCATTTCAGATTGCATAATCATCTCAAGCAGTTAGAGTTATAAGTGACTAAACACTGGTTATCACATCTTTTACCTGCCTGCTGAGTTAAATACTTAACCCCATAAATCATTTTACCTAAAAGAGGCTTGAATTCTGAATCTGCTTAGTCACAGCCTGATGATGGCTTTGGGACAGATTGCTTCAGCCAGGACTCGACCTGGGTGTTAAAGAGGTTTTCTTCAGAGCCTCTAAGCAGATCTGTGCAGAACAAAGCAAAAGCAGGGACTCATAGAGGGGACGACACAGCTGAGCCAGCTGGCTCTGCTCACACTGTGTCTATGGCTCTCTCCCAATAGGTGCTGAGTGTCTAAAGCTTATTCGAATCCTGGGCTGACCCAGCCAGCAGGGTCACTAATAGAACCAGTGAACATTTGCGGAACACTTACTATGTATCAGAAACTCTTCTAAGAACTTTGTACGTTTTGCTTTATTTAGTTCCCACAACTGTAAGATAGATGCTATTTTTATCCTTAATTTACCCAGAAACAAAAAGACATAGAGGAGTTCAGCAACTAACTCAAGGTCTCATACTTAATGAGGCCTGGAGGTGAGATGTAACCCCAAGGGCAAGACTCCGTGGGCCATGGTCTAACCCCCAGACCCCAACTGGAACCAGGATTGGAACTCATTCTTTCCTCAAAAAGA
Organism: Canis lupus familiaris; assembly: GCF_011100685.1. Lineage (NCBI taxonomy): Eukaryota > Metazoa > Chordata > Mammalia > Carnivora > Canidae > Canis > Canis lupus. The sequence goes on along the minus strand of NC_049256.1, from coordinate 13,554,238 downwards.
GAAAGTAAATGAAAAGAAAATTTCCAGCCCTCGACACTAATTCATGACCTTAATGACGTAAGATCTTTTGCCCAACAGAGGTTTGATGGGGTAATTGCTCTTCCCAGGATCTGTTCCCTAAAAAGGGCTTGATAGCATTCTAAGTAATTGTCCCCATAGAAAGAGACCTTGTTGTACTGAGTCACATGAAACTTGTCAAAATCAGTCAATTCTACTTCCCAATGACAAATCTACTGTCCCAATGTACCAGGTGTCACTTTCTATATCAAAGGAACATGCCAAGCCTAATTATGAGATAATATTGAGGCCACATACAACATTTTCTGTTGATTCATGTTATTCAGTTGGCATATATTAAAGTAACTGAAACGGGATTTATTAATTCCTTCTAGGTTTGTCTTATCATTTTTTCCTAGAATTCTCCATCCTTAGGCTATTTTCTCAATTAATGACCTCTCATTCGGAATTGCTTTATATGTTTTCTATATGTCAGAATGCCCAGAAATGACCTGGAAACCTTTAAAACACACCAAGAGAGAAAACATTCTCATTTATTACCCTACACTGCCTTCGTGCATAAATGTGAAGTTCTAATTTGGTTTCTTAGTGTATGCACATGCACTCCTTTATGATTGTCATTGAGTCACATTTTAAAAGGGAAGAAGAGCATAGAGGAGGTTGTTCAAATTCCCTCCAGCAAGTCAGGTGCTCCCTTGGGATCCTGATTTCATCTATCGCTGCATTTACTATAAGCTAACAACTATTCAGAAAACAACAAAAAAACCTTTCTCTCCACTGCTTAAAAAACACATGTGACTTGCAGAAACTGAAATATAATTTTAAGAGGCTCTCTTTGGAAAGCCTACATGTAATGACTTTTTTCACTCTGATATAGATTAGCAATTGTTCTATGGACAGATAGGCCGTAAGAATTCCAAATAGGTGTTGACTTCTTGCTTCAAGATGCACCTTTCCATTTGGCAAGGCCAGTATGCAGCGGTATTGCAACTGACTCACCATTTATTTGATTGAAACTCGATTCCAAATAGAATTAATATATTATAGTAGCATTAGTTGGGAAATGTGGAAATGTTGCATAATATGTTGGAATGTTGGCCAACCTGATCTTATTACTGAGTGGACTGCAGAAAGAAATCCACTTTCATCTTCCTAAGTGTCCAAAATACAATAAAAAATGATAAAACATTCTCTATGAATAATTGTTAAGTTGTATCATGCATTTTTATGTCTATTCTAAAGATGAAAGAATATTTTTGACAGACATGCTTATATCCTGCATCTTAGTCATATTGATTTTGCCATATTAAAATAGCAGTAAAGTAATTTTACCTATCAACATGTTCCTAGATCCTTTGAAGTAAATAAACATTAGAATGTTAAGTTGTCAAATTAAATTGGTCAAGCGAAACCGTTCTGATACTTTTCCTTTGATATTTTTAGCATCTAATAAAACATGCCTAAACCACTTACATATATATTTGATGGTGCTTAGAGTATGTCTATTAAATATCAGGCTAGGGGATCCCTGGGACCTCAGCGGTTAGCGCCTGCCTTCGGCCCAGGGCGCGATCCTGGAGTCCTGGGATAGAGTCCCGCGTCGGGCTCCTGGCATGGAGCCTGCTTGTCCCTCCTCCTGGGTCTCTGCCTCTCTCTCTCTCTATGTCTATCATAAATAAATGAGTAAATCTTAAAAAAAAAAAAAAGAAAGAAAGATAACTAAATATCACGCTCAACTCTGGGAACTGAGCAGTGATGTGTCAGCTCTCAAAAAATGTCCTGACTTATAGTAGTATTTGCTGATTTTTATGTGTAAATAGTCACTCTATGGCTGATCTCAAGCCACTGATGTGATGTCACTGACCGTGGAGTTGGGAAAAGGTGTGCTTCATTGGTTTCTTAAGAACCTATATTCTTGCCAGCACACCCCTGGAACTGAGCCGCTTTTGACTGTCTAAATTCTGAAGACTTTCTTTTTCCTTTTCTTCCCCCTCTTCTTGGAGACCATAGGGTTCACTAGGACATAGTTTCTTCATTTGCAAGATGTGTTAACAGGAACAGTAATCTCTAGGCTTTCTTTAAGCTCAATTCTTTAAATATTTTAATAATTTGCCCACTCCAAAATTCAAGGCAGACTGAGAATTATACCAGAATTTTAAAAAGTTTTGTTGAGTCCAAGTTTATACCCTAAGGACTTAGAGATATAGGGTCATGTCCTACACAGAGCATGTTATTTCTAGTTCAGTGAGGTTTATTTTATAAAAGTTAGCTATAGTCTTCAGAGATATAGAAAATGGCAGACTCCCATGATCTTGTCACAGTGATGTGAGTTCTGACAGTTAACCTCAAAAAGAAAAAAAAAAACAACAACAAAAAGCCAGATCGATGAGAAGGAGCACATTACGATTGGTTGTACCTGCTTCATTTCTACTTTGGCATTTTCAAAATGGGCAAAATCAAAGGTATTCTTAGTTGTGATGCATGAAGAAGTAACAGCCAATCTCCTTTGCAAGAACTGCACTTTCAAACTTCCATCATATTTAGAGAATCACCTGTGGGGCCGGGAGGACCATGAACTATGTATTGATGGAGAAAAGCTTATGGTATCATCACTAGTGCTATTGCAATTATAATGAAATAATATTGAAAACCAACATAACCCTTTCTTTCCATGTATTTTAGGACCAGACACAAACTCTAGAGAATATCATATCTCTGTACCCTTCCCAGAGAGCAGGGCTGAAGAGGTGGATACAGCAATACTGAGAGGTCTGTGTCGCTTGTAGACAGCTCTGAGAGGGTAAGTGTCTCCTTCTAAAGCTTCTGCTTATGGAAACTGTCAGAAGGAGACAAGGACCAAATATATGAAGGTGTCCATAGATGTTATTAAGAAGTGAAAAGAAGGAATTCTTGTTCATTGCCTGTGAGGAATGGGAAATGGTAGAGCCACTTTTGAAGACAGTTTGGCAATTTCTTACAAAACATAACATACTCTTACCATATGATCCTACAATCGCATTCCTTGGTATTTATCCAAAAGAGTTGAAAACTTATGTCCACACAAAAACCTGCACATGGATGTTTATAGCAGCTTTATTCATAATTGCCAAAACTTGGAAGCAATCAAGATGTCCTTCAGTAGGTGAATGGATAAATAAATTGTGGTCCATCTAGACAATGGAATGTGACTCAGTGCTAAAAAGAAATGAACTATCAGACCATGAAAAGACATGGAAAAATCTTACACACATACCACCTTAAATGCATGTGAAAGAAGACAATCTGAAAAGGTTACAAACTGTATAATTCCAATTTTATAACATTCTGGAAAAGACAATAAGGACAGTAAAAAGGTCAGTGATTGCTAAGCATGAGGGATAGGGAGAAAGATGAATAAGAAGATCACAGAGAATTTGGCGGGGTAGTAAAAATACTCTGTATGACACTATAATAATGGATCCATGCCGGTATACACTTGACTAACCCACAGAAAGTACAACACCAAGAGTGAAATCTAAGCTCAAGTATGGACTTTAGGTAATAGTGACATGTCAATATAGGTTCATCAATTGTGACAAATGTCCCACTCTTGTGGGGGATGTTGATCATGGCTGAGGCTGTGCATGTTTGGGGCAAAGGGTATAGGGAAAATCTCTGCATCTTCCTGTCCATTTTGCTAGTAATCAAAAACTGCTCTTAAAAAATGAAGTCCTTTCATCCACATGTGTAGACCATAAATTTACTCAATGTTGTAAGTCAATTACATCTCAATAAAAACATGAAAATGCAAAAAAAAAAAAATAAATGAAGGTCTTTTCTTTAAAACCTGAAGAAATCCACTGAGTTTGGTATAAAGATGGAAGATGGACTCATAGCAAAATGGTCATTGCCATGATAACAGTTATTTTCATTGCAAGCACTTTTTGAGCACCTCTCATGGCCCATGTTCTATGCTAGACACTGAGGATTCATGGGTGAATATAAGGGAGACATGGTCCCTTCCCTTAAAAAGTTTGGAGTCCTGTGGATGATGATATTCTCACTGATGGATTTACATGTTGAGGAAACTGTTAAATCCATATCAAGCATGTAGCAAGCCTTTGGTGAATATGTGCTATAAGTATATTTAATGAAATAAGTCACGATAAACAAGTCATCCCTTCTTTTCTCAAACTTTTGTACGGGTTTTATAAGGGGACTTTGGTTTATCTAATAGTTGTCCCTGTGATTCAATACTGAGATTTTATGTTAAACTAAATTGAACATGCTTCTTGTTTAAATGGTTTGAAAGGTGTTTGCTGAGCATCCACTATGCCAGGTACTTTATATACCCTCTTCAAGTCATTTTCATGACCCTGGGAAAGGAATATGTCCATTTTATAGGTAAGCAGTCTGAAGTTCATAAAGATAATAAACTTGCCCAAAAGAGTCAGAATTCATACTCAGGTCTGTTTGACACATCTGTGCTTCTCCCTCTATACACAACACTTCAAGAGCAGTCAAACGAGTCACACTACACTTTTACCTAACCAAAGCTCCCATGTGAATCAATAATCTCCAGACATTATTTTTCTCCTTCTACATATGATGGCATATTACAAGCCAGTGGGCACTCTTGGCAGTTTATCCCTAGGAAGACTAGAGCTCTCCCTTTTACTTGCCACCCTGCTCCTATGATCTGCTTCCAACTATACAGACTCTAGCTTTTTGTCCTTACATAGGCAGAGCTGGGAACATAAGGTGGGGGTGGGTGGAGGGGGAATTAGATGGATCTAAGACTCGAAACTGTCCTCCCCCTCAGGGGGTGGAGAATAAGTAAACCTCAGCAGCAGATTTATGGACACTGAGGACTTATGGAAGAATTTATATTTTTATGAGCATAAAATAAATAACACAATTCTTTAGAATCACTGAAGAGAAGCATGAGAGAGATGAAACCCGTTATTATTTAGGAAAGACTGAAATGCACTCAAGATTCATTGTGGTTATTGGACTGTATTTGAGGTTTGTAGTGATTGGCAAAGCATAAAGTCTTCTGAGAACCAGCAACTGTAAAGAAAATTACATTCACTTTAATATCCACTGGTGTTGGGGATCCCCGGGTGGCTCAGTGGTTTGGCGCAGGGCAGGATCCTGGAGTCCCGGGATGGAGTCCACATCGGGCTCCCTGCATGGGGCCTGCTTTTCCTCTGTCTGTGCCTCTGCCTCTCTATCTGTGTCTCTCATGAATAAATAAATGGAATCTTTGAAAAAATATATCCACTGGTGTTGTTGAGTGTATGTGCCCAGTTGCGGGGAGTGCACCAAATATTGGAATCAATGTACAAGTAGCCATCAGATGCTTCTCATTTCCCTCTGGTTCTGAATGATGAATCTTGGCTGCAGAAAAGCTTTAATTTGATTAACACCCATTTCTCAACTTGGTCTCTTTTGATGACTTTTTATTATAACCTATGGAATTTCTTTTCAAAATCAGTATCACTATTTTTTTAAAGATTTTATTTATTTATTCATTCATGAGAGACACACACAGAGAGAGAGAGAGAGACAGAGACAGAGACACAGCAGAGGGAGAAGCAGGCTCCATGCAGGGATCCTGACGTGGGACTCGATCCCGGGACTCCAGGATCACGCCCTGGGCCGAAGGCAGGTGCCAAACCGCTGAGCCACCCAGGCTGCCCTCAGTATCACTATTTCAATTCTGTGTAGAACAACAAATTTCATGTGAATACCTTCTGGTCTGAACCATGTCATAAGAATAAAAGGAATCGCATCTTTTACATTTGGACTTTGTCTTCACTCAATAATATATTTTCTTAATTATTATCTAATGATGTTTTATTAATTACTATTATTCTATTTCTCTGCCATTTGCCATTTAACATCTTAGTTATCCAAGCACTATGAAGATTTGGATTTAAATTAAATAGTGCCAACACTTTTGAATGAAACATACACAATTTTGTGTAAATAAGTCAGTGAGAGGGGCGCCTGGGTGGCTCGGGTGGTTGAGCATCTAATTCGTGGTTTTGGCTCAGGTCATGGTTTCATGGGTCATGGAATTCAGCCCCACATCCAGACTCTGTGCTTATTGGGGAGTCTGCTTGAAGATTCTTTCCCTCTGCCCCTTCCCCTCACTTGCACACACTCTCTTTCTTAAACAAATAAATAATCTTGAAAAAAAAAAAAAAACCCAAGTCAATGAGATACTGAAAATACATTTAAAAAATATATATATTCATATTTGCATACACAGGGCCTGCTGATAGCTTTTCTCTGGTCAAATCACCTAGAATAAATGAAGCTGGCAACATGGCAATAAAAGAAGCAAAGTAATGCCTGATTGAGTGATTATACCAGTCTTTTCTGTATTCGGTAAATTCAGTCATTGTTTCCTTTCCACCTCAATATTTCCACTTCAATGTCCTTAATAAGTGGAACCAGATAGAACACAGATTCTAGTAGCTGTAACTCTCCTGAATTGCTCCTATAATTGGGTTTATGAAAGGACTGTAGATGATATATTTCTTTATGAGGTAACTTTACAGCAGAAATTGTTCATACAGATCATATTATATGAGCTGTAACAGAGAGGCCAATGAAGTGAGTTTAAGGCTGATTTGAGCTTACTTTGGGTTGACCTGGTATCATATTTATGGATGGTTCTAGTTGTTCTTAGACTTAACACGTACTTCCATTTATGTGGTTACTATTCCATCAGACAAGATGACATGGTTTGACTCAGATCTTGGTGGACAAGAAAAATAAAGGCAAATCTTTTATTTCTAGAAATACAAAATGTTCTTAAGACACCAGAAAGAATATTACCTATAGTATAGGTGTAAACATATTAATAGACTTTGAAAGACAAAAAAGAATTTTCAAATCAACTAAACAACAAACCAAGGGAGCATTGACTGTGCTGTCTGGTTGCGTCAGAAAGCAGAGAGAATTTTTTGTGGCAAGGAGTGAGTGGTACACAGAGTGTAGGAAATACCTTTGGCTAAAACATCAGAAACCACACTAATGATTTATTTTTGCACATTTAAAATGAACTCCCTACACGAGAAGATAAAGGAAAACTACCTCAGGTCTTTTAACAACTTAAAAAAAAAACTTAATCATTTTGAAGTTTTGCAAAATTGTAATAATGGATCAAGCACCTAATTTGCTTAAAGCCTACTCACCAAATATCTTTTTATGTCAAAAATGCAGTAAAATACACTCATGAAAATTATGTGGTATCATAAATTATATGTAATGGGGAATCTGTGATTAACCACAATTTGGTGTGGTCTGCGTGGTCTGCATTACCCATCCTAGCTGCAGACCCAGGCATCCGCTGAAATCTTTTGCTTTTATATGAATGAAATCCCCTGTAAACTGTGACAAGGACAAAAAGTACAAATAAATATAAGAACCCATTCACTCCTAATTTTGTTTCTGCTTGTTCTATTTCAGTTGACCAAACCAAACATTGAGGAATTGTTTCTAGAACTGAGAAGTTGCCTTACATGTGAGATAGCTCTGAGTTTCATGCCAAAACTGCTGGTGGAAGTCACTTTTCTTACGGAAAGAGTTGCTTCCTAGCTGATTACAGCCGGTGTCACAACCAGATAAAGCAAAGATGTTGCTGAAAGGCAGCGTGGTGGGAGATCTGGAGTGAACACAGGGCAGCTGGCTTCACAGCTGTGCAAACTATGTAATTCTATGGTTTGAGTGGGAGGTAATAAACAGCTGTAAACTTCCGCAGATACACAGGGGGGGTGGGATGAAGGGGGTGGGACATTTGAGCCTCTTCCTCTCAGAAATAAAGATCTGGCCTTGAAAGCTTTGGGTTTAAGGTTAAATAATAATAATAATAATAATAATAATAATAATAATAATCAGGGGAAGGAGAGGAGCGTGAAGAAAATGAAATGGGAGAGGAGGTTGTGAAAGATGAATGCACCTGGTTATTTGGCCAAGTGTCTGTTTATGCCTAAGCTGGACTAATGCTCCAAATGGCCAGTGGTTCTAGAGTGCAGTATGGTTACTTTTAGCTTCAAAATGACAAGCACTTCTAAAAATTCAAGCACTTTGTCTCTTATGGATGGATAATATCCCAATGCGGCCACACTTCATACAATGATGAGAGTTAATGGTGGAGGTGCAAGGTAGATGCTATAGGCAGTCTTTCTGGGCTATTAGGCTGTATTGAAGTTTTGGCTATGGCAAAGACAACATTTGAGGTAGAATTAGTCTGTTTTTCACATTTTCATTCCTATGCCTTATTTGTGCCAGAGCTAGACCTCTAAAGCTGTCCCATTCACCCTGACCACATCTGTTTCTTGCCTTTGTTATAGCACATGGCTCTTGGCAACACATTTTTACGTTTGGTCCTTAAAGTGACAACAAAAAATAGGCAGACATTGTTGTCTCCATGTATAGGTTTCAAAGATTCAGAGGTGATACAGCCCTTGAGTAGCATACTCAGATTTTGGTATCAGTATTTCTCCAAACCCATCACAGAACACTTGTGCCCATGATTCAGGGAAGAGGAAATACTCCTTCTGGTTTTTAAAAGCTGAGATTCTGTGATTTGTTGATGTCCACCTGGCCTACGTGGATGACATCTCAAACTAAAAATTTGTGTTCTCTCTTCCTCCCTCTTTGCCTTCCTCCTTTCTTCTCTCTGTATCCCTTTCTTTGCTCTTTTTTTTTTCCTCCCCTTCCCACAAAATATCTCTTCCACATCCAGGGGAATCACTGGAAAGTTCAGTAGTTATTTGAATGGGATAGCCATTTCCAAATGGCCATTTGCAAAAGATCAACTTTTCAAAGTTGATCCATTCAACTTCTCAGAGGATAGACTATTAAACGTAAATTTCCTTAACTTTTAGAATCTGAAGGTGACTTCCTTTCTCATTTGGGGCTTGTCATATTCATTCAGTACTCCAAACAAGATTCATTGAGTAAAGGTGAAATTCAGCTAAGAAAATTTGTTCTTTACGTGGAAGTTCCTGAATTTGTAGTTCATTGAGTTTTATAAGATGTGGTAACTAGAAGGACATCTTCCTTTTTTTCTTTTTCTTTTCATTCTTTCCATTCTTTTCTGTTTTGTAGTATCTTGGAAGAATTGAACGAAGATGAGGCAAAACACAGAAATGTAAGAAAGCTCACTCCCGCTTTGTGTAATGAATACTCACTCTATGCCAGGCATTATTCTAAGCTTTTCACATTTAAAAAAAATTACCTACTCTATGGGAAAAAAAATAATAAAACACCTCCAGGATGGTCACTATTATTAATTCAATTTTATAGGTGAGAAAACTGAAGTCTAGTTTCAAGAGTATATCCACATAACCACTATACTACTTTGGAGAAGAAAGGCTTCTATCTGTCCTCTTTCTACTCTGCAGGGCTACATTATAAGACTTTCATGGCTCCTAGGCATTTTTGCCTTTAAAAACCCTTTTCACTAAAAAAAAAACATAAAAACTATATTTTATTACTATGTTGGTATAAAGACAAATGTAAACCAGGCTGGATTATATTCATTTTTTTCTTGACTTTAAAAGAAATTAAAACATTTTTGTGGGCCTTGAAAGGTATTGTCAGCCTGGGATCTGTGCCTATTGTATTCAATTGCTAAGTTGGTCCTGACTCTGGGGTTTTCCTCTTTCACCTTGACTCATTCATGTCTAGTTAAGAAAATGAACTTACCAAATTCTTGGGGGAATTGAAGAAGTATCGAAGTGGTATTTCCTTGTAAATACTGCTTCTGAGTTCAGAAGTAGCACTTGGTAAACAACCAATGAAGTAATGTTTTTTAAACCGTAGTTGTAAAATCCTTGAGATGGGTTGTAACTAGCATTTTTATAACTAGACTATGTTAGAAAGGAATGAGGTGGGAAGGGATGGGATAGGATAATATAGAAAACATCAGAGTATATTCATACCTATTAAGGGTATTTTGAGGAATATTTTATTCCAGTTATAAATATGCAAGTGTGTATGTGAGGTGATATTAAGTGCATTTCTTTTTTTTTTTTTTTTTTTTTTTGAGAGAGAAAGCACAAGTGGGGAGGAGCAGAGGGAGGTGAGAGAGAATCTCAAGCAGGCTCCACATTCAACACAGAGCCTTATGTGGGGCTCAAAACCATGATATCATGACCAGACCCAAAACCAAGAGTCAGCTCTTTGACCTACTATGCCACCCAGGCGTCCCTAAAGTGCATTTTTAAGTGAGGCCTAGCCAAACATTTTTTTAAATACTGAGGTAGGATGCATTTTTAGTTCTACCATTTTTTTTTTCTCTTAGCTACATTCAGCTTAAAATTTGTCCTTATGGCAAAGCTGATATAAGCTTGGTCTGTTATAAGACAGCATAGCCATTAAGAATATGGGTTTGGAGGGCAGCCCGGGTGGCTCAGCAGTTTAGTGCCGCCTTCAGCCCAGGGCCTGATCCCGGAGGCCCGGGATGGAGTCCCACGTCGGGCTCCCTGCATGGTGCCTCTTTCTCCCTCTGCCTGTGTCTCTGCCTGCCTCTCTCTGTGTCTCTATGAATAAATAAATAAAAATCTTAAAAAAAAAAAAAGAATATGGGTTTGGAGTCATATAAATGATGATCTAACTTCCAATTCTTCACCTATTCCCCTAATTATCAATATCATCATTGCTAAATGATTTAACCTCTTTGTGACTTAATTTCAAAGTCAATAAAATAAGGATTATATTAATTATACCAATGAGAAATAAATGGGCAAATGTTAATAAAGCCCCTAGCACAGTCAATGTTAGTAAACACTCTATATATACAGACAAGTTAAATATTTATTTCTGAGCCAGACCGCGTTTTTAACCTTAGGCCCTTTAACTGCCCATTTGATACCTCCACTGGGATGTCTGGTAGGCATTTCACATTTGACATGTCTGCATTTGAACTTCTGACCATTCCCTCAAGCTCCAAAATGGCTCTTTTATCCCATAGGTGCTCAGGTCAAACCTTTGAGGGACTTCGTGTTCCTTTTCTTCTCTTACAACCCATGCTAAATCCACCACGAACGCTTGTCGGCTATCCTTTCAAATACATACTGAATCTGATCACTTCTCACTGTGGCTGCTGTACCTCTTTGCTGAGCCATCACTATTTCTCTGGGTTATTGTAATAGCTTCCAAATCAGTTTCCCTGCTTCCTCATCGTCCCACTACTGTCTGCTCACACCACCACTGCCCCAGTGATCCTTCTAAAAATCTATCTCAGAGATGCCTGGGTGGCTCAGCGGTTGAGCGTCTGCCTTTGGCTCAGGGCGTGATCCCAGATTCCTGGGATTGAGTCCCACATCAGGCTTCTTGCTGGAGCCTGCTTTTCCCTCTGCCTGTGTCTCTGCCTCTTTTTCTGTGTTTCTCATGAATAAATAAATAAAATCTTAAAAATAAATAAATAAAAGTCTATCTCAAATCGTGTTACTGTTATGCTTAAATCCCTGCACCGTCCCACATTTCACTAAGAGGAGATTCAAAGCCAGGCAGTGGCCTGCCAGATCCTGTGGAATCTGGTTCCTGTTGCCTCACAAATTTTCTCTCCAGACACACTGGGCTCCTTGCCAGGTCTTGAACATACCAGGAACACTCCAGACATAGGGCCTTTACACTTGCTTTCCCTGAGCTCTCTCTTATCCTGTCCTCCAACCACACTGGCATTGCTCATTCTCTCACCTACTTCGGAGAACTTTGTTCATGTTCCCTCTTCTCGGTGTTGCCTATCCTCCAATCTACGCTTTTCTTTGCCTCCACATGCCTTATACTCTTACCTTCCTTTATTTGTTTTTGACTTAGTGCTTAACTTATAAAATGCTATAGAATGTATGTAAATATTATAGTTTATTGTCCATAATCCACTTTTAGAAGTTAAAATTTATGAGGGTTAGATGTTGTTTGATCACTAATGTTTCCCAAATGTCTAAAACATGGTCTAATACATATTTAACTTCTCAGTATTTGCTAAATAAATAAATATTATTATATTATTACTTCTTCTTTTGTCTTCCACCTCTCCCACAAAGCACAAGGCCCAAATGGAGTAGGGACAAATTTAAACATAATGAAGCTTTTTCTGTACTCTTGTTCAAACCATTATTGAGTATTAAACCAACCTGCTATCATATGTTTGGTAGAGATCTTGAAATAATGAGCTTTGTATGTCTATAAATAGCAAGCAATAATAATGATAAAGTTCAGTATAGTTTCAAAATCAAGATAAAAATTGAATACTCATGACTACCATTACAGCCCAAGTGTTTACTATTCAAAGATTCTGCTCCTGAATTGTTAGTTTAAGATACACAGATGTGGAAGAAAAGATCAATAGGAAAGCTACAGGCTTTTACACAACACGTATCTTTATAAATGTCAAATAACTAGTAGAGTGATTATTCCTGATGTCCTTCGATAACCTGTATAAAAAGTTATGCCAATCCATCATCATTCAATAAGGCCAGAAAATTGATTTTGTCTTTTATTTAACTATCCTATATTATATAAAAGACTTGTAAATTAAAGCAATTACAATCTCAACAAAGTCCACTTTTTTTCCTCCTGAAATCACATTCACTTTATCATCTACCAAAGTGGGTGGGAAAAAAACAAAACCAAAACCAAAGTGGGTGGGAACAGCGGCAAAACAAAGGGAAAAAAATGCTAGAATTCTTGTATCATTCAGTGAGGAACATATTATATCTATTAATAGTTCTTTCGGGGCCTCTTTTGTTATTATGATATAATACAGTCTATAATATACGTCTCTTTTTTCACCTTATCAAGTCAAGGAGAGAAATAGCTCTACAAACTATCTTTCGTTTCCACTTGTGTTTTAATGCCTGCTTGTACAGCACATAATCATGAATTGAAGTTGCATATATCAGGGAGTAAGTCCAAGTGTAAAATAAAATATTTTTGTTTGGTATTAAAATATATGCATAAAAATATTGTTTTGCACTTATTCCAACCAACAATTTATTTGTTCCTGTTAATATATATGCATGCCTGGGAAGAAAAAGGAGAAGAAATTCTCTGTAATTCAGGCCTAAATTTTACAGTTAGTGCCTAGAAGTTGGGGCTATTCTATCTGAATTCCAAAGGAATATATTTACCTCTCCTGGTAATTTAAAAGGATAAAGGGAAAATATAGATCTTGCATATTCATTTTAATTATAAAAGAGTACAGGCTAAAAAACTAAAATGTCAATTGGAAAACTGGATTAATACTTAGTTTTCTCACTTTCCATTCATTGCTATGATTTCTCCAATACCTTATTCAATCATACAACAAATATTTACAAAGCATCAATCATGTAAAAGACTCTAATCCCTGAATATTCAAATTTAAAACATTTTAATTAAGATGATGTATGTAGATAGGCCTTCGAAAACATTGTTAATTATTAAGAATTAATTATTGATTATTAATATTTGTTAATTCTTCTTTTAATTAAACTTATTTTCATAACTAGCTGTGATCCAATATTTTAATTATTGCTATAATTATGCTATTCTACTATATGCTTTATACCATAAATAAGATGGCATATAAAAATCAGTGGTATAGTGTATACCCAATAGTACAGCAAGAGTTAGAAGTACTGGTTTATTCATAGAAAATTTTTAGGTTGGATGAGACTTTAGAGATCTTAAAATCTAAATCTCTCATCTTAGGGCTGAATGAATCAAGCCTAGAAAAATTAAATGACTTGCCCATGCTTTTAGAGGCAGAGATGCATTAAAATCAAGTTTTTCTGACTCTTGATTCATATTTTTCATATAAAACACACCTCCATGGTCTTTATGAAATCAAAAAATATATATATATAATATACAACATATATAATATACATACATTTATAGACAAACTAAACAAGCAACTTATCATTTAGTGATAACAATAAATATAATACTTAAATCTTAAAAAAAAATTAATAATGCTCAGACCAGAGATCCGAAGAAAATTAAACCATGTGACACAGATTTTATGTTTGAGTTGTCTCATAAATGTATGAATTGTTGTTGAAATGATGACATTGTAAGCAGCCAAGATAAATATTAACAGCAAAGGACTTCCCATTTCCTCATATTGTTAATTATTTACTTTACCTTGTTTATATTATTTATATTGTCTGCAGTGGTTTTCATCAGTACCATCTGAATGTATTACGTAATGAGATTACAGGTTGGTTAGCTTTAACAACAGTAAAGAAGGAGGGCAGACCCTTAGAAAGTCCAATAATTGAAGCTTCTGGTGAACTACATGGCCATCCATTTGGATTGTGGCTACTGAATATGAAACCCATTATTTTCTTTCTTTCTTTCTTTCTTTCTTTCTTTCTTTCTTTCTTTCTTTCTTTCTTTCTTTCTTTCTTTCTTCTTCTTTCTTTCTTTCTTTCTTTCTTTCTTTCTTTCTTTCTTTCTTTCTTTCTCTTTCTTTTTCTCTTAGAAGCAATACTTTCAAGCAGATTTTGGGTCCATCAAATAAAAGCCAGACCCATATGATGTCTTCAATTTGAAATAAGTTTAAAATATATATATATATATATATATATATATATATATATATATAGGGAGACATTGACATTCTTCAATGAAAAAGTGAAAGAAGATGCTTATAAGGACCTTCTGATTGGTAAAACAATCTTGGTTCAGTATGACAATATTCACAATTTTGCCTACGGAGAATTCTCATTGCTAAGTGATAATGGCATATTTTGGGTTGTCACTTCTTAGTATCATAGGTTTTCATAATTTAACTAAGAGACAGTCTTCCTTCTCAAGAAAGGTAGGAAAGAAAGAGATCTCCTTAGACCCAGTTTATAACTTAATCTGGCTGACCCATCCATTCTTACAGGCAGCCAGAACAAGCCAATTTTGACTATTATCCTCTGTGCCTGAAAGAGTGGAGAAGACCAGTAGAAGTCAGGAACAGTTACCCTTGAGTGAATCAGAAACTAAAACAGATCTTGATCTCCCAAAGAAGATAGGTATTCTGTGGTTGACCATGCTATTAACTTAAAATCTACTCCACATAAAAGCAATTCTGAAATGTCAACAAAAGTTAAACTTCCTTATGATTAGAGAAGTACTTACTGTTCTCAATTGTGGCCCAATATTGGTTTTGGGTTTTAAAAATCCTAAATCATCAGGGTGACTAGTCCTCCTTCTTCTGACATTCCTCTAAGAAATTTCTGATGAGCTTAAATCTTCTATTTACCATAATACCTCTATTCACCTCAGTGTGTAATTACAGAGAACTTTTCAGTTTCAGCATGTATCAAATATGTATATATCAAATACTCTTCTATATACTCTCAATATAAAGATAAATAAAACACACTAGCCTATAGGAAAACATCTGCCAGATAAGCATTCACTGCATTGAATGCAGTGAATGAATGACCTCATAAGGCAGGGTAAGTTCTCACAAGCTAAATGTCAGTGATGTTCATTATCAAGTGAGAACACAATTAGAAACACTTGCTACTAATAGTGTGAATACATTCTTCTGTTACACGATGTCCTTATAACACATTTTAATTTCTCAGGAAAAAAGAAACCTCTTTCAATGTTTTAAATGAGGTCTGATGTGTCTAGGTAAGTTTCAGCAAATACATTGGCTTAATTTTCTGCAGCATTTATACTACCTCCAGTAAACAATCATTATCAATATTAGCATAATACACTAAGTGCTGAATAGAAGTTAAAAACCCATAAAAGGGGCTCTTTTTGAAAAATGGAAATCATGGTTCAGAAAACTTCTGTTCTATACACTGTCAGTTTAGGCTGAAACTTGAAATTTGCATCTTCATAAACTGATGTTAAGACCCACATTTTGGTGCTATTCTTTGATTGACTTGGGACTGTAGGTGGAGGAGTATATCCTTCACTCAAGCTGTGGAGTTATTTCTGAAATGATATTAAGTGCCCTCAGGGACAGGATGTAGTTGAAAGGATGCTTAAGTATTTAATTAGTATTCAAAATGCCCTGTCCACTTTATCTGGCAACTCTATAGATTAGTTTAAGGGTGTTGGTACCCAAAATGACTTTGTGATATCCAAATAAAATGAATATATGTATATTTAGTTCATGAAGCATTACTAAACCTCTAAAATATGTAATAAGTGGGTGTGGGAAAGCAAAAATTAAACATAAATAGTTTAAACCAATAAAAATTTTCTCTGGAAAGAATAAACAATAAGTGACTATTTGAGGGGTAGAAGAGGAGTGAGAATAAAGGGCAGATGAAAGCTTCCTTGCTTAATTGTTTATAAATTGTTGTTAAGAGACAAAATTCTCTCTATGCCCAAATTATGTAATTTATTAGAAGTGTGCAGACTCCTCTGCTCAGTAACACTGATAACGACACTAATAGTTTAATTACAACTTGCTGCTCAAGGAGATAAACAAGGCTGTTTGCTTTTTAAACCAGGGGTTACAATTACTTTTAAACGTGGGGGAAAGGCACATCTGCGAGTAGATCTTACTACGTCAGGAAAGCAACCAGAAACCAGCTGGAAAATAAACAAAGCGCCAGGAGTGAGCAGCCTGCGCAAAATTAGAGCAGAACTGCCTGACTTGAGCAGTGGAGCAGTGGGCGTGAGGGTAGTAAACAGGCTGTAAATGTAGGTGGGCAGGGATAGAAAAGTTTTCGGTGCCTAGATCTTCTGCATTTTCCCTGGGACTCCATCACTGGGAGGGACAGGGGACCCCTCCCTCGAGTGTCTTGCTTACAGTTACGTCTTTGTCACACAGCTCTTCGCTTCAGCACCACAAGCAGAGGACAGCTCCCCTAACTGCAGAACAGAGCCCATTGCGACTGCACACCAGCCCCCCCTTCTTTCCAACATCCTCTGGATGGCATTTCTCTTTCTTGCTGGTGTCTTTTCTTGCTATCAGAGGGATTCTAAGGGACATACAGAAGGCACGTGGAGCCCACTGGGCTTGTATTTCCAGATTAAAGGGAAACAAGTCTTGACTGAAAAGTCCAATCTTTTAATTGGCCTCCAGAGTAATTCAACCAGAATAAAAGATTGCAAGTCACTGAGTTTAATCTGGTGGCAAATGCTCAACCTCACTCAGTAGTGGCTGAAACTTGAAGCTTCCTTTAGTGTTTTATTTTATTGTTTTGTTGTAAAAGTAAAACAAGGTTAAACAACCTTTACTAACTGCCACTCTAGCCCTTTTTCTCCTGTGTTAAGCCAAAGACACCAAGGAATATACCAGAGTTTGGTAGCAAAGAGGTCAGTGGTACAATTTCTAATATCGCTCCGTGAGAAAACAATCTTAGTCATAAAAAAAAAAGAAAGAAAGAAAAAAAAAAACCCTCTTCTCAGTACTTTTGAAGACTCCTCACATCCACATCCTGAATCTGGAACATACCAGTGAAGGATTAACAGTTCCAAAATGAGACCACAGGCTACTACAGCATGCCACAAAAATGGCAAAAGCTTCCCCCAATAAAGAAGTCATTTCCCCAGCCCTAAATCCAAAGGAAAACATTTTAGGAGTGATGAGGAACATATGATTAAAACCCCAATCACCAACACAGGAAAATAACACTCTAAGGAACTTGGCTACTTTGGTACTTTCAGTTGCCATTCTTTCAGTCATGAAGAGAAGGTTACTTAGCCACTACATCTTCTTTCTCTCATCAGAGTTTTCTCCTTTGTCCAAACTTCTCAACAGTGTATACAATACTTATCATTCAAAGGTTCTCTTTGCCCCAACACAGGCACACACATACTTTGATTCAGTTCCATTTCCAAGGATTTAGTTTGCTAAAGAGAGAGCTATTATCTGGTTTTCAAACCTATTTTGAGGGAAAGTCTTCCCCCTTTTTGCACTGGAATTGCTAGAATGCTGAGGGACTCTAGAAAAGAAGAGGCACAAACTGGGGCGGATGCTTAGGAGGCATTCAGAAAAGGCAGCACTATGAAGGTAGTGGGGAATAACTTCCTTCCAGTGATGGTGATCATCTGCCAGTAACACAGGGTGAGGTCCGCCTGTGAATCTGGAGCAGTAGCAGCAGCGAGGACAGCAGACACCGGGTACCTCTTATCAGGTACCCTGAGAGATCTCAACCCAAGCAATTTGACTCTCTGAGTCTCTCACTCCTTTCTATTGCCTCTTCCTTTCTTCCCTCCCTCCCTCCCTCCCTCCTTCACCTCAGTTGTCCTTTCCACTTAATGCCTTCTGGGCCACTTTGGGCACCAGGACTAGTGACAGTCAAATCACCTAACATGTATCCTATAGACCATGTTATCATTATCATCATCATCCCTGGGGTTGCTCTCCAACAGCTCAGTGAAAGGATAAGGTCCTGTCCCCGGCTGCCAACCCCACACCCTCTCCCCAGCCAACACCGCAGCACTGGTGTCAACCCACCAGAAATCACCGGTCTGAATGTCACCAACAAGTTCCACCCTCTAGTAACCCCGCCAGCAAACCTCAGCAGCAGAGCCTAGCCAGACCCTCCGCCCACAGCCGGTGCCCTGGCAGCCCGACCCAGCTCTTGGTGATCCCTAAGATCATTGTTACCACCGACAACACTTTCCTCTCCGCGTGGAGGGGGAAAGCCCGCGTGTGTGAGTCCTGGGCCGATGTAGGGCTCCACGCACTCCCCTCCCCCACCTCCGCAACACGCGCGCGCACACACCCCGCACACACACACACACATCACAGCACACACCCCTCCGAACACCGGCGACACAAAGAGCGAGTGAGCGAGCCCGGCGCCCGGCTGGGTAGGAAGGGGGGCGGGCGGGAGGGAGGGCCCTGCCAGGAGGGGGGCACCCGAGGGGGGAGGGGGCTGAGCCAGCCGGCCAGGAGGCAAGGGGGGCCAGGACGCGGGGTGGGGGCGAGAGCCCGGCGACAGGCTCGTCCTTACCTGCCCCGAGGTTGAAGGAGATCCTGGCTTCGGCGAGGTACGGCGTGTCGCTCTTGGAGCGGACTCTCCTGATGGGCCGCCGGTCTATATCATCCTCCGAAGATGCCGCCATTAACGTGGGAGGCAGGAGCAGGGTCGCCCGGCGAGCTGAGAGGGAGAAGGAGATGCAGAGAGAGGGAGAGAGGCGGAAAAGGGGAGGAGGGGAAAGGAAGAGGCTCACACACGGGGAGGGGGAGGGGGAGGGGAGGGGAGAGGAAGGGAAGGGGACGGGGAGGGAGGGGGGAGAAGAGGGGGCAAAGGAGAAAAAAGAGGGAGAGAGAGAGAGAAAGGGAGCAAAGGAGAGAAAAGGGTGAAGGGAGAGAAAGAAAAGCCGTTAAGGATTGGTGGACTGGAGCACAGATGAGGCTATCCCTGCCTTGCGCCAGGGCTCCCCTAACTCCTCTTGCAGCCACGGGGCCAATGGGTCAGTGTTCCCGACTGACACCCCGCCTCCTGCCCGCAGCCCCAGTTTTCAGCTGTTGGCACAGATAGGCCGATGCGTAAGGGAAGACTCCGAAGCAAAGGTGCCCCGTCAGCACTGTGCCCTCTCCCGCCAAACGCACTTACTCGGCTCCTCAAGTGCACACTTGGGTCTCCTTAACCCACAGGGTTCCCTAAGACTGAGGATGCCTGGCCAGATGGACCAACTTCAGCTGGCTTTGTGAGGGGTTATTATTGCTGGAGTGCAAGCCCCCCCCCCTCCCCGGTGGTCACAGGGGAGGGCGCTGCACCCAGGGTACCCCTAGGCTCCCTCTTTCCCAACCCTGAGCTCAAATAAAGATGCCAGCGGATCTGCAAACTTCAGAAGCTCTCTTACCAGTCCCCTTGACCCTAGAGGTGGAGGGTCGAGGAAAGATATATGCAAGTTTGGAAGCAGTTGGGCCATAGAGTTTTCAGAGTTGATACTTTGAATGTAGACTCCGAGTACTCACAGAGAACTTCTAGGATGTGTTTATGCCTACATAAATACCCATTCATTTTAACCTTTAAGTTTTTTCTTTATTTCGTGGTTTTAGGGGACACACAACGGTCTTTGCACTGGACCTGTAGTCTCTATAACCCTGTACCACTGAGGTGAAGATCAAGAGCACTTCACATTTCTTTGAATGTTTGCACTGCAATTTTCCCACATTACACAGCACAGAAGGAAGTAGAAAGGTTTCTGGAGTGTGAATCAGAATGGTTTGATGCTCCTACTGAATCTATTGATGGGCTAACCTCTTTTATGTTTGTCTTTCTACGGCCTCAGTCACTTGGTCTTTTTTGTGGCTTGATGTTGCCACTCTTCTTTCTAATAAGAGCTCACCTGGAGTACACAGATAAATGTTGCCTTGATTCCCTCCCTGCTACAAAGGAAATCTCAGTGTCAAGTCAGACCCTTCCATCTCAGAGGAAGAAGTGCTGCCCCAGCTCTGCAAGACTCCCCTCTGCACTTCTGCTGTCAGTTCGGAACTCTTGCACCCTAGAGTCTTCAGTCTCTCCACACTGGTCTTTTACTCTACACATAGCTGGTAACGCTTCATCTTAGGAAAAATATACCTGCCCTAGGCCTCACTGCTTCCTCAATCTCTACCATACTATTTCCTTCTCATTCTGCTTGTGCTTCCCTTGGAACTCTTGCTACACAGGGTCCATGTCTTCACCCTCAATCTCACCTTTCATCCCCACCACTGGTTTCCATCCCTACCACCCAAACTTATGTTAAAGTTCATCATATTCTTTTAACAGTTAAATCCATTTCTTTCTTGTCTGCTCTGAAGTGCACAATAAACTGTTCTTGAAGTAGTCTCCTTTGGCTTTCTGTACTAGATTCCTCCCAAATCATTCAATTTCTAATTGTTTGCCAATTATCTGCACAGTTAATTTGAAATTGCCTATCCTGGCATGCAAAGCCCTTCACAACCTGACTTTAACATGTTTTTCCAAACTCATCCCCCATTATTTGCTTCCAGTCTGCTCAGATTTGTCCCAGTCTGGCTCACTTCTGCATCTGCACCTTTGCTTATGTCACACACCACAAATTTCTTCCCTATAAACTTTTCATGTTCTCTCTCAGGAATGTCAGATAACTAGCCCACTAGTCTATGGCATGAACCTAGCACATAGTAAATACTCAATAGATATTTTTTAATAAAAGAAGGGAGAAGAGGAAGCGAGGGAGGGAGGAAGGAAGGGGAGAAAAAGTAATGAGTAGTAAAGAGTGAATTATGAACCAAACCCACGTCTGCCTGATTTTAAATCCTGTGTCCTTAACCAGTATATTGATTTGCTAAGTATATATTTGGTTGACTAGCCACACTTAAAATTCACTTTTCTATGACACTTGCCTCATGATTGTGTCCAGTTTATCTCTGTTAAATATAGATTAAAAATGGATGTCTCCTCTCCCAGGAGACACAACAGGAGTATTTGGTTCATCAAATGAACCATGAAGGTTAATGTTTTTAAATGGCTACTCAGGCAGCAAACCAATATTATGATTGTAACATTTAGGTTCAGGTTCTTAAGGAAATGCAAAAGTAAGGAAATAAAGTCCAACAATTCTGAATACTGTAAAAACTCTACTCTCTTTGAATTAAGCCAGTGACACTTGACTGTTCAAAAATCTTTGAGATTCTCCATCTCTTGTATTTTCATTCATTATCCATGTCTTAAAAAGAAAAAAAAACAATATAGACATTTGAAAAAACAGCTAGCCTTAGCTTTCTTTGTGTTTCTTTGATTTTAGATTTAATGGTTCTTGATAGAGAGAAGTACCTCTTTGGATTTCTATATCTTCTTCCTTCAGCATTTTAGAAGATCAAGAACTTAACATTGCTACCACTTTAGGTGTACTTCTCTTTACAAGAGTCTAAATGTACTTTCATACAATTTCATTAAATTTTTAATGAAATTAAAAATACTATTTTAATAATAAAATTAAAGATTTTATATTTTATAAGTAAAAACATAAAATTATAAAAATATAAAATTAAAAATTTTATTATTAAAATAATTCTAGATAGATATACTTTTGATGAAAATGACATAAAAATACTACACTGATCTACATGTTCTTGAATTATTTTATTGTATTTTTATTTCTATTATCTTCCATTTTTTGACTTCCGTAATTTAACTGTTTTCTTTGTCTCATTTAGTTTTTCCCATTCTTTTTTTCACTTTGCCTCCTTTCTCACATCTTTTCTTACAACTTGCTGACAAAATTGATTCCATTTCCTGTAGCTCTCTCTTATCCTATATGAAGGACTCACTTTTGTTTCCACATTCCTTATTCTCTGGGATTCCTTTCATACACGTGATCTCTTATCATAAACTATGTGAATGACATCAAGCAAGAAACTCTGAAGTGGAATCTGGGACGCTGGGTGCATCCCACTACCTCACCAAGTAACACTGTGCAAGTCACTCACTCTACCAGGTTGGATCTCTGTCACTTCAGCTACAAAAATGCCAGGGTCAGCTAACGCGATCTTAAGGCCCTGCCTAGCTATAATACTCTGTATTTGCAGCTATTTTTCTCTCTCTTCTTCCTTCCATAAATATCCAAGGCATATTTTGTCTCTTAATCTAAGAAAATACATTGTGCCTTTGATTTGTAACTAGCCATATTTAGGAAACCACATGGTCTCTATTTCTCTCTAGTGATTTCCTATTATTTAAGTTTATTTTCTACAACTTTGTATCCTTTAGAATCTGTTTTTTTCCTCATACTGTTTCCATCATGTAGCAAGACCCATATGATTGTTTGTGTACATGCATGTGTGGGTGTGGATATGTATATAGAAAGAACTGAATTCAACTGTGATCTCAACAACTTTTGAATATACTTTTTTAAAAAGATTGTTTCTTTTTGAATAGGACTGCTGACTCAGGCATGTTGATGCTATTAAAAAGATTTTTTTCTTTTCTAAAGCCAGTCAACTTTTTAATACTGAAGACCCTGCATGTTGTATCCAGAACTAGAGACAGAGAAAGAAAGGCAGCACAAGAGGGTGATCAGAAAAATAACATTGCTAGCATGGAAGAAGTGAAGGTGGGAAGAGAAGGAAGAAAGAGGAGAGCAATATTCCATCTTAATCAAGAAAATTCTTCAGGTGAGTGAAGCTTTAAAAGTATTACTCAAAATGTGTTTCTAGGGTACCCCTACATTGATATTGCTTAGAATACTTGTTAAAATGTAGATTTTTGAGGCCCTCAACCTGAACCTACTGAATTTTGAGGGGATGAGACCTGAGTACCTAGATTTCCAAACTTCGTCCATTCTCAGCACTTGTATTCAACATTATACTGGAAGTCTTGGTCAATGCAGTGACTTTTAAGTTAAAGAAAAGAAAGATAATTAGAAAGATATAATGATTGTAAAACAAGAATAAAATTGTGATGAGTCATGTATGTTATGAGAGTATACATATAGAATCCATAAAAATCCAAACTATTAGAAATAATAAATGAATTTGACATCACTGATATGATAGCAGTAAAAAATATCAATTTTGTTTCAATATACCGAAAAAAATAGAAAGTATAATTTATAAAAAACCATTTACAATAGTATCAAAACCACCAAATACCTATGAATAAACCCCACAAAAGATGAGCAGGACCGCTATATGAAAAACTACAGAACACTCCTGAAAGAAATTAAAAAGATCTAAATAAATGAGGAGTGGGATGAGTAACCCATTCTCATGTTCATGGATTAAAAGACACACTATGTAAAGGCATCAGTATCTTCAAATTGATCTATAGATTAAATGAAATTCCAAACTTTTTTTTTCCAAACTTTTTTTAATTGGCTAATTGATTCTAAAATTTGTGTGAAAATGCAAAGGGATAAGAGTAGCCTTATCATGACAAATAATAAGAAAATAACTGGAGATTTAAATGTAGGATATAGAGGATACCAAGACTTATTATAAAGGTATAGAATTTGAAAACAAAGTAAGATAATTAGACAAATGGAAGAGAACAGAGAATTTAAAAATAAACCCATATATAAACAGTGACCTGATTATGACAAGAGGTCCACTGCAGTATTGTGAGGGAAAGATGGACTTTTCAATAAATAGTGCTTGATCACTTGGATATTCATATGGTGGAAAACAAACTTTGGTCCCTATTTCACACCACCCACAAATTCAATTCCAAGTGGATCATGGACCTAATAGTGAATGGTAAACAATAAAGTCTCTAGAATAAAATTTTTTCCTAGAAGTATATTTTAAGGCCTAGACTCTTAAATAGGACATGAAAAGTACTAACAATAGAAGAATAAACAGGCATATTGATGCTATTAAAATTAAGAACTTTTGTTCATCACAAGATACAATTAAAAAATGCAACATACCAAAATATATGGGATGCAGATGAAACAGTGCTGATAGCGGAATTTATGCATTAAATGTCCATATGAGAGAAGAGGAAATTCTCAAATCAATAATCCTACCTCAAGAACTTAGAAAAAGAAGAGGAAAATAAATCTAAAGTGAGTAGAAGAAAGGAACTAATAAGATAAGATCAGAAGTCAGTGCAATTGAGAACATGGAAACAATAAAAAAGCAAATGAAACAAAAAGCTCATTCTTCAAAAAAAATCAATAAAATTGATTAACTTCTAGCAAGCATAACAAAGATAAAAATTGGAGAGCATACAATTACCAATATCAGAAATCAAACATCAGTAATCACTATAGATCCTATATCTATTAAAAGAATAATAAGAGAATACTACAAACATGTTTATGTTCATATATTCAAACATGTTTATGCTCATATAAGTTCAACAACTTAGTACAAATAAACTACATGTAGTGTTCTTAAAGAAAAGACAGGGCACCTGACTAGCTCAGTCAATGGCTCTGAGCATGCTACTTTTGATCCTGGGATCTTGAGATTTTGAGTTTAAGCCCACTTTGAGCATGGAGATTACTCTAAAAATAAAATCTTAGGAAATGGGTGGGAAAAAATACAGAGGGTGACAAAACATGAGAGACTCCTAACTCTGGGAAACGAACAAGGGGTAGTGGAAGGGGAAGTGGGCGGGGAGGCGGGGGTGACTAGGTGATGGGCACTGAGGAGGGCACTTGACAGGATGAGTACTGGGTGTTATACTATATGTTGGCAAACCGAACTTCAATAAAATATATATACATAAAAATAAAATAAAATAAAATCTTAGGGGTGCCTGAGTGATTCAGTCAGTTAAGCTTCTGCCTTTGGATTGGGTCATGATCCCAGGGTCCTAGAATGGAGCCCCTCTGAAGCTGCATCAGGCTCCATGTTCTGCAGGGAGTTGGCTTTGTATGCTTCTCTCTCTGCTCTCTCCCTCATGCTTGTGCTTTCTTTCTCAAATAAATAAATAAAATATTTTTAAAAATAAAAGAAAATCGTAAAAGAATAAAGACAGTGGCAAGGCAAGCCACAGATTGGGAAAAGATATTCTAAGTTTTGTATATGACAAAGGATTTGTAACCAGAATAAATAAAGAACCTCTAAGACAATAATGAAAAGACAGGCAATGCAACTCAATATTTTTAAAATGGACAAAAGAACAAGCACTTCATACACAAGACAATCCAAATGTACAGTAAGATGCTTAAAATCATTACTTAAAAGTAAATTAAAATAAAAAACCTAATGACATATCATTACACACCCATCAATCTGGCTAAAACTTAAAAGTCATTCAATGCCAAGTATTGGTGACGATGTAGAAGAATTGGGGCTCTTGTGAAAGCTAGTGAGAATGTAAACTTGTAAAACCACTCTGGACACCTATTTACACACAGAGTATACATAAATATAGATAAACACACAAACACCCTATGACATGGACACGGATGTCCATACCAGATGTATTTATAACATCCCCAAACTGGAAACAACCTAAATAACCATTAAAAGCAAAATGTAGGGCAGCCCGGGTGGCTCAGCAGTTTAGCACTGCCTTCAGGCCAGGGCGTGATCCTGGAGACCCAGGATCGAGTCCCATGTCAGGCTCCCTGCACAGGGCCTGCTTCTCCCTCTGCCTGTGTCTCTACCTCTCTTTCCCTCTGTGTGTCTCTCATGAATAAATAAATAAAAATCTTTTAAAAAATTAAAAAAAATAAAAGCAAAATGTACAAAAATGATAATAATATTTAAATTACAGTGTCATACTTCATAGAAATGAAAAAGAACAAACTATCACTACAAACAAGATAGATGAATCTCATAAACAGAATGTTAAACAGATGAAGCCAGACCTATATATTATATGAATATGTATATATTCCATTTATGTGAGGTTCAAGAAAAATAAATAAAGCTAATACACTTTGATAGGAGGTTAATTAGAAAGATAATGTCTTGGAAGATGTGACAAAGGAACCTTTCTATATCTTGACTTGAGTGATGATTATACCTTTTAGAAAAAGTGATTGCTTTTGTAAAAGTTCATTAAGTCATATATTTTATATTTGTGTACATCACTATACATATATCAGTAAAAAATTAATTTTAGAAAATTTTAGAATTGTGCTTACCTTAATACAAATTTGCTAGTCACCATTTACTACATTTATTTATTTATTTATTTACTTATTTATTTATTTTATTTTATTTTAAAGATTTTATTTATTTATTCATGAGAGACACAGAGAGAGGCAGAGACACACGAAGAGGGAGAAGCAGGCTCCATTCAGGGAGCCCGACGTAGGACTCAATCCCGGGTCTCCAGGATCACGCCCTGGGCCGAAGGCAGACAGTCAACCGCTGAGCCACCCAGGGATCCCCCTACTAAACATTTAGAAATAAAATATTTACGTTATTACATAAACAAATATATCCTGGAGAATATTATGGTATGTAGAGTATTTTAGTTATTTGATACAACTATTATCAATTTAAAAACAAATGCACAAGCTCTTTTTTAAGTTCAAAAAAGCTTCCACCTTATTAATACGCACAAATAAATATGATAATCATTGCATTTAAGTACCAAATATTTACAAAACCATACTATTAATAACTATTTAATTCGATCTGATTAAATAGTTTCCTAATGAGTTGGGCCATCTTTGTGATTATCTACATTCCACTACCCAAAATTCTGTATTTTTTTTTCTGTCTTAGTATTAGTTTTAGGTTATCATCATATCTGTCTTTTATAACCATGATCTTTTAAATGTTCTATTCCCAGCATTCTGTGCTGCATTAAAAACAACAAATAACTAGATTGGAAATGCATATAAAGAAAAATGGAAGAATAAGAATAGTCTTATTATGCCAGAAACAAGGCAGTGTTCCTCCAAATTAAGGGGCATGTCACAAAAACATAGGAGGCAACTTGAAGGGGGTTGCATTGGCCAAATCTGGAACAATTTGAACAAAACAAAAAATAATAATAATTAAGTCCACTAATAAATGATAAATTGTTAATAATGGGCATTCATGAGTCCTAATAATAAATAGATGAGTGGATAAAACTGGTAGTAATTGGATAAATGACTAGATAAAGAGATACAGGAAAGGGGAGGTCTCTTGTTTCCAAAAGAATGCAGAGAGGTGACACTTCAATTCAGAAGGAGTGCAGGACCTAGAAAATCATCATCATTTTGCAGCCATTGTAATAAAGATCAAGCAAGGAAAAAAAAAAAAAAGATCAAATAAAGATCCATAATAGATGCTAAGTCTAGGAGGAAACTTTGATGATAATATTTTCATGATCATAAAACTTCTCCCACGGATTCATTAGTTTCAAGGGAGAAATTAGAAAACACATTGACTGGACAATCAAAATTACCATGCCATGGAGGGACAAATGGATATTGAGTGCCTCCAGATGTGATACCTAGAGAACATGACCTTACTCTTGGAGTGTTCCATCCTAGAATGAGTAACCTGACTAGAACAATGAGGAAATGTCAGACAACTTCAAAAGTAGGAAGTGTTTATTTAAAAAGGAGAAGGAGAACTGTGTTTCTTTTTCTTCTTTTTTTTTTAAAGCCAATGTTTTAAAAGACAAGGCTTAAGGCTTTGAAAATTTCCAGGTAAAAGGAGATAAAAGATATTTGACTCTAGACTGACTCTGTACTGAAGCCAGAACTTAGACTGAACTGACTCTGGACTAGATCCTGTCTTGCAGGGAAAGAGTGCTATAAAGGACATTCTGGGATCAGCTGAGAAAATTGAAATTCAAAGAAAGCATTAAAGTATAAGTGTTAAAGAGTTGAAAGATTTGAAAACTATAAAACACTGGTGAAAGAAATTGAAGAGGACACAAAGAAGTGAAAAACATTCCAAGCTCACAGATTGGGAGAAAACAAATATTGTTATAATGTCTATACTACCCAAAACAATCTGCACATTCAATGAAATCCCTATCAAAATACCAATAGCATTTTTCACAGAGCCAGAACAAACAATTCTGCAATTTGTATGGAACCACAAAAGACCCTAAATAACCAAAGCAACCTTAAAAAAAGAAAAGCAGGGATCCCTGGGTGGCGCAGCGGTTTGGCGCCTGCCTTTGGCCCAGGGCCCGATCCTGGAGACCCGGGATCGAATCCCACATTGGGCTCCCGGTGCATGGAGCCTGCTTCTCCCTCTGCCTATGTCTCTGCCTGTGTCTCTGCCTCTCTCTCTCTCTCTGTGACTATCATAAATAAATTTAAAAAAAAAATTAAAAAAAAAAAAAAAAGAAAAGCAAAACTGGAGGCATCAAGTCCAGACCTCAAATATGTAGAGATCAACACGATATGGCACTGGAACAAACATAGGCATAGATTAATAGAAGAGAATAGGAAACCCAGAAAAGGACCCACAACTATATGGCTAATTAATCTTTGACAAAGCAGGAAAGACTGTCCAATGGGAAAGACAATCTCTAACAAATAATGTTGGGAAAACTGGACAGCAGCATGCAAAAGAATGAAACTGGACCACTTCTTTACACCGTAGACAAAAATAAATTCAAAATGGACAAAAGACCCAAATGTGAGCCAGGAAACTGTAAAAATCCCAGAGGATTACACAAGAAGTACCCTCTTTGACATTGGCCATGGCAACTTCTTTTTAGATATGTCTCCTAAGGCAAGGGAAACAAAAGCAAAAATAAATGATTGGGACTGCATCAAAATGAAAAGCATCTGTACAGTGAAGGAAACAACAAAACTAAAAGACAACCTATGGAATGGTGGAAGATACTTGCAAATGATGTATCTGATAAAGGGTTAGTATCCCAAAACATATAAGGAAGTTAAAAACTCAACACCCCAAAAATGGTTGACCCCATTAAAAATGGACAGAAGACATGAAGAGAGATTTTTCTAAAGACTTACGCATGACCAACACATGAAAAGATGCTCAATATCACTCATCATCAAAGCTACAATGAGACATTACCTCACATCTGTCAAAATGGATAAAACCAACAACACAAGAAACAACAGGTGTTGGGATCCCTGGGTGGCGCAGCGGTTTGGCGCCTGCCTTTGGCCCGGGGCGCAATCCTGGAGACCCGGGATCGAATCCCACATCGGGCTCCCGGTGCATGGAGCCTGCTTCTCCCTCTGTCTGTGTCTCTGCCTCTCTGTCTCTCTCTGTGTGACTATCATGAATAAATAAATAAAATCTTTTTTTTTTTAATTTTTTTTTTTTTATTTTATTTATGATAGTCACAGAGAGAGAGAGAGAGCGCGGCAGAGACACAGGCAGAGGGAGAAGCAGGCTCCATGCACCGGGAGCCCGATGTGGGATTCGATCCCGGGTCTCCAGGACCGCGCCCCGGGCCAAAGGCAGGCGCCAAACCGCTGCGCCACCCAGGGATCCCAATAAATAAAATCTTAAAAAAAAAAAAAACAACAGGTGCTGATGAGGATGCAGAGAAAGGGGAGTCCTCTTGCACTGTTGGTGGGAATGCAAACTGGTGCAGCCATTCTGGAGAACAGTATGGAGGTTCCTCAAAAAGTTAAAAATAGAACTGCCCTACCATCGAGCAATTGCATTATTAGGTATTTACTCAAAGAATTTAAAAATACTAATTCAAAAGGATACATGCACCCTGATGCTTACAGCAGCATTATCTGTAATAGCCAAATTATGGAAATAGCCCAATTGTTCATCAGCTGATGAATGCAAAGAGGATGTATATATTTATACAATGGAATATTATTCAGCCATAAAAAGAATGAAATCTTGCCACTTGCAATGATGTGGATGGAACTAGAGGGTATGATGCTAAGTGAAATAAATTAGTCAGAGGAAGACAAATACCATAGGAGGTCACTCATATGTGGAACTTAAGAAACAAAACAAATAAGCAAAGGGAAAAAAAGAGAGGCAAACCAAGAAAGAGACTCTTAACTATAGAGAACAAATTGAGCATTACCATAAGGGAAGTGGCTAGGGGCATGAGTTAAATAGATGATGGGGATTAAGGAGTGCACTTGTTGTGATGAGCACGAGGTGTTGTATGGAAGTGTTTAATTACTATATTATACACCTGAAACTAATATTACACTGAATATTAGCTGTTACTACACTGTTATACACTGTTAACTAGCTAGAATTTGAATAAAAACATGTAAAGTATCAATGTTAAATGTACTGCAGTTGACAGCTGTGCTGTGGTTATGAAAAAGGCTATCCTATTCCTATTCTTAGGAAATACATAGTAAAGTATTAGGGATAAAGGGCCATGATGATTTAGGAAAAAAATATGTATGTACAGATATACACACAAAAATCAAACACACACACAACTGCATGTATATATTCTCTCTCCTGCCCTCTCTCAGTATAAACATACACTTTTACACTTCTCTCTGGACAAAGCAATCAATTGATCAATTGGTTGCTTGACAGAGGCAAGAGAGCAAATGCTAAGCAAATGGGGCAAAATATTATCAATAGGTGAATCTGAGTAAAGGTAAGTATTCTTTGTACTATTTTATTTTTGCAACTTTTCTGTAGGTTTTTTTCTAATGAAAATTAGAAGGAACTAGTAAACACATGTTTCTATTTAGGAAAGTTTCCAAGGACTAGAGGGGATGTCCAATCCTTACTTTCAATCTTTCTAAAAAACTGTCATTGTCAGTTATTCACACAGGTGGTAGATAAATGCAGTTTTGACCTTGAGGGTAATCTATCCTGCAATTATGCTAGAGGTCTTTAATTTTTTTTTAATTAAAAATTAATTGATTGATAGAGGAGCCAAGCAGATTAAGAATCTGGGCTGTAAAGATGAAGTGTATATCGGTATTTTGCATATCTAACATGAATCAAAAATACGAGAACCTCTAAATGTCAGGGCACTTGGATGGCTTTCAGTTAGGTATGTGACTCTTGATTTTGGCTCAGGTCATGATTGCAGGGTTGTGAGATTGAGCCCTGCCTCGGACTCTGTGCTGGGCATGGAGCCTGCTTAAGATTCTTTCCCTCTCCCTCTACCCCGCCACTCTGTTCCTCTCTGTCTCCCTAACCTCTCAATAAACAAACAAACAAAACAAACAAATGAGTGTGATGTCACTAACTGCAGTAATGTTATTCAAAATCATCCGTGTAGAAAATACGAAATGTAAATAATAAGGATCTATGCTATTAACTGCAATATCAACCCTAAAAAGTTTACATTAGTAGCATATATCTTAAATAGGCTTAACAAAAATATAGTGAAAATACTTTTAAGCTTTTTATTATAACAAATTTAGTAAGTAGCTGCTGAGACATTTGTTCTTTTCTAAAAATAATTTGCTAGAAAACCCAGAATCTGTGGAATTGTTATTAGCTCACTCAGCTAAACTTGCCGTTAAATGAGCTATCCATTCTACAAAGTTCTGATATGAATTCTCTTTTTTTCTGATTAATTTTGTGGGGCCACAAAGGAGAGGAGTGGCTGCCTTGCTTTTATAATTTTTGTCTAGAGTTCCAGCTCCACAGTGTTTACTGGCCTTAATTCAGAACTTTCACACTGCACAACTTCACAGGTACACCATTCCCATCTTAGCCTATGTGGATAGAACTATAGAATTTTGAAGTCCACAGCAGTCCCCAAAGGTGGTGGCTTCCCATGGTTTCATGACAGGCATTCAAGCCAGCCCTGTTCCTATTATAATATTGGACTTGGTCTGAGTCTTCTTTTAAAGCTTTAATATCTAGCTTTCCTTGAATTAATACCTGGATAAAGATGGACACAAGGTGATTTAATAGCTACCTTAACATAGACATACTGACTTCTCCAGAGGGACAACATTTTGGTTTTTGTAAAATTGTACCTAATTTTAAAGCCACCTGAGGCTTTGAGATATATTAGCAAAATCTGTTCAAGAATAGGAGCCATGTTTTTTACTTCTTTTGAATTTTTTCTTCTCCTGTGAAAATGTGTGTGTGTTGTGATAGCCAGCCTCCAAGATGGCCTCCAATGATCCCCAACTTCTGGTATTCATACCCTTGTGTAGCCCCCTCTCATATCAAGGTTGGTCTCTGTGACCACTAGAATGAATATTCTAGAAGTGATGGTGTATCATTTCCAAAGCCAGGTCATAAGATACATTGTGGACTCTACCTTGCTTTATCTCTGGGTCTCTTGCTCTGAAAGAAGCCAGCTGCAATGTCATGGGGGAACCCAACCAAGAAACCTAGGGAGAGGCTCATGTGGCAAGGACAGAGACTCCTGAGTGACCCACCTTGGAAGCCCTAATCAAGCCTTTGGATGACTGCAGACTCTTTTGGGGGAGGGATTGTTCTGTTTTGTTTTAAATTTTAGGTTGTTACATAGAGTGCACTATTGGTTTTTGGAGTAGAATTCAGTGATTCTTCACTTAAACACAACACGCAGTGCTCATCATAGCAAGTGCCCTCCTTAATCCCCATTGCCCATCTAGTCCATCCCCCATCCACCACCCTACATCAACTCAGTTTGTTCTCTATCATTAGGAGTCTCTTAATGGCTTGTTTCCCTCTCTCCTTTTCTTCTTCTTTTTTTTAATAAAAAAAATGAAACTAATGTATATATATATATACTGTCTTCTTTCCATTATACATTCTTCCCTGCTTTGTTGAAGATTAGTTGTCCATATAGGTGTGGGTCCATTTCTGGGTTCTCTCATCTGTTACACTGATCTATGTGTCTGTTTTTGTCCCAATACTATACTTTTTTAAAATTATTTATTCATGAGAGACAGAGAGAGAGAGAAGCAGAGACATAGGTAGAGGGAGAAACAGGCTCCCCATAAGGAACCTGATGCAGGACTCAATCCCGGCCCCCAGGATCACACCCTGAGCCGAAGGCAGATGCTCAACTGCTGAGCCACCTAGGCATCCTTTTTAAAAATACCATCCTTTTTTTAAAATACCATACTGTCTTGATGACAACAGCTTTGTAATATAGCTTGAAATCCAGAATTATGATGTCTCCAGTTTTGTTTTTCCTTTTTTCAGAATTGCTTTGGCTATTTGGGGTCTTTTGTGATTCCATATAAATTTTAGGAAAGTTTGTTCTAGTTCTAGCTGTGAAAAAGGCTGGTGGTATTTTGATGGGGATTGCATTAAATGTGTAGATTGCTTTGAGCAGGATAACATTATAACAATATTTGTTCTTCTAATCAAGGAGCATGGAGTATTTTTCCATTTCTTTGTGTTCTCTTCAATTTCTTTCATAAGTGTTTTCATATGGTTTTCAGAGTATAGATCTTTTATTTCTTTAGTTAGGTTTGTTCCTAGGCATCTTATCATTTTTGGTAATTTGGCAATTACAAATGGGATCGATTCCTTGATTTCTTTTTCAGCTGCTTTGTTATTGGTGTATAAAAGTGCAATATATTTCTGCACTTTGATTTTATATCTGGCAACTTTTCTGAATTCATATTTGAGTTCTGGCAATTTTTGGTAGAGTCTTTTGGGTTTTCTTCATAGAATATCATGTCATCTGTAAATAGTGAGAGTTTGACTTCTTTCTTGCAGATTTTGAATGTCTTCTATTTCTTTTTGTTCTCTGATTGTTGAGGCTAAGACTTCCAGTACTATGTTAAATAGTAATGGTGAGAGTGGACATCCTTGTCTTATTCCTCACTGTAGTGGAAAGCTCTCAGTTTCTCCCCAGTGAGGATGGTATTACTTGTGGGTCTTTTGTATATAGCTTTTATGATGTTGAGGTATGTTCCATTTATCCCTGTTTTATTGAGAGTTTTTATCAGGAAAGCTGCTGTATTTTGTCAAATGCTTTTCCTGCATCTATTTACAGAATCATACAGTTCTTATCCTTTTCCTTTTTTAATATGGTGTATCATGACTGATTTGCAAATATTGAACCACCTGCACTCTAGGAATAAATGCCACTTGATCGTGCTAAATAATTCTTTTCATGTGCTGTTCAGTTCAATTTGCTAGTATTTTATTGAGAATTTTTACATCCATGTTCATCAGAGATATTGGCTTGTAATTCTCCTTTTTAGTGGAGTCTCTGTCTAGGTTTGGAATCAAAGTTACGCTGGCTTCGTAGAATAAGTTTGGAGGTTTTCCTTCCATTTCTATTTTTTGGAACAGTTTGAGAATAGATATTAACTTTTTAAATGTATGATAGTGTTCCCCTGGGAAGCCATCTGGCTCAGGACTTTTGTTTCTCTGGAGATTTTTGATTCCTGATTCAATCTCTTTGCTGGTTATGAGTCAGTTCAAATTTCCTATTTCTTCCTGTTTTGGTTTTGGTAGTTTGTAGGTTTCTAGGATTTTGTCCATTTCTTCCAGGTTGCCCAGTTTGTTAAATATAGTTTTTCATGGTATTCTCTTAATAATTGTTTGCATTTCTGTGGTGTTGATTGTGATCTCTTCTCTCTCATTTATGATTTTATCTATTTGGGTCCTTTCTCTTTTCTTTTTGATAAGTCTTGCTAGGGTTTATCAACTTTACTAATTCTTTTGAAAACCAGCCCTTAGTTTCATTAATCTATTGTTTGTATACCACTTATTTCTGCTTTAATCTTTATTATTTCCTTCCTTCTGCTGGTTTTAAGCTGTATTTGCTGTTCCTTTTCTAACTCATTTAGGTGTAAGGTTAGGTTGTGTATTTGAGACTTTTCTTGTTTCTTGAGGTAGGCCTGGAATATTGCAATATACTTCTCTCTTAGAACTGCTTTTGCTGGGCAGCCCCAGTGGCCCAGCAGTTTAGCGCTGCCTTCAACCCAGGGCGTGATCCTGGAGACCTGGGATCAAGTCCCATGTCTGGCTCTCTGCATGGAGCCTGCTTCTCCCTCTGTCTGTGTCTCTGCCTTTATCTCTCTCTCTCTCTGTGTCTCTCATGAATAAATAAATAAAATCTTAAAAAAAAAAAAAGAACTGCTTTTGCTGCATCCCCTATGTTTTGGGCTGTTGTGCTTTCATTTTAATTTGCTTCCATGTATTCCTTTTAATTCTTCTTTTATTCCTGGTTTGACTCATTCATTCTTTAGTAGGATATTCTTTAACCTCCATGCAGTTGAGGTCTTCCCAAATTATTTTCTTATGATTGACTTCAAATTTCATAGCAGTGTGGTCTGAAAATATGCATGGTATGATCTCAATCTTTTTGTATTTCTGAGGCCTGATTTGTGACCCAATATGTGATCTATTCTGGAGAAGGTTCCATGTGCACTAGAAAAGAATTATATTCTGCTGCTTTAGGATGAAATATTCTGAATATATCTGTTAAGTCTCTCTGGTCAAGTGTGTCATTCAAAGCCATTGTTTCCCTTGTTGATTTTCTGTTTAGATTATCTGTCCATTGCTATAAGTGGGGTGTTAAAATCTTCTACTATTGCATTATCAATGAGGTTATGTTTGTTATTAGTTGATTTATATATTTGGGTACTCCCAAGTTGGGAGCATAAATATTTGCAGTTGTTAGATCTTCTTGATAGATAGACCCCTTAATTACAATAAAATGCCCTTCTTCATCTTTTGTTATAGTCTTTGTTTAAAATCTAGTTTGTTTGATATAAGTATGGCTACTCTGGTTATCTTTTGATGTCCATTAGTATGATACATGATTCTCTATCCCCTCACTTTCAATCTGCAGGTGTCTTTAGGTCTCAAATGAGTGTTTTGAAGGGCTGCATGTAAGTGAATCTTGTTTTTTAATCCATTCTGATACCCTATGTCTTTGGATTGGCACATTTAGTCCATTTACATTCAGAGTGATTACTGAGAGATATGAATTTAATGCTATTGTGTTACCTGTAGAGTTGATATTTCTGGTGATGATCTCTGGTTCATTCTAGTCTTTGTTGCTTTGATCTTTATTTCTCCACTCTAAAAGTCCCACTTAAAATTTCTTGCAAGGCTGGTTTAGTGGTCACAAACTATAGTTTTTTTGTTTTGTTTTGTTTTTTGTTTTTTTTGTCTGGAAAACTCTTTAGCTTTTCTATACTGAATGATAGTCTTGCTGGATAAAGAATTCTTGGCTGTGTATCTTTCTCATTCAGCACATTGAATATTTCCTTCCACTTCTTTCTGGTCTGCCAAGTTTCCATGGACAGATTCTCTGCAAACCTGGTCTGTCTTCTCTTGTAGGTTAAGGATCTTTTTTCCCTTATTGCTTTCAGGATTCTTTCCTTGTCTGCGTATTTTGTGAATTTGACTATTATATGCCTTGGCAATGACTGGCTTTTGTTGAATGTAATGGGAGTTCTCTGTCCTTTTGGATCTTGATGTCTGTGTCTTTCTCCAGATTAGGGGGGTTTTCAGCTATAATTTCAAATAAACCTTCTGCCTCTATCTCTTTCTTCATCTTCTGGGACTCCTATGATACTAATATTATTATGTGTTATTAACTCACTGAATTCTCTAAGTCTACCTTCATGGTTCATTACCTTTCTCTCCCTCTTCTTTTTGGCTTCATTATTTTCCATAATTTTAACTTCTATATCACTGATTTGCTCTTCTACTTGGTCTATCTTGTTTGTATGGCTTCCATTTGTGTTTCCATCTCAGTTCCAGCATTTTTAATTCCAAGCTGACTAGATTTTAGTTCTTTTATCTCTGTAGTAAGGTATTTTCTTGTGTCTTTTATGCTTTTTTCAAGCCCAGCCAGCATCCTTGTAATCATTCTTTTAAATTCTAGTTCAGACATTTTACTTAAGTCTGTATTTATTAAATCCCTGGCCATGAGTTCTACCTCATGTTCTTTCTTTTGGGGTGAATCCCTCCATCTCGTCATTTTGTCCAGAAAAGAAACGAAGAAAGAGAAAAAAAAGAATAAAAAAACCCCAAGGCCTAAGAAAACAAAACAAAAGAAAAAAAAATAAAAACAAAGCAAAAAACAGAGGAAAAACAAACCCCAAACAAGAAAAACAAAAAATAAGAAAACCCAAAAACCCCCACCAGATCCTGGGTGTGTTTCGGTCTGTTGGTTAAAAGAATTTAGATCCCAAAATAAGAAAATAAAATAAAATGAAAGTAGACCAAAAAAATTTAAAAATATGTATGAAAAGTATATATATGAATGAGAAATATAAGTATGTAATGTTAGTAATATGTATGAAAAGTATATATATATATTTTTTAAAAAATCAATACTAAACAATTTTAAAAAGGAATTGGAAAAAATAAGAAAATAAATGAAAACATAGTAAAAATAAAAGAAATAAAGAACAAAAGTACAAAGGACTCTCAAATCTACTTCCCCTAGAGCTGAAGCTTTGCGGGCTTCTATAATCCGTAAAATTGGGGTGAGTGAGTTGTTCATGCTGGTCTTCTGGGGGAGGATGCTGGTGCACAGATTCTCAGGTGGACTACTTTTCCAGTGGAAGTGCCCCTCCAGGGCACAGGGAGGCTGCGCGGCTGGCAGCTAGAAGCCGCTCCAGATTCCACTAGGTGGCACTGTTTTGCTCTCTGAAGGCTTTCAGCAGTGATGGAAGGGATGAATAAGGCATTGCCCTGCTCCCTGGCCCCCCACTCTTCAGTGAGCCCTCATAGAAAAGCAATCAATGACCTGATTTGTTTCCCCAGTTTCCATGTGAACCCTGCATTCATCCTGCCTGTGTCTGAGCCTTTTTTTTTTTTTTTTTTTTTTAAATCTCAGGTGCATGATCAAGTTTCAAAACTCCAAATTTCCGATTTGCCCTTGGCCTGCACAGAAGGATCTTGCCTCAGTTGCCCAACAACCCGGAAAAGCCGTCACACTACCACATAGCCTGTGCTCAGTTTATAGCAGAAAGCGGGCACCCGGCTCTGGGCAGCCTTTCCAGCTCCCGGCCTGGGAGCAGCACTGCACTTTGGCACCACCATCTTCCTGCCGCCCAGGGGATGCTCAGACCACCCCGTCGCTCCTGGGATCCTGCACCTCTCCACCACCTGAGCACCTTTAATCCAGGTGCATCCTCTACAGGAGAGAACTTAAAAGTTCAGATTTGCACCGGACCACTTCTAATACTTGGCGGTAGCCTCCTAATTGGCTCCCTCTCTGTTTGCTGCTTGTGCAACTCTGCTTGCCCCCAGGAACTTCCTCACCTCCTACTTTGCAAAAGGTGGTTGCTTTTCTACTTGCTGACTTGCAGTTTTGTTCTCTCAGACCTATTGATTGACTTCTTGGGTGTTCAGAATAATTTGATAGCTAACTATCTCTGCTCTGTCGAGGGAACAGGTGAGCTTAGGGTTCTAGCTCCTACTCCTCCAGCATCTTAACTCCTCCTCTATCTGGATGACTGTAGCCTTTGGCTGACTGGCCAACATCCCTCCGGACTACCACCTCAGGTCCTGAGCCAGAACCACTGAGCTAAGATACTCTCGAATTCCTCACCTATAGAAACTGTGAGATGATAAACATTAGCTATTCTAAGGTATTAAGGTTTGGGGTAATTTGATATGCAACCCTAGGCAATTATACAATACACATGGCTTCTCAGGGGACTTAGAGCATCAATCATGCACAGTTAGATGCCATCTTTGTCTACCAGAAAACCCAAATCTTAACCACTTTGATGGAACAATGAGCAGATTTTAAGACATAAGCTCAAACACAAATTAAGAAAACATTATCAAATGACAGTACAAATCTTTCCCCTGGAAAATCTTTCTTTTTCTTCTCCTCCCCATCTTTGCCTGTCTAAACTCTGCTCATCCTCTATGGCTGGAAAGTTTCTATTCCCAGCCCCAATCCAGCATACTGTGAGAATGTAGTAACTTCCTCTTTCTTTGTCTTTTTCCATTGTAATTTTCATTTTGTTTGAATATATATAAACACAATGATGTGGATATTATTTTCCTTTCAGACAATAAGAAATAAAAGTTAGCAGCACAGGCTTTGCAGTTAGGTTTCTTGAGTTTGTGCTGAAGTTCCACACTTAAAAGTTGTGGCCTCTTCACTCTAGGGAGCAAATTGAGGGTTGTTGGAGGGAAGGTGGGTGGGGGGATGGGTGAACTGGAGGATGAGCATTAAGAAGGGCAATTGAAGTAATGAGCACTGGGTATTGTATGCAACTGATGAATCATTGAATTCTACCTCTGAAACTAGTAATGCTATATATTAATTAAATTGAATTTATTTAAAAACATTTTTAAAAATAAAAGTTGTACAATTTCATGCAGATCACTTACCCTTTGTGGATCTATAAGATGGGCTTTACATATGCCAATGGTTTAGGGTTGCTATGAGGATTCAAGCATGCAATACATGTAGTTTTTGGCAAAGAAAATTCCCAATAAACATTTATTATTTGAAAACTATTATTACCGGACGGCTCCAAGTAAGCCTGTCACTGCGCAATTAAACCTTGGCATAATTACTAAGCTTAATGCTTATTAGATCTTGGAAAAAAGTTAGTGAGCTCTCCAAGCTTCAGTTTCTTTATATGTAAATTAGAGATAAAATAAACTCTCACTGGGCCTTGGGAGGATAAAACATTATA
Organism: Canis lupus familiaris; assembly: GCF_011100685.1. Classification (NCBI taxonomy): domain Eukaryota; kingdom Metazoa; phylum Chordata; class Mammalia; order Carnivora; family Canidae; genus Canis; species Canis lupus. The sequence goes on along the minus strand of NC_049256.1, from coordinate 13,514,407 downwards.
TAATAAATGTAAAACACCTAACACACAGCCTGACAAATGGTAGGCGGGCAACAAATGTTCATTGCTTCCTTTCCTCTCAGCTTCTTAAAGTAGATACTGTGCAGAGCGGCTGGGGGCTGGGTGCTAAATCATGCTAGATGCAGAAAAGGAAAATGTGTTTTAGGCTTTGTATGTTGAACTGAGTTGGGCATAAACTGAAATAGCTTTCTATGACTTAAATGTTGAACATGCCTGGTTCAGATCTGCAAGTCACTTTTCCAATCGTGTTGAATAGCACAGGTAATGTTAAGCCTTATTTATTTTGATTTTGTACTTTCTACATGGTTGATTTTCAATATAGTTGCTATAATTAATGACATGATGTGAAATCTGAAGGTTTTGCTATTTCTAATTCATGTTCAATGTATAAAAGGATGACATATACTTGGATATATCTTTGTGTGGCAAACTGCTGGGCTCTATCACTTGCAAAGTGATCTCAGAGGCGCATACCATGGGCCTAATCCCATTTGAGCCCCATGTACAACAGCAAGATGTAGAGAGAGGGGCATCAGTCTAGGTAGTAGAGAACCAGAACTAGAACTTTCTGTTCTCTTAACTATCTAGATGTCTGATTTAGATGTCACCTCTTTCCAGAAAAGCAGGATATTGTGGGGGAAAGCAGAGTTGGAAAGACTCATCTTGGAATCATGGCTTTACCTCTTCATAGTTCTATGATCCTGCTGAGCTTTAATTTCCTATAAGCTGGAGGCAATCCTATCTAAATCAGAAGCTTGTGATTTTGACACAAGCTTGTGACTTTGACATAAACACGCATAGCTTCTGGTATATATCAGGTATTGTTTAACACGATTTGCTTTGCTTTTCTTCTCTGAGCCTCAGTTTCATCACCTGTAAAATGAGCCAATTGGATTAAGTCCCTCCTAGTTCTAATGTTCTATTATTCTAGATGTTATACTGTTAAATGAGATATTAGATCTAAGCACTTGCTCATGGTAGGTAATGAAGTGCTACCACTGGATGAAATAAAAATAAAAACATATTGTGATGGTGGAAGGGGAAAAACACAAAAATTCCTAAATGTATGTGTCTAAGAGGAAGGCCTGCCCAATATAGATTCAGAAGATATTTTATTTGCATTCTGTTGTGTCTACAGATGGCCTGATGACAGTGATCAGATCACAGGGTATTAGTCAGAGACTCTGTCTAGTAAATAATGGCAGAACAGAGCCAGGAACATCAACCCAGCTGGCAAAGTCACCCTTTCTGCAAAAATAAAGCATGGTTGACCTCTATGTCTTAGCCCAAACTGTGTCTGATTATTCCCTACATTTGTTAGAATCAACTATACCGAGATATAAAGAATTTACTTATGTTTTAAATTCAGACAGAGAAAATTAAAGGTAATAAAGCTGAGGAACTTGATTAAGGTTAAAAGAAACGTACGTGTGTGTGTGTGCACGCTAATGCGTATAAAAAAGATTTCAAGGATATTCACTGGTTGTAGAGTGTTTATTTTTGGATGATGTAGAGAGTTTTGGTGTGTTGTTTGTCTATATTTTCTAAAATTTCTATAGTTATTATGTGTTATGTCTGTAGTGAGAGGGAGAAATGAATTTTGAAAATAAGAAGTTCCCATGAGGGTTTAGGCAGATTGTCTTTTTCTCCACCCCCACCCCCAACTCTGCAATTCAGCCTAAAGGACAGAGATGATCTACCATCCGATAGTGATAGTTTTTCAAATAAATAAAGGTGAAAATCACTTGAAAAAGTTGAATCTGGGGCACCTGGGTGGCTCAATGGTTAAGCATCTGCCTTTGGCCCAGGTCATGATCCTGGGGTCCTGGGATCAAGTTCCTCATCCAGCTCCCTGAGGGGAGCCTGCTTCTCCCTCTGTCTATGTCTCTGCCTCTCTCTCTGTGTCTTTCATGAATAAATAAATAGAATCTTTTCCTAAAAAAAGAAAGAAAAAGTTGGATCTAAGAGTATAACTACATAAAATGCCTTCATTGTCACATTTGTATCTTACTATATTGAGATTCCACCTTCGAATATGTCGAAATAGAGGAATCATGTGTGACTGCACATCTTTCCTAGTATTGCCACTGTCGCCAATATAATATAGGACCACAAGATGTAATAGGATGAATCAAAAGGTTCAAGATCGTTAATTCTGGCTTCATTCTTAACAGCTGTATGAGCTTGGGAAGTTACTTGATTATTGGAAACATGGATTACTTCATCTTTAAAATGAGAATAAACAACAAATACTTCCACAAATTTCTCTTTCTGGTACTAAACAAGATAATAAACACTAAGCCCCTGACATATGAAATGAGAGTCCTCTTCCCCTTCTCATTTCCCTTTGCAATTTCTGTGTGCATGTCCAGATTATTGAGCTAGCATAGGATAGGGCGGCTAATGTAAAAATCAGTCTTGGGAGATAATGTTTGGAGTGTGGTTTTGCTTTCCAGAGACAAGAACTGAATTGGGCTAAGCCAACTAGTTTTTTCTCTGCCTGTCATCGATCAAATGGTACATAATTCAGTCACCAAATAGTACATAATTAACTAAATGTAACAAAAGATCTTACTGAGTAGTTTCAAAAGAAAAGTAAGGTCTATTTTTAACAGCTCTAGCTGGATCTCTTTTCTTCCCCTTCTTTTGCAACATTCTGTTAGAGCCTACAGTTCTGTGAAGAGATTGAACTGCATTGAGATTATCTAAAAGAAAATAAAAACTTGTTTTCTTTAGATGATCTTGTGTCAACTCAAAATTTGCTTCTTATAAAAACACAAGTCAGAATTTGAAATAATAATTGGTAACTTCAAACATTTGGTTTATGTAAATATTTCAAACGGCCTATTAATTTTAAGTACTAGTGCTAGAGAGAAAATATTGTCCTTACAGTCAAAATCTTTAATTTACAAAATAAATGTTTCCTTTATACCATCTCCCAGTCTTCCAAGAAAATACAAAAGGAAAATTAAAGGCCCAGTGGAACCACATATTTAGACATAGTTGTAAAGCAGTCAGTGACATTATTATATAGAAGTCTCTCTATCAAGCCTTATACCTATAGAATTTATTCCCTGCTGGTCATCTATGCTTGGACGTTCTATAGGGTCTCCAAATTCAGTATATTTGAAATTGAGCATATCTTTTTTCCCCTCCAGCTTGATTTTCTTTTTATATTCTCTCTGTCAATGAACAGCCTCACCCTCTACCCAGTGGGTCCACATAAGACATATGGAAGTACCCCTCCCTCACTTTCCGTCTACTCACCCTACCACCACATAATCTGGAAAGAACTCTCTTAATATTCCAAGATCCCTCACTCTTATTGAAGTCACTATGTCAGTACCACCCCCCACTCCCACTTTATTTATTTTAAGATTTTATTTATTTATTCATGAGAGACACACACACACATACACACACACAGAGAGAGAGAGAGAGAGAGAGAGGCAGAGACACAGGCAGAGGGAGAAGCAGGCTCCATACAGGGAGCCCAATGTGGGACTCAATCTCTGGGCCCCAGGATCATGCCCTGGGCTGAAGGCAGGTGCTAAACCACTGAGCCACCCAGGGATGCCCCCCTCCCACTTTAAAAAATATTTTATTTATTTATTTGAGAGGGAGAGAGGGAGAAAGCATAAGCAGGTGGGGGGGAGGGGCAGAGGGAGAGGGACAAGCAGACTCCCTGCTGAGCGAGGAGCCCCATGGGGGCTCAATCCCAGGACCCTGAGATCATGACCTGAGCCAAAGGAAGATGCTTAACTCAAGTGCCCTATCAGTTAGCTCCTTTTTCACACAGTCTTTATGTCTTGTTGAGATCATTGCAGGTGCTTCACTTTCTTTCTTTAAAAAAAAAAAAAATTATTTATTTATTCATGAGAGATACACAGAGAGAGCAGAGACATAGGCAGAGGGAGAAGCAGGCTCCATGCAGGGAACCCCATGTAGGACTCAATCCCAGGACTCCAAGATCATGACCTGAGCCAAAGGCAGATATCTGCTCAACCATTGAGCCACCCAGGTGCCCCACTGCTTCTCTTTCTATACCTCTAATCTCACTCCCTCTAATCTGACCTCTATTTCTGTGGTCTTGATACAAACAGATCTCACAACAGCTCTCCTCTGTGTTAGATAATTTAGTGCCTTCTGTATCAGGTTTGACTTGGTTAAGCCTACTTACTAAGTATGCTCATGCCTTGGCTACCAACTGCTATTCTAGTCTCTTCTCTTGCCATTCCCCATATTTTCCAATAATTTCCAATATTTTCCAATTTCCTTTTCATTCTGTAACATGGTTCCCCTAACATATCATACTCCTAATGTGTCCATGCCTTGTCACAAGCCATTTCACACAGCTCTGAATGTTTTTTTTTTCTCCTACTTAAGTCTAAGGCAAAGGTTGACTAACCATCATCTCATCATGGACTTGGACACTAAAGTGAAAACACATCTACCCTCTCTCCCCAACATACATGCGTACACTAACCTATCTCTGTCTGATATGGGTGCCTTCCTCTGTGTTTATAAAACTCACAGCCCTCCCAGCATTTATCTTTTGGTTCTGAAATCATTTACTTATTTATCTGTCCCTATATTAGATGATTAACTCCTTGAGGCCTAGGGATTTGTCTATTTTATGAATTCCCAGAATATGGTTAGTTGTCAGCAAATAGTGAATATAAATGAATATAATCTTGGGTTTTTATTCTATTTAATTTATTTACCTCTCTTGGCTCTATTTTTCTCATCTACAAATGTAAAGAATTAGGGGCACCTGGGTAGCTAAGTCGGTTAACCATCTGCCTTTGTGTCAAGTTGTGATTCTAGAGTCCCAAGATTGAGCCCCATGTCAGGCTCCCTGCTTCTCCCTCTGCCTCTCACCTCTCTCTCTCTCTCTCTCTCTAATACATATAAAATCTTTTAAAAAGAAAAGAAAAGAATTTTAAAAGTAAAGAAGGAGACTAGTCAGTGGGTTTCAAATTCTAGACTTCATACTATTTACATCAAAGCATCTGGGAGCTGCAAAAAGAAGACAAAAACAACCCCTTAAAAATAGAAGGAAATCCAGATTGCCACACCCGACTCCCTAAAATTCTGATCAGTGCATCTGAGTCAGGGCTGTAAAATGTATGTTTCTGATATCTAACAAAATTGGGAATGAATTGGCCCAGAAACTGTCCCAGCTTTAGAAATCCTTCCAAGGCTTTGTGTTTTCTACAGATTGCTAATTTTTTTCTTTTTTCTTTTTTTTAAGATTTTATTTATTAATTTGACAGAGAGAGCACAAGCAGGGGGAACAGCAGAAGGAGAGGGAGAAGCAGGCTCCCCGCTGAGCAGGGAGCCTGATACAGGATGCAGGGCTCAACCCCAGGGTCTGGTTTCAGGACCTGAGCCAAAGGCAGACACTTAACTGACTAACCACCTAGGCACCCCTCCACCCCCCGCAAATTTCTTAATCTCGTATGCAAGGTCTCTTTCCTTGAACTCTGCTTTTTCCTTCAATCTCAGATGTCACCTTCACCTTCTTGTTACTTTTTTGATCTGGCCCTACTGAATTGTTTCTGGGAAGACCTATATGTACTAGCTTTTTCTGTTGGGAAGCCCCACTACTATGCTAATCCTGAGATGAAACTCAGTCGTTAAGTCCTCCACAAAGAATTCTCTGAATTCTTTCCTTTCCCAACTTTCAGATCCTGTGTTTGCTTCTATTAGAGTACTTTGTACTACATTATATGTGTTGTCTTTGAGCTTCTTGAAGACACAACAGTTACTTCATGAATGTTCTTTGTTTTCCTTATTGCGGCAATCTACCATTCCTTAGACGAATACTTATTGAGAAGTATGATTTAAAGTGGATTTTCCCAAATCGATTTCCTCATTCCTTGGTAAATGCTGACTTATGTCAGTCACCACCTGGAAGCCACAACCCGATAAACTAGGGTTTGCTGTAAATCCAGAGGAAATCAGTACAGTGGAGCTAATGTTTTGAGACAGTTTGCAGGATGAAAATTACCAGCAGTCCAACCTTAAAGAAAATTCTTTGGGGATTTTTGGCAGCTGTATTTTAAAAAACCAAAGTTTTGTTGTTTTTTCTTGTTCTTGTGTTTTCAGACTGTCTCACTTTTTCAAGGAGCTTAGAAATCTGAATTAGGAATAAATGGTGGCAGAGAGGACCAGAGATGGGACAGGGTGGCCCTGCTATTTTCCACTGGAACCTTGACAAAACTAAAGCATATTTAACACAAGAGCTAAACCTTACTAAATGCATATTAGATACTTGACATTTTGCTTAGTGTTTTATGTTTATTTGCTCAGTGTTTCCAAATGTTAGTCATTCCTACATCACTTTTATGGATTTTGCTCCATCAAAGTGTCATCTATTATTTACTTAATGTTACTCCTTAAATAGACTTCAGTTAGCCTACTTTTCCCCCCTTGGTTTAAGCAATAGTCCCTAAGTATGAAGTCTAGTTATATAGCTTTATATTTTCTTTCTTTCTTTCTTTCTTTCTTTCTTTCTTTCTTTCTTTCTTTCTTTCTTTCTTCTTTCTTTCTTTCTTTCTTTCTTTCTTTCTTTCTTTCTTTCTTTCTCTTTTTTAAAGATTTTATCTATTTTTTCATGAGAGACACACAGGGAGAGGCAGAGACATAGGCAGAGGGAGAAGCAGGTTTCCTGTTTCCTGATGTGGGACTCAATCCCAGGACCCTGGAATCATGCGGAAGGCAGATTCTCAACCATTAAGCCACCCAGGTACCTATAGCTATATATTTTCATATATATTTCTTTAATTTGCATTTTTCTAAAACATGATGAAAACAGATACATTATTATTATAAAATAGTTCATAAGTATTACCTGCAAATCATATATTGGACCAGAGTTCGTGAAATACATTTTGTTCCACTTAATCCTCAAAATAACTGTTTGGGTTAGGAACTCTTATTCTCATTTGCATTCAAAAGGGAAAAGCCAGAGATTTAAGAACTTGCCTAATGTCATAAACTATGAAAGGGAAATCATAGTGTGAAATCAGATCCGTTCCTCTGAAGCCCAGCCCCAAAACATGATATTCTTCAGTCAGTCCTGGAAAAGACTGCATTCATAACCTTGATTTTGTATAGGCCACAACATCACTTTGTAAAAATATGAACAGGTATGAAAGTGACCAAAAGTAAGTATAAAAAAATTAAAATACAGTTGACCCTTTAACAACACAGGTCCACTTATATGTGGATTTTTAAAAATAACTACAGTACAGCTCTGTAAATGTATTTTTGTTCCTTTATGACTTTTTATTGTAATGATTTTACACCTTTATTTGGCAGAGAGATAAAAAGAGAACATGCAAGCAAGGGGAGCCACAGAAGGAGAAGCGACTCCCTGCTGAGTAGGGAGCCTTACCTGGGGCTTGAATTCATGACCCTGAGATCAAGACCTGAGCTGAGATCAAGAGCTGGGCATTTAACTGACTTAGCCACTCAGTTGCCCTGGTCATCTTTAATTTGTAAAAACCTAAGTTTTCAAATAGTTCCCCTTTTTTGAGTGAGAAATGCAGGGAATGCACACACAGTTTAAATTGGCAATGTGCTTTTATTGTAATCTTGCTGCACATTAACTGGTACCAGGGTTTCATTTTAAAGTAGCCTGGTAGAAGTCTTCTATCTTTTCTCCACAGGAGGAAAATAAAAACACAAGCCCTTTGTCAAAGAGTGGCAATATATGCACCAAGATTACAAATGTATCAACATAATACGTGGAACATGACATTTTGGAATAAAATGTTTTAAGGCAAAATTATACTCAGATTATATTAAATATTAAAATGATCACCATGAGTTCCACACATTGTCCTGGAAACAGCTTAGGGATAAAAGGGAGTCCAGAATATTCATCATTTTTTTTCATCTTCCTACCTTACAGTTGCATCAGGGGTAACAAAGGTGTGAAACTCAGAAGAGCCTGAGAATATATATGGACTAAGAGCCTTTAATGACACAAGGGGGTTTTTCAATAACTGAAACATTTACTGACCAACTTGAAAAATACATTTAACTAAAATACCTAAAATATCCTTAACTTTAGGATAAGCAGGCAGGAGAGGGGCACGCAGCCAACATTGTTGTCCTTCTGGGCTTTTTTCTAGAGTTCAAAGGTAATTAAACAATAGCACTGTCCAACACTCAAAAAAGGAATGAGGCTGAAACTTTTCAAGTCTCTTTGTTATGTAACAACAGGGTGCTCAGGACGCCATGGAAATGCAAATATTTTAAACTGAAGTAAGTATTAGTAATATGGCTGACCCATCTGTGATGAATACTTCAAAGTAGCCATTTCTCAATTTCCTTTTTTGGGATTGACTGCTGCTTTTTATTTATTTTATTTTATTTTTATTTTTTTATTATCATCTATAATGTCTCTGCAGTACAAATCCACATGCCCTCCAGTGTAGTTCCATGGAACTAGATATTTTCAAATTTTGGTGAGCCTAAAAATTATTAGGAGCATGATAAAAATGAGCATTTTTACTCCACTACGCCAGAACTTTTAATCTACTAAGTGTGGGGAAGGCATTTTAAACATGGCTTCAGTGATGCTGCTGTCAATGGGCCCAGACCCCCGCTGAAGACTTGCTTTAGTGGTCTGAACAAGCCCTGTCAGTTCCCTCTATGTCTTCTTGTTTTATAATGTCCTCCTCATCCTAACTCCAATTAAAATCCTATCAGCAATCAATTCTCAGCTCAAACCATGCTTCTGAGACAGCCTTGATCTGACTACTCCTATCAGGGATATCAGAGCTTCTGTAGCAGATACAGATGCATCTTCAAACTCAGACTCAGCCACCCACCAGCAGAAGCTTACTGAGCCTGCATTCCCCAAAATGTACTTCTTAATCTATGGGTCAGTATTGTACTGTATGAATATTTTATATACCCTAAAATATACACAAAAGATGTAGTTAACAGATAAATTAAAGATGATAAGTAGACAAGTAATTTTTTGTTTATTTGATTAAAAGTTTGGCATATCATACATTAGGGATGTATTAGGATACAACATAGACTTTTTGATGAAGCAAAAATAACAATGTGCTTCAGTATTTAAAAACATTTTAAGTGAAAAAAATCTTAATTAATCATTTTAGTATATAGTGATTCAGAGGGTTAGTTTTAACTTCAGTTTTTTCCAACACTGATTTTAATAGCTGTTGTAGGTGAAAACCTAGAAAACTGTATAGGTTTTAGGAGAAGGATGTTATTGAGGGTACTTACTAAATTATGGTGTCAATTCTGCAATCTCTCATACACCGATTTTCATAATGGATTTTGTTGAATTCAGTAAAATAATATCTTCCCCAATACTAATAATTTCTCACAAGCTACAGTGCATTTTTTAAAAAATATATTTTTAAATAGGTGATTATTCATAAGGTACAATATTCAGATGTGAAAAAGTGAAAAGTCTCCCCTCCACTTCTGTTTCTAGTCACTGGTTCAACTCCCACAGAGGGAAAAAATTCTATTCCTATATGAGCATATGAAGCATACATATATATTTTTTTGACCCAGTTTACACTCACTACTATACAGAATGAGGAAGGACATGGTTTCCTATACCATATTCTCCACATTCCTCAGCCTAATTTGATCAGAATTCCAATAGTAACCACTTGATACTGTAACTATGCAAATTTGGTTCATGGGCCATGGAGTCCTCAAAATTACTCCTATTTTCTTACACAACTTTTTTTTTTAAAGTCAGTAACTGCTAAGAGATGCACTTAATTTTGTGTTGGCCTCAGTATTTAGCAAAAATCTCCTTTTAGGAGTTGGCCTTGTCCTTCGGGAGGATGCATAGCTGACTGTCTCTTTCAGTATCATTTTTTTTTGGCAACTCCAAAATTGTACTAGATCAAGGATAATGATTGTATTATCAGATAAACATCATGATATTCATCATATCATCAAACCTATTCAGATTGACAGTTGTCAGTATTAACAATGCGATGGTAATGCTAATTTATCAAATAAACCTTACATTTGTATTTTTTTGTTTACATTGGAGTCTGAGTTACTTTAGACCCCCTTCCTATCTGAAGTGAAACAGTGATTGGCACTTTCCCTCTGGGCTCTACCATCCCCTAGGGCCTCGTGTCATCTACAACCAGCCAGCAAAAAGAAAAGGAGCATGGAGACTAAACCATAAGAGGCTCTTAACCACAGGAAACAAACTGAGGGCTGCTGGGTGGGGTAATTGGGTGATGGGTATTACTTGATGTAATGAGCACTGGGTGTTGTATGCAACTGATGAATCACTAAATTCTACCCTTGAAACTAATAACACAGTGTATGTTGAATAAATTGAATTCAAATAAAAATAATAAAATAAAACAAAATTAAAAAAAAAAAAGAGCGTAGAGAAGGTACACCCGCCTCTAAAATACCTTGGCTTGGAAGTGACACACTAATTCTGTTGTCATTCCATTGGCAAGAACTGATTATAGGCACTACCAAAGGTATAAGAGGGTGTGGGAAGTATAATTCCTGGCTGGATAGGAATTTCTCAAAAGAACTCCACACTATGAAAAGGAGGGGCACACGATTTGATAGGCATATAAGTGTCTGCTGCAAATAATTCAGACATATTGTTAATATCTGAATATTTAATTTAATTTAATTTAATTTAATTTTTTTGAATATTTAATTTTAAAGAAAGGTAAATAAATATTTGGGATATAAATTGAAGTGAAAAAATCTCACTAAAATGTGAGTTCCATAAAGGCAAGTTTCAGTTTGTTTTATTGACTGCTGGAGTCATACCTGGCTAGTACTTGGCAGTCTACCGGTGCTCAATAAATATTTGTTGAATGACCAACAGAATGAATGTGCTTTGTGTGTTGAAATTCTATTAATCCACCAAGACATTAATGTATTGTATAACAAAAGTAAAGTGCTGCAAATAGATTGATCATGAACACAATTTTACGTACAGAAATAGACGTTGAAGACTTTCTGATAGTTGAATAATAGGGAAATAGACAGATAGTACGAATATTAGAGTGGATAATATCTAGGAGAATACCTTAAATGTACAAAAACATTTTAAATAACCTTACATGACAGAATAATAAATTAAATTATTTCTTTTTTTAATTCAATTATTTCTAATTCCAGTAGTCCTAGGATTGGTACGCCAACATTCACAATTGTATACAAAGAACTATATTAGATTTTTTGCTATTTTATGCCATGTAGATCATTACTTTTTGAGAAAAAGTCCAATTTGGGAATTCTTCAATCTTTTGAGAGTAACTTAAAAATGGAACGCTAACTTTCCTAGTTCAAATTTCATGTAAAGAACAAACTCCAAAGATATATAAACCACATCTATGATAACTCACTTTTGATCTGGGCAACATAAAGACTATAAAGAGTAAGGGGGAAGGAGAAAACACAAGAAAGAAAAGAGATAAAATATTCTATTCTCAATGATCCCATTTCAAAATGTCAGTTGTAATAAGAATAGTTTTTTTTCTCTTTAATAAAGAGAATCCTTCCTCTACCCCATATCATCCAGAAAATTCACTTAGGGTGGATCACAGATTTAATGTGAATGCTAAAACTACAAGGCTTTAAAAAAACAACAATAGCACAGAAAAATACCTTCATAATGTTCAGGATGGCAAAAATTTGTTAAAGGATAAAATCATAATCATAATAAAAAAACAGATTTCATCAAAATTAAAAACTTCTACTTATTAAAATATACCACTAAGAAAGTAAAAAAGCAAAGCATAAACTGGCCGAATATATTCATAATACATATGCACAATTGACCCTTAAATGTGGGTTGCACTGCGTGGGTCCACTCATTGGTGGATTTTTTTTGATAAATACAGTGCTGTAAATGTATTTTCTCTTCCTTATGATTGTTTTAATAATGTTTTCTTTTCTTCAGCTTACTTTGTTATAAAAATACAGTATATAATACATAGGACGTATACAAAATATGTGCTGGTTGATGGTTTATCAATGGTAAGTCTTCTGGTCAACTGTAGGCTATTAGTAATTTAGTTTGGGGGGAGTCAAAAGCTATAGACTGCTTTTTGACTTCATAGGCAGTACTTGCCCCAACCCTTGTATCGATTCAAGGGTCAATAGTAGTTGTGTAGGGTTGATTTTCCTTCCCATTTTTTGGCCAAATATTTCAATATTACCCTGTTTTGCTTTTATAGTTGAAAAAAGATACGTAGATCTCCAACATTGTCTCTCTGTTCAGTCCTAACATTTCAGAAGTACTACTTATTTATTTACTTTTTTTTAAAAAAGATTTTATTTATTTATTCATGAGAGACACAGAGAGAGAGGCAGAGACATAGGCAGAGGGAGGAGCAGGCTGAGGGGAGCCTGATGTGGGACTTGATCCAGGACCTGGGATCACGACCTGAGCCAAAGGCAGACACTCAACCACTGAGCCACCCAGGTGTCCCTCAGAAGTACTATTTCCCACCATTATTCATTCTGTGGTTTTTTATGAGTGTAGGGGTCTAATTGTTTACTGAAATATTCCTTAAAATATTAAAAATGGTATTAGCCATGAACTGATTTTCATGAGCTAGGCTCTCAACCCTTGCCTCTGCCAGCTTAGTCCCAGAGGGTGGTACTGAAAGTTTTTAGGAAAACAGATTTGTTTGGGAAAATGAGGAGAATTCTTTCCCAAGCACCTGTGATTTGCTTATGCTAATTGGGTCATGGCTGATGCTGGCTGTGTGTGAGCCGAATCTATAATCGACTCCCTCATATGTCCTTATGTGAAAGTAGGAGTTATTAATTGATTGGAATTCTCTCATTGTATTTTCACATAATTTTTCCCCTTTCTGTTTCTCATCCCCTCATCTTCTCTGTCTCTGAGTCACAATACATGGCAAAGCAGATGCTTGCTGGGGGCAAAGGCACAAAAAAGGTTTGGAAGACTGCATGCAGGTAAATTGCTGGCACCAAGAATGCTACTTTGTGTACTGAGAATTGCCCTGTTCCTATGGCACACTCTGGAAATGGAAGGTTACATTTTATGGTCATCTACCTACGGATGAAATTGGCAGGCTGGCTATCTCCATAATATTTTTTCTCTTAATCTGCCTTCACCCTCTCCTTCACACAGAATGTTCCTTGTATTAAACACAGGTTTGGAGAGCCTGCGTGTGAGCAATTACAGGTCTAAAATGGAGTGTGTGGGAGGTTAGGAGGGAAGGCTTGGTAGTTAGCTTGTCATCCGTGAGTGAAGCACAGCATGCTGCTTCCTGGATAGAATTTTAGAGGAAAGAAAAAAAAAAAAAGACAAAAAGCAAGTATTTGTTGAGGGTGAGGACTTGAGTGCCATGAAAGTAAGGCTAGAAAGTATATATGAAAAGTGTCTTCTGAAGCACTTCTCAGAGACAGAGTTCTGGAAATTACATGTATCGTACTTGGTTAGGACATACCCTATGAAGATGAATGTGGCTGGCTGGTCCTAGCAGGACTCTGAGGGGCAAATGGGAGGACATCATATTGGTGAATAGAAAAGTTATAATCCATTTGGCAATCATACCTCACATGGGGATCAGGTTGCTTTCCAGTCACCATTTCTACCTCAGTTCTTATGGGGACAATTTGACCTCTAGGTCCTGTTATGAGCTACATCTAAGACCATGGCATGAAGGTCTCAGGGGACAGACCAAAAGAAGGAAGACAACCAGGCATCTGCTCCTAGCAAGACTCCTAGAAACCCCATGGCCAGGCTTTCAGTGAGTGGTTCTCAAGGTAGGTGTCTCTAGCATGGGGCTTAGGTGGGTATCTACAGCCACCTTCCATTGAGTCTGGTCAGAAGCAGGAGTGTGAATGGAAACTGGTTTAAGAGTTAGTCAACCAAAAAATGTAAGCACTGGATTAGGCAGTAAGCATCTAAAGAAGGAAGGGGAAAGGTATCTCAACTGAGATATAACTCAGAGCTAGTTTCTTGAATATGTTGAGAGCAGCTTTTGGACTGAGGTCAATTAAGTTCAGCAAAGTAAACATTGGTCACTTATTCTATACTTCTACTTTTAAGCAGAATAAAAATTCAACAATCACAGAGTATCATAAATTAAAGAGCTCTTCTAAGAATGGTATTGTTTAGCGGCCCTCTAAATCTAGGTAAAAGGTTAATAATGCTCCTCAATAGCACACAAAATCCCTCCTGCTGTTGTTTTCTTTTTGCTTTTGCTTTTTAAATTTCTTCTATTTTATGGGAGATATAGCAAAATTGATAATGTTCTTCCATGTCCTGCACCTGTTTGTATTTGAAAATTGTTTTTGCCTGCCCCTCCCTTTGGCCTTCAGCAGCCTCTTATTTTCAATTAAAGATTTGAATTCCTTAAAGATCCTAGAAGGTTCTACTTTCCAGATCTTTAATTGTCAAAAGTTCTTTCCCTGAATCCTGAGAATCTCTTTGTAATGGAGATTTAAGCATTTTCATTCCTTGAGTTCAATAGAGACATTTACTAAATCTTAATGCTCCTACTCTATACCAAGGATGATACTAGGCACCCAGAAAAATGGTATTTAAGGAAATCAGTGCTCTCTAGGTAGGAAACAGACACCTAAGTAATAATGAAACAAAAGCATCAATGACTAATCAATAATAATAAATAATATACTGAACACTTTATAAGCACACTTCCATTAATGCTCAAAAATCTCTATGAATTTAGAGCTAGGGTTATATCCATTTTGATGAGAACCCTGAGGGCAGCCAGGGTGGCTCAGCAGTTTAGCGCCACCTTCAGCACGGGGCCTGGTCCTGGAGTCCCAGGATGGAGTCCCATGTTGGGCTCCCTGCATAGAGCCTGCTTCTCCCTCTGCCTGTGTCTCTGCCTCTCTCTCTGTCTCTGTCTCTGTCTCTCTCTCTCTCTCTCTCTGTGTCTTTCATGAATAAATAAATAAAATCTTAAAAAAAAAAAGAAATGATGAGAACCCTGATGCTTAAAGACACGAAGCCATTTATGTGAGCTCTTGCAGCTAGTAAGTAGTGGAAGTTGAATAATATAATAGGATAAAGGCTATAAAGTAAGCATGAACAGAACGCTGTGGTAAAAGGCTAGAAAAGTCAGGCAAAGCTTCACAGAGAAGGCAACATTGGGTTGGGTTTTGCATGAAACACAGGGGAGGAAATAGCATGAGCACATTCTGTGCTGGTGACCGTAGTCAATGACTTGCAACTGATCAAGTGTTACCAAATGTCCTTGTCTCTTGGGGCCATGTCAAGAAGTCCCAGAGGCTTAGAGTTTAGGTGTAGAGTATATTTAACTCAGAGCTATAGATCAAAGAGTCAGCTATTCTTACAGATTTCATAGGGTGGGCAAGAGAAGATGTTTGAAAGAGAGGGTTTAAATGAATTCCTCTCCATTTCCAAATACAACTTGAAAAGATTCTTAGCTACTAACTGTGGCATTCATCAGTTGTCAAGAGCAGCATTTCCCTTCGTTGGACAAGACTGAGAAGATGCTATATAATGAAATGAGTAGATCACCTGGTTCTAATGCCAAGAGTAATTTAAAAAGATAAAAGAGGGGAAATTTGTGAGCAGGAGCCATACAATTAATTGCCTAGTGACTTTAGTCAATTGGTTACCTTTTAATATACTTTCCCTTTTGAAGGAAATTTAATTCTCTGAGGATTTTGACGATCTTGGAGAAAAGAAAC
This sequence comes from Canis lupus familiaris, assembly GCF_011100685.1. Lineage (NCBI taxonomy): Eukaryota > Metazoa > Chordata > Mammalia > Carnivora > Canidae > Canis > Canis lupus. The sequence continues at coordinate 13,498,672 of NC_049256.1, read as the reverse complement.
CTAGTATAGCAGAGAGGGCATAGGTGTGTGTGGTAACAGGAGTTGGGTTCCGGTCTCCACCTTCTCGCTATAAGCTGTGTGATCTGATAAGCTGTGTGATCTGGGCATGTGGTGGAACCACCTTGAACTTCACCATATCTAGAAGTGTTGATTTCATTATGAATGTTTCCTTCACTACCTGTAGGGTTGTTGGAGTCAGAAATACTTGAATTCAAATCCTGACTTTACTGCTTTCTAAATGTGTAGTCTTTTCTGATCTGTGAAATAAGCATCATAATTCCTCTCTCCCAAAGTTTCTTTGAGGATTAATGGATCCAAAGCATATGCAAAGGGTAGCACCCATACATAGCCCAGTCCTTTTTATAAAAAGTCCATTTGCACCTTTCCAATGCTGTGGATTTATTTAAGGGAAGGACCTAGATAGAGAAAGATACCCAGGCAAGAATAGCTGCAAGATGTGTTACTTTACTGTAAAACAGGAGGTCACTAGTTCTGAGTCCTGGTTGCACAGTTGAATCACCAGGGACAATTAAAATGATCCCCAAAGTATAGAGCTCACCACCAAAGATTCTGATTTAATTGGTCTGCTGTGGGACTCCAGTCTTGAGTCCATAAAAGCTCACCAGGTGTTTCTAATATGCACTGGATCCAGTCATTGCTTCTCAAAAGAACATAAATTACTGGAAAATCTTGTCCAAATGCAGGTTCTGCTTTTCTAGGTCTGGGGTGCCTGAGATTCTGCATCTCTAACAAGCCCCGAGAAGGAGCCCGTGCTGCTAGTTCCCGGCCACCCTCTGAATAGCATGTGATTAACAATCCTTAAGAGTGGTTCTTACCTATTCATCAGAATAGCCTATTAGCTCTTTGAAAATGTAGCTCTGGGACCTGGGTCTGTCCCTCACAAATTCTGTTTCACTTGGTTTCAGGAGGGGCCAAGAGAATCACCGTCTATAATGTCCCTTCCAACATGAAAATCCTGATGTTAGTTTTGTGATCTTATAATAGGACTTCTCTCCCAATGCAATTGTTCAGTAAAAATATTACAGACCGAAGTTGAGTGTGTGAGTCATCATTGTCAGAAACCCAGAAGGTGGGTGATGTCGGGACATGGCTGCTCTCTATGCCAGGTGTATTTTTAACAGCAAGAATCCTCCCTTTGAGTTCATGGAGACCCTCACAGAATTCCCTCTCGGTAAGCACGTTTTACTGGTGATGGAGCACTCACAGATTAATTGGAAGAGTATCCTTCACTGATGGATGATGAACAGGGTGACCCTAGATTTTTTTTCTACTCTCTGCAATACATCATGCTTTCCAAAGCAGACTCCCCAAGAGACATGGACTCATCTTCCTTACCTGGGGACCAAACCAAGGAAAGATGAAGGTCCACAGAGCAACCTGCTTTATTCCACAGAGCTCATGACTGACTTTAGAAAATCTCTGGAACTTTCAGAAGAATTTGTTCCATGATAGATTGGATGGCTTTTGTCATTCTTTTGCAACCTCTGGGGTTTCTCTGGCTTTTACTAGCTAAAAGCATGTTCTTAGGGGCAGGCCTTTTGCTACTTTCCAAAAAGAATTGAAAAATAACTGTGATGGGGTAAAAAATGCTATAATTCTGGTATCATGGCCTTAGACAACCATTTTGCATGTGCTTATTAGAGAAGGAGTTGGTTTCTAAGAAGTTTCTGAATCTGAGTATAAAACTGATCCAGGATGGTAATGCGGAAAATAAAACTCAGATTTTCTTCCTTCCCCTTTTAAAAGAATTTACACCTGCAAGAACACCTGATCAGTCTGCAGAAATAACCAACATAACTTTGAGAATGAACAACTCAAAAGGGCAGTGATCGCCCACCAGTTTAGTGGGTCAAATCCCAGGTCACTCAAGTTTCAGGTGCTCAGCTCCATACTATGCTCCCAGTTGGACTTTCTTTTAGAAGAAGATGTCAGAGCAGGGGTACCTAACCTACCATGCCCCTGTCCAGGGCTGAGCTGGCCAGGTAGAGAGAGAGCTGCCATGAGCTGTGATTCAGCAGTAGCACAAAAACCCTAATTGCCTCAAATGCCTTTCCCAAGAGCCTCCTCCCACTCTGCCCCCTTTCCACTGGTGCTCAGAATCTCCACTCAAGCACATCCATCTGGTTCTGAAAGGGAGGAGTGCAGACTGTGGTTCTCAGGCCTCTGCCCACTCAGCGGAGCCTTTTATCAGGTTCAGGGGCTGGTTGTCTAGGAAAGACTGGGGAGTCTGTGCCAAGTGGAAGGAAGACACCAGGGAGGACCTGGGGCAGTGTAGTGACAAGCCCCACGTCACAGTGGCAGCAGAGGTCCAGAAAGGAGACTGGGGTACACTGGCCCTCGGTGGTGTGGCTCTGGGGAAGGCGTAGGGAAGAAAGGGGGGTTTCACTTCTCATGTGAAAAGGAGGACTATGTGGGGAGGGAGTACCAAGACAAACTTTCACTATTTTTCAATTTTGACCTGGGTTTTGATGTGACCAGAAAATAATCACTGTTTTACAATTCATGTCAAATTAAATTTTCTTTCTTTTTTTTTTTTTTCTCTAAAAAATAGGAGGTTAAACTCCTATCGGGCTACCTTCTTGTTTGGCAATGGCTTCCTTATGAAATTTCAAACAGAGGAGGGGATAGCCTTTTGCCAGCGATGTTTATTTTACTGATTTGCTGATGTGTAGCATTTCTTAGGGGGCAGACGGTTTTCAGCGCCTTAAAATCTTACTTCCTGAAGGCCTTTATTAACTTAGGAACTGGCCACTATGATGACTTCTGTTAATGGGAGAGGTGAGCTTGCCTAGGTTCACTGTGGCAGACCCACGATTTGAACCTCCGTGGTCAGGGGCCTGGGTCTGCAACTCCTGTGTCATCCTGCCTCTTATGTGAAGGAAAATGTTCCTGTTCTGGGAGGAAGGAATGAAATGGGGTTGGGTGGACTGGTCCTTAAATGTGAGCTCCTAGACTGATGTGCTGCTAGGTTATCATCATTGGAGCTCTTGCTTAAAATGCAAACTCCTAGGCTGTACACCTGGATGTCTGACTCAGGAAGGCTGGGGTTTTCAAAAAAAATCAACCTAGTTGATGTTTAGGGACCCCTCAACCTTACAATGAGTCCCAGATTCTTGGATTGGAACGTCGGTCCGATTACCTTAAAATGAACGTGCTCCCAGGAGCACTGGTGGCTTACGCTACCACCTCCCCTGCATTTTCGAGTCATTCCAGTTCTGCTGTCTACACCGCAGTCACGGATGGCGACGATTCTGACCACTCCACCCCCAAACTCCATCTGCTGACAACCACCAGGCTGCTTTGAGTCCTCTGAGCCTCCCACACCCTGCCTGCTTTCCTTCCGTGGAAGCCCGGAGCCCACAGGCTTCTTAAAGCCTTAAATGGTCTCTCCTGCAAGGCAAAGTTAACGAACTCGACTCCCCTTCTCCTCTGTGCCAATGATTACACAGCTCAGAGAGATGACCCCACCACTGAACATTACTGCTGCGCCCAGATCGAATGAATCAGATGCAGTCACATTTAAACATGGGACTGGAGCCCGGACTGAGCCTCAGCCCCTCCTTTCCTCCATCTACTTCTAGCATCTTCGTACTTGCAGATCTAGAAGGGGCTGGAGGTTGCGGGCCAGCCTCTCACTCTTTCACATCAGTAAGGTATTCATGTCTCTTGAGGTGGCTGAGAGGAGCATTTGCTGACTGCACACAACCAGAGGCCCGAGGAAAATTAGCTGTTGTATCACTTTTGCTAATTTGAGCTCTGCTGATGAGCGCACTGACCCAAGCACATCAACCAGATATTTTCCCAGACCCTCCTGACTTTAAGAAGAAGCCTGGATCATACCCAGGAAAATGGAAGCAGAGGAGAAGGAGGCTTGCAAGCCTTCGAGGTTGCCATGGGAAATTGGCTTGCTAGGGAGAGAAAGCCAGTGCAGAGGAGACCTCTGGGAAAGCCAAGGGAGATCTCATCATGGCCTTGTGTAAAGTACCTGTCACCACCTAACAAAGATACCAGCATCCCCCAAACAGCACCCCTTCTCAGCTCTGGCTTCTGACTCCCAAGAATTTGACGACTTTGCTCTTTAAGATCACAGACATTGCCTTTCTCCTCAGAGCATCACTGGCCTATCATCAGGGTGCCTTGACCGAATACTCTAAATATTCCATGGAAAAGAGAAAATCCACTTTTTAAAAAATCTCCTGCCTGTCAGGAGATCCCATGAAACACTCCGGCTTCTTTCTAATGCTCTGACAAAACATTCCCAAGGCACCATGGAACAAGAAGAGCAAGCAATCTGGAGCCTGACTGACCATCTTGAAAAATGTAATAAAAATGCACGTAGCAGCCACACTTCACAACAGCCATGCTCCTTCCTTTTCCCCGAGTGCACTGTCAATTCCTTGAGCAGTAACTGAATTGATTTAAAACAGATACGGCAGCTCTAGAAGCACACAGCTGATCTCAGGAGCCCCTAATCCAGCTGGATTTCAATCAGATAGGTCAGAGTGCCCTAGATCTCCTCAAGTGTAGTGGCTGCAAACTTAACCTTTTCAGGGGGAAGGGTTAGGAGCATTCTGGATACCTTCCCAGATACCTATGTATTGGGTGCAAGGAGGTGGAAATTATTTTCTAACATAGCTGTTCAAAGGGGGCATTTGAGCCAAAAGTTGAGTAGAATGCTCTTTTTTTTTTTTTAATCACATCCAAGAAGTTTGCATTGATCCATTCTATTACACGCCTGCTGCAATTTCAGCAACAGTTTGGTAGAGATTTGTTATTGATTTAATAATCCCAATTACTGATCTGCAGTGGAGCTGAAGCTACTGCAGTAGACACTGCACTGTCAATATAAAACCAACATGCAAAAGAGAGGAGTTTTCTCTCCTGCTCCCATTTTATTACCTTGAGCTCCTTGACTGTAGAAGAATCTCTGAGCTGACTCAACATCCAAGAGTCTATGGGCAGACTCGACATCCAGAAAATAATCCATTTTGGGATAATCCATCCTTGTTGTCCCAAAAGCAGAGTTTCAAGACAAAATAGTTACTTGTATGCCTATGAAAAAGGAAAACAAATCTGTAATATGTTAGACTGTCAAATAGATGTTTAAAACCATATATATATAAGCATGTGTATATACAGTGTATTATATTTGTTATATATTATAAGGACATATACTTATATATATATATATATATACACATATATATATTTAAAATTTTGGAATAAGAAATATCCCATGAGAATACTCCATCATTTGACATTTCCAATGCTAAAGCCACCCTCAACATCGCTTTCCTGCTGTATGAGAAAATGCAACATTTAATCAACATCATTCAAAGAAATATATTCTACTCAGAGGATTTAAGCTAAAGAGAAATAACATACCAGTCTTTCCTTGTTGTATATTAACCGGAAATTAGGCTGTTAAATTCATATGCTATCCGTTTTCAAAAGGTCTGTCTGATGAATGGCATCGTTAAGTGTCAGCGGTTCTGCACTGATCCTCAGTTGGTCCCGGGAGTTCCGATTCCCCTAGAACAGTGAGAACCGCCTGGGAATCCGAGCCTCCACTTATAGGTGTCCTTGTGTTTATGACACATGCTGACATGTTTGTTGTAAAAATGCCTTGGATTCCTTCCTTTTTGGTGATTCCCTCCAGCACATTTTATAAAGTGCTACAGGATCATCACCTGCTTGCCCCTGACCCAGGCTGCTTTTGAGAAAGAATTCTGCTCTGTAGAGCAATGATCATAATATTATCATGCACTAGCCTGTCAGGAAGCTGATGCACTTCATTAAAAAGCGTTCAGCCTGTTGGGTTCTTTTTAGCATATGTAGCCTTTCCCCGATACTTGCAGAAATACTCTATTTCTGCAGGATGTTTTTGGAAAGAATTTAAAAGACAAAGTCATTAAAATCAAGCTCAGAAGGCTAATCCAATTCGTTTCTCTTTCTAACAGTGCATATTTTAATTTAAGAAGCCAAATCTGATCAGAGAAAACTTTAAAAAATACCCAAAGGTACCCCAACAGCAAATCATACTTACTGTAAAAAAAAAAAAAAAATCAAGGACTAACTGCCGACAGTCAAAGCAAGAACAATTTCAGCCAGAGCGTCTTTGATCTCACTAAATTCCCGATGAAAGTAAACAATTTTGATTGTTTGATTAGAACAGCGATGAATAATGTATACAGTCCACTGGACCTCCTTTATCACATAAAATGGCCAGAGCATGTTACCTTAGCAACAGAAGGTGACGCCAGCCTCAGCCTCTTTGTATCCTCCACTGTGAGGGAAGAAAATGACCAGTTTCCCATATAAAACTTGGGCACAAAATCATCACCTTCAAAATCGACATGTAACCATCTTGTTGTCCAGTCCCCCTCACCCCTTCCATCTCTTACGCACAGAAGTGCCATAGTTGTTTAAAAATGGATTTGGGCTTCAATAATTTATGTTTATAACCCCAAGTCACAGTTTGATTTGCAATTGCAACAGAATTACATGATTAAATAGTTAATAGGATAGAAAAGTTGTCTCGGAATTGTTGGGGGCACCCAGTTCTTACCCTAATGCTGGTTACGGGTTGTAGAGAAAGGCCGTTCTAGCTAGCATATGTTAAACATTCCCCTGTTATAATTAATACATACATAGATCAGTCACCAGCATCTAGGCTGAAAATAACTCTTTCCTTCTGCGAATCAGTCACTGGAAGAAGCTTAAAAAGCTGCCTGAAATTCCCAGCCTTAAAAAAAATGCATTATAACATAGATCTTTTAGGAGACCCCCCCCCCCTAAAAAGAAAGGTAGCTAAAAAAGATACAGGAAAGGAAGAGTCTTGAAGTTAGCAGATACTCACCAGCACTTGTTGACCTCTTGCAGCAGGACACCGCAGAGCATAAAATGAAGCTGTGCAATGCTGCTGAGCACGCGAGCCCAAATGAACAGCTTCTAATTTTCCCTTCAATCTCAATTCAAGAGCACTGAGTAGAGGAAAGTGATGGATTTGCCCATTTTATATTGTGATGAAATGCAACCCCTAAGAAGAGATGTGAGTGGAGCTGCTCTTTAGAACACATTAGACTGCTAATTTAAGAAAATTGAAAGGTTTTGTTTTACTGTCTTTTATGTGTTCTCTCTGCTACCCCCTCAATTTAATTTGCATTTAAAATTATGCTCATGTCTCCTCAGTTCTCCAAGGTGTGGAGTACTTTCTAATCACGATGGCTGTTTGGGTAGGGGTTGGTGCAACGCCACTTTTATTCTGAGCTGCAAAACAAGGTGGGTAATTATAATTGTGAGCTGTTTTCTGGAGTGAAATATAAAGTGAACATCTGATTTCACCCCCTCCCTCTTTTCCCTGGCCTTTCTTCCTCTTCCTGCCTCTGATTGCTTGGTCAAAGCTCTAGCCTAAATCACGCCAATATGTCTAAATGCATTCTTTTCTGTCTGAATGTAACAAAATAAGCCCAAGAGCAAAAAAGGACTTTGGTTGGATATCCTCCCTATCAAGACTCAGGAAAGACTTTTAGACACAATACCCGAAGATGTGCTCATGAAAGGCATAATCATAGTCAAATTCGAGTGCTATAGTGGGTTTTCAACCCTTGGTTGACCAAGAAAAATTAGTAATGAATATGGCATGGTGTATGGTGTGTTGGATTGTTAAGAAAAAAGGAGCTACATTTGAGAAGTCTTAGATGGAAGACCACCACACTCCCCTCTCCCATAGATACAGTTCTTCTGGCTGCTTTTGAGACAAACCTGAAAATCTCCTACTGTTTGTCTTGTGGGCTCTCCCACCCAATCAGAACAAATCAGATACTAAGCTGATGCTGCTGAGTTGAGCCTGATGAAACAAGAAGCTAAAACTACCAAGCATATGGTCTTGTAGGGAAGTCCACTTTAGAGCAGAATACTCAAAGCTGTGCTCAGGCCCAAGGACTTACTTTTTCTAAGGTTACATTTCTATTCAGCCTCCAATGGAGACATGCTGAACATTTGACATTTACAAGAGGAGAAAGCTGTCTTCTGGTTTCTTAGCTTACAGTGAGGTGTGGGCGACAGGTTCTGAACTCTCTATTGTGAATCTACTGAAATTGTAATGACTCATAGGTGAGAGAAAAAAAGAGAGAGAGAGAGAGACAGGGAGAGAGACTGCACAACCTACTGGTGCTGACAAACACCGAATATTTAGGTGAGCACAGATGAATGTGTTATTGAAGACAGAGATGCTAAATTGGAAATTTGAAAAATGGAGTTGATTCCCAGAGGTTAGGGGATGGGTTTGGAAGTCCGTCATTTCTGAACAGTTGACCAAGAAAGGTAAATTCGAAGTGTCTTACAAAATCTACATGTAATAAGAAAGGGCCATGATTTAAGAAAACACAGAGAGGAAAATTTCACCGTAGAGAAAGAAATACATTTGGGAAGGGAATGATTATTCACTTGCAAAACGGGGACTTCATTTTACTAAATAATTAACCACTGTTTTTTTTTAACATAATAAGATCAGCTTCTGAAATAGATTTTCAAAAAATGCCTTTACTTTCTGTGAGCATAGATATAGATTACATATAGGGATAACTGGGTGAGGAATTGTTTTTAAAGGTGAGAAGCATTATAATGTTCGAGAGCCATTGTCACGATCTGATCAGCTCAGCTCTGTTTTATAACTTTAATCCACTCAAAAGCAACATTTATAATGGCTTATTGTTCTGAAGTATAACAGAACCAGACACAGAAGAAGGCAAGGCTAGGGCAAGTATTCAGAATAACACTTATGTAGCACTGAACAATTCAGCCCAAATCATCTTCAAAACGTCAGCTCTAAAAGTTAACTCAGTGTTAACATATCTCAGTGAGCAAGAAATAAAAAAAACTATTTTAAAAGAGGCCAAAGTAGAGTTATATCTTTTACATCAATGGCATTATAACCTGGAAGTTTGGAAATGTAAGATTGAAAGAAATAATCCAGGATTATTACAAATACATGACTCGGCAGAGATGTGTGTACTTTATATTCAGTTTCATGACAAGAGCATATGTGTATGAATGCTCTATATAGGAAGGGAAAAGTATTTGATTAATTCAAAATGAAGGTATATTAGAAGATGGAATCTAGAGACCAGGAAAGATACCAGTTTGTATTAATTTATTTTGAGGGTATACTTATTCATTCTATTGGATCCACAAGACCCAGACATTTTGGGAAAGAAGGTCACCTGATTTTTATGTAGGACAACTGGCTTTTTTGTTCTTTTTGTATCATTGTGCTAACTGCCATCAGAGTCAGTTTGGGTTTATTGTTTACTAAGAGATGAAGAGTTTTGTGTTATTGACAATTTTATAATTAATTTTACTTGTTTAATTGCTTTACTGGATTCCAGAACTCTCCAGCATACAATGTTTTATTTTTTATTTTTATTTTTTTATTTTTTTTATTTTTTAATTAATTTATTTATGATAGTCACAGAGAGAGAGAGAGAGGCAGAGACACAGGCAGAGGGAGAAGCAGGCTCCATGCACCAGGGAGCCCGACGTGGGATTCCATCCCGGGTCTCCAGGATCGCGCCCTGGGCCAAAGGCAGGCGCCAAACCACTGTGCCACCCAGGGATCCCCAGACAATGTTTTATATTTGTGTGGAACTATATGAAGTTCATTCAGCCTTCTTCCTGCATGAAATATTGGGGAAGTTTCTCTTTCCCCAACAAACTCAACTAACTTTAATTTTAAAATGTTAGAAGCTCTCTTAGAATGTGGGAGCATTTTGGATTCCTTGGTGGGGTCCCTAGGTTTAAGATCTTTGATTAACTGCTATTTTGCTAAACAAGTAAAGAAAACAATATATTCATTTATTTTTGCAAACAGTTGACCTCAGAATATGTCGCAATGTCAGTGGTTTCTCTCTGCTTGGCAAGTCACTCTCTTCTCTCTCAACCCATTCCTCAGAAGAAGTTTCTCCTTCTCTGCTTGCTGAAGATTGTCATCAAATGGTAGGAGACTGCAAACATTTTATATGAGGTTTTATTCACATTGAACTCTCCCTGGGAGAGGAAACACTTTAAGCCATCATCAGTTACTTTTAATTTAAAGTAAATGAATTTCCAGACTTTTCTTGTGAAAAGATTTTTCATGATCGTTGGAGAGCTAAAGAAGGCTGCGAGGGTTGGGAAGGTAGACTGGGAAAAACAAAGTCTCACATGGAGGAGGAACCTAATTTTATCCCATGTAAGCATGTAGTCATGTTTTGAGCCTCACTTATATATAAGGTGCCAGATACAGACATACCTTGGAGATATCGCAGGTTCCATTCCAGATCACTGCAATGAAGTATCGCAATAAAGCAGGTCAAGTGAATTTTTTGGTTTCCCAGTGAATACAAAAGCTGTTTACACTATACTATAGTTTATTAGGTGTATAATAGCATTATGTCTAAAAAAATGTACATATCTTAATTTAAAGATACTTCAATGCTAAACAATGCTAACCAACATCTGAGCTTTCAGAGAGTTGCAACCTTTTTGCCAATAGAAGGTCTTGCATCCATACTGATGGCTGCTGATAGATCAGGGTGATGGTTGCTGAAGGTGGGGTGGCTGTGGCAAGTTCTTAAAATAAAACAAAAATGAAGTTTGCCACATTGATTGATTCTTCCTGGCATGAGTCATTTCTCTGTAGCTTGTGATGCTGTTTGATAAGCATTTTACTCACAGTAGAACTTCTCTCAGAATTGGAGTCAATCCTCTCAAGCCCTGTTGCTGCTTGATCAACTAAGTTTATGTAATATTCTAAATCCTTTATCATTTCAACAGTCTTCACAGCATTGTGACCAAGAATAAATTCTAACTCAAGAAAATAATTTCTTTGCTCACCTATAAGAAGCATCTCCTCTTCTGTTATGCTTTATTATGAGATGGCAACAATTCAGTCCCACCCTCAGCCTCTAGTTCTCTTGCTGTTTCCATCCATCACATTTGTAGTGACTTCTCCACTGACATCTTGCACCCTTCAAAGTCATCCATGAGGGTGGGAATCAACTTCTTCCATATTCCTGTTCATCTTAATATTTTGACCTCTTCCCATGAATCACAAATGTCCTTAATGGCATCTAGAAGGGTGAATGCTTTCCAGAAGGTTTTCTTTTAATATTTTATTTATTTGAGAGAGAAAGAATCAGTGGGGTGGGGAGGGGCAGAAGAAGAAGGAGAAGCAGACTCCTTGCAAAGCAGGGAGCCCAATGCAGGGCTCGATCCCAGGACCCTGAGATCGTGACCTGAGCTGAAGTCAAATGCTTAACTGACTGAGTAACCCAGATATCCTTTCGGAAGGTTTTCATTTGGCTCTGCCCAGATCCATCAGAGGACTCACTATCTATGGCAGTTAGAGCCTTACAAAGTGTATTTTTTAAATAATAAGACTTGAGAGTTGAAATGATTCCTTGATCCATGTGCTGTAGAATGATGTTGTGTTAGCAGGTGTGAAAACATTACTCTTGCTGTACATCTCCATCAGAGCTCTTGGATGACCAGATGCATTGTCAATAAGCAGTCATATTTTGAAAAGAATCTTTTTTCCTGAGCAGTAGGTCTCAGCAGTGAGCTTAAAATTTTCAGTCAACAACGTTGTAAACAGATGTGCTGTCATCCAGGCTTTGTTGTTCCACTTATAAAGCACAGAAGGAGTCGATTCAGCATCATTCTTATGGGCCATAGGAGTTTTTTTTTATGGCAAATGAGCATTGGCTTCAGCTTAAAGTCACCAGTTGCATCAGCCCCTAACAAGATAGTCAGCCTGTCCTTTGAAGCTTTGAAGGCAGGTGTTGACTTCTCCTCTTGAGCTATGAAGGTCCTAGCTAGCATCTCCCTCTAATAGAAGGCTGTTTGCCTGCATTGAAAATCGGTTGTTTCGTGCAGCCATCTTCATTAACTATCTTAGCTAGATCTTCTGGATAACTTGCTTCAGCTTCTACATCAGCACTTGCTGCTTCACTTGACATTTTTCTGTTATGAAAATGGTTTCTTTTCTTAAACCTTATGAACCAATTCCTTCTAGCTCCAACTTTTTTTTCTACAGCTTCCTCATCTCTCTCAGCCTTAATAAAACTGAAGAGAGTTAGTGCCTTGCTCTGGCTTAGGCTTTGGCTTAAGGAAGTATTGTGGATGGTTTGATCTTCTAGCCAGACCACTAGAATTTTCTCCATGTCAGCAACAAGCCTGTTTTACTTTCTTATCACTCATGTGTTCACTGGAGTAGCACTTTTTTTTTTTTTAAAGTAGACTCCACACCCAAAGTGCCCAATATGGAGCCCAATGTGGAGCCCAGTGCAGGGCCTGAATCCATGACCCTGAGATCGAGACTTGAGCTGAGACCAACTCGGTGCTAAACTGACCGAGCCACCCAGGTGCTCCTTGAGGTAGCCTTTTAATTTCCTTCAAGAACTTTCTCTTTGCATTCACAACTTGGCTAACTTCTTGGTGCAAGGGGCATAGTTTTCAGCCTATCCTGGCTTTTGACATACCTTCCTCACTAAGCATAACCATTTCTAGCCTTTGATTTATTTATTTTATTTTTTAAATTTATTTACTTGTTTATTCAGAGAGAGAGAGAGAGAGGCAGAGACACAGGCAGACTCCATGCCCGATGTGGGACTCGATCCCGGGCCTCCAGGATCACACCCCAGGCCGCAGGCAGTGCTAAACTGCTGCACTACCGGGGCTGCCCTAGTCTTTGATTTAAAGCAAGAGATGTGTGACTCTCTTTCACTTGGACACTTAGAGACCGTTGTAAAATTATTAAATGGCCTTGTTTCAATATTGTTGTATCTCAGGGAATAGGAAGGCCTGAGGAGAGGGAGGGAGATGAAGAAATAGCCAGTTGGTGGAACAATCAGAATACACACCTTTATTGATTTGGCTCATGGTCTTATACCGGTGCGGTTTGTGATGTCCCATAACAATTACAATAGCAGCATCAAAGATCACTGATCACCAATCACCATGACAAACATCATCATCATCATCATCCTTATCCTCATCAAGTTTAAAATACTGTGAGAATTACCAAAATATAACCCAGAGACATGAAGTGATTGAAAAAATTCTTTTAGAAAAATGGAGTCAATACACCTGCTCAATGTAGGTTGCCAGAAACCTATTTGTAAAAAAAAATACAGTATCTATGAAGTGCAATAAAATGAGGTAAGCCTACCTTCAGCTGGCAGAGATGGGCATTAAAACATCATAATTTGGACCAGGGACTGACACTGCCCCCAAAGGACCGTAGACAGACTTCTAAATCCTATTCAAGAACATAATGTCAAAAATTTTCCCCCTTGGCTTATTCTCAGTTAGCAGAAAAATTCTTCAAAATAAAATCACACAGCTGGACACATTCTGGACGCATTGGAGAAAGCCATATTAGAAGAGAGGTGGCATTGGCCAATATGGCAGAAGCCAAGGCCAAGGAGAATGAAGCCTTTAGCTCCACTTGCTGCCCACTTCTGAAAATATTCTTTCCCCTCTTTTAATATCTGTAAAAGGGCTGGTTCACAGAGTAAAGAACAAGGGTTGAAAAAGGCATTGTACTTTTTTACCAACTGGATTCTAGTAAGGTGATCTTTCTTATAATACAGAATTTTTTTTGCTTGGCAGAAAGAATACTCATAAATTATTTCTCTCTTAGTGTTTATCTAATTCATCTAGAAATAGGGAAATGAAGAAATGTTGAGTAGGGAATGGAGGAATCCTCAAGTAACTCTCTATTATAACTCTCAAATCCCTAACTATGACGGTGTGAAAGTGGCCAGTTACTGATAGAGAAATGAATTGACAGTAGTAGCTTTTCTAAACATGAATTTGAGGATGTATTATAATGATATTTAACTTCATTTCTTTTGGTAAGAAAATCATATTGCCTTCAATTCTTTATGTGTAGAGAGAATGTGTAATTTGTTTTCAACTCTCCTGGAGGGGCAAAAACTAATCACAAGTTCAGTTGCATTTTCCTAGTCCTCCTAAAAATCAGGATAAGTAGCCTGAAAATATCCCAAGTTGTGTTGTATAAAGAAGGAAGAGTGATCTCTGAGGGCATGAGTCATAGACTCTACAGAGATTTGGCTCCTGAACTTTCAAAGCATATTAGGAAAATAAGATTGAATATAGCAGTGAGAGCCCACAGGGAGTAAGTTTGAATTGCATCAAAACAGTATAAGTCATTTTTAGGTCATTTCAAGGTCATTTTTACAGTCCCATATTACTATGTAAACTGAGGATTACCAATAGATTAGATAGATTGATAGATAGACAAATTCAGATTAGAAAAGACTGAGGTAGACAGAGATATAAAGACATAGGAGAAAATGATAAAAATGAATAGAGACACAGTGATAACCGTGAACTCCTTTTTTTTCTTCCCAAATGCCAAGGTTAAAAAAGAAACAACAACAACAAAACTGTATAAATCAAAGGAACTTTGATAACTATTTCATCCTTTTTAGGTTTTTATTTTTTTATTTTTCTTTTTTTTCTTTTTAGGTTTTTAATATACTGACACATTCTACAACAAGGTCTATGTGCTTAAATATTAATACTAAATGTTTTACTTGTGCATTTGTGCAAGGGTATTTGCATAACAAATATTATTATTATTATTATTATTCATGACACAGTTCCTGGTTTGATTTCAGAGATAAATGTCTTTGGGATCTATCACCTGAAGGCACTGAGGAGCATCATACCACAGGTATCAGGTTTCCAAATCAGCATTCCTTGCTCCTAGTGGGTTGAAGATGACAGAAGAACCACCTTTCCCATGATGCTTATAAAGGGGAGTGATGGTAGGTGGGGGCTTGCTTCTGAAATAAAGAGAACCGTATTGGTACTTACTGAGTTTTAGTTTGTCACAAGCATTATTAATTAGTACCTGGAGATTTTTTTTTTCATATTTAGTCTCGAATACTCATTGCTATAAAATAAACACCAAAGAAATGTTTTGAAATCATTCAGGAGACAATGTAGTAAAGTACTTAAGAATATTGGCTTGGGCATCCAGGTTTTGCTGCTTCTTAGCTGAGCAAGCTCACCTCTGTACACCTCATCTTGCATCTCTGTAGAACAAAAATAAAAATAAGGATCAAATGAGATGACCTATGTAGACAACACAGAACCTGACACACAGGAAGCATTTAGGTTAGGAATTACTTGAAAATATTTTTTCAACAGCTGACAAATGTAAGGATTTGCGAGAATAATATATCCCATCCTATGTACCCCAAAGACATCTATCTCATGTATTAGTTGACATAATACATCTAGATGCATCTAGAATGGTACCTGGCCCATAGTAAGTGCCCCAGAGTGTTAGTTATTATAATTATCTTTCCCCAAAGAATGCTCGTGGACTCCACGAGCTCTCCATATGTGTTCTTTTTCTGGTGTGCCATGCAAAGGAGGGAAGCATCAAGAACCCCTGCCAACATATCCTCACCAAAAGGGCAGCTGTTTTTCTCTCTACCACTCTGCTTTCCTTTTCCTGCAACAGGGAGTTACAAACTATAGCAGAATTTTGGCCACTCTTTTTCATAAACTTCTCTCTTTCCTCAGCCAAATTAAACGACATAATATATATAGATGCTTGGAGCAGAGTAGGCCCTGCATCCATTGGGTAATAAATGGTTCAACAACAGAAGTTTATATTTTTCCAGGGGTAAGTCCAGACATGTTGTCTGGTCTAAATGTTCAGTCACTATTCATTTATTCATAATTATTTAATTGGTAGATAATTGTTTATCATTCACTATGTGCCAAGCAATGGATGAGTTGTTGGGAATACATTAATAAACCAGACAAATTTGTTTTCTCAAGGAGAGTACAAGTTCACCAAACTTAGATTCTCCCAACTTTTTTTCATATTAAGGCATACATTGAAAAATGATATTTATAAATGAGAAGATGTGTTGAGGGGCAGTCAGCTTTAGGGACTCAGCCATCCAGGGTTTGGGGGGCAACAACTTGGTATGCCAGTTGGGAAGCTTTACATAAGATGCTCAACTTTTCTCCATAGCGTTTCAAATTAGATGAAAAATGCAGCATCTAGCTGGTGGTGGGAGAAGGGGGGAGTAGGCACTAATCAAACTTGGTGCAGCATTTAACCCTAAAATTACAGACTGGTAATCCATATCAAAACCTTGAATTAATGATAAAAATGATTAGGGGGGCAATTAATAGAGGAAACAAAAACAGAGAGGGTGCCTAAAATTGTTTGGTAAAACAACTTTAGGAAGTGATTTCAGGGGCCCCTGGGTGGCTTAGTCAGATAAGCATCTGCCTTTGACTCAGGTCAAGATCCCAGGGTCCTGGAACTGAGCCCCAAGTTGGGCTCCCTGCTCAGCAGGAAGCCTGCTTCTGCATCTCCCTTTGCCCCTCCCCCTTGCCTCCTCTTGTGCTCTCTCTTTCTCTCTTTCAAATAAATAAATAAATAAATAAATAGATAAATAAATAAATAAATCTTTTTAAAAAAATGATCTCAAGAGTTATTGGTTTTAGACCAATTCCTTATTTTTAAAAATATTCCCCTTGACCCCTCCCCAGCCTACCCTACAATGTAACTGACAACTGCCTTGGGGGAGTTACCACCAGTTTTTGTGCATTTCACAAATCCCTTCTGGAAGAAAGATAACAGGACCACATTGTTTTTCACTAGCTTGGAAGTTGTGATGCCCAAGGTAGTTGGAAGAAGTCCATGTTCTTTAGTAGGGCCTTGGGAGTGACATTTTTTTCAGGTTAGTGTAACCTCCTTTGACAGGGTAAACATTTGGGCTGCATTTTTTTTTTTTTTTTTTTTTTTTTAGAATCCTAGATTTAAAAAGCTCGTAGCTGTAAACAGCAAGAATCCACAGTCACATTTTTAACATAGCTCCAGAGGAACTATGATTTAAAATCAAAAGTCTTCTCATTCCTATGGCAACCAACAGAAGTATTCAACTAATGCTGCATGCTGTGTACATTAAGCTGTGCATGGTGTACCCTCACCCGCTGCTATCCCCTCCCTATAGATTCAACCTGAACTTCGCTGAATGGTACACCTTGAAAAAGGATCTTTTCCAGACACAGAGTTGGTTTCCAACATGTAAGCCTCAAACCTATGAATGTAAAAGGGAAGAGTCCTCCTGAAGGAAACCTTTACACACCCAGAGGGAAAATGTACCCCGAAATAGAGATACCGTCTGCTTTCCTGATTTGACAGGTTTGAGAGCTCCTTGTTTTAAAGCCAGACATGAATCTGTGAAGAGATTCCCTTGAGTTACAACCCTTTTTGGGAGCAGCTACCATGAAGATAACATATGTGGTGAGACAGAGCCAAGAAAGCACCCACTGGGCTGCAGCACAGCTCTGGGAACATTTATAACACATTCTCAGGAAGCTCAGGAGTGGTTAGTCATGGGTGTGGAGAAAGTCCCCCTCTGAGTCGACAGTCTCATAGGCCCTAGGTGTTGGCTGTCACCATTACTGTCTGTTCTTCAGGGAGGGCCCCAGTGGTTCTGTTTTAAAGAGTAGGACCCTGAAGCCCGAGATTCAAAGATCCAAAGGCCAAACAAAGCCTGAATCTTGGATGAGTGGTTTTTAAATTTCCAAGGAAAAATCATTTTCAAGGTGGAAATGGCCTGGGATGTTTTGTATTAAACTTGCTTAGGTTTGAAGATATTGACAAAATGTGGATTAGTCATTCATTTCTGTTCCTTTGGGAAGAGTCAGAAGAACATTTTGGAGCAGAATGAAGCATGATACTCCCTGGCTTCTCTGTAAAGGCTAACAATTGTCCCTCTGTCCTCCAAAACTTCCTCAGTTAGAATATATGTCTGTGGGGGTGTTGTGTTAAGACTCTGTCTTCAATCACTGTATTCCTGGAAAGTGTAAGGACTGGGAGCTGAGAAACTCAGATATTGATCCTAAATCTATTGCTCTGTGATGATAGGCACAATATTCATCAGCTCTGGGCTTTTCTTTCCCTCTCATAAAAGATGGAGATTTTAAATGATTGTGTCTATAGGTCTAAAGTAACTTATTGCTCAAAAATGTAGAATTTTCAGGACTGAAGTCAGTGAAACTGAGACCTGATTAAACTTTCTTTAAAAAAAAAAAAAAAAAAAAAAGATTTGGGCAGCCCGGGTGGCTCAGTGGTTTAGTGCTGCCTTCAGCCCAAGGCCTGATCCTGGAGATCCCGGGGTCGAGTCCCACGTCTCCCTGCATGGAGCCTGCTTCTCCCTCTGCCTGTGTCTCTGCCTCTCTCTCTCTCTTTCTGTGTCTCTCATTAATAAATAAATAAAAATCTTAAAAAAAAAGATTTTATTTATTTATGTATTTTATGGAGAGAGAGGAAGGGAACACAAGCAGGGAGAGCAGCAGGCAGAGGGAAAGCAAGAGGCAGACTCCCCACCAAGCAGGGAGCCTGATGTGGGCTTGATCCCAAGACCCTAGAATCATGACTTGAATTGAAGATGCTTAACTGACTGAACCACCCAAGCACTCTTGATTAAACTTTCTGACTCTTATTTCTTTTTTCTTTTTATTTTTTTTTAAATTTTTATTTATTTATGATAGTCACACAGAGAGAGAGAGAGAGAGAGAGAGAAAGAGAGGGAGAGAGAGGCAGAGACATAGAGGGAGAAGCAGGCTCCATGCACCGGGAGTCCGACGTGGGATTCGATCCCAGGTCTCCAGGATTGCACCCTGAGCCAAAGGCAGGCGCTAAACCGCTGAGCCACCCAGGGATCCCTTATTTCTTTTTTTTTAAAGTGAGACCAGAATATTTAAAAGTGAATCACACTGTGAGACCCATGGTTTAGAATCTTGCTGCTCAAAATGTGTCCATGGGTGGACAGCATCAGCATTACCTTCGCACTTGGGAACTGTAGAATCTTGAGCCCCACCCTAGACCTACTGTTTCAGAATCTGCATTTTAACAAGCTTTTCAAGAAATTCATATGCACGTTAAAACTTGAGAACCAACGCCATAAGTTACATACAGACGTGATGTTCTATTGATAAATTTCTTGGCAGCCAGGTAAACTGCTTTAAGCACCGTAATCTATCTTTGTCTCAACCGCAAGATAATTATTATTTTTTTAATTAAAAATTTTTAAAGATTTTATTTGTTTACTCATGAGAGACACAGAGAGAGTGAGAGAGAGGCAGAGACAGAGGGAGAAGCAGGCTCCCCACAAGGAGCCTGATGTGGGACTCGATCCTGGATCCCAGGATCAGAACCTGAGCTGAAGGCAGACGCTCAACCACTGAGCCATCCAGGCGTCCCTCAACCCCAAGGTAATTATTGATTGTTATTCTCATTTAACAGATGAGAAAACCAAAGTGTGAAGAGATAATGTAACCTGTCTGTGGTTACACAAGAAATAGGTTCTTAAGTGGTGAAATTAAGGTTAGGTTTAAGGTGGACTTCTCCATATGGCCATTCAGCTAAGAGGGGGAAGGATTGTCCACTAGGCCTTCTTCAGATTGTCTACCCTGAACCCGTCTGCTTATTAACAGAGTCTCCTGGCATAAAAGTCCTTTGTTGGACCCTACCCTCCTTCCAACCTGGGACATGGATTTTTTCAGTTTAAAATCCTCATTTCACTGTTATGACAACATCACATGGAAATCAGAAGTGGGATTATGACTTCATTTTTCAGAAGAGGTCAACACAAAACTCAAGAACTGAATGGACTTGTCAGAACTGGTAAGTCACAGAACCCAAGCAATAGCACAGGTGTTTGGGTGCCACTCCCAATATCATGACTATTATGCCGATTCAGAATATTCATTGTCCTACCGACCTGTGTCTGTGGGTGTCTATTCTGACCAAGACAACAGATGATGATTTTTTTAATTAAACATTTTTTTTGAATTTTTATACAGTATGCATAATATAAAATTTACCATCTCACCATTTTAAAGCATAGAGTTCAGTGGTATGAAGTACACTCATATTGTTGTGAGACCATCAACACCATCGATGTCTTTTCTTTTTTCTTTTTTCTTTTTTTTTTTTAATTCATGAGAGACACAGAGAGAGAGGCAGAGACACAGGCTGAGGGAGAAGCAGGCTCCACGCAGGAAGCCTGATGTGGGACTCAATCCCAGGTCTCCAGGATTACGCCCTGGGCCGAAGGCGGCTCTAAACTGCTGAGCCACCCTGGGTGCCCATCGATGTCTTTTCATTTTGCAGAACTGAAGCCCTATACCCACCAAACACTAACTCCCCATTCCTCACTCTCCTTGGCCTCTGGCAACCTCCCTTCTGCTTTCTGTCTGGATGAATTAAACTGTTCTAGGTATCTTTCATAAGTGGAACTCTATAATATTTGTGTTTTTGTGACTGGCTTATTTCACTCAGCATAAGGTGTTCAAGTTCATCCATGTTATAGCATATGTCAGAATTTCCTTCCTTTCTAAGGCTGAATAATATTCCATTTATGGATATGCCACGTTTTGTTTATTCATCTACTAATGGCTACATGGGTTGTTCCTACCTTCTGGCAATTGTGAATACTGCTGCTAAGAATGTAGGTTTACAAATACATCTTCAAGTTTGGCTTTAAATTAGTGTTGTTGTTGTTGTTGTTGTTGTTGTTTTTTAAGGATTTTATTTATCTATTCATGACAGAGATAGAGAGAGAGGCAGAGACATAGGCAGAGGGAGAAGCAGGCTCCCTGTGGGGAGCCTGATGCGGGACTCGATAACAGGACCTGAGATCATGACCTGAGCAAAAGGCAAACGCTCAACCACTGAGCCACCCAGGTGCCCCTCTGCTTTAAACTCTTTAGGGCTTATGCCCAGAAGTGGAATTACTGGGTCATATGGAAGTTCTATTTTTACCTTTTCTGAGGAACTGCCATACTGTGTTTCCATAATGGCTGTACCATTTTATATTCCCACCAATAGTGCAAAAAAGAAAGTTAATTTTTTAATTGAAAGAAATGTTAATTGAGTTTTTCAACTTTTTAAAAAAAGATTTATTTATTTTAGAGAGAGAGAGGGAGGGAGCAGGGGAAGGGGCAGAGAAGAACCTCAAGCAGACTCCCTGCTTAGCATTGAGCCTGACACAGGCTTGATCCCAAACCCTGAGATCATGACCTGAGGTGAAATCAAGAGTCCAATGCTTAACTAACTGAGCCACCCAGGCACTCCAAAAGTTAATTGATTTTAGTGTCCATTTTTCTATCTCATTCTTTTTAGTTAATGTTCTGGGAGATTGAAAGGCTGACTTCTAAACACTTAACTCACATGATGGTGTTTTCATTCCTTGGAAAGGGGTTATGGTGTATCTTTCTTTTTTTTTTAAAGAAGATTTTATTTATTTATATGAGAGATAGAGAGAAAGCAGAGAGAGAGAGAGAGAGAGAATGAGAGAGAGACAGCACACAAGCAGTGGAGAATGGCAGAGGGAGAAGGAGAAGCCAACTCCCTACCAAGCAGGGAGCTGGTACAGGACTTGATCTCAGGACCCCGGGATCATGACCTGAGCTGAAGGCAGATGCTTAACCAACTGAGCCACCCAGGCACCCCATATATTTCTTACTTTTAAACATGGACAGCCTATTGTGAGACTTCTACATTAGAGAAATAAGAATTCTTCCTCTAATTATTTTTCATAGCAGCAAGTCATTTTGAATACTAATATTGGAAGCAAACTTGTTTTAAATTAAGGAAATATATATATATTTGGCCTAATATCTCAAAAATAGACCTTCCTTGAGGAAGGTCTATTTAGACCTTCAAAATTAGAGTGGCTTCAAAGCCAATATGTCATTTAAGTGAGATAGAAACATCCATCAAGAAGTAAAAATGGTCCTTTGGAAGGTTTATGTGGTTATGTTGCTTCACAGAGGGAGCTATTGTTGAAATATATTGTTAAATGGTATAAAGAATTTCTCATACCATCATTTGGGCAATGAAATTAAGAGAAATATGGCTCTGTCATATTAATTTTCACTCTGGTATCCTTTAGCTTGTTAACTGTTTTGAATTTCTCTGA
The DNA here is from genome assembly GCF_011100685.1 of Canis lupus familiaris. Classification (NCBI taxonomy): domain Eukaryota; kingdom Metazoa; phylum Chordata; class Mammalia; order Carnivora; family Canidae; genus Canis; species Canis lupus. The sequence continues at coordinate 13,476,617 of NC_049256.1, read as the reverse complement.
AGTTGTCTTCAGTTGAGGAGGCATCTTCCTCAAAAAGCTCATTTAAACTTTCCAGAGTTAATTTTTTCCACTTTAGTTTTTTGTCTGCTCTTAAGAAATGTTGAGACAAATCTATATAGAGCGTACTATATATATAGCACATAACCATGCACACATTGAATGAAAAACTGTTTCTAGAAACAAACATTCTCCTATTCAAAAGATCCACAAAACTTTAATTCATTTATCAGAATATAATGAGGCACAGAGGTCTATTTTTTCTCTATTAGGGCTGAATTATTTGTCACGATAACTGGGGAAATCACCATAGTATCAAGTCAGCAATTGACTAATTGATACTTCCTATCATTTCATAAACATTGTAAAACATGAAAGACATGGAATAGATGCTGACTTTCCTTTTGAAAAGTTCAACATTGTTATATGGAATATTAATCTAAAGTAATTGTGTATTCATTCATCAAATATTGAACAATATTAGGTTAAACAATATGATCTTGATGGTCCTGAACCACTTTTAGTCTCCAAAAGTACCTGACACTGGTGAGGTGCTAAATCCAGAAATGATCAAAAACAAAATCCTTGCATTCAGAGAATTCAGTCTACCGAAGTAAATAGATTCAAAATACAATAAACACGAATGACCTATAATAAAAATATGTACACGACGATTAGGGTATAAAGAGAATGGAGGGATTAGTTTTTGCTTCATTCAAGAATTTTACTGAATGCCTTTCACCAGTAGAGGTAAAATATTTTGATAGAACAACTGACATATTCTTCTCTGGGCTCACAAATAATTCATTTTAAAGGTAACAACATCAACAAACTTAGGCAGAATGATAAAAGAGATTGCCTGGAAATGTTTTCATCTTTTTGTTCTCGAAATTTTAAATTGATCTATTCTTCTATTCTCTTAAAAATTCATTAAGTAGCCCTTTGGATATCAGCAAAGAGACTCCTCAAATGCTTCACGAACAGCCAAGTAGCGATATTGTTCCATGGCAGGCAGTTCTGTAGATACTCATGATCAGATCCAAGGTGCAGAAGTCTCTTCTAATTATTAAGGATTATGATAATAGTCCCCAAATTATATTTCTTGGGAGATAGGGCTGTAGTCTTTTTTGATGTCCTTGTTTTTAGCCAGATACACGATTTTACATTTGTTGGTGCTAACATATCTTCTAATCCTTGCAAAGAATTCCTTTCTTGTTAAAAAAATTACATAAAGCAAAATAAGCTGAAGAGAACACTTTCTAAACATTTAAAAGTTTTAAACACCTACTCACCTTAAAAAAAAAAAAAAGAAGAAGAAGAAGAAGCAATAGCACACCAAACCTGTTGATGTCACTTTTCATGGATGTTGACGCATTTAGGTTGTCAATTCTATTTCTGTTCACTTAACCATAGCCTCCAATTTCCACTTATAGAATTTAGCTTGGAAATTTGGCTTTCTTCAAACTGCAATGCCTGAAAAGCTATGTAAAGCATGCTACAATAAGAATACCCTTGAAACTGCCTCACCTTTTTTGGGAAGGATCTTGAGTTGCTTTTATGATGAGCACGACACTTTTATCTGGGGCTAACTGTGGAATGAAAGTATAGAGACGAGAAACCACACTAACTTAATAAGAACCACCAGTTATGCATTTGAGTTCATCCTAATACATGAGTACTTATTTTTACTATTTGCTAAATCAACATCTCTTAACTCTGTTGCTTTCTAGGGCAGCTAAGCAATCTATTTGAGCTTACACAAATAAAAATGTTTATTAAACAAAATAATAAAGCAAACAAAACCTGAACTCTTTTAGAGAGTCAAAGGAGGCAACATTGGTGACAATTTAGTGTTACCCATTAACGTTGCCATTTCTTTGGTTGATTCAAAAGAAATTTGGGTCTAAAGGGAGAAGTTGCACCTATGGAAATGAATTCTCAATCAATATATTTGGAATGTGTAACAGTGTGAACAAGTGCAGTTACAAGAGATAAGGTGTTCCTGGAAGCAGCATTTGTAGAAATCCAGAGCAACTGATCAGAAATGTAGAGTCCCAGGTCCCACTCTAGACCTATTGAATCAGAACCTGCATTTTGCTTAGATTCACAGGTGACGTCCAAGCACATTAAAGTCTAAATGCCTGGAGTCCCTGGGTAGCTCAGCTGGTTAAGCATCTGACTCTTGATTTTTACCAGGTCATGATCTCAGTGTTGTGGGATTGAGCCCCACTTCAGGTTCTGTGCCCAGGTTGGAGTCTGCTTGTCCCTGTTGCTTTGCTCCCTGCCCCCACCACACACACACATGCTCATTCTCTAGAATAAATAAATAAATCTTTTTTAAAAAGTAAAGTTTAAATGCCTGCTTCATATCTTAGAGGTGAGTAGATTCTTGCCAATGTGCAGATCATGGGTCATGCTTAGAAGATAACAAGTGAGCCCTGGCCAAACCCAACTTAAGTGCCCCCCAATTGCTAAAACAATAGTTTAAGCCCTGGCTGTGTATTGAAAAAAAAGTAATAACTTTAAAAATACACCCAAGCTCAGACTTTGCACCTAGAGATTCTGATTTATTTGTTCTGGGGTAAGGCCCAGGCATTGGTATTTTAAAAGCTCCCCAGGTGATTCTAACGTATAGCTAGGGAAAAGAATCACTGTGCTAAGTAGTCTTAAGGGGAAGCAGAAATCTAAACTCAATCAAATATAATAGGATTTTTTATAATGAGAGCATAATGCCAGGAATGTATTAATAATAGAAGCCCTAGTTGCTGTGCAACAGAATGGTGTGAAGGTAATTTCTGGAAGGTATCATCGATGACATAAAACAGCATATTCTTTAGGAAACCTTTGAGGTTTTTTTTTTTTTTTTTTAAGTTGTTATTTATTTGAGAGAGAGAGCAAGTGAGAGAGAGAACACGAGGGGGAGGGGGCAGAGGGAGGAACAGGCTCCCTGATAAGCAGGGGTCCTGACCTTCGGATCATGACTTGAGCTGAGGGTAGAAGCTTAACCAACTGAGCCACCCTGGCACCCCAACCCTTGAGTTTTTATTAAGCTCTTAACTTTCAAGAGTTTCGATTAATTTAGAGAGCTTATACAACATTTTTTTTGAAGTTAGAGATAGGATAGAAACTCGTCATGTGCTAAAGTAGTTTTGGGGGAGAGGGAGGGAGCAAGAAGTCAGGACAAGGAGAGAGATTTTTCTTTTAGCGGTAAAGAGCTGTATGCCTCAATTTGCTAAACCTTGAAATGGTGGCATTTTGTAAGACTGAGACTTTGTGTAGGTGTAAGTAGAATGTCAAGGATGAGTCAAAGATTAATACCTAAATTATAGAGTATGATGGGATTTTTATGCCTCTGCCTTGGAAATCAGGTTGGGGAGAAGGAAGTATTGACTGATTCTAAAGTACTACTTAGGTTGGGTTATAATTTAATCAGATGGATTATGCCCGACTCCAAGAAGGAAGAAAGACTTAAGCCATGTATTTTTAAATAGTTCTGCAAATTTTCTCAAGCGTCTAGCTTATTCATTGGCAGCCTAGCTTATCCAATGAAGTAAAATGGGATCTCAGAAAGCTTAGGAGTTCTTAATTATCTCAGAATGTGTTATGCACTGATCCTAATAAGATTTTTCCAAATGCCCAGATATGCTATAATTAAAGAGTGCTGTAATCTCAACAATGACCTACCAGTGGAATGATTCTTATGAAATACTTTATAGAATGTCTGTATTTTTGTGTTCAATAACTGCTTGTTAAGTTCTCCAAACTATCTTGGGTACCTACAGATGGTGTGAAAGAATGCAAGACACTCTCTGTCCTTGAGAAGCTTAAACATTTGTTCAATAAAAACAATAAGAGTTGTGCATCTAAGGAAAATATTTTATTTTCAAAATGCAATAAAACTGCACTTAAAGTTGAGAGAATCTGCAGAGTCATAAAGCTCAAGGTTTTAAAAATTGAATGACAGCAATAATACTCCCAGTGATCTGAGAATGCAAAATAGCTACAGATGGATTAATATCTAGTATGATATTTTAAAGAAATTATTATGTCAGTTTAAGGACACAAAATACTGGTTTTTGTAGAAAACCAAGAAATGGTAATATCTCATAATTCTCTTTACCTTAGAACGGAGACATAATTAGCTGCTCATTCTAATTCTTGAAATAGGGTAGATAAAAAGTGTTGATTCTCTCACCGGAACATGTTAATTTTCCAAAGAAGATGTGAAGGAAGTCCATTCTGAAGTATCTCTTCCCCAACCCTGACCTTGACTCTTCACTGGTATTTTGTGATGATGGTGGCTACTTTTAGAAGTGAATAGGCTATTGCAGACTGAAGAGAGTTGAATGTATGATAGGCTTTTAGTGCCTATTCACTATATGCTCCACTTTGAAATCCATTTTTTTCATTGTCAGAAAAATTCTTTTGGGTGGTATTATACAACTTTGACAGAATGACAAAAAATGAAGCTCATAGACAAAGTTACTTGCCTAAAATCACACAAAGGAGAATTTCAAATCCAGTTTCTTAACTTGAATTCCCTCAAGACATGCCCATTTGTTCCCTGGGTTGTAGAACCCCACCACAGGGTTGAAAATGCAGTAAATTGTAATCTACTACCAAAGGAACACAAGTGTGGCTTGGGGCTCTTAGTTTTGCAACTTTCTGTGGGTCTTCAACCTTAAGGTTTAGGAATTGGGAATATGGTTCCTGATTCAGAGTCTTTACTGGCTCCATGACTTGGGCAAGTCAACTAATGTTTCTTGTTCAACTCTTTTATGGAAAGAATTAATAGGATCCCTGGGTGGCGCAGCGGTTTGGCGCCTGCCTTTGGCCCAGGGCGCGATCCTGGAGACCCGGGATCGAATCCCACGTCGGGCTCTCGGTGCATGGAGCCTGCTTCTCCCTCTGCCTATGTCTCTGCCTCTCTCTCTCTCTCTCTCTCTCTCTGTGACTATCATAAAAAAAAAAAAAAGAATTAATAATAGTTGCTATCTCATGTGAATGTCTGAGAATTACAAGGGTTATACACATGAGGTACTTGGAACAGTATCTGGCATATGGCAAACACTCAATAAACCATTGCTTTTATTATTATCATGACTATTGAATTGGGATTTCCAAAGCAATGCACCCTTCTGAGCTGCAGACTCATATCCTCCTGGTGCTGCTGATGAGGATGTTCCCCTGGATGGCATAGGCCTCTCAAGCTCATCATGCCCTTTGACATAATGTAATGCAAAGAGTTTAACATAGTGGATGGTGAATAAGCACTGAATAAATTTTAGCTGTTATCATTACGTATGCCCTAACTGTTCTTACTCCTGTATTCTTTGTTTTTCTTTGTAAATAGCACATTATCATACAGGAAATCACATTCACAAACTGGGGAGTCACCCCAAATCCCTGTATTTTCTCTATCCAGCAAGATCCAGCCAGTTACTAAGTCCTGCCAATTTTCCTTCCTCCTGAGGTCTTTTGTATCCTCCATTTACTGCCTCATCATTTTTGGCTTTAGTTATTTGAAAAGGTTTCCAATGGTCTCTGGGATCCAAGGCATGCCTCTTATAACCCGTTCCCCTTAATGATGCTGGAATGAATCTTTTAAATTCAAATTGAGCATGTCATTCACTTGCCTGAGCTCCTTCACTAATACCCATCCAGATTCTGGGATGTGTTTCTAGCTCCTTTCTCGCCACAGTAAGCAAAACCACTTCCTGCTTGAGCCTCACCTCTCAGATATATCTGATGTAGCCACATGGTCTTCTGAAGTTTTCTGCATACTTTCATTCCTGAAAGCCATTGCAAATGTTGTTTTCCAAACCTAGAATGAGTTTTCCCATCTCTATAAAGAAATATTTGTTTTATCTCAAAAGGTTGGGAAACACAATGATTATTTGCATACATTTAAAATTTTTCAAGTATATGAAATAAAATTCACTATAATGACTCTTTTGGGGAGCTAAAGATTTGCCAATAAGTGGGAGCACAGAATTCACATCAGGGAAGCTTTGTACAGTTGTTAAGGTAGAAATTATTACTAACAGCTCTTTGAGTAGAAACTAGTATAATCTTTTGGATGCTGAGAAAACTATAATCAGAGTCTCTTTCTCAAGGCATCACGAGGCTAAGGCAAAACCAAACTTCAAACATTATTGGGGCCACCACCATGGAGAGGGTGAGAGATTCATGTATAATTGAAATGTGTCAGTTTCTCCTCACTATCTAGGCATCTTGTGGGACTTGATGTCAGTTTTTACACTGCTCACTGGCACTGATTCAACTGTGTAATTCTCTATACACCATCCTGCTGGGAAATTATCCTGGTACCTGGAGAGAGACCACTTGAATTTGATGCCAAAAGAGACTGTTAGGAAACATGACAGTTAACACATTAACAGAAAAACTGTTTAAAAATCCAGAGAGGGATAGTCATACCAACAATTTTAAGGAAGAGAAGAAGCAAAGTTCTAAGCACTCCAGTAAGTGGCTGAGATAGATATTTTGCATGCTAAAATTCAATAACAGATTATCTTTGCTGGGTCAATTTGTCTTTTTTATGTAACTTGTAACTGCAAACTTAGGTCATTTATAATGTGTTTCCTCTTAGAATCTTTTATCTTGAACACTTTTAAATTGAGAAGTCAATCTTAAAACTTCAAAACAGGAAGGTTTCAGCTCTACCTAGCAACAGTGGTCTTTGGAGATTCTTCAGGATGCAGTTCAAACTCCCTAATATGAGATACAGGACCCCCCAACTTTTCTTTCAGCAGTTGTCACATGCCATTGCATTTCCACAAGCATTATCCCCTCTAGGCAGACCAAAATTCTGATTTCTAAGGGCATTTTGCTTTCTGATGCCTCGTTGCCCTCAGACATGCTCTTCTTTATGCCCACCCACTCTACTCTCCCTGTGTAAGTCTGTTTTACCTTTCAATACTCTTCTACCAGTTCCTAAAGAATGTTCTAACAGACTGCTCCTGTCTCCCTCTCTGATATTCCCATAATAGTAGAGGCATATTTTTGTTGTGTATATCCACTGTCATGAGGATAATGATGGCGATGATGATGTTGATGGCAAGCATCTCATTCTAGGCCATGAGCTTTTTGAGATAAGCACTCTTCAATCCTTTTCTTTGTCCTATTTCTAACCTGGGACCGTGAACATAATACTGTCCATAGAATGGATGAGTAAAACATCAAAGTATTTGCTAGGTATTTGCCTTTTAGATGGCTTATTGAAAGAACTATCTATAAAATGTGTGCTTGGCTCTTAGATGTGGTCCCGTTATAATGGTTGTAAATCAGTGTGCTCTTATAGCATCTCTGACACATTATCTTGTATCCGTTGTGTGCAATTTATGCTTGATTTCAGTGTTTGAGTAAATATCCTGTCCTCCTCCTTCCTTCAAGTCCATCCCTGGTGTATAAAATGAGCTGTATATGAGATCCATCTCTCCACTTGCATTATACACAATGGAACAAAGATGCCTCTCCCTCCCAGCTGGGCCCTGTACCATCATCTGAACCCAAGATCCAGCTATATGGTGCCAGCTTCTTGTTTCTGGCCATTGATGTCATTTGTCCAACTTTCTGAGCAATCTTATTCCTAGTCCCTCTTTTGAAAATAAGAGAGACTTAGTAACTGGCTGGATCTTGCTGGATAGAGAAATTCACCCATCCAATCAATTTTCCAACACCCCAAATTATATAAATAGGCTTTTACTTCATTTGAATGGGTAAATGCTCATTTGTTAGAAAAAAAAATTTTTTCTAGACCTTATACTCTTTCATGTGTAAAGAACACTATATTTAAACTTTGTGCTTGAACAGCATTACTATTATAAGCATAAAGATGTCTCTGGGGGCCAAATTTTTATTTATTTTTAAGACTTTATGGTGCACCTGTCAGTTGACCAAATCTTTGCTCTAACAAGCTGAAGAGAGGTAATGGTGAAAATTGCGAGCCACTCAAGGAAGAAAAACCCACTTTTGAATGAAAATGCATTGCATCTATCTTGACTATTGGTCTCTTTGGGGGCATTTTAACAGAAAGCCATGAAAGTAATACTGTTCTGTACTTACAGAGATGGGTTTAAAACTTGAATATTTCACTATTTGTTGTAGGATTTCATCATTCAACAAATAGCTTTTAAATTTGAGCAATGACTAAGGCTAACAGTTATGTGAACAATTTACAGGTAGAACACATTTTATGCCTTTAGTTTAAAAATAGTCCCAAGGCTCATCCTGTGAAAACTGGTTTAGGGGAAAATCATAAGCAGGACCAGAACCAGGCATCCTGGCCTGGGCGGTAGAGGGGAGTAAGTGCCTCACTCTCTTCTGAACCACTGTCTCCCCAGTAATGGTGAGGCTGCGACCCTCCTGCATTATTTATTTTCTCCCTCCACTTCTCCCAATCTCTGTCCTCCACTACACAGGAGTGGGCATGTGTGCTCACACAGTGAACCCGGAGCCTTTCTTTGCATATCCAAAGATTCATTAACACACTCTGCCAAGTAATGGTCCTTCTGCTCCAGGCTCACACTTGCTCTTTCCTTCATCAATTTTCAAAAGTGGATGAGAGTAATATAAAGACTTTTCCCTTTGCTAGTAGGATGATATTTTTATCCTCTCTCCATTCAACTAACACAGAAAATGACACCAGAAGCCATCTTTCCCCTTTCTCTCCTTTTACAATGGAGACAGTGTCCCTCCTCTAATCTAGGGCTCTTCCCTCTGTATGTGCTTTAAATCTTGTCCCCTTTCATCTCCTTACTGACCTTGATCCATCAATCATTCCTCCTCTCCCCTCTTCTATTTTGATGCAATTTCAAATTTACAGAGATTTTGCAGGAATAGCACAAGAAAATCCATATACTCTGTATCCAGATTCACCACTTGTTTACATTTTGCCCCATCTGCTCCTCCGTCTCTGTCTCAATTCATAAAGAATAATTTCAGATACATTGGAGAGAGAGCCAATTTCTTACCTCCTAAATACTGCAGGACGTATTTCCTAAGACCAACGACACTCTCTGACGTAAACATAGTGTAGTGATGAAAATCATGAAGTTTAACATTGACAACAATACTAATAGTGAATCCATGGCCCATGTTCACATTCTCTCAGTTTTCCTAATTATGTCCTTTAAATAGCTATTTTCTTTTTCCATGCTAGGATCCAATCCCAGATGACTCTTATATTAAGTTGTCATATCTCTTTAGGGTCTTTAATCTAGAATAGTTCTTCGCCCACTTTTTTTGTCTTCTGTGATCTTAACAGTTTTATAAAATAAAGCCCCATGAGTTTTTAGAATGTCCTGTAATTTGGATTTTTTTTTTCTTGCAGTTAGAATTCAGGCCATTCATTTCTGGCAGGAATATGACTGACATGTGTCTTCTTCAGTGCATTGTACCAGGAGGTACATGGGGTCGTGTTGTTCTAATATTGGTAATATTGACTTGGATAAAGTGTCTGCCATATTTCTCTGCTTCAAAGTTATTATTTTTCCCTTCATAATTAATAAGTGATTTTTGGGGAGATAACTTGAGGCTATGTTAATATCCTGTTCTTCCTCAATATTTCACTGCTGAAGTCCAGCATCCTATTATTCCCATCCTGTTGAAAACTATTTTCTAGTTCTCTCATTCCTTCATGTTTATTAATTAACATTTTACTGAAAGAAAGAACTTTCTTTCCCTTAATCAATCAGCCAATTAAATTACTATAGACATAAGGATTTTATTTTTTTTTAAATAAAAAATTTTCTCTCTTTATCATGATTTATATTGATATCAGATCTTCAAGATTTGGCTCCTGGCTGTCTCTCACTTTGGCTCCTGGCTGTCTCTCAGTTATCTCTTTAATCTCCCCCTTTCTGTGTACTACTCTCCACCAACAATTAAGCACATTCTTTCTTTTTTCTAGGCTCATCCTTCTCTCTATTGCCAAATCTCTTGTTTGTCCTTCAAAGCTGTGTTCCTTTAATTGTTTTTTAAGATTTATTTATTTGAGAGGGAGAGCGAGAGAGAGAGAAAGAGAGAGAGAGTGGGAGATGCAGAGGGAGGGGAGAGAGAGAATCTCAAGATGACTCTGCACTGTGCAGTGAGCCTGACAATGGGGCCCCATCTCTCGATCTTGAGATCATACCTGAGCTGAAACCAAGAGTCAGACGCTCAACCCACTGCACCACACAGGTGCCCCAAAGCTTTTTTTTTCCTTAAGATTTTATTTATTTATTCATGAGAGACACACACAGAGAGAGGCAGAGACACAGGCAGAGGGAGAAGCAGGCTCCATGCAGGGAGCCGGATGTGGGACTCCATCTGGGGTCTCCAGAATCACACCCTGGGCTGAAGGTAGACGCTCAACCTCTGAGCCACCCAGGTGTCCCCCAAAGCTATATTTCTTATGGGGTTGCCTGTGTTTGCTGTTTCCATTTCCCCCTCCCTCCCTTCCTCGTCCTACTTCAGTATGTTCTGCATCTCTCACTTCACCAAAACTGCCTCAATGAGGCAAAAATTGACCTACTCGTCACAAAATTGAGAGGTTTTAGAAATACTCATTTTTGAGATCTATGCCTTTCCTGTCTATTTCTCTCTTGCAATCTCTTCATTGTAAAATAGAACAGATGCACAAGATAATGGAGAATGAGTGCATAAATTAGTGAATTATTATATATATATATATATATATATATATATATATATATTGACCACTCTGGTAAACATCACTCAGGCCAAGAAATAGAAACCATGCTGCCACCTCAGAAGCTCTCCTCCCACGAGTAACCTCCACCCTGACTTTTGTTTTAATAATTTCCTTGTAGGGCAGCCTGGGTGCATCAAGGGAATTGAAAAGAATCGAATCGAATAGAAAAGAATCGATTTGTATCGAATCAAATCATTTCATCATGATCCTGGGGTCCAGGGATTGAGTCCCACATTGGGCTCCCTACAGGGAGCCTGCTTCTCCCTCTGCCTATGTCTCTGCCTTTTTCTGTGTCTCTCATCAATCAATAAATAAAATCTTGCAAAATATATTTTCCTTGGACTTCTGCATGGTTTTATCACTCTTGTGTGCATCCCTATGATAGCTTAGACACTACAGCTTAGCCTTGCCCATTTAAAACTATTGGATGTAACATTTAATTCTCTTTTCATGTAATTTCCTCTTGCATCCTTTTCTTTCCCTTACAATCTGACTGTGAAAAAACTCTGACCATTTTGCTGTGCATTTTTTCACAATCTGAATTTTGCTGATAGCCATACTCCTGGTAGCATGTTCCTCCATCCCCTCTATTTCTTATAAACTAAAAGGTAGGCCCAGACACTTAATCAGAGTCTGGTTTGATTTCTTTGGCAAGACTATAGGTGGTACTGTGTCCTTTTTTCAGGCATATTATGTCTGATTGTTGATCTTTTTGTGTCATTGATTCTCAATGCCTTGATCTATTTATTAAATTGTAGGAGTTTGCTAAAACGATGAGATTCTAATCTATCATTTCTTTTGAATTTATTTTTGAAAACCTATTACAGAGATATTTTCTCTCATCCACTATTTGGTTAATTGAGGAAAAGCTGGATAAAGTATTGATTCATATTCTTTACTTACAAGAGTTCAAGGTGATTACCTGTTTCCCTATCATCTTCTGAAGAAAATCAATCATTGTTTTTAAAATATTATTATGAACTCATAAATTTAAACATAATTAATGATTTCCAACCAATTGCAAATCTTATCTTTGTTGAAGATTAATTGTTTGAACTTTGGCCAGTGATCTAACTCTTCAAGTTAGACCCTGAGTCTTTTCAACATTGACCCTAATTGTCTTTAATTTCTTCCTTGATATCTGGCATGTTAAGGAACTCCAAAATCATTTCCTGCCCCAGATCCAGAGCCAGCCATTTCTCCAACAAGCCCTGATTTCTCTTAATGGGAAATAACATTTGAAGACTAAAATTTGGATACTGCAAATTCTCTCTCTCCTCAGTGTATATACTATAACCTGTATTTCTTTTCCTCTATACCAAGAATCTTGGTTTAAAAGACTCAGGGGATGAATTAGAATTAGCATGTCTCATGATTAATCATTTGATTTTTCCAAGTGGTTCTCAATCAAGAGTGATTGTCCTCTTCAGGGGACATTTAGCAATGTTTGGAGACATTTTGGGTTGTCACTCTTGAGGTGAGGAGGTTTGGTGCTACTAGTATCTAGGATCCAGGGATGCTGCTAAACATCCTAAATGCACAGACTGGCCCTAAACACAGTTTAGTCCAAAATGGCAATAGTGCCAAGATTCAGAAAACTACTATCCCCATATTATATATACAAACTATTCCCAGAGTACTAACACTAATGCTAGTACCATCAATTACAATAACTAAAGTAATTTTAAAATATTGTTTGCATATGCCAATATCCTTATACACTTAGGTAATGACAGCACCATATCTACATTGTCAGATCATGCAGCTGTTGCATATTAAACTTTTTCCCTGTAGCCTCTCTTTAGTCTTGGTTTTACACATTGCTATAGATTTATTGCTCATCATCTGGCTTCATGTCATGTTTTTCTAGTTGTTCGATTGCTCAAAGCTTGCTCTCTACTAGTAGATTCTTTTGGAAAGAATTATAGGAATACTATTCTTTCTTTGTGATGATGACTTTTCTATATACTTCTTTTTGATGGTCTGTTTTTTGCTGGATATAAAATCCTTAGTTCGTAATCATTATCTTTTTTTTAAGATTTTATTTATTTAATCATGTGATACACACAAAGAGGCACAGACACAGGCAGAGGGAGAAACAGGCTCCATGCAGGGAGCCCGATGTGGGACTCGATCCCGGGACTCCAGGATCACTCCCTGGGCCAAAGGCAGGTGTTAAACTGCTGAGCCACTTCAGGGATCCCCCATAATCATTATCTTTGACTATCTTTCACTTTATATTAATCTGACACAAAGCTGTGAGGTCAAAAAGTCTGATGATTATCTAATTTTCTTTCTCTATAAATTTAAAGTTTAGGATTTTTTCTAGAGAATGTTGTACTATTCGTTATTTGGGTCTATGTGGACTTGTGCTCTTTCAATATGTAACTTCAAATCCTTTTATTTAATTTTAGAAACTTTCTCTTGTACTTTAGTTTTGGGTATTCGTTCTATTCTCTTGTTTTCGGTTTTCTTCTTTTTTTTATATTCTCTGTTTATTAGATCATTTTTACTTAACTTCAATACTTTCATTTTCTCTTGAGCCCCTTTAAAAATGTCTTTGTTTCTTTTGAGTTAAAACATTCTATTTTTTCATTCTTTTAAATTTCTCTTAAGGCGTTATCTGTGGTGTTTTTTTTTTGTTTGTTTGTTTGTTTTTACTGTCGTGCTGTCTAGCTTACTCCTTATTTCTAAAATAATTTTTTCTTTTATTTCTTTTTAAAACGATTTTTATTTGACTATAGTTGCAATACAATGTTACACTAGTTTCAAGTATACAATATAGTGAATGATTCCACATCTCCATAGCTCCATCTCCAGAATTATCTCGAATTCTTTTTTACTTCCGTCACCTCATTTGAGGTCTTCTGATTCTGATATATGTTGCTTTTTCATGTCTTGTGTAATTTTCCTGTCTTTTACCTTATTTTATGTATGCAGTCATTTTGATCTAGTTTGAACACACCATTTGGAACGCTTGTATTTTGGATAGGATGTTATTCTCCTCTTTATTTTTTTTATCTTGTAGAAAGCTTGTAAAAAATTTGAACTTGATAATTTTTATGGCAATTTCCTTTTCCTGAATGTGTAACAGGAGGTTTAGTTCTGATGGCTTTTTTAACTTCACAAAACTCTCCTGTCATTCTCACATGGTATTATAAAATGTTGGTGGCTTGTCTAAGATGTCCTGTTTCTGTTCCCCTCACTTTGAGCTAGACTTCTCTTTAATATGCTCAATTTTTATTTCACTCCTCCAGTGTGGGAGCTGTCCCATGAGGAGCCCTGAAATTCAGTTTCAAGAGTTCAGAGTGTGGATACTAGTCCAACTGATTGAGATCTTATTGTGAGTGCTGTCACTATAGAAATAGAGATTCAGAGTAAGGAAACCCCTGCCCAGTTCAGCTGCTATTCCCAAATTGGCCCACTTGACTTTCTAGTGATTTCCTGGTGGCTATATTGAGGTCCTCCTAATCTCAGGTCTGTTGGGTGTCCTGTTGCTTCCATCTTCATTCTCCCACACAGATGCTGGAATTGCATGAGTTTTGTCACTGTTGATAGTTTGTTGTCACTCCCTTGTATTTTGGAGTCTGTAAAGGTGTCTTGTCACTAAGAATTCTTCTACATGCTCCCATATGTTTTGGTTTTGCTATTTAGTTTCTCTATCTCCTTTTATATGGAGAATTTAGGAAGATCCTCAAACTGGTCTTCTATGTGCCTTGCTACCATCTTTCAGACATTCTTGAAATACACTATTGCCTTAGTTTTTATTCCGGCAATTTTGTCTATGTTTTTTTTTTTTTTTTCTACTTCTCTTATCTCATTTTTACAGTTTTCTAGGCTTCTCTTTCTATCAGTCCCTTAAATGTTGGAGTTTCTCAAAACCCTTTGCTCTTCTAACGCTATGGATTCCCTATGGTCCCTGTGGGGGTTTGCAATAATCTGACAGCTTCCATTGCCACCTCCTAAGTCCTGCTAACTCTCAATTCTGTATTTCTAGCAATGACTTGCCCCTGAGCTTCAGATGCATATATTCAGTTACCTATTGGGTCCCCATTTGGAGGTCTTTCAGATCCCTGCATATTCAGGGTATTCAGAACGGAATTAGTCATCTTACTTCATAAATAGCCTCCTTCTCCTCTTTGTTCCTTGGTCAGTAACAAGCACCATATTTATCAATTTGCTTAAGCCATCATTCTCTTATTTCCTCTTTCTTGTCCTAAACCAATTAGTCTTTACAATAATCCTCTAAGTATTTCTTAATTTGTCAGTTTCTCTCTGTTCCTCCCTCCACACAGACCATCATCACCCACTTCCTGAAATCATGCAATATTTTCCAAAGTGATCTCTTGGCCTCCAGAATTGCCCTCTGGCAACAGGCATTGGAGTTAGAACTGTTTCCTCTCATTTCCTCCTTGCCTTCCTCTTCCTCTTACCTTCTGGGATCTAGGACTAGAATAAGAGTTGGGAGGTTGGATAATAAAGCAGGTGGAACTGGAGTCCTGTGGGATGTCACCAGAGGGACACATCAGGGTAAATCAGTTTTACTCAAAAAATCAATCTCTGTGTTCAGAAGCTGTGGAGGAGAAAAAAAATTACAAATGGGCTATATTATATAATGGTTTCATTACCTCTCTTATGACATGTAATTAAATCTGTTCAAGTCACTTAACGGATGACTAACAGAAATGAAGCAACAGCAGTAGACTTGGGGATCTGTGTGACATTCAGGTCATGAGAGCTGGGAGCAAGATAAGATCTCATATTTCCCATTACTGCTTTTCTTCTGATTACTTTCAAAAATTGGAATTTACATGTTTTCTGCCATTTGCTATTGCATTTAAAAATTTGTCAAGGGCACCTAGGTGGCTCAATGGTTGAGCATCTGCCTTTGGCTCAGGTTGTAATCCCTCTACCTATGTCTCTGCCTCTCTCTGTGTGTCTCTCATGAATAAATAAATAAAATCTTAATTTTTTTTCAAAAGGCAATGTTACAATTAGTTAACTATTACCCAATACTAACTTATTAACTGAGTTCCTGAGATTTGACTATTGTAATTCAGGGACTTCCTCTTCAAAGCTATTCTTATGTGTATTTCCTTTCAACTCCTTTATCATGCTTGACCATCACCACCCATACCTTCTTGTGCCAGGCAAGGGCTAAGGTTCCAATTTCACAATTGAAAAGTACACTCGTTCGTTTTTATCTCTGTGGAGAATTGTATTCCATTCTTTTTTCCCTATTGATCTTTCTTCTGCAACTTTTGTTCCCAACTTTTTTTCTTAAGTAGGCTCCATGCCCAGTGTGGAACACAACAAAGGGCTTGAATTCATGACCCTGAGATCAAGAACTGAGATGAGATCAAGAGTCAGATTGCCTAACCCACTGAGCCACCCAGACCACTTCTGTTCCCAACCTTTCTTAAATCATCTCTTGGGCCTGTGCCTGAATTCATGGTTGAGCAGGAGACTTGTCCCTTTTCCTATGTTGGACACTAAGGGTACCAGGATCCCATTACTGGTATTATAGGTTAAAAGAGATTTTTTGCATCTCATAATCCAATCTGGGCTTCCCACAGTTGGAAGACAGCTGGGACTTGGGGTAGAAGTGGGGAGGTGTGTGTGTGTGTGTCAGGGTAGAGGATGATCATGATTTAATCTTTGCTTGGAACACCTTCATTTGTGGCAGGGCTGGCTGATGGTGTTTATCTGGTGATGAGTCTCTGCACAGCCAGAGTTTGATGTGCTAGGAGACCCTGCTGGGCACCTTGCTGTTCTTTGTTGCTTCAGCAAAGAAAACCAGAGGGATTGACATTTCTTCTCCTTCTTAATAGACAACCAAGGGGGAAAAATCAACAAATTTCAAAATGTCCTCTCTCCCTTGGGACACAAGTTACATTTATTGTACATACAAATTTTTCTGTATTTTTTCATCAGGCATCACAGGATGACCATTCAGATTTGTCACTTTCTCAGCCTGCAATCCCTGTAGTGGTAGGAAGTAGGTTACTGAGAAGTCACTTAACTCCTCCAGCCAATTTCTGGCAGGTGAGGAAGGTAAGTCTACAAACTAAATGGAGAAGTTGGAGAATGTGTTCTTGAAACAAGAGGATGTGCTGAGCATTAAGAAAGCAAATTTAAATATAGGAGCAATGAACTCTGAGAAACTGCTCCTGCTTCCAGTGTAGACAAAACCTTCCCACCCCCTTCTTGCTTCAGGCCAATTTCTGTCACAACCCACAGGAAGCAACCAAGCAGGATCCCTGTTGGACAGTGGAATGCAGCCCCCAGCATTCACCTCAGGTTGCCTGCTTGTCGGAGTAGGAAGAGTGAGAATATTCTTGTCCATCTAGATTCTTACATAGGATCTTGACCTTTGTTTCCGAGTTTTAAAACGCTGGATTTCAAAGCAAATAGAATATAGTCCCAGAGACCTAATGTGTTTGCAAATACGGCAACTAAGAAACAAAACAAAACCCAGTCTACTGTGATGAGAGTCTTCAGGCTATCATTTGACAATTCTCCCTGCATTCTTTGATCCTGAAGGAGATCCAAATGTTCATTATGAATGCTGTTCAGAAAAATCTGGGCTGAAGCAGAGAAAATGACTTTTATCACCAAACATCAGTTGGTGTGACAGCATCTGTAAATCTGTCTCAAAATAGGGTGCTGAAGAAAATGAACAGTAGCATGAGAAGGCCATGGAGGGAGAGGTGGGCAGACACAGGGACACATAGCCCATGTTTTCTTTTTTTTTAATAATAAATTTATTTTTTATTGGTGTTCAATTTGCTAACACACAGAATAACACCCATTGCTCATCCCGTCAAGTGCCCCACTCAGTGCCCACCACCCAGTCACCCCCACCCCCCGCCCTCCTCCCCTTCCACCACCCCTAGTTCGTTTCCCAGAGTTAGGAGTCTTCATGTTCTGTCTCCCTTCTCTTCTATGCCCTTTCACTATTATTTATATTCCCCAAATGAATGAGAACATATAATGTTAGTCCTCCGACTGACTTATTTCACTCAGCATAATACCCTCCAGTTCCATCCACACTGAAGCAAATAATGGGTATTTGTCATTTCTAATGGCTGGGTAATATTCCATTGTATACATAGACCACATCTTCTTTATCCATTCATCTTTCGATGGACACTGAGGCTCCTTCCACAGTTTGGCTATTGTGGACATTGCTGCTAGAAACATCGGGGTGCAGGTGTCCCGGCGTTTCACTGCATCTGTATCTTTGCGGTAAATCCCCAGCAGTGCAATTGCTGGGTCGTAGGGCAGGTCTATTTTTAACTCTTTGAGGAACCTCCACACAGTTTTCCAGAGTGGCTGCACCAGTTCACATTCCCACCAACAGTGTAAGAGGGTTCCCTTTTCTCCACATCCTCTCCAACATTTGTGGTTTCCTGCCTTGTTAATTTTCCCCATTCTCATTGGTGTGAGGTGGTATCTCATTGTGGTTTTGATTTGTATTTCCCTGATGGCAAGTGATGCAGAGCATTTTCTCATGTGCGTGTTGACCATGTCTATGTCTTCCTCTGTGAGATTTCTGTTCATGTCTTTTGCCCATTTCATGATTGGATTGTTTGTTTCTTTGGTGTTGAGTTTAATAAGTTCTTTATAGATCTTGGAAACTAGCCCTTTATCTGATACTGTCATTTGCAAATATCTTCTCCCATTCTGTAGGTTGTCTTTTAGCTTTGTTGACTGTATCCTTTGCTGTGCAAAAGCTTCTTATCTTGATGAAGTCCCAATAGTTCATTTTTGCTTTTGTTTCTTTGGCCTTCGTGGATGTATCTTGCAAGAAGTTACTGTGGCCGAGTTCAAAAAGGGTGTTGCCTGTGTTCCTCTCTAGGATTTTGATGGAATCTTGTCTCACATTTAGATCTTTCATCCATTTTGAGTTTATCTTTGTGTATGGTGCAAGAGAATGGTCTAGTTTCATTCTTCTGCATGTGGATGTCCAATTTTCCCAGCACCATTAATTGAAGAGACTGTCTTTCTTCCAGTGGATAGTCTTTCCTCCTTTATCAAATATTAGTTGACCATAAAGTTGAGGGTCTACTTCTGGATTCTCTGTTCTGTTCCATTGTCTGTTTTTGTGCTAGTACCACACTGTCTTGATGACCACAACTTTGTAGTACAACCTGAAATCTGGCATTGTGATGCCCCCAGATATGGTTTTCTTTTTTAAAATTCCCCTGGCTATTTGGGGTCTTTTCTGATTCCACACAAATCTTAAAATAATTTGTTCTAACTCTCTGAAGAAAGTCCATGGTATTTTGATAGGGATTGTATTAAACGTGTAAATTGCCCTGTAGCCCATGTTTTCTGTAATTGCTTCCTTGCCTGGCTTTTATGGAAAACTATCTGTAGGGAATGCCTCAGCAGAGAACTGAGGCCATTAGCCTTGCAATTCATCCTTATAGCAAGGCTGGCTGAAGAAAACTTAAAATGCACAAGTGGTTGGGCTATCTATTTTAATCCGTTTTGCTAGACAGTTGCTTAACCATCCACATCGTTTTGCCGGCTTGATCTATCTTGAGAACACCTGCTATCATCATGTCCCATGATCTGAGGGATGGCTGAAGGTCGGGGATCAAGGGGTGGCTCTGATAATTGTGCTCAGGTGGGGCTGCAGACAGTTGTAGACATTCCATTTTAAACTATGCAGAGCTGATTTTGTATAAACTGGCAAGATTTCTGGTCCTCTCTATCATCCATTCATTTTGCACTCTTCACCAGTTATGGTTCTTAACTCACTTCCACATCTTGCGGGCACTACTCAACTCTCTGAGATTTTTTTTTAAGATTTTATTTATTTATTCATGAGAGAGAGAGAGAGAGAGAGAGAGAGGCAGAGACACAGGCAGAGGGAGAAGCAGGCTCCGTGCAGGGAGCCCAACATGGGACTCGATCCCTGGTCTCTAGGGTCATGCCCTGGGCCGAAGGTGGTGTTAAAACGCTGAGCCACCTGGGCTGCCCAACTCTCTGAGATTTGGCTTCTAGCTTGCAACCTGCACAATGACGTGTCGTCACATTCAGGGCATGTGTTCGATCCTCATCCAGTTTCACATGGTAGCACACTCCCTCACTTCAAATATCTGCTTTTTTCCCCCCCATGCATCTCTGACCATTTTGTCTCCATGTCCTTTGGAAGGTTTTGTTTGCCACCCATCATTACAGTTGGTATACCTTATTCTAGTGTCAACCTGGTGTTTCTTTTCTCATCTTATTATCTCTCTACATTGCCCATTCTCATGTGTATAACCGTGAGATACTGCTAGATACTGGTAAAGCCAAATCTGTCTAGCACAGAATTTTCTCCTGAAATTCAGTTGTTTAGTAAGTCAGGATGGACCTAATGATCTAAATTCCAGCTAGGTATCAACTCCACTACAGTTAAACTCAACTGGTCCCACACTGACATCATCTTCTTTAGCTTCCTATGTTTCCTCCAGGTTGACCATCTCTCTGATGCAACAAAATGGGGGAGCAGCCTTGATTCCTCCCTCCCTCCTAATCTCCCACAGAAAATGAATCTCCAAACACAATCAATTTTTTACTGTATAATTGTTTCTTCAAGTCATCACATCCTCTCTTTACCTTACAATCCCTATCCTAGAATAGATACTCTGTGGTGGAGAGTATAGTACCAGCCCCCTAATCACTTTACCAGCCTTTGGTATTTTCCCTTTCAAATCCATCTTATGCAAAGGCAATGGAGTGATCTATCCAAAGTATTAAGCCAATTCATCCTTCACTGACTTTCCAGGACCTTCAAAATGAATCCCAAGCTTCTTTACATGTGTGTCCCTCTGTCATCTGGCCTCTGCACCTCACCTCTGTATTTCACACTTGAGTGATACTGAAATCCTTGTGTTCTGCATACACTGATCACTTTTTGCGTTTCTGCTTTTGCTCACACTATTGCTCTACCTTGAAAGTTTTTTTTCCTTTCCTTCCCCCATTTTGATATTCTAATGCTTTACAAATGACTTCAGGTCCTACTTCTTGGAGAAGTTTTTTGCAGTTCTATCCTCCCTGCTCCCCGTACCCACCTGTTATGGGATTGTAGGAAATCCCAAAACTTGTATGTTTCTTTTTTGCCTAAATGGACAATGATGCTCTGCCATGTTTCCATCTCTCTCCCACTAGATTTTGAGTTCCCAAGGTCAGAACCTATTACTTTCATCTTTGGGTGACCAAAGCCAAGTGCAGTGCCTGAACAAGCAAGAACCCCATTAGTGATTGCTGAGTGACTGAATCTGTGAACATCTTTGGTTGTTAGTTTCTTTCAGTAATTTAAAGTACAGGAAAAAAAATAAAGTACAGGAAAGAGGAAAGACTAGGAAAGGTATAAAAGAACATGTCATTTGTCATTGTTGCATCTGATTGTAAGTGTAATAGCTTTAAAAGAAGCACTAACTGATGTGGCAACGTAAAGGAAGGAATGGAATGTAGTCAGGATGTGAAATGGGCAGGTGAGGGTTTAGGAAACACACTAAGGAGGGCCAGGCATTTAAGTGGGAGCTTGAGGAGTATAGCAAGAGATCTGTCTAGCTAGTAGAAATGGGCCCTGGAACACCGTCTAATGTAAGTCCTCTTTCGTGTATAATAAGACACAGAACAGCAATGAAAAATGCAGTTGTTTGTAAAAAGGCTAATTCTTTTGCTCATTCCAGTGGGCAGCTAATGAAATACAAGGCTCTTATTTAAGGATGGCACTTTGGAGAGGGAATCCCTGTGAGAAAACAGAGAAAAGTAGTAGGAAAGCACTCTAGGAAGAGATTTACACAATTCGATGGAAGAATGTCAATAGACAAGAATACTCAGTTCAAGTCATAAGC
Organism: Canis lupus familiaris; assembly: GCF_011100685.1. NCBI lineage: Eukaryota > Metazoa > Chordata > Mammalia > Carnivora > Canidae > Canis > Canis lupus. The sequence continues at coordinate 13,455,050 of NC_049256.1, read as the reverse complement.
CGGCCCTCCCAGCTCTCTGAGAGATGGTCGCTGTTTTCAGCACCACGGCTTCCCAGCAGGAAGCCACCATGCATCAAAAGTACAAAATGGGTTTCTCTCCAGATACACCTGTGCATTCCCCTTTCAGTCATGGCCACGGAAGCATTGGCTTCTTTGGTTAAGTTTTGTAAGGGGCATAAGTCTTCAAAAAGGTGAAGTCATTGGAGAGAAAGAGAGAAATGTCATCCCAGGCAAGGAATATCAGGAGCTTGAAATGAGAGTGAGTACAGGTGATAAGTCATTTAGCCTGTAGAGCATGGTAATAATGGGAGACACAACTGGAAAGTTGTATTCAGTGAAATGGTACGATATTTGAACTCTAGAATTTTCCTCCTAGGCTATATGCGTATGCACGTATTCCACAGATCTCTCAGTGAATATCCAGGGTCCACGGTGGCAGATAAAAGGGCCACATAAAAGGCACATAAAAGGAGGTCAGAACTAAGGCCACCGGCCACAGTTTTACTGCAGTTGAGACCTGCAGTGAGTCAGGTGGGGACACTGCTACTGTCACCACTAAACAATCTGATGAGTTGGGTGCCTGCTGCCCCAGCCCTGGAAAGCAGGTGGCTCCTCTGTACTTTTGCCACTGTGGCCCCTGGGAAGGCAGAGCAGCTCTTGCCTTTGCTGTTGTCCACCACAAAAGCTTCCCGTAGGCACATCTTTTTACCTTTAGCTCCTCATTCAGTCTTGAGTGGGTACATTTGATGACACAAGCCATGGCTAGGGGCTCAAGCTATCTCCAGTAGAGCCCTGGTGTTTCCTGTCCTCACTGGGAGATGACTTTGCTTCTCAGAAAAACTCATAGGGTAGAGATTTCCTGAAATACAGAAGGGACTAGGAAATTTAAAAAAATATTTTTAAAGACAGATTTCAACATAGTCTTATTTAAGTCAAATTTTTATATTGTTGTAACATTCCCTTGCTAGGGTTCATTCCCTTGCTAAGAGTAAGGTTGGGAATTGGAGCAATATATTGTATCAATTCCATATTAACTCAATAATATTACAAGCTATTATTGGTTTTATAGCCAGGCAGTCTCCAACCTCAGAATGAATTTGTTTAACAAATTTTACTTAAAGATTGGTTTGGAACTCATCTTTTTCAAAGATATCAAATTTTTGTCATGTAGTCTTCTGGGCCAGGAAACAAAGTTGGGTTTAACCCTAAATGTATCTTAAGTATAGTATAAAAATATTCATTTATGTGTCAGTTGCTTTTCTTTTCTTTCAAAGATTTTATTTATTTATTTATTTGAGAGAGAGAGAGAGCACAGGGATGGGGAGGAACAGAGGGAGAAGATAGACTCCTCGCTGACTGGGGAGCCTGATGCAGGGCTCAATCCCGGAACTCTGAGATTATGACCTGAGCCAAAGGCAGACGCTTAACCAATTGAGCCACTCAGGTGTCCCTGTGTCAGTTGCTTTTCAAATTCAACTTTTCATTCATCTCTCTTCTGCAATTGCTTCTTAATTCATTTTTGTGCAGTATATCTATATCTGGGATTACAGTCCCTGAGTTCTTTGTATATTCCAAAATATTTATGTCATAATATATGAAAGACTGCTTAGATGGGTGTATAATTCACTCTTTCTTCAAGGATTTTGAGGCATTTTTTTGTGGCAAAGTCTGAGACGCAGTCTGATTCTTTTTCCTTTGATATTTTTGCTTACAACTTAAAGATTTCTTATCTTTATTTTTTTTTACAGATTTTATTTATTTATTCATGAGAGACACACAAAGAGAGAGTAGAGACACAGGCAGAAAGAGAAGCAGGCTCCATGCAGGAAGCCAGATGTGGGACTCGATCCAGGGACTCCAGGATCACGCCCTGAACCAAAGGCAGACGCTCAACCACCGAGCCACCCAGGTGTCCCTATTTCTTATCTTTAAGGTCCAGTGATATTAATTGGTTATCCAATCTCTGCCACTTCTACGTTCTTCCTCCATCCTCAAATTATTTTTCATACCTTCTCTTCCTCTTCAGAAAGAAGAGTGGAGCTCACTTTGGGCTGGCACTCCAGCCTTATCTACTTGTGCCTACTTTTGACCCTGCATTGCCAGTTATCCTATCATATGAATATCCAACTGCCTTTCTCCTGGGTCACTTTCTTCTGAGTAACCATGCCTACCTGCTCCTCATCATGAAAAGTATTTTTTTTTCTTTTCTCCTGCTCAAGCTACAAGGAACTGCTGGTTTTTTTCCTCACTTTTGCCTTACCACCAAATTCATTAAAAGATAAATGTCTAATTGTTATATAAATAATGAGACCTAGCTACCCATTCATTCATCAAACATCTTCAGTTCTGCTGTTAGCATTTCTCCCTACATGATTGAAAGCTTCCTCATTAAACTACAGTTTCTTAAAGCTCAGCATCCCTCATATATCCCGACTTCTAACACAATGCTTGCTATACTTGTGTATTTGTGTGCGTGTCTGAATCTTTAAAGGTATTTATTAAAAATTGAGACTTATCCCAGAATTCTCTGTGGCCACCCACTTCTATTAGCTTCACATTATCTGGCCTAATAGGCAAAGAATGAAAAAATGAGCAGATGAGGAGAGGAAAAGCAATATATTGCAGAAGAAAGGCTTGTTCTGCTACAAACGCATGCTTCAGCAATTCCATTTGTAAAATCTGTTGGAGGATATGGAAAATAACTTAAAAAATAAGTAGTTAAATCAAGACCACAAACTCCATCCCACCCTATCTCTGCTTTCTTTGCTACTTTCTTCCTTGAGAGCGAATGGACTCTCAGAGCTTTAGTTCTCACCTTGATTTAGGCAGCTGACTCCCAAAATTATGCCTCTGACGTGGATTGTCTTATGAGCTCTCAAAACCTTTTCCATTTTTCTATCTGACATCCTTGTTTGGTAGGCTTAAATCTAATTATGTCCAAATTTCAACATCAAACTTTTTTTAAAAAAAGATTTATTTATTTATTTGAGAGAGAGAGAAAAACAGAGAGCATGAGCAGGGGGAGGGGCAGTGGGAAAGGGAGAGAGAGAATCTCAAGCAGATTCTATGACCAGCATGGAGCCTGATACAGAGCTCAATCTCATGACCCCGAAATCATGGCCTGAGCTGAAATCAAGAGTTGGGTGCTTAACTGACCGAGCCACCCAGGTGCCCCAACCTGAAGCCCTTATGAAAACAATTTCTATCTTCCTTTTGATTACTCTCTTTTCATGACCATTTGTATTGGCCTCCTGATTACTCAAGCCCCTTGACTTCTTCCAACTTATCAATAAATCACTTGTCAGGTTATTTCTTTTACATTGGTAATAGTCTTCCTATCACTTTCCTCCTTCCTATTCTCATAGATATTGAGGCTTTAGGTCTTTATTTCTCCTTGGCCTAGGTATTTAAACAGTATCTCCCTGTATCTCCTGTCTATCCATCTTTCCAACCATTATGTACACTGCCTCCAGAATAAGATTTTCTAAAACATTCAGTGGCTCTCTATTGCCACCAAATAAAGAAAAAAAAAAAAACCCTCAGGAAACAAAAGCAACAAGAAAATAAAATCTTCCTCTGGTTTCCAAGGGATTCTGTGATGTGATCTCCTCTTATTTTTCTATCCATCACTCTAAACCAAACTATATTCAGTATTCTGGCTCCTTCCCTGGGCTCTGTATCTGTGCCAGGAAATCATTCTATAGAGTGTTCATCTCTCTGGATGAAATGGTATTCAGTGCTCATGATAAACATCACCTCCTTAACAAAGGCTTTCATGATTCCCTGACCTGGTTATGACCTTTTTCCTTTGCACTGCCTTATAACATTGTCAGGACTCTTCTTGTAACATTTATTCTGCCAAAATATATTATGGTAATTAGTGAACCTGTGATGTGTCACACAGAGTGCTAGTGTGCAAAAGCCAGGAGCCATATCTGACATATGCCCATGTTTCCCATGGTACTTGCCCCTGAGTTCCACATTAGTGATCTCAATTTTTTTGAATTGCATACTTCCATAATTTAAAAAAGGTTGTGAGTTGTCTTGTGTCCCCAGAAAGATATATTTAAGTCCAAACCCCTAGTACCTGTGACTAATCTTATTTAGAAATAGGGTCTTTGTAGATGTAATCAAGTTGTGTTCCTATTAGATTAGGGTGGGCTAAGTACAACGATTGGTGTCCTAACAAGGAGAGGGAGCTTGGGAGACACAGAAACACACACACAGAGGGGAAAAAGCGATGTGAAGAAAAGGCAGAGATTAGAGTGTTGTAGCCAAGAGCCAAGGAACACCAAGGGTTGCTAGAAATCAGTGGAAGGAAAGAACACTTATAAAGAAGGATTTTTTCCTATGGCCTTCTGTGGAAGTATGGTCCTGTTGACACCTTGATTTTGAACATCTAGCCTCCAGAATTTGAGAGAATAAAGTTCTGCTGTTTTAAGCCATCCAGTTTATGGTAATTTGTTATGGCAACCCTCGGGAATTAATATAAACACTACAGACACATAACTAATATATGACATGTCTTACTACTTGTACATATTATATACTTCAAGTATTATACCAATACATTATATACATTTAAAAATATATACATAGATTTTTTAAAGTATGAGAAAAATGTAAATAGGCTATTATATTTTATCCTGTATCTCAATGTGCATTATTGGATCCTCTGTAGGTATCCAAGGACTGCAAGTTAGTAGATGCTTAACAAATGTCTGTTGAGTTGAATTAATCCTCTTGAAGCTGGATATAACTGTTTTGACTTTTCAGATTGAGTTTCATTTTGTTTTTACTTTTTAATTTTATTGCATTATGATCAGAAATGTAATTGATATTACATTGAATTCTCTAGAATTTTTGAAGCTCTCTTTCTTGCCTAAATTCATAGTTCATTACTGTGAATATTTGGTGTATGTTTGGTACAAAGGTATATGTATATTTAAATTATATACCTGTAAGTTGTGTTGTCTTTTTTCTTTTTTCTCTGCATGAGCTATATAATCTACATTCTACTCTGGAAAGGGGTTATTAAAATATTCAGCTACCAGTTGACTAATCTGTATCAATTTTCCTTTATTTATTTAAGACTATATAGTTGGATGCAGTTATAGTCTTTGGAGTCTTATTTGATTATCTCTCTTCTAGTAAATAATGTCTCTCTTTGATTTCTAAGAATTTTTGTCTTAAATTTTATTTTGACTAATATTAAAGTGCCTAAAATGTGTTCTTTTAACTCATATTTATCTGGTAACTTATTTTCAATCATTCAATATTCTTTTATTGTAAATTTATCTCATACACTATATTGCTATGTTGCATTTTGTTTTGTCTTGTTTTTAATTCAATCTGAGCTGTTTTATCTTTTGATCTTAATTTATTTCATTTATATTTATCATGAATACTTTTTTCTGTTATGTTTCTTAGCATATATATATATATATATATATATATATATATATATAAATACATTTTCCTCTCTGGGACTCCTATATTACACAAATGTTTTCAGTCCCCTACTTTTCCTAGCATAGATTGTATTTTCCCCTCCTTCTCTAGGACTTTTACATTAAATAAGCTATTTTTCGTCTCTTTATTTCTTATTAATGCCTTCTTGGAGAATTCCTGGATCTGATATTCCAGTTTAATTAGGTTTTTGACTATACCTATTCTGCCAATTAATCACCTTTTAAGATCGTTCTGTAGCTACCATATTTTTCATGCCCTGTCTCACTAATGGTTCTTATCTCTAACTGCTGACCACAGCACGTATTTTCAATATTCTCCTTTATCTCATTGAAAATTTCTATTGAGCTTATTTTAAATTCTGGTTCTTCATGCTCTTTAATTCTGCTTACTTTAGCTTAGGTTTTCCAGATGTGATCTCACTTCTATATTGCTTGTGCTTTGTGGATGTCTCCTTATTTTCTCCACAAGCTCATGATCTTTTAAATCAGTGAACTCTACCTGCCAGTGAGGTATAGACAGAGGAAGGGACAAAGGCCTCAGCCCTAGCTCCCACCCCTTCAGACTGGTCAGGGAAAGGGGCATATGCCTCTGAGGTTATACCTGAGTTACTGCACATCTACCCTCTTCATAAAATGGTCCTGTTCCTCAGGTACCCTCCAGCACCTCTGTTTCAGGCACTGCTATTTCTGAAGAGTCCCCTCACTTAGTTGTAGTTATCTCACTAAGGGTGGAAGCAGGGTAGGAGGAGGAGGGACTGTATGGAGGGTTGGCTAATTTATCTCACCACTTCTTCTCCCCTTCTCTTCCAAACCAGGTTCTAAAATTTCTCTGATGTTACCTACTCTTCTACCCAGCATTAGGCTGGAATTAAAGTTTTCCTATTCTTCTTCTTTTTTTTTAACTTAAATTCAATTTGCCAACATACAGTACATCATTAGTTTCAGATGTAGTTTTCAATAATTCATCAATTGCATATAACACCCAGTGCTCATCACATCACATGCCCTCCTTAATGCCCATCACCCAGTTACCCCATCCCTCCCTCCACCTCCCTTGCAACAACCCTCAGTTTTTTCCCAGGTTAAGAGTCTCTCATGGTCTGTCTTCCTCTTTGATTTTTTCCCATTCGGTTTCCCCTCCTTCCCTTATGGTCCCTTGCACTATTTCTTATATTCCTTATATGAGTGAAACCACATGAAAGTTGTCTTTCTCCAATTGACCTTTTTCATTCAACATAATACCTGCCAGTTCCATCCACATCCATGTGAATGGTAGGTATTCATCCTTTCTGATGGCTGAGTAATAGTCCATTGTATCTATAGACCACATCTTCTTTATCCATTCACCTGTCGATGGACATCTCAGGTCCTTCCACATTGTGGCTATTGTGGACATTGCCGTGATGAACATTGGTGAGGATGTGGAGAAAGGGGAACCCTCTTACACTGTTGGTGGGAATGCAAGCTCGCGCAACCACACTGGAAAACAGTATGGAGGGTTCTCAAGAAGTTAAGTTTTTCTATTCCACAAGGACAGCAGATGAAATACTGGAGGAGAGAAAAGAACACAGTAAAACATGTTTCCCACCTAGTTCCCTAACCTCTGTTCCTGGCTCTTCACTGCCATTTCTGCTACATACATGGCAACAAAGACTGAGTCTTCTCTCCCCGCAGGGATTCCCTCCATTTCTGTTAGGTTTAAAGCTCTCTGTCACTTCTATTGCATCTAATGCTTTGGGTTCGTGGGAGAAAGCCAGTAGGCTCTGTTACTTCTTTTTCATATATTTTTATGCCAATAACCTGCATATCTCTCCCAGGAAAAACTAATCATATTGCAATAAATGCATCTTTTACCATTGTTATTCGATAATTTAGGAAGGAACTTTCACAAATACACTCAGGTTTCTGAAAGTTGTTAAAAAATAAATAGAACTAAAATCAAATAAATAAATAAATAGAACTATTATGAAGAGTATTAATATATAAATGGTATTAAGACAGGGTTAGCTCCCACTGCTAAGTATTACAAAGGCAGTAAGCCTGGTGAAGCATTTAAAAATCAGAAAGAGCCTCGAGCGGCATATAAGTATCAACATAGAATTGCTCTAACATGTTTTAATATCTTTAGCAAACAAGCAGGCAGGACTCATCCACATCCTCTATAATAGGAGAAACATAGCAAAGATGGGTTTTCTGACAGCCCAGAATTTCCAGAAAGAATAAAGTGCAGTGACTGCCTGCCTTTACAAAGCTTAAACACATATGCGCCTTATAGAACTACAGAGAGAAAACACACAGCTTCCATCAGTCCATCATTTTTAGAAAAGCAAAACTACTACTTTATTAAGGTCATTTTAAAAAGATTGTTGCTTATTCTTTTAAGACAATTGTCCCAAATCACTTTCTTTGAGAATGATACTTGGACTATTTAGGGGTCTTTTGTTTGTTTATTTTTGCCTTCTTTCCTTGAACTGTGAAATCGAAAGATACATGGAATAGAGGAAAACCGTGGAGGTGAATCCAGCCCCTGAGGGCAGCTGTCTCTGGAGCTTGTTGCCTTGAAAGAAGAAGCTGTTTTTTCCCCATTGCACCAGAAAAAGAGCAATTCAAGTGAGCTCGATGGCAAGGCTTTCCCAGACATACTAAATTACTCAAAATTTGCTTCGCTTGCTTTCCAGGTTGTCCTAAGAATTGTGAAAACAGTTGAAAAGACAACGAAAGAGAAATTGAGTCTCTATAGTTATTCAAAAAAAGAAACACTTAGAAATGTCTATTCAGCTGCTAACAACACGAATGGTAAATAAATCTATTAATAATGAAGCATTCTGAACACAAAATATACCTCTCCAATATCCAGAAAAGAATCCATAATCTCAGTTTTTTTTTTTTCAGTTTTTATTACAGTAAAGTTGAATACAATTTAGGCAAATCAATATTTTCTTAAGAAATGCAGTCAGGTTCCAAATGCCTAAGATAATTTTTTGTGCATTCTTTCAAATTGAGTTTCTTAAATAACTGTAAGTGATTTGTCTGCCTAGACATGGGTTTCTAAAACTCCATACCTTTTTCCCTTTATTTTTTATTATATTTTTATAACATGCAGAAAATTTTCAACCATACAGAAAAATTGAAAGAATTTTATAACAAATATTGAATATTCACCAAGATTCTATTGTTAAATTTTACTGTACTCATTTTATCACTTATCTGTCCACTCCTAGAACTCTGTAAAATATCACCATCTACACAGAAAGTTTGCTCATGTCATTCCCAATAAATCTCACCTCCTCTCCACAAAGGCAGGCTAGATTTTCAACTACCTTAGATGTAAAATTCACATTTAAATGCCACTTAATGATGTCGTGAATCCTTATGTCATTTTGAAGTAGTTGGGAATTTACATAATTGTTTTGATTTTTGAAAGCAATCTGTCTAATGAATATTCTGTTTTCTAGACAAACAAACCAGAGCCCACATTCCATGAGAATTACCAATTTCAAATAGAACATATCTGGGTAGCATCACTTTGGGTGAGAGGGTTCAACTCTTTGGGGAGCAGTTCTTCATTTGTGAAGTGGAGATTTAAATACCAACTCTTACAATATTCTCCTTATCTGTAGCAATCAGACAAAGTGAATTATTAATGGCAGTTTGCAGGTGCAGCCTTTGAGATCATGTACCTTCTCAAATAAACATTGTGAACTTTATTTCCTGGAAAATTTGGTAGAATTGCATAGTTGGCTCAGTGTGCTGTTGTCTCATTTTTCTCCTTAAAGGCATTTAAATTCTCCCACTGACAAAGCATGGAGACTGACTGCTTTCAGCCGTGGTCCGTAATAATAACATGCTCATTGTTAGTGCACTCTACTAACACAAGTCAATTTTCTTTACTTAATTTTAACAGTTAATTAAATGGTGGTTTACAAAGAAAATAAAAGAACATTGAGGTCCTTCCCCTACATCCTAGTGTAAGTCTTTTTTGAATTCTTGCCTCAAAACATCCGCAGAAAGAATTGATCAGCTGACCTTCACGATCCAAAGCAATTTCCACTCTGCTAAGTTATTCTGAGTATCAAGCACATGAAACATTCCAGACAAAAGTCCAGAAAAGTGACTGAAGTAACTATTTTGTGTTTATTAAATATCCAAATAAACAGCTTTGATGAATTTTTTATTTCTCAAGTGGTTATCTTGCGATGGTATGTATCTATAAATAAGTATGAATGCTACAGCAGTGATTTCAACTTGAGATATTCAATATGAAAGTCACATTAATTGTAATTAAAATTTAATAGAATTGCTGTTTGCTTGAAGGTCCATATCACACTGTTCTTTAGGGTGGAGAAAACTGAAGCAACCTAAATTTCTAATTGTAAGAGAAAGACTAAATAATTTATGGGACATCACACAATAGGATATTATATTGCCAGCATATTCATAGTTAGTAAACTCTGTATAATATGTTTACAAGTCAGTGTGGAAAAAAGGCAGGAACATGTGCATTATATGGTTTCATTCCTATGGGGAATATAAAAAACAGTGAAAGAGATTATAGGGGAAAGGAGTGAAAAGGAACATATGCATTATAATATTAATATTGCTTGGGCAAGATCATGGGATTATGGTGTTTTTAATATTTTGATTTTCAAATTTCTTTCTTATACTGCTTTGATTTCTCTCAAGTGAACAATAAAGCTTGCAATATACTGCATTGTATTAAAGATGTCCCACTTTAATTTTGTCCAATTACAAAATAGTATGAGCTTTTATTGAAAATACACTGTAGACATGCATAATTTAGAAAATAAGATGGTTTATTTGACATGCTGTTCTAAAATTCTTTTTCTTCATGATATATTTTAGACGGTGACTCATGTCAATTCGTTATATATCCAAGTCATTTTAAAAAAATGACTCCAGAGTATGTCATTGTAAGGATAGAATAGAATTTACTTGTCAAACCTTATTTTTACTTTTTGAAGCCATCTTGCAGTGAAACATCATTTTATGTATGTTTAATTTCTTTGAGTACTTCTACAGATTCAATTCCTATACATGGAGTTGGCTTTTTATAAAGAGTGGAAAATAGAAGGTTGGAAAAGATCAATTCATAATAACAGCAACAGAGATAGTGACAGCCACAAAGTAACTACTATAATCCACATAAAATACTTAACAAATATATTTAACAAGATATATATAGATAAGAAATATTATGCGATGCTACTGAAGGCCATGTATTAATAAAGGGAGACAGGTATTTTTCCTTAGCAACTCAGTGTTATAAAAGTATCATTAATATGTGATTTAAAGTACAAATTAAATTCACCAGTAAGATATTGTTGTATTTTTTTCTTAGCCAAAAAGACTCAATGTTATAAAAATATCACTAATATGTGATTTAAAGTACAAATTAAATTCACCAGTAAGATACTGCTTCATGCACAATAGCTTTATGGTAAATGCTGAACTCTCTTGGAGGCAAGTCTCATTTAATCACTCTTTTCTTTCAGAGTTTTATTGGCTGTTTTCCTTTCTTTCTGATTCCAGGTGAAATTTAGACTTGTCCCATGAACTCCTGAAAACATGCTGCTGGAGTTCTAACTGGAATCACATGGGAATTTGTTACGTTTTTTCCCCAGGTAGTCCACGATTTTAGCTTTGTTTTTGCTCATTGTGAAATTTTTTTTCATAGTTTTCCCTAAATTTGGTGTTTCGACACCAAGCTTATTCGACATAATTTCATCATGTTCACAAAGCACACATTACTCTGATGATTTTAACAAATTTAAATGGGAAAGGGTGATGACTCTTTTCCAATTACCGTTTTGGTAGCTCTTGAGATTATCATAATTTCCCATTGGGTCTATTATCTTACTTGGATGGTAGAGGACCAGCTAAAAGAGAAACAAGTAGGAAAGCAACAATGGGGAAAGGAGGTAGAAAGAACACAGAATGGCCATTAAAAGATTTATTTTTTTAAATAGATTTTACCTATTCATTCATGAGAGTCACAGAAACACAGGCAGACGGAGAAGCAGGCTCCATGCAAGGACCTTGCGGGACTTGATCCCTGGACTCCAGGATCACGCCCCAGTTGGAAGGCAGGCCCAAACCGCTGAGCCACCCAGGGATCCTTGCCATTAAAAGATTTAAATGCAAATCCTGGATTTACCTTTAACTGGTATTGACCTTGGGCTCCTCTGTCAAACTCTGCATTAATTTTCTCTTAGCTTTAAGTTCATCTAATCTTTCTTTCTTTCTTTCTTTCTTTCTTTCTTTCTTTCTTTCTTTCTTTCTTCTTCTTTCTTTCTTTCTTTCTTTCTTTCTTTCTTTCTTTCTTTCTAGATTTATTTGAGAGACAGACAGGGAGAGAGAGCCAACACACAGAAGGAGAGGGAGAAGCAGACTCCATGCTGAGCAGGGAGGAGCCCATGGTGGGGCTCCATCAGAGGACCCTGGGATCATGACCTGAGCAAAGGCAGATGCTTAACCCACTGAGCCACCCAGGTGCCCCTTCCTCTTCTTTTAAAAAATATTTTATTTTTAACTAATCTCTACACCCAAGGTAGAGCTCGAACTTATGATCCTTGCTCCATCGACCAGTCAGCTGCCCCTAGTTTATTCTTTATTAGGTTAAAAACACAGTGTTTGCTACATGCCAACCTGGGTACTAAGAGCTGGAAAATCAGCTCCCTGAAGAAGCAACAGAACATTCAAGTAACATGGTCTTCAATTTCCAATTTCTAGTGTCAGTGTTACTTGTCTTTGGGCATCCTAACCAGTGCTGCCAATTTACATCTCTGGATTGTGGTTTTGCAGGTCCTGGAGCAGGTTTGTGTGTCCAGGGTATGGTTGGCCACAAGGAGCAGAAATAATATTCTCTGCTCCAGGTTTCTCCTCTGTGGAATGTGGGTATTTTCCATATAACCTTCTGTGATTCTCTGACCTAGATGCAGGCACACATTTGACCACCCATCAGAGAGAATCAGAAACATGATGTTCTTGGAATCAGCAGTTCTCATGCTTTAATGTGCCTGAGAATCACCTGGGGATCTTGATAAAAGTAGGTCTGAGGTGGGACCCAAGGCTCTGCGGGCCTAATAAGCTCCTGGGTGAGGTCTGTGCTGCTGTGCCAGAAACCACATTTTAAGTAGAAAGGGGGTAAATCAGTCTAGCAAAGGACTGAGAACGACATGTTCCCTAAGCAGAATAGCCTGCTCGGGCAATCTTGCCACAGCTGGGCAGAGTCACCTAATTGAGCAGCAACAGGTCAGAAATATAATCAATTCTTTCGTGTTGTTCAAATGGCCCTGGAGCATTTTCTTCCCCCGCCCCGTCAAAATGACTCAATACCGAACAACTCCCGCTGTCTTACATCTCAAAGAGGATAATCAAGAAAGAGGTTTTAAGCAATCATGAGCAAAGGAAAAAAAAAATAGTGGAAAAAACCCAAACACCCACACCTTTGCCAAACAGCCAGCACAGAAAAATCAGGGAACCTCTCTGAGGACATATACAAATGTATCTTTGGCCTTTACAATTCCCCAAATTTTAATTTTTTAATTTCCCCAATTGTACTTAAATTAATAGCATGTTTATGATTAATGATTTGGAGAACTCTGAAAACAGTATAAAGTAAAAATTATCTCAATTTTTTTTTTTTTTTAGATTTTATTTATTTATTCATGAGAGACACACAGAGAGAGGCAAAGACACAGGCAGAGGGAGAAGCAGGCTCCATGCAGGGAGCCTGACGTGGGACTCGATCCCAGATCTCCAGGATCAGGCCCCGGGCTGAAGGCACACTAAACCACTGAGGCCCCCTGGCTGCCCTCATATTCTAACATTCAGATATAACCCCTGCTACTATCTTTTTTTTTTTTTTCCCTGCTACTATCTTAAAGAACTTATTTCTGTATATGACAACACACATACACACACACACCATATTTAATTTTACATGACTAAATGCATTCTTCATGTTTTATTGAAAATTGACTGTTTCTGGGGATCCCTGGGTGGCGCAGCGGTTTGGCGCCTGCCTTTGGCCCAGGGCGCGATCCTGGAGACCCGGGATCGAGTCCCACGTCGGGCTCACTGCATGGAGCCTGTGTCTCTGCGTCTCTCTCTCTCTCTCTCTCTCTCTCTCTCTCTCCCCCAGTGTGTGACTATCATAAATAAATAAAAATTTTAAAAAAAGTGACTGTTTCTACAAAAATAAGTTTATCCATTATCCATAAGTCTTAACACCAGCACTTTTTTAAAAAAGATGTATTTATTTATTTTAGAGAGAGACAGAGGAGTGGCAGAGCAGGAGAGGAGAGAGAAAGAGAATCTCAAGTAGACTCTATGCCTGAGCTTTACTCTGGGCTTGATCTCATGATCAGGGCAGGAGGGAAAACCAAGAGTCAGACACTTAAGCTACCCAGGGGGCCCTATACTAGGGCTTTAAATAGCTGCTCAAAATTTCATGGTATTGGTACAGCAGAAGCTTGCTGTTTTTCCTGGCCAAATTATAAGATACATTTTTAAAGAGTGCTTTATTAATTTTATAGACCTTATGAATTATGTAAATTCAAACAATATACATAACTATAGAGCAGAGATATTACCCCAAATTTAAATGTCTGAAACATCTTCTCTAATATTAGGTGAGCAACGTTCCTCCACATTTCTTTTTCTTTTTTTGTTGTGCAGTCACCATCTGCCATCATACGATGTTATTGCAATATTGCTGACTATATCTGGAACATTTTTCAATGCACATGCATATATAGCTAGATCAAAGAAAGACATTTTTGTAAAAACAATGATATTATGCTATGTATATCATATTAAGATTTCACATTTAATTACAAGTGAACATAAGGGAGGAAAGAAATCTGAAGTCAAAAACTGTATAGAATTGTTTTCATACATGAAAAATTATTTCTTCCAGGATCCACCCTTTAACTTTCTGTGGGAACTTCGGCAAGTTATTTCACATTGTCTGGGCCTTAGATTTCTCATCTGTAAAATAGGATTAATGGTACCTAAATCATAGAGTGTTGCAAAGCTAAGAAGAGATAATATAAAGAAAACATTTAGAACAGTGCCTAGGATATAGTGATTCATAAATGTCAGTTATTTTTATATTAGCTCAATTATATAGATTTATTTTAAGGAAAGTTGGTTATGAAAAATATCGGAGAGAGAGTCATGTTTTTGGGTTAGGTCCATTTCTGAAAAAATTCTTTAGCTTTCTGCTATGAAAGGTGGAGGAATTCATCATGTTTTCTCCCCCTCCCTCCCACCTTCTTCCCAATCACATCCTGACTTCTATTTTATTATTTTTATTTAGCTGAGAGTTTTAACATCTACATTCTGTTCTTCACCCATGATTCTAGCAGTTATTTTTTTTTTAAATAGGCACCAAGCCCAACATGGAGCCCAACATGGAGCTTGAACTCAAGACCCCAATATTAAGACCTGAGCCAAGATCAAGAGTCAGTTGCTTAAATCAACTGAGCCTCCCAGGGGCCCCTCCAACACATGTTTAACCAGGTTCCACAATAAAATGAATTAAGTGCTTAATGCTCATCAATTTAGTCCCGTGTCACCCTTTCTGAGATCTTTATTTATATTTTGATTCGTATTTGATTGCATGATTTCACTTTGGCGTAACAGCTTTCAGCAAGGGCCTACGGGTGCACTACCCCATGATTGTTTCCTCAGTAAGAATGTTGGTCTGTTAGTTTAATACTTGAACATAAATTTAAGTTGAGTATTATATTCTTCAGTAGTGCTTTCTCAGATTTTTATAATTTTTTTAATATTCTCCCCTGGAATTCAGCAGCAGTTATTTCTGTCTCCGTAAGTAAACTGCATTTCCCCTGGATGACTAAAGATTTCTTTTCCCTCATTATACTTAATGTCCAGGAACTTCTTTGTGACATGTCCTGATGTAAATAAATCTTTCACAGAGCACAAAATGTCTTTTTGTTCTGCAGATTTAATTCTTCCTATATTTAGGGAACTTTTCTTCTGTTATATTAAAAAAAAAAAACTAATTGCAAAAACTGTCTTACATCTGGATGTAGTCCCAGGGTCCCCAAGACCACCTCCATGTTCACTGATTTATTGAAAGAATTTACAGAATGTAGCAAAGCTCTTATTTGTTATAGGAAAAGAATGCAGATCAAAATCAGCAAAGGGAAGAGGGACGTAGGATAGCATACCAGATGGGACAAGAGCTTCCAGCTGTCCTCAAGAGCTTCCAGCTGTCCTCTCCCAAGGAAGTCATGCAAACAGGGCCCACTGATCCCAGGAACACTGTGTGTCAACATGCAAAGAGTGTTGCCAAACAAGAAAGCTCCACCATGCCCTGGAGTTCAGGATTTCACTGAGGCCAGGTACATGGCCATAGCTGACTGCCCACATAGCTGACCTGTATTTCCAGCTTCTCCAGGGGTCAAGCTGATATCACACATCCAAGGCCTCTAGATAATAAACATGATCTTTCCAAGAAAGACATTCTAAGGGTCTAGAGGTCACTTCTCAGGCCAAATCTTTCTTTGGTCAATGTTAATCCTTACTGTACAACAGGAAACTGGAGACACATACTGGTAGACTAGATAGGTAGTAGATGGATAGATAGATAGAGATTTAGTTTAAGAAAATTAATAAAAAAAAAAAAAAGAAAATTAATAAAACAAAGACCTATGTACCCAGCACTTACTACCCAGATTAAGAAATAGTTTATGTTACTTTTTCATTTTCTCAGCTGTATTACCATTTCTCTCCACCAGAGATATCACTATTCTGACTTTTGGGTTAACTCTCTTTCTCTCTATCTGCCTGCTCTTATTTTTTGAAAATCTGAGTAGCAAATACAAACATAGTTATGTTAGGAGAAGGCCCACTGATGAAGAAAACAAGCTGAACATTCTCAGTCTCATATTCTAACTTCAGCTTCCTGAGAATCAACAACTGCCTCCCATGGGGAGACAAGTGGACAAGGTCACAACTGAATTCTGGGAAACCAGGGCTTACCAAGGTGGGGCATCTGGGGTGTGGACTGAGAGCCAGGTTCTGGATAGCTAGGTTCAGAGAGAACAGGCTACTTTGTAATTTTTACTTCTCAGTTTATATAGTAGAGATATTTATTGCTCACCATATATTCATGTGGTCTGTCCCATTTCCTAGAAACGTTGTGGTTCTAGTAGGATCATTTTTCTAGCTCTTGCCAATGTGATGGGAGTGTAGGAGATGTATATTATTTCTGGGAGCGGTTCAGGCGTGGTTGCTAAACCAACTCTCTTTAACCCTCCGCGGCAACTGTGAGAACAAGATGTTAGGAATCAGAGTGTTTATTAGCCTGGGTGCTCAGTGACTACAGGAGCAGGATATCCATGCCAAGGCACATTGGACATGTAGTATGAGAGTGATAGATCCTCAAAGCTTGAGAGATAATTTGTTACCCAGCATAATCCTGGATACTCTGATTAACACATCACATCATGGATTACTTTTAGCTCCCAAGTAAAGGTGAATGAAGTGCACTTCTGTGGTTTGAAATGAGTGTTTTACTTTTATTATTTTTTAAGATTTTATTTATTTATTCATGAGAGAGACAGAGAGAGAGGTAGAGACATAAGCAGAGGGAGAAGCAGGCTCTTGGGGTGGGAGGGGAGCCTGATTCAGGACTTGATCCTAGGACCCCAGGATCACGACCTGAGTCAAAGGCAGATGCTCAACCACTGAGCCACCCAGGCATTCCTGAAATGAGTGTCTTTAGATGATCTAATATCAGAGCATGGACAGAACAGAAATTTCCACAGCACATGGTTATGCAATCCAAAACACATAAGCATCTGAAGCAGGTACATCCAGGCATTTTGGGTTGGATGGCAGTTAAGGCTCTAGGTGAAAACTGCTTTTGTATATTTGTTGCTTATTGTGATACTTCAGACTGGATTGTTGCCTTCTGATCTAGAGCATAACTATCATTTCAGATTTCCCCTTTCCTTGGGAATTTCCGGAGAATTCTCTTTGTCTCTCTCCAGCACTGGATGACCCATTTCCTTATCCCTAGTCATCTTCTTAGTTGATAATGCTCATTTCAAGAAGTGCATCCTCCAGAAGATTCTTGATGAAGGGTGCACAAGGTTACTTTTTTTGAGATATTTTATACCAGAATGATCTTTATCTTAGCTTGATCACAGTCTGGTTAACTATAGAATTCTAGATTGCAGAGTGCTTACTTTCAGAATATTGAGAGCATTGATGCATTTCTTCATGGTTCTGATTGTTGCTGAGAACTGTGACACCATTCAGATTTCTGATTCTTATTAATTTTTCTTCCGTTGGAAGTCTATAGAGTCTTGTTCTTGTCCTTGGTATTCTGAAATGTGGTAATAAAATACATTGGTTGCATCTATTCTCATCCATTATACTAGAAGCCTGGCCAATCATTTTTTAAATGCTTTAATTAAGTATAATTTACATATAAACAGCTTTTTTTGAGATATAATTTACCTATCATGCAATTCACCTATTTAAAGTTACAATTAAATGTTTTTTTAGTATATTCAAAGAATTTGCTATTATTACCATAATCAAATTTAGAATATTTATATTATGAAATTTCATATACTATGTATACCCATAGCTATTAACACTAACTCCAACCTGAACTCCTAGCATTAAGCATTGCTAATCTACTTGGTTTCTGCGGATTTGCCTTTTCTGGACTTTTCAGATAAATGAATTCATACAGTTATATAACTTTTCCTGACTGACTTCTTTCACTTAGCATAATATTTTCAAGATACATTAATTTTACAGCATGTATCAGTACTTCCCTTATTTTAATTTCAGAATAGCATTCCATTGTATGGATATATCACAATTTGTTTAGCTACTTACCAACTGATGGGCGCCTGGGTTTTCCATAGTTTAGCTATCATGGAGAATTTATAGTTTATGTACAAAAGTTTGTGTAGACATGTTTTGAGTTCTCTTGCATATATTGCATATATATATACAAGAGAACTCCTTATATATATACTTATATATATACATATATATATATATATCTTCTTTGGAAGACCTTTTTTTTTTAAAGATTTTATTTATTTATTCATCAGAGACACAGAGAGAGAGAGAGAGGCAGAGACATAGGCAGAGGGAGAAGCAGGCTCCCTGCAGGGAGCCCGACGTGGGACTCAATCCCAGGTCTCCAGGAATCAGGCCCTGGGCTGAAGGCAGCACTAAACTGCTGATCCACCTGGGTTGCCCTGGAAGACCATTTTTATATGAGGTTGTTTGTATTTTCATAACATATAATTTTTATTCGGTGATGTATGTCCTGTTCTGGAGTATTTTCTTTTAAAAAAAAAAAAAGATTGATTGATTAATTGTGAGAGAAGGGGGAGGAGCAGAGGGTGAGAATTTTTCAGTCTCCTGTCAAAGTGTGGAAACTCATGTGGGGCTAGATCCTAGGACTCATGAAATCATGACCTGAGCCAAAACTGAGAATTGGATACTTAACCAACTGAGCCACCCAGGCACCTCTGTTCTGGGAGATTTTCTTAAATTATATTATTGATGACTTTCTCTGCTCACTTGTTTTTATTTTATCTCTCTGAAGTGCCTATTATTATAGTGTTAGATTCATAAATTGGCTTTCTGACTTTCTTACCCTCTTTCTTTTTATTTATTTATTTATTTATTTATTTTTTATTTTTATTTTTATTTTTTTTTTCTTACCCTCTTTCTTAATCCTTTTGTCTTTCAACACTATTTGATGGAGAGCTTCCTCACTTACATTTTCTAAATTGTCTACTGAGTTTTTCAGTTTTTGTTTTTACATTTTCTGTTTCTAAAAGCTTTTGCTTGTTTGAAATCTCCTTTTAAGAGCATCCTAATCTAGTTTCAAGGATGCATTGGTTTTCCTTACTTCTGAGGATATCAATAATACCATCTTTAAAGATTTTTTTTTCCCTACACAGTTTTCTCTAATTTGGGATTTTCTTTTTTCTTTCCCTATTGTTTTGTTGGTTGGTTGGTTTTGCCTCTTTTGTGTTACAGGTTTTCCTTTAGTTCTCGTAATTCTGGGTTGTCTGTTTATGATTAAAATAAGTTACTAAAGCTGATTGGAAGCACTGAGTTAATGGGTTGGGCATGTTGTATTCAAACTTCATTATAGGATGACCTTAATGGACTTTTTGTTGAGAATCTCCAAATATCGATGTCTTTAAATATGTCCTCTTGAACTGCTTAGTGTCCCAATTCTCTCCTATTTGGACAATCAAGTGCCATCATTCTGGGAGCCAAAGTCAGGGGAACTGGGGTTGTTGCGGGGTGGGGTTGGGGGTCTCTGCAGTTAGAAATCAGTGTGCATACAGCCACTGAATCTAAATATCTAGATAATAAATCTAAAGGCTTAGCACGAGATGGGAAAGGATACTAAGAAGCTAACTTCTTTGGGAAAAACTCTCAATCAGTTTGGCATCTCTTCCATTTACCCACAGTTCTAGAGAGATCTGAGGCTGTGTGTCCCTGTACCTTTTGAGAATTCTGTAAAGCAAACTGTGTTGAGCTTCAGCTGTCTTGACTGCATGAGTTTTGGCTTTCTTATATTTGCCAAATAGGTTCCCATTGGTCCATTTGCTTTTCAGCCTCTCATTTTATAGTTTTTTCTTCTTTATTCTCTCTGAGGTTATTGTTGTCATTGTTGTTATTATTATTATTACCCTGCGGTTGTAGTTGGACATTAGGATAGCAGAAAATTACCTAGACCTATTATATCTTTAAACATTCTTTTTGTTGTTATTATTTTATTTGTTGTTTTCTTCCTCAGGGATAGGAACTATCATGATGATAGATGGTGTTTGTCTATCTTTTGTATCTATTGTCTTCTTTTTAATTGTCTTATCTGTTTGCCCATTTCCTCAGCATTTATTATAATTATCTCAAAGGCTTTTGTCCTTGTCAGTAATTTAATTTTCAGTCATAGTTAATCTGCTTCTTAAGGTTTCTAATTTATTTATTTATTAGCTAGGTAATGGTGAGTTTTTTGTTATCCATTTGTTTCCTTGGCTGGAAAGAATTTTCTCAATTCCCTCTTATTATATGGTTTTACTGTTTTAACTGAATCCTTGGTTTATATATTTATATTCTTTTAAAGTTTTTCTCTGACATGAGGCACTGACTGGAAATTTGTGTCTATCCCTCAGTTCATGACTTCTTTTATTGTTGTTCCTTTTCTTTTATTTATGGTTAAGGTGGACCACTCTGTCCACACAGTATGACTTAACATTCCTACTGTTCATAATGCTTACATTAACATCTTTTCCCCTGAATTTTTCCTGACTCACCTATTTACTGCCAATGTGGGCATACCTAAATGGGAAGTGGGTATTATTGGGAATTTCCAGGATTTTGTAAAATTTTATTCATTGATATGACTTCTGAGAGGTAGTTGTGGTATCAGGAGATATGAAGTCACAAAAGAATTTTCAGTTCCTTTCTTTTTTTGCCGTTTCTATGCTTGGTTGCTGCTGATGATTGTTTTACATTACCATTTTTTTTACTTGCTTGTATAACTAACATTGATGGACTGCCAGATATATGGTTAAGAGAAAATAATGCATTCAATAGCTATCTTAATAGTATTAATAGAAAAAGATTATGGCTTTATGTTAACATTTTAACCCAGATATTTCATTCTCTTTCCTACTGTTTGGTCACTTTGGTACTTTTTAGTAGATCTCAGTTTCCAGTGGGATTAATCTTAAGGAGTAGCCCGAAGACAACCAGTTTCCCATTTTTAATACCTTATGCACTTAGTGGTTCCCCTGATATTTTGTAGGGTTCAAATACCTAGAATATAATTTTTAAATGTAGAATTCTTGTTAAAACTTCTGCCTCATTTTTATAGAAATGTCAGATATTAATTAACTCAAAGTGTGATTTGCTATAATGTCTTTTTTTTTCTTCTTTTTAATTTAAAAAACACTACTTGTGATTTGTAATTTGCCAATGGTATATTAATTTGCTTCTCACAAATCTTCTTTGAAAATAGAAAAACTGGCAAGTAAAGATTTGGGTACTCCAAAGCCCCTTCCCCCTCCCCAATAAAAAAGTAAGTCCAGAGTCAGAGAGTTGGTCTCTCAAACCATTTGTCAATTTTCAAAACAATAAGCTATGTTAAAGGTTGGGAAGCTGAGTAGAGTTGTCAACAGGAATGAGATTATAAAAATTGGAATTCAAGGTCCACCAATGTGAGGGAAATGGTTCACAAAAATTCCAGAGTTTTGGTTAAGATTCTCCAAGGTGAAGGTAAAGTAGATACTGGGATACTGGAACTAGAACATTTAATATAGAATTAAGCCCAATTTTAGATCATCTCAATTCCTGATCAAAAAAAGGAAATCTTGGATTACTAATGCATCTAGCATAGCTGCCTGCCAGAAACTAAATTATATTTTCTCTGGAGAAAGGTAATATTATCTAGAGTCTCAAAACATCTCTACAATTTTTCATAGGGAATATTTGGCTCTAATCAGAAATTATAAGTCATATGAAGGGATAAGACTTGGCTAAGAATCAAGAGAAAGGCTGGAAAAAATAGATATTCAGATGCAGATAATGGAGTTATCAGGGACTTCAAAATACATAATACATGTCAAAAGCATTAAAATAAATAAATATGAATTCTAAAGAAACTATAAAAAGAATCAAATGGAGATTCCAGAACTGAAAAATGCAATCTGCAAACTCAGTGGATGGTTTAACAGCAGATTGCAAATGAGTAAAGGTAGAATAAGTAACCTTGAAGGTAGGATAGAAGAAAGTATCCATACTGAAGCACAAAGAAATGAAAGGATAGATATTTTAGAAAAGAGTAAAAGAAACACAGAAGAGATGATAATAATGTCTAACATGTGTGATTGATGTGCCATAAGAGAAAAGAAAGAGAATGGGTGGTAGTATTATTTAGAGAGAAGTGTCTGGCGATTTTTAATTGATGAAAGACATCAAACTATATATTCAAGAGGTGCTAAGAACTCTAAGCTGGTTAAATATAAAATACATCTTATCTATATCCATTGTACTAAGCAACTGAAAACAAAGAGGGACATCCAAAATCACCCAGAAGAATAAATAAGTAATGCTTGGATCTTTTTAAAAAATATGACAATATCGAAACCTAAACTCTTTCTCAATTATATTCTTAGCCTTATTTTCCTTGCCTTTTTAAAGAAAAATAAGATGATGCTACACATACTATTAAGAAACTTGCCTTATTCTTCTCTGAACAATATATCTTGTACATCTTTCAATGTCAACAAATGTAAACATATGTTGTTCTTTTTGATAGCTGTAAGGCATTCTGATATGTGGATATTTGCAATTGATTTAATCTTACATTGATGGAGATTAAAAAAACAAAACAGAACAAATAATTTACAACAAAACCCAAAACATTAAATATTCACTTAGCACATATTTACCTGATATTATACCAGGTACAAGTATTTAACAAGCATTAACTAACATTTAAGTTATATGTTATTTCCAATTTTTTATTAATGATGCTGGCATGATTACACATATTTCACATATTTCCAGAAGTACTGTGTAAAGATATACAGATGCACATACATGTATACAATCCCAGAAGTACCTACAAGGAAGCCTATATCTTTCCACAGTGTTTCTGGAAGTATCTCTAGCCTAAATTCCTGGAAGAAATGTTACACTGTTAGAGATTTATTCATTTAAATTTTGGCAGATACTACCAAAATGTCACACACAAAATTTATCACTGCCACAAATTTATTCTCTGTCAGAAAAGGTAGGCTTCATGTATCTTTAAAAAAATTTACTTATTTATTTTAGAGAGGGGCAGAGGGAGAAGACAAGCAGACTCCCTGCTGGGCTAGCAGCCCAACATGGGGCTCCATCCCAGGACTCGGAGATCATGACCTAAGCTAAAGATAGCTGCTTAATCAACTGAGCCACCCAGACACACACACACCCTTTATTCCCCAGATTTATTTATTTATATGAGAGAGAGAGAGAGAGAGAGAGAGCAGGGGAGACACAGAGGAAGAGGGAGAGGGAGAAAGTGTCCCAAGCAGACTCTGCTCAGACCCAAATACTGGGCTCGATCTCATGACCGTGGGATCATGACCTGAGTGAAAACCAAGAGCCTGATGCTCAAGTGACTGAGCCAATCAGGGGCTCCTAGTTGGGTTTCCTTTCAAATGCAGACAAAACTATCTTATACAAAATTGTACCAATTTATCTACCCCCCAGCATTTGATGAAAATGTCATTTCTCCACTGTATTGTTGGCACTGAATATTATCAGTCATTTCAATTTCGTCCAATCTAGTAGACAAAAATTATAGCTCATCTTAATTTTCATTTCTCATTGTTAGTGAGATTGATCGCCTTTTCATATACTCATATCATTTTTTGTTTGTGATGTAATGATTGATATCTGTTACTCTCTGTTGGGTTGTCTTTAGAAGCCTAACAGACACTTGAATTTGCAGCAGCAGGCTACATTGATTCTTTTTCTCTTTTTGTGTTTCTGGTTGTATTAAATGTATGGTCATTTCAGTGTTCATTAGTGTCTCTCCCAAACAGTAGGCTGAAGGAGGAAGAGAAGATGAACTTCAATCCATCCACCTGGGGTTGCATGAATCTCACCACCTTCATATATACTTGAGCATTTTTGGAAGTCAGAGTGCAAAGTTGAATTGTTTCTCACTGAGAAATGATTTTTATGCAAAGTAGCATAGCATCTCCCTCACACAGAGTAAACAGAGAGGGTATGTGTGTGCTTGCCATAGCTACAGGCATGTTTAAAAATAATTCGCATTTAAAAAACATTGTGGTGCTTTCTAGTACTTTCTAGTATTACTGAGTACTTGAAATAATTATATATAAGTGTGGGTTTTTACAACCACAGTACAAATGACTTTGCAGTATAAACTGAAATGTTGATAACGATTTATAGCACTTACTTAGTTGATGATATGCGTGGTATAGTATGCATAGGAATAAATTATAATAAAATTTAACCACTTTTCATTTCATTTCTGTGCTGTGCCTAAATTCTGCTAATCTTCATAGCATTAATCAACAGTAAAAATAGTCACAAGTATTATTTTAAAGTTATATGAATATCTATATACTGACATATATATGCATATCTATATCTATCTATCTATCTATCTATCTATCTATCTATCTATCTATCTCCAAACCTGAGATACTATTCCTCTAAATTATTCTTAAGTAAAAAGGTGATTTCAATCAATCCTCAATTATAAGAATTGAAACGATGTACAGCGTGATCTGATGTCAACTTATTTTTGTCTGGGTTTCAACGAGCTACCTTATTTAACTTCTCATGACTCCAAATATTTTTTATCAGTATTCTTGAATAGCCTCCATCGAAAATGATGTTACTTTCAAGTAGTGATAAATGTATTTTTTCTAATACTGACATCTTCTTTTGTTTATTTTAATGTATGACGTCTTACTTCTAGAATCCAGATAAATAATGGTGGTGCCCTTGTATGTTTTGTTTGTTTCTGATATTACTGTGATAAATCAAGTATTTATTACTGAATAGGATGTGGTGTCTGGTTTTAGATGAAAACTATTATGTTTCGGAAGTGCATATTCCTCATTAACTAACAGTTTGTGAAAATTACCTCCTGCTTGGTATAAAAAATATTTTAGGAGAGTCTAAAAAATAATTTAATGCTTTGGTTTAACCTTTTTATTTTTATTTATTTTTTATTTTTTGGTTTAACCTTTTTAAAATAAACTTCCAGTAGGGAAAATAATCTGGGTAATTGTATTTATTAGAATTTATTCAAGTTTTCTTTATGGTGGGTATATGATTTAAAAATATTTTGAGGCATTTAATAAAGATATGTAGGTATGATACAAGGACACACACATATTTACACATACGTACACACGTTTTCATTGAATCCAGATTTATTGGCTCTGGGGATTTCACTTAGAAATTGATTTTTGAGACTAAAAACGAGCATGGCAGCATTTGAAGGCAGCCATTCCTGCTTTGTATTAAATGGACTCCTATCTGACCCATATGTGGCCTCTTTGTAACAATGGCTGTGATCACATGTATACAGAAGAGGTCTGTTTGTTAGCGGGAGTAACCAAGCTTAGGTATCTAAAGAAATAAAAACTGTTTGGAGGTTATTTTCAAAGTATTTAAAAGAATAATAGATGTGTTCCCATTATGTGCAAGAAAACTCACAAGACTTGTTTCAGTTACTTACATAACAAGCAACTGTAAAACTATGTTGTGGCACAGTAATATGTGTTTATTTTGTGGGGTCAGCCTTGGGGTTAACCAAGAGTCTGTGCTGATCTTGATTGAGATCATTCACCTGCTGGAAGGTGGCTGATGCAGGCTGGCCATAACCAAGATGATGAGCTACCCAGCTCTGCTCAATATGAGTCTCATTCATTATCTGGGAGACTAACCAGGGCATGTTGTCTTGGGGATGATGGGAAAATAAGGGTCAGCAAGCAGCCTCGTGCAAAGCCCCTTGAGGTCTAGGCTCAGGAACTAGCCCACTGTCACTTCCACTTATCCTAAAGGTCAAATCAAGGCATCAAGGATGAAGAAATACTCCATCTTTAGAGGAAGAACTCCGAAGTCACTTTAACAAAAGGTGTGGAAACAAGAAAGGGTAAAGAATGCAGTTAATTTACCACAATATTTAACTAAGCCTCTTTTGCAGGAGGATCATCAAGTTAACCTGGCTTTCTTTTTCTCATGCCAATTAGATGCACTGACCATTACTTACAAAGATTTTGATGAATCAAACATGCTATAATCAATTAATATTTAATATTTGACATTGTATTCATAAAATATTTCAAAATACAGAAGTGATGAATAGCTTAATAAAGCTGAAATTTTAAAAAAATTAAGAAGAGAACATGATAAAAATGGACCTTCATAGTAAAAAGTTTGTGTGCAATTGGTACATTTGATGCTGTTAGTGTATCAGGCTACAAAGAAATGAATATAGTGACGCTATGGTTCTATGGATGCAAAATTCCTATTTGTAGTTGGATTTTCTAGAATAATGACCTAATTTTCCTTCAGTTTTTGAACTTGGGACCTAGCTAAACTAGTTTACAGGGCAAAAAAAAAAAGCATCTCTTTTCTTTAAGCTGTTTTATGTTTTAATTTTTATTATTCTGGACTAGGAGAAAGTGGTAGAAGGCACTCAGTACTTCAGTAGCTGGAAGACTGTCTTTTCACTTTCAGAGATCACAAAGAAGAAAAAAGAAATTTTCTTTTATTTTGATATTTAAATTCCTGATGAAATGCCAGCTCTTCATAAGCTATTGATGGAAGTGACTATAAAGAATGAGGAGTGACATCACGTTTCAGAGAAAGAGACTACAGCTCAGAAAAGTTTGTGATTCACCAAAGAGTCATCACAAAATTAGGAAGCAGAATCAAAATGAAAATTAGATGGCCAGAAATGCAAATTTACAGCTAGAAACCCTGAGGGAAAATGCATTCTAATATACCCATAGCTGACTGTTGTTTAAAGGCCATAATTGACCAAGGTCATTAAAGAGACACCAACATGTCTTGTTTTCCTCATCTGTGTCAGGTGCTGCTCTAGACATTTTAAGCTCTCTTGAATGCTCAAAACAGTCCTTGAAATTGAGTATAAAAATATGTATTCCGTAGGTGAAGAAACGAATGTTCAGATAACTTAAAGGACTTGTTCATGTTTCTTGCTCACTAGAGGAAAAACAGAAATTCAAGAGAAATTTCTTCTGATGATACAGTCCATGGTGTTGGGTGGTTTCAGAGTCTGTATGTCTATGTCTTAGATACGACTCCAAAAACGTAATCCATAAACGAAAAAAAAAAAAAAACTGAGAAATTGTACATCACTAAAATCCAAAAGGGCTTTTCAAAAGACATTGTTAAGAAGGCAGGTTACACGCTGGGAAAAATATTCACAATATAAACATTTGACAAAAGACTTTTATTTAGAACATACTAAGAAATCTTGCACCTCAATAATAAGTTCTGAAACATCCCATTGAAAATTAGAAAAAGATTTGAACAGACTATTCCCAAAAAGAGACCTACAGATTTTGCCAATGAGCACATAACAGAGGCTAAGAATCATTAATAATTAAGGAAATAAAAACTTCTTCCTATGACGGGTGGCTAAAATTAAAATGACTGATAATTATAAATGCTGGTTAGAATGTAGAACGTTTGAAACTCTCATACTTGGCTGTTGGGCAGATCTATTGGTATAACTACTTAGAAACACTGCTTTTAGGTGTTTTTTTTTTTTTTTTAATAAATACTCGCTTACAATGCTACCCAGAAAATCTGCTCCAAGATATTTACTCAAGAAAAACTAAAGCATATGTTCACATGTGCCAATGTAATTAGAAGCTTTATTTATAATAACTCTAAACTGGAAACAACCCAAATATCCATCATTAGTTGATTTGATAAACAAATTGTTGTATATCTTTGAAATCAATACTCCTCAACAGTGAAAAGAGGCAAGCTATGGGTGTATATATATATATATATATATATATATATATATATATATATATATCATCATATTTAAATCTCAAAAAATTATGCTGAGGGGAATAAGAGAAACATGAAAGATAACCTACTGATTCTATTTACATGAAATTTTCAAAAGGCTAAACTGCTGTGTTATGACAGAAAGCTAACCAGGGATTGTTGGGGATCGAAGCGGAAAGATTTGGCAGAGAATATTCTGTATGTGGGGCAATGGGCTGGCTCAGTCAGTAAAGCAGGGGACTCCTGATTTTGGTGTTGGGAGTTCAAGCCTCAGGTTGGGTGTAGAGCTTATTTTTTAAAAATTCAAATATTCTGTATCTTAATTATGATGAGTGCCATGTTAGCATGCCATTTGCCAAAATTCTACCCTTAAAGTATGTACATTTTATTTTATGGAAATTATACCTCAGTCAAGTTGATCTTTTAAATCTATGTATTTTTTTTCTGATTGTAAAAGTATGAGAAACAAGTACAAATTAAAAACAAAAACCATTACTTTACATCCAGAAAAAATAAATGTTAAAAATAGGATATATTTTCTTCCTGTATTTGTGCTGCATTTATATGTTAAAAATTATGCTGCATTGTTGGATATTTGGTGGTGTGTAGTCTTTTGTTGGAATAAATAATGTCAGAATGAAATTTACATATATACTACTTGACTTGGTTTCTGATAATTTCCAGAAATATATTACTGGTGAAAGGGCATAAATATTTTTAATGTTTTTGCTATAAATTGTAAAATTTCTTTCTAGAGTGTTTATATACTTTTACTAACCATGTGTGAGGTGTGACTTTGACCTTTGCCATGTCCTAACATGTTATTACTAACATTGAATTACTCCTTGCTAATTTGAACAAGATCATTTTAATTTGTATTTTTGTCATAACTAATTCGATTAAATCTGTTCTTGAAATACATCCATAGTTATTTTTACTTTTGTAAATTCTGTTCAAGTTCACCATCCATTTTTTTCTGTTAGGGTTTTTAATACTTTTAATAGACAATTACAAACTCTTCATTTCTTAAGGATGTAATCTTTTGTGAATCATATTTGTTGTAAATATTTTTCTCAAAAAATTTTTAAATTTTTATTTAAATTCTGGTTAGTTAACATACAGTGAAATATTGGTTTTGGGAGTGGAATACTGTGATTTATCACTTACGTACAACACCTAGCAAGTGCCCTCCTTAATCCCATCACCCATCTAGTCTATCCCCCACCCACCTCCCTCCATCAACCCTCAGTTTGTTCTCTATCATTCAGAGTCTCTTATGGCTTGTTTCCCCCTCCCCCTGCTATTTTTCTTTTATTCTTCCTTAGCATATGCTCATCTGTTTTGTTTCTGATATTTTGAATGTTCAGACATTTTTTTATGTGTGTGATCATATTTTTCAAACTTTCCATTTGAATTCTGAAATCATAGAGGAGGCTGAAATATGCTTATATTAAGTACGAGGCAGTATGATGCTTTCCAATATAATGGCATTAAAAAAAATAAACTGAGCTCTAATGGAAGGAAAACATAGAAAAATGTATTCACCTCAGTCTTGCAATGACAAATATTTAGCCACAGTTTTAATAAGAAATGTATGATATTTTAAAACAAGTGAAATATGGCAGAGAAAGAGCATGAGGTAGTGTTTTGGCATATGACATTCCTTATAGACAAGAAGTATAGGTAAAGAAGTAAAAGCTGAAAGCTGGCTGATTCGTGTTTAAGATCAGATGCTTGAAAACTCATGTGAATGAGTCCTAGTAAGCTATAATTGCTTATAGATAGTAGACCTCCTAATGGGAAGGCTATTTTGGACTTTGCTAACACCACTCCTGCCAAGGCATTGATATAAGACGAATAACAAAAAAAAATCTGAATTTTAGAGATTACTGGACAAACTATTACGTAAATTTCCAGTAAGCAGGCCATAATGTGCTGCCCAAGAGTTTGAGACGATGTGAGTGATGCCCTAAGCATCAGAGTAAATGTGGCCATAGAGAGCTTTCTAATCTGTGTATGAGCACCGCCTGCTGGCCGTGATTGGGTGACTGGACCCTGGAACCGTATTTTCTGCAAGAGCATTGGTCCAATAGACAAAGAATCATAGTCTTTAAAGTATTTGGACTTTGGAAGTGATAGTACTAACTCACTACGGAAGGAGATTTTTGTTTTCAAAGTGTCTTGGAATGTGAGATTTTAAAAAAATATTTTACTTATTTATTCATGAAAGACACAGAGAGAGAGAGAGAGAGAGAGAGAGAGAGAGAGAGGCAGAGACACAGGCAGAGGGAGAAGCAGGCTCCATGCAGGGAGCCTGATGTGGGACTCAATCCAGGGTCTCCAGGATCACGCCCTGGGCTGAAGGCGGTGCTAAACCGATGAACCACCCGGAATGTGAGATGTTAAGAATTTTTCTATGTGGAGCCAGTGTAGAGAAGAGTTACTCTAGGGTGCTGTTTGCAGGAGTGTAGATGACTGTAACCTTTAGAAAATGCATTTTGTCAATGTGTAGAAGGAATTAAATTGAGCACTCAAATTCTACTTTCAGGAATTTATCCTAAATAAGTTATCAGGGAGATTAGCAAAGATCTAGGCAAGGGTCCTCTTCATAGCATTATTGTAGAATTGACAAAAAAAGAACCAAACTAAACCCCATCACAAAGAGATCATTTATGTAAATTGAGGCACAAACATTTAAAGGCATACTATGCATCCATAAAGAGGATGTATGTGTTTAGGTATGTATTAATGTGGAAAGGTGTCAGCGATATGCTGTTAGGTGAAAAATGCAAGTCATTAACAGCCCCTCACCTGTCTTGTCTCAGGAGTAAATCTGCTTTTCAGATTCTGGCTTCACCATTTGCTAGTGTGTCGCTTTGGACAAGCTGACTAATTTGTCCTCAGAATTTCTTTATCTCTAAACTGGGAATGCTAACAGTACCTACTTTATAGGGTGGCTTTTAAAATTAAAAAGGAATTCAAACAAAGTGCTGAAGCACATATTACCTAAAATAAAGTCAACATTCTGATTGTAGTTTTATATTCATGTATATGTTCACATTTATATTTCTAAGTAGAAACGACTAGAAATCCAGAAAGATATACCAACATTATGGTAAAGTTTATCTTCTAGTGTTGGGATTAAAGGTAGTTTTTTTTCCTATTTTCTTTATATCATTTTATACTTTTTGATTTTTACTTTGAATATGCATTACATATAAAACTTAAAATAAAAAATCAAAGCTATTTCTACACCAAAAAAAAAAAAAGTAACCTTCTAAAAAAAGCAGAAACATACTCTTAAATGCAAGGGAACAAACTGGCAGTTGCCAGAGGGAAGGACAAAATGGGTGAAGAGGAGTGGGAGGTACAAGCTTCCAGTTATAAATCATGGGAATAAAAGGCACAGCATGAAGAATATAGTCCATGGTATTGTGATTGCGTTGCATGGTGACAGATGGGAGCTACACTTGGGGTGAACATTGCACACTATATAGATTTGTTGAATCACTATGTTGTACATGTGAAACTAATGTAACATTGTGTGTCAGGTATACCTTAATTAAATAAAAAGGAAAGTAATCTTACTGCAGGAACAGTAGGACATTATTAGCAACATACTTTTTGAACTGAAAATGAATCAACTTTGTAGTTTCCTATTGTATTTAAATACGTTTGAACAGTGGCCTTAGTATTTACTGAAAACTTCAAATAAAGGCATCAGTCCTGAATACGTAGACCAAAATCTTATTTTTCTAGAATGAAATATCCATAGAAGTTGAGTAACAAATTCTCTAAAGGAATGCTTTCCTTATAATCTCCACTTAACTAAGCAAGAGTATGACATGTATCATTGATGTGCATATGATGATAGTAGTGAGAATAAAATCTGATTTAATGCTGCAGAATTCTTCTTTATATGTCACCCATGGAGAGGAAGAGATAAAGGCAGAGAAGGAAAGAGGCCACGTATGATCATTTTGGAGGTGCTGTCTAAATTCTTTGATTTTTATTCTCAATGGATCCTCATTTAAAGTTTGGTCAGTGTGTGTTGTAACAAGAAATTATCTTCATGGGAAATTTCCAAGGTTTCGTTCATCATGTTAAAGGGTTATATTTCACACTATTTAATTAGCACGTCTTACTGTCTGCGCATTGCCTCACATTCCAACTAGGGAGCAAGAGCCACTTTCAAGATTACCTTTTTCTAAAAACCGTTTTTACAACGAGAACAATGAATTCATGAAAACACTGGCCATTCTATAGATAAGTATCACAATCCGATTTATATGATCATTAAAGTTCATGGTGGAATATGTCCATTGACCATGTGCAAAAATTTGTTTTGCTTCAGATCAAGAAAATCATTCTGACTCTCCAGGTTAGGTGGTAAGATGACTATATCACAGTCATCTAATATTCTTTTCCTCCAAATCCCTTTGAAGTACTTAATAGAAACTTGCATGGCCATTAGGAACTAGAGAAGGGCACTACTGACATTTCATGACATCTGAGGAATTTATGGGAGACATGGTGAGGTGGACCCACCCTGATGACAGTTTATAGAGAGTGACCAATGCCATTCCTCCCGCATAACAGCAGTGTTCCTGGTCACGTGTGGGAGAGATCCTGACAGACGCCAGCACGCATCCAAACACTCAGAAATGCAAGTATTGAAGACAAGTATGACCTATTTGTCAGCATTTGTATCCTACCAGGTAAGCTCCATTATAAGATGTCAAATGGGCATCAATTCACATGTCAACTCCGGTTGATTTATACTGACTGCCTGGTTGTGTTGAAAAGAACTTAATGCTGTGCCTAGGCTTAGCAGTAGGTTGCCAGGTAAAATGCAGGATGAATAACAAAGTTTGAATTTCAGAGTAGCAATAAATCATTTTTTATTGAAGTGTACCATCACCATACAGCACTATTACAATACCATTGACTATATTCCCTATGCTGTACCTTACCCCGTGACCTATTCATTCTATAAATGGAAACCTGTACCTCCCATTCTCCTT
Source organism: Canis lupus familiaris (assembly GCF_011100685.1). Taxonomy (NCBI): domain Eukaryota; kingdom Metazoa; phylum Chordata; class Mammalia; order Carnivora; family Canidae; genus Canis; species Canis lupus. The sequence continues at coordinate 13,421,920 of NC_049256.1, read as the reverse complement.
CATCAATTTTGCTCACCTCTCCACCCATCCCCCGAATGACAGCCATCAGATTGTTTTCTGTATTTATGGGTCTGTTTCTACTTTTTTGTTTATTTGTTTTGCTTTATAGATTCCACATGTAAGTGAAATCATATAGTATTTATCTTTCTCTGTCTGACTTATTTTACTTAGCATAACATCCTCTGGATCCTCTAGATCCATCCATGTTAGCAAGATTTCATCCTTTTTATGGCTGAGTAGTATTCCATAGTATATATATATATATATATACACACACACACACACACACACCACATCTTCTTTATCCATTTGTCTATTGATGGACACTTGGGCTGCTTCCATATCTTATCTATTTATTGTAAATAAGGTAGCAATAAAAATAAGGGTGCATATATCTTTTGGAATTCGTGTTTTCATTTTCCTTGGTCAAATACCTAGTAGCACAATTACTAGATTGTAGGGCAGTTCTATTTTTAACTTTTTGAGGACTCTCCATCCTGTTTTCCATGGTGGATGCACTAATTTACATTCCCACCAACAGTGCATGAGAGTTTCTTTTCTTCTCCATCCTGGGCAACACCTGTCATTTCTTATCTTTTTTATTCTAGCCATTTTGACAGATAGAAGGTGATACTTCATTGTGGTATTGATTTGCACTAACAACAAATAATTTTTAGTGTAACGTGTCCTGAATATTACATAGAACATACTAATATTACAAGTTGTTATTTACTCAAACTTAACAAGGCATCTTATATTTTTAGTTGCCAAATCTGGCAAATGTATTTTTTTAAAGATTTTATTTATTTATTCATGAGAGAGACAGAGAGAGAGGCAGAGACACACGCAGAGGGAGAAGCAGGCTCCATGCAGGGAGCCTGATGTGGGACTTGATCCCGGGTCTCCAGGATCACGCCCTGGGCCGAAGGCAGGCGCTAAACCACTGAGCCACCCAGGGATCCCCTGGCAAATGTATATAGCAGCCAAGAACCATTGTTTTTGTCTGCCATGATTACTGAAAAGAGAATGGCAACTAGGCAGTCCTAAGGAAATGTGGGGTTTTTTGCTATGCAGCATCCACCATCACATATGGAAATTACATGGACAAAATTGACTGCTGAGATTGTGGTATTGATTCCCCCATACCCTACCTCACCTAGCACAACACAAGTTCATTTCAAGAATAATACTCAATCTTCCCATTTACTTGGACCTGAAGAATAGTAACAGAGACACAAATAAATCTCTCACAAACTCATCTTTACTTTGACTTGGCTATAAGTCAATCTGGGCAGCAACAGTTTACTTGTGGAGGATTAAGTCATAAGTCCTAAAAAAGAAAATATTTCTTTTCGGTGAAATCATATAAAGTTGCCATATTTATAAATAAAGAGAGGCTGTAATATTCTTTAACCTAATATAAGGAACTGCTCTGAAGAATCAAAGCAAATGCTTCCCTCTGAAACAAATTTGCCTCAAGAAACAGTAGGAAAAGAAAATTCAATGATTCTAACTGTGTTATTAAAGTGCCTTAAGCAAATTTGCATATATGAATCCAAAATAGGTAGTCATGAAGTTCTAAAATCAGAGTGGTAGAGAGAGAGATGAAAAACACAAGTGTCTAATAAAAGCCATGATGCATACAATGAATAGTAGATTGGATACTGAAAATATAAAATTTCTGAAGTGGAAGAGAAACTCAAGAATTGTTCCTGAAATTAAGGCAGAGAGTCTAGAGATAAAAATGAGAAAGAGAGAGAGAAGAAGAAAAGGTGAGCAATGCAGATATAATTAGGACTCACATTTATGTCGAACAGACTTTCAGAGAAATAGTGCTGTTGATGAACCCAGAGCAATAATTAAAGGAAGAAGAAAATTGTCCTGAACACTGGAGCCTACAAATGAGAAGGGATCATTGCGTACTGATGAGTGAAGACTCCCTGTAGATATTTTATGCACAAAGATGATGGGAAATGGGCTTGGGTCTCTGTCAGCTGGTCCAGAGAACCGAATGAAAAACCCAAATGGAGAACTGGAAAATGTGTAGGTTATGTGAAACAAGAAATGACATGTGCATGACCATGGAAACTAATTAATATTAGAGATGCTTCTAGCACAAATATGCACATACAGCATAATAAAAGTATCAGAAGTTCTTTTTTAAATAAAGATTTTACTTATTTATTTGAGAGAGAGTGAGAGAGAGCATGAATTGGGGGTGGGATGGGGTGGGGAGGAGCAGAGGGAGAGGGAGAAGCAGACTCCACATTGAGCAGGGAGCCCAACTCCAGGCTTAATCTCAGGGTCCCCTGAGAACATGACCTGAGCCAAAGGCAGACTGCTTAACTGACTGAGCCACCCAGGCATCCCCAGAAGTTCTTAGTAGGGAAACCGTATAATAATAGAACACTCATCAGTAAATAACTAATTGAATAGTAATGACAAAACAAAATGTGATCACTAACAAAACATAAAAAGGCTATATATAAAAATAAAGTAAAAAAAAAGAAACTATAAAAATAAAGAATGGGGATGCCCAGGTGGCTCAGTCAGTTAAACATCTGCCTTTGGCTCAGGTCATGATCCCAGTGTCCTGGGATTGAGCCCTGCGTTGGGCTCCCTGCTCCACAGGCAGAGAATGTCTGCCCCTCTTTCTGCCTGCTATTCCTCCTGCTTGTACTCTTTCTCTCTCCATCAAATAAATAAATAAGATCTTAGAAAAAAATGTATACAAAGAAGAGAGAGAGTGAGAATAGTCTGTGATAATAAACCAAACAGAGGGGCACCTGGCTGGTTTAGCAGTTGAATATCTGTCTGCCTTTGGCTCAGGGTGTGATCCTGGGATCCTGGGATCGAGTCCCATATCGGACTCCCTGCATGGAGCCTGCTTCTCCCTCTGCCTGTGTCTCTGCCTCTCTCTGTGTGTCTCTCACGAATAAATAAATAAAATATTTAAACAAACAGAAACAGTGATGGGTGGGTGGGAACACGTTATAAAGTAAGTGGTTTTAACTGCCACAGTAAGTCTCTCAAATTAGAGGGGGAAAAAATTCAGAATCCAATTAGGTGGAGCTCTTTAGCCATAGGCCTAAAGTAAAGGGATATGGCCAAATCAAAAATAAAAGTAACGGACAACGATTTTCAGGTAAACACAATCAAAATAAATATATATATTATATGTAAATATACATATTGAGAAAGATACATACCAAGCACTAATAGTGGTTATCTCAACATGTAGATTAATGTGAGCTTTTTTTCCACAAAACAAAAAAAATACATCCATGGTGATGTGTTTTGGTTTTGTCACTCAGAAAATTATGGTTACCTTAACCTAAAAAAAAAAAAAAAAAGAGTTCAAACAATAAGAATAAACCAGGAACAAGACTGCTACCTTTATAAGGTGTAACTGTTTTTAATATATAAATAGGGCTTTGAAATCAATCAGAAGAAGGCATATAGCTCCTTAAAAATTTGGGCACATGACATGTGTAGTTTAAAGAAGAAATGCAAATGTTCAGTGACTCTATATGTTATGATTCTGATTTTCGAACACATGCATATGCATAGCTAAAAGCCTTGAAAGGAATTTTTCAACATGCTTACGATACTTCTTTTTTATTGTACTCTTTGTATCTGTCTGTGTTCATTGTGTTAGATAAAACAAAATAAAATAAAGAAAAAAATAGAAGAACAAGAAAGAAAATTATGTCTCTTAAAGGAAAAGAAAAACAATAAATAGGAGCCACGTGTCCTAAAATTGAGAGTAAGTTTGTGGCATTAGAATAAACATGTTCAAAGCTAAAGGGAAGATAGATTTGAGATTGTTCCCATCCCCTGAGAATGTTCGTTTGCCTTTCCCATCTCAGCCGGAGCCTCCTTGCATGCCAGCTGGGGAGGAACCTGCTCCGTCTACCAGTTGTACAATCACAGTGGGAGGCCTGGGATTAGAAGCCAGATGTGCTAACAACTCTCAAACTTGAGCAGAATGTATCAGACCGTGTTATCTGGAAAATCTCTAGGGAAATACACTTTTAATTTCTGGTTGCTAACATACCCTTTCCTGACAGGTACTATTCTTGGAGCTTTAGAGTGGCCGTGTGTTTTGTGTCTCCTTTGCAAACAAAGCCCTGGGGCTGACTCAAATTCCCAGTTTCTGGGAGAACACTAAGGAGAACACGGTAGCCATTGAAAGGGGGCTTGTCCCTATCAAAAACAGTTGCACTTGGGGGCTGTCTTTTAGGAGTGAAAGACCCTGCACACTTCTCTGCGTGCATATGTATGGCTTGCCTTTCTACGAGGGAAGTGGCATTGTCTGTATACAAACCCTCTACCAGGAATTCCAAGTTCAGATTAAGACATTTTGCTATTTATATAAATACCTAATTGATGGCCTCACATCTAAAACTATGTATCTGTCTCTCCCCAAAAGATTTACCAGCACAGATGGCAAATAAACCCAAGATAGATGTAATCTTGATTCCAAAGAAAGGAGTGTGATTTCTCGAGCTCTTTCCACCTCTGATGTAGGCATCACCAGAACCAATTCTGCATTCCTCACAAGCTCCTACAGATCCTTCAGGTGGAGGAGGGATGTGAGCAAAAATCATCCACAGATTCTTAAAACACAGACATGTTTTTCTATTTCTGTGTAAAATCTTAATATACAACAAGGATAATTATTTATGATCAAATGCTGACACTCTACCCTAGGCAATTCTTAAATTGAATTCAGAAGCCCAGAAGGACATCACACCAGAGCAGGAGACCAGCAGTCAGCTAGTGGGCAGGGAGGCGCTCAGCTGTAGGGATGAGATTCCAGGCTCCAGAGAGGGCCTATGAACATCTCTACAAAGCAAGAAATAGAACAAAAAATAGAAACAAGACTCACTTACCTTTATGTGGCATGTAGAGATTTACTCAAAGAGGGTAAGTGACTTGCCCAAGGTCACACCAGTAGTAGATGTTGGAACTTCAATTTATTTCTACTGCATAAGAGTTATCGTCCTCTTGCTAATTTCTGGTATCTCTCCAGCTGGATGGTACTGAAATAATTAGACATTAGGACTTCATTCCCTTGGCTGAAGACTGTGCTGTTTCAATTTTCCTACAGATGCCTATCTGATGGCAGTGGGACATGAGATCAAATAACAGAAATGAATGGCTTTGGGGGGGTGGTGGTTGTTCAAACAGCCTATCACAATAATAAAATTTCCTCACAGTCTTGTGTTTTTTCTTTGCGATTCTTGGTACTTTGCAATCCGAATTTATATAGCCATGTTTGTTTTCACATGAAATGTTTAAAATGATGTGCCATTAATAGTTACATTCGGGAAGATGTACCATCAGATGTTTCCTGAGACTTTGCATATGCTGGCAGGCCAAGTACACTCCTAGATTAAAGCTACCTTGATGTGAGCAGCCCAGGCATTGTTTCTTGTTAAAATTCAGCTGCTATTTTTGATACTTTTTGATAAAAGGAGGAGATAGTAAGTAATTTCAGTAGTTGTTTCTAAGATAGGTTGCCATGGGTTAAATCGGGTAGGTTAAACTGACACAGTTTGCTTTGGAAGGCGGGAGATGGGGTTTGGGGAAGGTTGAAAACATTTTGGGTAAGCTGGAGGCTTGGAAACAAATGTTGCCTTTTTACAATTTTATCTAAAGCCAACCCTGTTTATGTTTCTGTTAAGCATGACTCAAGAGAAAGGCATTTAAATACTTTGATTAATGAAAAAATAAGTTTACTGACAAGTTTAAGAAAAATGAAAAAAAGAAATGAAGTCATGTCCTCAAGCAAATAAAAGAAATTCTAATTCAGGAAAGATAGAAACTGTGTGCTGTATTATCTGTAGCAGCAGGTATGAGAGACAAGCATATATTTATTTCATCATTTATACTGTAAATATTCTCTTGACTTAGATTGGTCATGGTAACATATTTGCAAACAGCAAAAACAAAACTCAGACTATTTAGACTTGTATTATATAAAGGCTATTTTAAAAATTACAATCTCAGTATCACTTAGAAACCTACAGGACACTTTATTGCAGTTAATTTTTGGGTTTTATTTTTCTTGTTGGCACTATACTACAGGATTAGAGTAACATAACATTATTTTATAATTGCATATGGCTTTTCATAATTGGCTTTTAAAAGTACTAAAAATATCCTTTTGGAAGGTGAACATAACTCATCTATTTTTTTTCTCCTTGCAACAGTGATCTGGGACAAAAATAATGCCACAGTTATAACAAAACACTGTTTCTTTGCTGTGCAGAAATCACCTCTCCTCTTTTATTGCTCCCATTGATCTGAGAGTCCCCAGGACAATGACAGCCCCTTGAATGGAATTCTGTCTGAGGACCCATCTCAAGATGTTTCTGGTTCATGATGAGTGAGACAGCACGCAGACCTTCCCCAGCTGGCACCCGCTGGTTCCCTCACTGCCTGCTAGCTTCCTACCAATGACAAAAATAGCACCTGCCCTATAGATACCAGTCAAGGCCCTACTGGGTTATTGATGCCTTCCCTCCGAACCCTGAAGTGCCATTTCCCAAGAGTGTTGATGCCTGACACCAGTGGCCACTCATGGGCATAGCCTCTCCTTGCTGTCTTGTTTCTGCACCATCTCTGGTTCCAATTCTGCTGATAACAATCCCTTTAATTTTTTTTCTTTTGAAATTTTTTTTCTTTTATTATTACTATTACAGAGAGCGTGAGTGCATGAGCAGTAGGGGAGGGGAAAAGGCAAAGAGAGACTCTCAAGCAGACTCTCTGGTCAGCATGGAGCCCATTGGGGGCTCCATCTTATGACCCTAAGATCATGACCTGAGATGACATCAGGAGCTGGATGCTTAACCGACTGACACACCTAGGCAACCCATGATCAGTTCATCTAAAAACAGCTTTAATTCAAAATCTAGTTGTAACTTTTCATTCATTATTGATTGGCTGGATTAAACATATATTGGTAATTTACAAGTGTGTATTTGTATGCACAGACTTTTTAAAAATTTTTCCAAATCCTTTCATGAGTTGATTCAATCAAGTTCACCTCCGGTAAACTTCTGCAGCTAAAAAATCCCTGTTATGGTCACAGAGGCAATTATTGCAGAGGCTGTCTTATGCAGTGTGCTTAATAGTGATTGTTTTATATTTAAGCTACATATTCATGCCACACTTTTTCTTTTTTTTAAGATTTTATTTATTTATTTGAGAGAGAGAGAGAGAGAGAAAGAGCTGGAGAGATAGTAACAGACTGCCAACTCAACAGGGAGCCCAATGTGGGGGCCCCATCCCAGGACCCCAGGATCAGGACCTGAGCCAAAGGCAGACGCTTAACCGACTGAACTACCCAGGTGCCCCTCATGCCACATTTTCCAGAGTCAATTCAACAATCCCTTGGCTCAAAACTGTCTTGTTGGACACCTCTTTGTCCAAAGTGCCATTTGCAATGAAAGCATCTGTGCAGCATGGATGCCTACAGCTTAAGCAGAGTCCCTGCGAATTCTTCAGATTGTGTTGCCATTGTCAGCACGCAGGAGTCAAACTCAGCCTCGAATTATTTCTTAGCTCATTTGCCTTGAGTAGTTAAAATATTAATATTTTCTCTATTCATCCAGCTGTTGATATATACATATGATGGAATATTATTCTGTTTTATAAAAGAAGGAAATACTGCAATATGTGACAACATGGATGAATCTTGAGAACGTTATGCTTAGTGGAAAAAGCCAGTCACAGAAAGACAGATACTGCATACTTCTACCCACATTAATTATCTAAAATAGTCAAATTTATAGAATCAAAGAGTGAAACAGTGGTTTCCAGGGTCTGGGAGGAGAGGAAAATGGCAAGTTATTACTCAACAGGCATAAAGTTTAAGTACAATGAGTAAGCTTTAGAGATCTGCCATATAACATTATACCCATAGTCAACAATAATGTACACTTAAAAATTTTTAAGAGGGTAGATTTCATGTTGTGTTCTTATCACAATAAAATAAATTTTTACAGTGGAAAAAAAAAGATTAAAATTTCCTTATGTGGCAGTTGGAAAGCCTCTTTTCCTTTGATTTTCTCAGGTGTGAAATAGTTTACTACTGGTCCCTATCTTCTTGTCTCCCTGCTGAGGTTCTGAGCTCTGGCAGATATTTGTAAAGCACTTTGTTCTCAGGAGAAAAGTCACACTTAGAAAGGTAACTGTAATCCACATAACTGCATGAGCGACACATGTTGTCAATGGCCAAGCCCCTGCCTTCACCTGCCGTGCACCCAAACTATACATAATAAAGAGAAACTCACTTTTCAAGCTCAAGTACAAAAGAATAAAGCAACTATTGTGTCTGAGGGCTTCTTGGAAGGTGTGTGAGATAAAGCAGAAAGCAGTGGTTAGTCTTGCGAATCCTTTGAAAAGTCATCAGACCACAATATTCGTGAGAGTCTGCAAACTTGCACTGGCCTTAGCCAGCCTTCCAATTATGCTCATAACTCTCCATATGCTACCTTTGTAAATAGTTTTCCTTGCTCTGCTCTCTTGAACTGGAGATGAAAAGAATCAATAAGACAACTGTTTAACTACTCCTTGGATTTTAATGAACTGCAGTCACAAGCTAATCATATTGCTAACTCATTAATTGCTTTTGAGAGTTCAACAAGTTTTTATTATAAATTATACTTTGATTATCATTAGTCAAATAGATTCCTGAGACACAGAGAGAAATAAGACAGTGGATGACTTTAGTCATGAAATAGATGTCAACTGAATAATTTAAACACTTCATTATCTTAATAGCCAACCAATATTAATTGTAGAGTAATAAATGGTTTTTCAATTGGCCATTATTATAACTTTAAAACTATGTACAATTATTTGCGTGGTGTTTGGCATGTAAAATATGCTCAACAAATGCTAACTCTTCAGTTAGTTGGGTGCTTGGTGGCTCAGTGGGTTAAGCAGCTGCCTTGGGCGCAGGTCAGGATCTCAGGGTCCTGGGATGGAGCCCCAAGTTGGGCTCCCTACTCTGCGACGAGCCTGCTTCTCACTCTCTCTCTGCCTGCCACACCCCCTGCTTGTGGTCTCTCTCTGTCAAATGAATAAATAAATAAATAAATAATCCAGTTAGTTAGCATACAATGTAATATTAGTCTCAGGTATACAATATGGTGATTCAACACTTCCACACATGACCTGGTGCTCATCACAAGTGCATTCCTTGATCCCCATCACTTATGTAGCCCAACCCCTCACCCCCCTTCTTCCCTCTGTTCACTATCAGTTTGCTCTCCAGAGAGTTAAGAGTCTGTTTCTTGGTTTGCCTCTCTCTCTCTCTTTTTTTTTTTTCTTAAATTCCACATATGAGTGAAATCATATGGTATTTGTCTTTCTCTGACTGACTTGTTTTGCTTAGGATAATACTCTAGCTCTATCCATGTAGTGGCAATGGTAAGATTTCATTTGTTTTTATGGTTGCATAATATTCCAGTGTGTGTGTGTGCATCAATCTTTATCCATTCATATGTATATATACCACATCTTCTTCATTCATTCATCAGTTGATGGACTTTTGGGGTCTTTCCATAATGTGGCCACTGTTGATAATGCTGCTATAAACATCAGGGTCCATGTATCTTTCTGAATTAGTATTTTTGTATATATATTTTTTTAACTGGAATCTTTACCATGAACTCCCTTGGTGGCATTTATTTATTTATTTATTTATTCATTTATTTTTTTGCCATTTTACTCCCTGTATCCAGCAGTTTCTAGCTGCAGGTTGGAGGGTCTGTATTTGCAGAAAGGGTGAGCCTATCACAGACAGCTAAATAGGCATTCAAATTTTTTCTTAGCACAGTTTACAGTGAGGATCTAATACATAAGGTAAAGCGCACACACACACAAACTCAAAACACATTAAGTTTCTTTTAGTTCTGAGAAATCTGGGGTTTTTAAAAGATTTTATTTATCTTTTTTTTTTTTAATCTTTTTGAGAAAGAGGGTACACATGAAGGGAAGGGTAAAGGAGGAGGAAGAAAGAATCTCCAGCAGGCTCCATGCTGAGTGGGGAGCCTGACATGGTGCTTGACCTCATAACCCTGAGATCATGACCTGAGACTGTCTCTTAACCAGCTGAGCCACCCAGTCACCCCATAACATTTGTTTTATAAGAGCACCTTTATATCTATGGTTGCTACTGATATCTCTTTTCATCTTAATGATATAAATCTAAATTCTTTTTAAAATGAGCACCAACAAAGGCACATTTTTAACAGTTTTATTAATGTATGATTTATATTCCACATTACACACATTTGTAGTGTATAATTCAATGGCTTTTAGTGTACTTAGGGCACTATGTAATGCTGTTATCACAATCAATTGTAAAACACTGTCATCACTGCAAACAGAAATCCCACACCTCTTGCCTGTTATCTTCGAGCCTTCCTGCCTCTTTCAACTCTATGCATCCATGATTCTATGTATCTATAGATTTGCCTATTCTTAATATTTCATATAACTGAGATCACAGTATATGGACTTCTGTGCCTGACTTCCTTTGCATGTTTTCAAGGTTTATCCAAGTGGTAGCAGGTGTCAGTACTTAATTCCTTTTTATTACTGAATATGAATAGACCACATTTTGTTCATCCATTCATTAATTGATGGACATTTGTATTGTTTTCACTTTTTGGCTACTATGGATAATGCTACTATGAATGTTAGTGGATAAGTGTTGTGCAGACATATGTTTAATTTGTCACCTAGAGGCAGAAGGGAGTATTTATTCATAAATCCCACAAAACAAAACAAATCTCAATTCCATTTATTTACCAGAGGAAATAGTGAGAGAATTTTAAGCACAGCGGAATGAACATTGCATAAGAATCTGTCAGGAGAGCGGACATCCTCCCGATTCTGGCACTAACTAGCCATGTGACCTTGAGCAAAGGACTTCACTTGGGCCCCCTATCTCAAAGGTCAGCTTGCAAGACAGGCATTCAAAACATCTACTGTAAGAGTGACCACAGGTGAGTTTGAGTTAAAATTTAAGACTAAATTTAAAAGTACTTCAAGGTCAAGAAATTTTTTTTTTAAATCCAGTAAATATGAAGATGAACATACAAATAAAAATACTCCTTCAGTTGTTATTGGGAACAATAGAAAGTTGTGTCAGAAATAAAGAAAAAAATATATTCTTGTCATCTTTAAAAATAGCTGATAAATGATTACCAAAAAAAGGAACCATGTAAATGTCTAGGCATACAAAGAGAATAGAGTGGCTTGTTAAACACTTCCACTTTCTACAAAAGATAGCAATTAGATTTGCAAACCTCTCTTTTTTAAATCTAAGCAAATCTTTTTTTTTTAATTACAAAGAAAAGAACATTTCATGAATACAATTGAAGATGTAGCAACTATCTCTAAAGTTGGAACTATTCAAGAGGAGTCTTATGTTTTCATGAGGAAATGTCAAAAATTTAAAAATATCCACATGTAATATTCCTTTGTTCACATTACCTAGTGACCATATCCCTGGTCACAGTAAAAAGTGGCAAGACGTATGGACCATCCTCATGTTTCTTGTTTTTTTTCCCCATCATTGAAAGCTGTCCTTTGTCCAAGGGATACCTCACCCTTACTGCTGTTCAATTTCACTGAAATATTTTCCAATTTCCTGTTAAAATGTAGACAAATAAAGATGTAATAGAACATACTAGAAAGAGAAGGTGGAAAAAAATGGGTAGATTCCTATTTTAAAAGAAAAGTGCTTAGTTAATGGCATGAATTAATGTCCTCATGCCTGAAACACCTTTTGTACTTTTCCTTCCTTGCACTCATAAATCCTTCCATCTTTTTGGGGGTGGGGGGTGGGGGAGTTGCTCAGGAAGTGGTTCTCTTGTGCTATATCAGTCCCAGGCACTGATGAGGGGATAGTTTTCTTACAACTCTAGTGAAAAGACACTGAAATGTTCTCACTGTTACATTTACCAAGGTCTCAATTCTCTTCCCTCCTCTCTCTCTTTATCTTTCTTTTCTCTCTCTCTCTCTCTCTCTCTCTCTCTCACACACACACACACACACAAATACAGACTTTAAATAAAACCTGTTGTACTGACCAAAGGAAAAACTAGAAATAACAATGAATATCTGATAATATATTTTGCATGTTACCATATGATTTTAATTAATTAAAAAGTAATACAACTGACAAGAAAAAATCACGAAGTGAAGAAAATCATAAAAAGTTTTTTTTTAAAGTCTGAAATCCAATTAATGTGGTCAACATTAAAGTTTTCCTTTAGCAATCAAAATTTCATCCATTTATATTTACCTGAAAAATACCAAGTCTTTGCTTAATGTTGCTTAGGAAAAAAAACAAAACCAAAACCAGCTGTCTCCTGCCCCATCCTCTCCCTAGAGGCAATCATTGTTAACTTTTTTGAGATTCTCTTGATATTTACTTCATATCCCTAAATGCTATATGTTTGTGTTACTATCCTCCAGTTGATATCTATTAGATATTGTTTATGGATTGCCTGCATATACATTGTGAATTTTAATTCTCTTATGCTTCCTACCCTCTCCCTCCAGAACCCTCAATAGATCTCTATCACACTTTTTAGGTATGTCTGTAAAATTGAATTCAATCTGTAAAAATTGAAAAACTATCTTGCTGTGTTGTGGGCAGCTTCTAAAATGGTCTCTAATTATCTCCATGTCCTGGTATGACTGGTATTGTGTGATCCCCTCTCTTCAAGTAACTGGCTCCCAGTCAATAGAATATAGCAACATCAAATAGGTGTCATTTTTGAGACTAGGTTACAGAGGACTTTACCTGTTGTCTTGTGAGCAGACTTGATTGCTTTCTTGACTTTGATGAAGTAAACTACCAAAATGAAGAGGCCCATGGGGCAAGGAAATGATGGTGGCCCTTGGCAAACAACCAATGAGGAACTGAGTTCCTTTGTTTCCTGTGGGAAACCAAATGCTGCCGACAACCATTGACTGAATAGGGAAGCAGATTCTTCTCCAGTCAAACCTTCAGATGATACAATAGACCTTGGCTTGACACCTTGATTTCTGAGAGACCAGAGTGTAAGACTCAGCTAAGCCATGCTCAAATTCCCGAACCACAGATCGTAAGATAATAAGTGTGCTTGCTTTAAAAAAAAAAATATATATATATATATATTTTTTTTTATTTATTTATTTATTTATTTATTTATTTATTTATTGAGAGAGAGAAAGAGTGAGAGCAGGAGTGGGAGGAACAGACTCCATGCTGAGCAGGGAGCCTGATGTGAGACTCGGTCCCAGGATCCCCAGATCATGACCTGAGCAAAAGGCAGATGCTTAACTGACTGAGCCACCCAGATGCCCCAGATAGGTGTTGCAGCAAAGTTTGGGGTAGTTTGTTATACATCAACAAATAGCAAATAGAGTATATGAATATTGTTAATAATGTTGTATTCTGTGATTACATTTTTTTCTTTTGTGACTTTTTATTCTTTCTGTAATTAATAGTCTCCCCCGCCTTTCCTTAATTTTCTTTGACCCTGTGGCTACATTTCACTACATTTTCCACTAACTCTGTTAACATATTTCCATAATGTATGGTGAAATCTATTCCGATGATCAGTTCCACTTTATTTTTTCTTGAAACAGCCCCCTTTTAAAAATTTCTGTTCAATTTTTAGATCTATACTTGTCTTTCTCTAGTTCTGCTGTGAGACTCTCTGACATCCCTCTGCCCTCATTCTAAGACTCCCTTGCTTCTTCTCTTCCTGTTTTGTATGGCCTTTTTCTAGGATCCTGTGTCTGTATCTTTTTTTATTTTTCTCCCTTGTTTTGGTTGAACACATTCTTTTTTTTTTTTTTTTTGGTTGAACACATTCTTTATTGGCTTCCTAATTAAGGATTCATGGAAGATAATTTTTTTGAGACTTTGCTCAGTTTATATATGAAATTTTCTTTACACAGTTAATCATTGGGCTTGGAATAAATTTTTATGTAAAGCTTGAAGCCATTAATCTTTTGCTTCTAGCTTCCAATGTTGCTATTGAAATGATGCTAAAATCTTCTCACATCTTCCCTTTCCTTCCTTTCCTTCTGTTTCTTCTCCTCCCTTGCCCTCCCTTCCCTCTCCTTTTCTTTCCTTTTGGTCTTCTCTTCCTTTTTATTCTGTTTTCTAGGAGGTTTCTTCAGTTTCATCCTTCAAGATTTTTTGAATGTTTAATTGGAGTTATGATAATTTTTTTTAAATTTTTTTTATTATTTTTTTATTTATTTATGATAGTCACAGAGAGAGAGAGAGAGGCAGAGACACAGGCAGAGGGAGAAGCAGGCTCCATGCACCGGGAGCCCGACATGGGATTCGATCCCGGGTCTCCAGGATCATGCCCTGGGCCAAAGGCAGGCACCAAACCGTTACGCCACCCAGGGATCCCGAGTTATGATAATTTTAATTTCCAAGGATACTTCCTAGTTTTCTTGTGGTTGCATTTTTATTGTGTCCTAATCTCATTTTTTTTTGAGGATTGTTTCTATGAATCAGGCATGGCCACTAAAAGGCTTTCTGGACAAAGAGGGTTTACTCATTGGAGGCCCATTAGTCCTGGGTCTAGAAGTTTGGTTGAGTGTGGCTAAAATTTCCAGCTGCCCACCAAAATCCATTCCCCAGCCCTCCTGCAGTTTAATATGGCTTTATGACTGTTTTACACAACAGAATGTTAGTAGAGGTGACTCCTTCCACTTCCAGGCTTGACTCATGAAAACACCATAGTTTACTCCCTTATGTCTGGAATGAGAAGGATTCTGAGTACAATCCTGGAAATCATGTGTTGAAGATGGCAGAGTCTCCATCTGCACAGATGCCTGAATGATGGCATGACTCTTAGTGAGTGAGAATTAAACATGAACGTGTTTTTGGGGGTAGGGTCTCTATTTGTTACAGCAGGTAGCTTTCTCTAAGTGATACACTGGGGAACCCCAAAATATCAGTATCTGTTTGGGTTTTTTTCTGGGTTAATTCACTTTCTTCAGAGATGGATCTCTCAATCTCCTGTCTGGAAGGTTATGTTAAACTATTGGCATTCTGTCATTTGGTGAGTGATAGAAGGTAGGTATGTACTTAATAGACCTGTCTATGGATTGCAGTTTAGAACATCTCTAACATCTTTCTCTGTGCCTGATGTTTTTTTTTTTTTTTTTAATTTGGAGCCTCTTTGATGTTCTTTCTCTGAAAAAATTACCTGTTATATTCAGTAGTGGAAAGGAAGAGAAGTGGTCTGATTATCTGGAAAGGATGAAGCACTGAGTATCTAACTGCTCTTAAAATAAATTTTCAATGAACCCACTGTGGTTATACCCTTCCTACCGAGCTTCATTTTACAAAGTATCTTATGCCTCCTATTCCTAAGCTGTTCCTGGGTTTTGCAGGGCAAATGGGTTTGTTCTTATTGGTGTTACCTCCAACAAAATTTAGATTGACCTACCCCTCTTCGGCTAAGTTGTACTATTCCTCCAACTGTTTTCTTCCCATTTTGTGATCAAGGGTTGCAGATTTCATCAAAAAGGGATTTTGAGTTCTGTGTTCTTAGTACAGAGTAGTAGTTCTTAGTACAGAGTAGTTTTCAAGAGGAAAGAGGTGAAGAGATTTTTCCTTGACAGTCCTAAAGGCAGCAACCTGCCTATAATTTTAATTAATCTATGAAGATTAAATACCTAAGCAATTGTTTAAAAAAGAAACAGAGTTAAACCTAGCTAGTTCCAAATAAAGCCACAGGACCTATAAGTTCTTTGTGTTTACTTAACTGCATTGTAAAATAATAAATCAGATGTCTGAGTAGGCACAGAGATTGTGTATCCCATCATATTCACAATCTTAGTCTCATGTGGACATTTTGCAATCTTGAAACATGAGGTCTTATGGTCTCAACACCTTGTCATTCCACAGTCCTACTTTCTCATGGTCTTCGGTCTTATACTCACAAGACTGAGGTCTCTGGGTTAATGGATATGCCCAGCAGTCTCATGGTCTCACAATTTTGTGTTTCTCCATGTGTGAGGTCTCATTGTTTAAAGGTCTAGTAGCTGCATGAGTTTGACACCATAGCCAACCAGGAGGCCGAAGTTGTCAAAGCTTTAGAAACCAAATGTGAAGGATGTCTGGGTGGCTCAGTGGTTGAACATCTGCCTTTGGCTCAGGGCATGATCCCAAGGTCCTGGGATTGAGTCCTATACAGGGCTTCCTGCAGGGAACCTGCTTCTCCCTCTGCCAATGGCTCTGCCTCTCATGAATGAATAAATAAAATCTTTAAAAAAAAAGAACCCAAATGTGAACGAAGACTAACCAGCACCGCAACCATACATTTACCAGGATAATCACAAAGGAAACAACCCCTGTATCCATTGTGATCAAACTTCTGAGCATCAAAGATAAATATAAACAGTTAAAGAATCCAAAGAATAGCAGCTATATCACATACAGGTAATAAGACTGAAAACTGGCTTTCCATAGAATGGAGTCAGAAGACAATGGAATAACATCGTTAAGGTTCTGAAACAAATACAAAACAAAAAACAAGTATTGTCTTAGAATTATATATTCAACAAATTTTTTTTTAAACAAAGGCAAAGTAAAGACAGTGGTAGATAAACCAAAACTGTGATAATTTGTTGCCACTAGATCCACATTATAAGAAATGCTAAGGGAAACTTCTGACATGATATCAAATGGAACACCCAATCTACAGGAAAGATTAAGAATACTGGGTAACTATGTAACTGTAAGTGTCTGTCTTTTATTGCTTTTCTTAAATTAATTCAAGACAATTAAATATTAATAGTAAAAGTGGTAAATGTACTGTGTGATTTCAACATATATAAAAATAAAATATGTAATAACAGGATAAAAGGAAAGAATATATAAATAGAATGGTATTGTTTTAAGGTTCTTGCGTTGTATATAAAGTTGTATGGTATTAATACAAAGTAACCTAAGTTGTAGTGATGCTTTCTTTTAGTGATAAGTCAAAGATTTGTATTAAAAGCCTTAGAAGAATCACTAGAAAAGTATTACAAATAGATATAACTTAAAAGCCAACAGAAGAGATAGAAACTACTACTGAAAGATACCTAATTAACCCAAAGAACACAAGACGAGAGGAACAAAGCAATAAAGAAAGGACTATATAGGAACCAAATGGGATGATACGAGACCCAAATGTAGCTTATCAGTAATTACATTAAATATAAATGAACTATCTCCTTCAATTAAAGGGCAAAAATTGTCAGATACGACACCAATGAGAACTGGCTGATTGCAAATTGGAAGAGTAATTGCATTTAATTTTGCAGTAGAGAAAATTAATGTGTACAATAATCCCATGTTTAAAGATGATAAAATTCCATCTTTAAACTTTGAAGTGTAATATAGAAAATTTTTCCCATAATTTCTTAAGAGCAGAAAATCCTCTACACTCTGGCCAGTATCTCTGTGGTAACAGCTCTTCACTTGGTCAGGAGAGATAATGCACATGATTTTATAGGCTAAACTATACTTTGGCTTCTATCAGGTATATCTTCTTTGAGCACTGGAAAGGTCAAAATAATATGTGTTTTGCCTTTTTTCTCTACGAAGCTTCCAAACAATGACAATAGGAGTTTATAGAACTTAGATTGCAAACCGAGGGAAACACTCAAGTTTCAATTAGTAGAACATTTTGAGATTAGTGACACAATTTCAGAAGTTGGCCTCAGGGGAAATTGGCTATTAATGAATTCAGGCCAAACGGAGACTGGTAGATGGGAGAATGCAGATGCATATGGTTCTCAATCACCACCCTCCTAGAAAAGATAAGACCATTTGAACCAAAACCATAAAATATCAATACATAAAATTTCAATATGATGAAACATTGAGCATAGCACCTTTATACATGTACCAGCTGTTTATTGGAAAATAAGATGCCTGACATGCTTTTCTGACAGTTAAGAAAGCCTATGACTTAACATGAGTGTACCAGTCAGTTCAGGCTAAGCTATACTGTGGTAACAAATGAACCCTCGACTTAGTGGCTCACAATCACAAGAATTTACTGTTCAAGTTCATATGTTTATATGTTTGTTATGGCTCCTTTCCACAATCTCTTCATTTTGAAGGGGTGATCCCAACCTGAAACTCTTTCATCTTAGCAAAGGGACAGGATTGCTCTCAGAACCACACACTGGCTCTTGAACATTCTTCTTGGAGCATCATTTCTGCTCACATTGCACTAGCTTAAGCCAGCCACGCAGTCAAGCCTCTTGTCAATGAGATGGGTACATTTATTCTCCCAAAGTAGGGGCAATGACTATTTGAGAACAAAAATACAATCCACTACATCAACCTAATCTGTAAAAGGCCAGACATGTCAATCTATGCTCTTTGAGAAGCTTGGGTTTCTAAGTGAGACCAGATCGCTGAGTTGGATTTTATTTCAAGGATGGTGATGTGAGGGGATTCCTGGGTGGCTCAGCGGTTTAGCGCCTGCCTTCGGTCCATGATCCTGGAGTCCCGGGATCGAGTCCCACATCCGGCTCCCTGCATGGAGCCTGCTTCTCCCTCTGCCCGGGTCTCTGCCTCTTCTCTGTGTGTGTTACTCATGAACAAATAAACACAATCTTAAAAAAAAAAAAAAAGAACTGTAAGTGTGACAAGCTGGAAAGAGTTCTAGATTTCTCTTGCATGGATTTAATTCCAAGCTCCTAATGAAAATGCAAAAGACACAAAGGGGATACAGATGCACATGTCTTTGCGCCTTTCCTTCCTTCTGTCTCACAGTGTATCCTAATTTTGGAGGTCTCAGTACTGTGGAATGTGATGTCTTTGTGGCCAGAGGAATGAGTATTGGTAATTCTGCTCAATTATATGCCCTCAGCTCATTCATGGCCCAGAAACCACTTACACTACCAAATAAGTTAACAGTTTGTCTCCTTGGCAAATTACATCACCTGGGTCTGATGACCAGATTCTGGGCTTTGAAATTCTTGTTGGTCCAGCCTCCAGACAATCTTCCCTCTACTGTTCCTGCATTGGATGATGGCTTAGGAGTTTTTGATTCATATTCATTTAGTATAGTTTTGGCCTTAGCCTACTACAGCCTCAAAGTCAAAATTGTCTCACTATCAATGGATATACAACCACCTGATGATAAGAGCTTTCCAAGTGGTCATATTTTCTTCCTTCTATGTTATCTCTTTGGTTTTCAGCCTATGGTCTGTGGAAAGAGGTGAGTTACATTCTGGTTATATTTTGATGAGAGGGTGCCTGGGAGACTTCATGCCCACCCTAACTCACTCTTTCTATCTAAGATTTGAAAGGATATCTTCTCTCTTATGTAATTTCAGAAGGTGGCAAAATTCTCTCCACAGAAGCTGATGGGAGGGGAACCTGGGTGGCTCAGTCAGTTAAACATCTGCCTTCGGCCTAGGTCATGATCCCAGTGTCCTGGGATCAAGCCCTGTGTGGGGCTCCCCACTCAGTGGGGAGTCTGCTTCTCCCTCTCCCTCTGCTTGTGCTCTCTTGCTCTCTCTCAAATAAATACAATTTTATTTTTTTTATTTTTTAATTTTTTTAATAAATACAATTTTACATATATACTTTTTATATACAAAATTATATATATATATATATTTTTTTTTTGAAGCTGATTAGAAAGAATCCCACTGGAGCATTTTCTTCTTCAGGCATAATCTGAGAAACAGAGCATGTGTACCAAGGCACATTTCTCACACACCCTCCATTTCAGGATGGTCAGTGTGCTATGTATCTTACCACATTGTTATCCTCAGAAAAGACTGTCATAGGATTTGAGACCATCATTGATACAGACTATTGAGTTGTTCTAGCCTTTCTGCTTTTTGATTTTCCAGATTGTTTCCTAGCCTCTTTTTCTTTGCCTGGTGTCACTCCAGTCAGCATGAATTTTTAACCTTGCCACTATGGATTGATTCTACTGTAAGAAAGTGTCAGGCTTGAAATTCGTCAAGTAAAATAAAGTCCCACTATCCCTTTTAAAACCTACAGACTTTTCAATGATACAGCAGCATCTGAAGTTGTGATATTCCACAATTTTCAAGACTTTAAAATTTTTGATAGAAAACTGTAGTCATGTTTTCATTGAAATACCAAATCTTACAGTAAGTTGCAAGAAAACATGTACTCTTTCCAATTAAACTCAACAGGCATTTATTAAACATTTTGCATGAATAGAAGATAAAACATGGGGGGGGGTGAAGTGGAACAATCTCGCAGAAAAGATTGTCCTGATGGCTGCAGCACAAGGCAGAGTAAATGCAGTAAGAGAGAATGAGAAAAAAGAGATGCCCTGCATGATAAAACTCCTAGAATAAAAGCTGATTTTATAAATGAAGAATTGAAGTTCCAAATCAGTACAGGAGCTTGACTAATATAAAAAGTTAGTCAGTTACAGGGCTGGATCTGGCACTCAAAATTCACTTCTAGTGCCTAACAGAATGGTTATCACAGAAAGACTCAGTGTCTGGTGATTGGGAGCTCTTTTCACTGCACTATGCTAATTTATAAAATTATAGATTTTAAACCTTAGGAGAGCTTTAAAAACATATTGTCTAAAAATTTCATTTTAAATGGGGGAAATTTAAACCCAGAAAAGACAAGTGGCTTATGTAAAGTGACATACAGCAAGTAACTGGTCTAGAATTCAGGTTTTTAAAATTCCTAGCCATTTGAACTTTGGCCATAAAGTATTTTAAAAATAATGTTATATAGAAGATGTGCAAAGAATGTTACCACAAATCAGAAACCAGACCTTTGAGAGAAACTGTTATTCTTCAGTTTCTTATTCAAGTAATAAACATACTAAGCCCCTGTTATATACAATACCTCATCTGGATGCCAAGGAGGATATGGTTCTTAGTCTCAAGAAGTCTTTATTCTGGGCAGCCCTGGTGGCTCAGCAGTTTAGCACCACCTTCACTTCAGCCCAGGGCCTGATCCTGGAGACCCAGGATCAAGTCCCATGTCAGGCTCCCTGCATGGAGCCTGTGTCTCTGCCTATCTCTCTCTCTCTGTGTCTCTCTTGAATAAATAAATAAAATCTTTAAAAATAAATAAATAAAATAAAATCTTTTTAAAAAAGAAGTCTTTATTTTTTTATTTACCAAATATTTATTAAATCTATACAATGTTGTAGGCACATTGATACAAAACAATTACAAGCACAGCCTTCTACCTCATAGGCTTAAAGTATCTAGGAGCTCTAACAAGACATATAGATAAATAATCATAATTTAGTCAGGATATAAAAAAAAAACAAAGGAGGGGGAAGATGTTGTAGACATTCAGAATAAGGAGAAGTTATTGAAGTCATGTGGATATTGTGAGGTACTCTTGAAGGAGCAGTTGAGGTTGACTTTAGAAGGCTGGTGTTTCGACATAGACAGATGAGCATGAAGGAGACTTTTGGCTCATGCAACAGAGTGAGAAAAGGCTGAGAAGTAGGAAAAGTTCAGTCATCTCTTGGGTCAAAGGAATGGTACAGTTTATATGGAACATAGGTTCCATTTTAGAAAGCAGTAGAAGATAAAGATGGGAGGTAGGTTGGAAACTGATGATGCAGAACCATCAGAGTTTGGAGTTTCTTCTGTAGACTAGGGTTCTTCGGTGTGAGTGTGCATTGAAATTATCCAGAAGGCTTGATGAGACACAGATTACAGGGCACTAACTCTGGAGTGTTGGACTCAGCAAGTATGGGGTGGGGCCTGAGGAACAGCATTTCTCACAAATTTTCAGGTAGCATTGATGTAGGGCCAGTGCTGCACCCTGGGAAGCACAGCAGAAGACAATGGAGAGCCATCAGGTATCTCTCATCAAGGCCGTAATATGGTCAGTAGGAAGTCCGGTGGCAGGGGGTAAAATGGATTGAAGGGAGAAGATGCTGGATGAGACTGAAGGGAGACACAGTCTAGTCCCATGGTGAGCAAGGAAGGCCTAAGCTAAAGTGGTGGCAACAAACATGAAAAGGAACAAGACACATTAGGTATGATATAGAGGTGACATTTACCCAAGGTAACTGAGAAAAATGGTGTATCACCGTGGGACAGGGTCCCAGCTCGGCTTCTCTCTCTGTCCCTCTTCTCTCTCTGTCTCTTTCTCTTCTCTCTCTCTCTCTTTCTCTCTCCTATTTATTGGTCTAATCATTGTTACTTGTCTAAATCCCCTAGCTGAGCTACATTATAAAAATCCACTGCATGTCCCTGAGGTTCCATTTTTCTCAACCTTAAATTGAGAGGAGTTGGATATAATCCATGATTTTTCATCCATTTTATTTTTTTTAAAAAGAAACAGAAAAAGCTGAGCTGTTTCACTTAAATAGGACCAGGCCCTTGATGTATCTCTGTAGATCTCAAGGGGCTTCTGGGAGAAAAGTTGGGAAAACACTGCAATCTCTGTCTTTTTGGCCCGAGCATAAAGTGATCTCTGAATTATAATTTTGAATTGATAGAATTCTTGCCTGAAAAAAATGTCATAAACTTAGTGGCAGTCAGCGATTCTGGATGCCCAGACAAAAGCTTCAGAAAAAGCCTGTCCCTGATTGTTAATTACAAAATAAACAGATTTCAGCATTTCCTGGAATAGATACTGGTTGGGGTTAGCTATACCTATGGAGAGCCAGGGGGAAAGGGTAGGGGTGCAAATAAGAGCCTCACTGATAGTTAATTCTCAGAATTGATCATCAGCTCATCCCTACTTACTCAGAAAATTAGGCTAACACAGATGTTATATTTTTAAATGGAGATTTTAAATGGAGATTTAAATTGGACTTTTAAATCCAATCCATAGTTTGGATTTACTCTGAAAGCAACTTCTTTGTATTTAAAGCACCTTGAATGAGGACATGAGCTTTTTACAGTTACTTGAATGCTTTGATTAGCCAGTTGAACGTAGATTGCTTTTCACCTGTCATGAAATCTTTGCTTTTATTTTGGCCATCGTGCCTCGATATAATCCAGCTCTTTGTCCCAAGAAAGAAATATTCAAAAATTAGTGGAATATTTGCGCTGTATTTATGAGTCATAGAAAATGCCCCCCTTTCTGGGCACACTGACAACAGTAATGCTATTAAATGCCCAGAAAAGAAATGACCAGACACAATTTAATGGCCTCGAGCACCAAAGCTGAATTTGGGTGCCAATAGTCCCTTTTAGAACTATAGCTCTTTTTATGATAAAAAAGTACTTTAGCAATTACAAGTTTCAACAGAAGCAGTAGACGCGTGGGAGGAACTTGAAAACAGGGACAGGCGTAACACTTTCTTGTAGGTGGTTTTCCTTTTCCCCCACATGATGTCAGTTCTGTACGAACTTAATCACAGCACATTAACTTTCTTTGGGGATTTTCATATCTTTTAAAACCCACCTAGTTGCTCATGTCAGTTCCCTTTTTAAAACAAGAACACTTGTTCTGAGCTGGTGATGCTTATCTGAATATGTTCGAAATCTGCTGGGTTCAGGTGGGGCCGACTGCAAGTAGATCCTGGACTTGGACCAAAGAGAAAAATACCAGACAAATTCAGTTGACCTGGCATCTCAGTAGAATTCCTGGAAACATAGAATTATTGTCCTTTTCAAAAGAGCCTAGTGGTGACAACAAATATTCGGCATGAAAGGAGCTCGAGGGAGCAATTTTTTTCTTCACTTCTTCAACTTGTAGAGAAGAAATGGAGTTTTGAGTAAATTTAGGGATTTGCTTATAGTCACATGACTAGTAAGTGGCAGAGGTAGGACAAATAAATTAATGAACGCTATTCGTTATCATCCTATGGTCAAATATAGTGCTGAAAGATTAGACTCTCTGGTGCATCTTTGTAATGTACACTCTTGCTGAGAAAGACCAGATCACCAACACAAGAGTGGGGAGGAGGTTGCTGTGCATGGCACTCTGTCTCCCATCTTTCATTTTCACTTTAAAAACAAAACCAAAGGGATCCCTGGGTGGCGCAGTGGTTTGGCGCCTGCCTTTGGCCCAGGGTGCGATCCTGGAGACCCGGGATCGAATCCCACGTCGGGCTCCCTGCATGGAGCCTGCTTCTCCCTCTGCCTATGTCTCTGCCCCTCTCTCTGTGACTATCATAAATAAATAAAAATTAAAAAAAAAGAAAAAACAAAACCAAAAACTTTTTCATCAGATGTGTATATATTGATGAGATGAGATGAAGAACTTTCAGTGAGTGACAAGAGGATGATAAATTAACTGATTATTTGGGAGTAGACACTATATCAGATAATGCGAATCATTGGCTGCCTTTTCCATGGACCACATTTTACCTCAATAAGCAGGAACCACAAAGATGTTGAACACCTTTCAGTTAATGCTTGAAGCTTGAATATCCACCTAACACACTCTAATTACTTATTAAAAGTTGGTATGTTGAGATACAATATCATATACAGATCTAAGTGTTTGTTTTTATGAGTTTTTAAATATTATTTTCAACATTTTATTATGAAATGTTTTCTAACATACAGAATAATTGAAATATGTGTTCACCAAGCCCCTTTATCCTACCTCTTAGACTCAGGTTGGCTGCGATTCTTGAAAATATAGAGTTTGTCTTTCACCAACTATGGGAAAATTTCAACCATTATTTCTTCAAATAGTTTTTTTTAGGGGGCTTCATTCTCTCTTTCTTATTACTGGACTCCAAAAATTCTGTTTGCCTCTTGATATTGTGCCATGAGTTCCTGAGGCCTTGCATATTATTTGGAATCTACTTTTCTCTATTTCTCAGATTGGATAATTTGCTTCTTTGTCTTCAAGGTCAATAATTCTTCCATAATTTCCCATCTGCTGTTTAGCTCATCTGTTCATTGAATTTTTAATTTTAGATATTTAATTTTTTTCAGGTCTCGGATTTCTATTTGGTTCTTTTTTCCCTCTAGTTTCCGTTTCTTGTCTGTGTTTCCTGCCTTTTCCTTCCTCATGGGCCCGTCACAAACTTTAGCATGGCTGTATAGCTGCTTTAAATTCTTGCCTGCTAATTCCAATATCTGGATCATCCTGGGGTCAGTCTCCACTGCTTGTCTTTTCTCTTGAGTATGTTTCATATTCCCTCTTTCTTTATTGAATAATTTTGGATTATATTCTGGTCAAATGATATGTTGAAAGCACCTTGGATTAGTTTTGTCTGAATTTAGACTTTATATAAGTGGAGTCATACGGTGTCATTTGTGTCGGGCTTCTCTCACTCAGTACGACAATTTTTTTAAAGATTTATTTATTTATTTTAGAGAGAAGCAGGGGGGAGCAGAGGGACAGGGAAAGAGAAAATCTCATGCAGATTCCTCACTGAGCACAGAGCCCGACGCAGGGCTTGATCTCACAACCCTGAGATCATGACCTGAGCTGAAATCAAGAGTCATTTAACTGACTGAGCCACCTAGGTGATCCCCAGTATGATGTTTTTGAAACTCATCCAGGTTGTTGTGTGTATCAGTAGTTCTGTCCTATTTATTACAGAGGACTGTTCTATTATATGAATATGCACAATTTGTATATTCATGTCCCTAGGAAGTGGCTCCTGGGCTGTTTTCAACTTTTGGCTATTATGAATAAAGCTGCTATGAATATTTTTGTACATGTCAGTCTGTATGTGGACATATGTTATTGTTTCTCTATGTCAATAACTATGAGGGGAATTGCTGGAAGTCAACCAGTTTTCCAAAGTACTTAAGTACTTTATTATTTTACACTCCCACCAGCAGTGTCTGAGCATTCCAGATGTTCCACATCCCTGCCAACACCTGGTGTTGTCAGAGGTTTTCATTTTAGCTATTCTGATGAGCATAAAATGGCATTTTATTGGTTTTAAATTCCATTTTACTGATGACTAATGATGGTGAAAGCTTTTTCATGTGCTTTTTGTCTACTTGTTTATCTTGTGGAATGTCGCTATTCAAAACTTTTGCCAATATTTATTGCATTTTTAAAATCAGTGGTTTGTAGTAATTACATATTCTGGATATGTGTCCTTGGTCATTTGGCCAATGCATTGAAACATTTTTCTCTCAGTCTGTAGTATGTCTATGCATTTTCTTGATAGAGTCTTTGATATAAGACATTTTTAGTTTTGATAAGGTCCAATTTATCATTTTTTTTCTTTTTTGGTAGGGATTTTTTGGGTCTTATCCAAGAGATCTTTGCCTATCCAAGATTCATTTCTAATCATACTGCAGTGAATATTGGCAGGGTTCTGAAATAATTCTCCCTTTTTGAAGCTTTGAAACTTGGTGTGCTCCCTTTTTATCCAGTGAAAAATGTTTTTTGAGGTATAAATAAAATGATTTTTAGAGTTCTGGGCAAGACAGGTAAAAAATTAATAATGTGTATACAGTGGCTTGCATAAAAGGATACTTGAGATATTTGCAGAAGTAAAACAACTAGCACTCCCAGGAGGAGCAAACCTAGTCCTATGGATTTCAAATTTCTGCCTTCTTGCTCCAGATCTATGTTGTGACGTATTTAGAACAAGTTCTGCAGCACTGATTTGTGCAGCTGTTGTGCCAAGGCACGTGGGGCTTAGTGCTGGATCTCACAGATACCAGTTCTGCCAAGACATATGGCAGCTCTTACTTCAGCTCTTGCCTAAAAGGCAACACCTTTGCACCAGTAACAATAATGTCAAGTTGAGATGAAAGTCCTTAGCTGCATATTTCTGCTGAATGATACATTTCCTAAGTCTACAGTCTAGCAAAACAACCTCCAAATAATAGCTCTTTATGTAAATTGAATAATAAATGAAATTTTGAATACATCAACTTGGCATGTGCCCAGTGGGTGAGGAAAATTAGTACTTGCCAAGGCTGCATTGCAGTTCACCAGGTTGATTTTAGCATAATGGTTGTGGAATGACACTTCCCACAAGCACGACTTTGCACAGGGCCTATTTCTAAGAGGGCCTTTTGGTAAAGTGATAAATCTGAGATGTGATCGAGTAGAGCAGTTCCGGTGTGGGGCAGCATATACCTTCACAAAGTCTCTATCATCTGGTTCCTGCCTCATTGTGATGGTTGAATCTTAAATAAACTTTTTACTAAAGAGATATTTGATTTCTCCTGATTTTACCTCCTTTTACTACCTGTGTCTTGGACAAAATTTTCTCCTCATTCTGGCTTCTATAGCTTGATGCTCATAATTCTCTCAATAATAGTTAAAGATGGAGGCACCTGGGTGGCTCAGTCGGTTAAGCATCTGTCTTCAGCTCAGGTCATGATCTTAGGGTCCTGGGATTGAGCCCTGCATCGGGCTTCCTGCTCAGCAGGGAGTCTGCTTCTTCTGCTCCTTCTGCTCCTTCTGCCCTTTTTCGGCTCATGCTCAGAGTCTCTCTCAAATAAATAAATAAAATGTTGTTTAAAAAATGGTTAAAGATGTATTATTCAGGGAGTTTTTTGTATATTATCTCTAGATCTTCATACAGTAATGTTAGGTATAGATTCTTACACTTATTTTACAATTAAAAACTTCAGATTCATTAAGATATTGCCAAAGCCAAGTGGATGTTTGGAGATTCACACTTCAGTTTGTCTATCAGCAAAGCCTGTGTCTTCCCACACTGCATACCACACTGCTTCCCTGGTTCAAGGGCACCATAAAATTTACTACAGGGGAAGGAAATTCCAGAGTTGAAACTATTGTCAAGGTAAGTCACATTATGTAGTCTTATATTAAGTCAGCCTGACAAGCTGTAAACAACCTCATAGATATTTCCTGTTGTTTCTCTATGATAAACCTTGACTTACAGGTCTATGATTTGTCTTTCTGGCCTATCCTATTTCTCCTACCCAGGGGGAGGTTTAGATGTGTCACCAACTCCCTTTGGTGAAATAAGAAATAAGGTCACTTCTGGTTTGATTTATGCAGGCGTAAATCAAAAAGATTGGGCAAACAGCTGGATTTTGTTTGTTTGGGCTCTCTTTGCTTGAATGAGAAGGTTGAAAAAAAAATCCAGAAATGGTTAGAGGAACAAGAAAGACTTTTAGTTTGGTTTATTTTCTCAAGTTGACTATTTGTGACTAGCAGGCTACAGATGAAGCATTTTAATGATCAAAATCTAGAAATATGCATTGTGCTATTTTGAGTCTGTGTCTTTAAAATGTAAGATAGCTGGAGGTAAAAAGACAAAGCTTTTGTTGTTTAATTTTTTAAAGAATATTTTACTTATCTATTCATGAGAGACACACAGAGAGAGGCAAATATAGGGAGAGGGAGAAGCAGGTTCTATGCAGGGAGCCTGATGCAGGACTTGATTCCGGACCCCGGGTTCACGACCTGAGCAGAAGGCAGATGCTCAACCACTGAGCCATCCAGGTACCCTAAGTTTTTATTGTTTAAAATAGCATATGATATTGATTGTCTTTTCAAAGTTGCTCAAAATTACTGTTTAACTCTGTAAATTGTAGATCTGGATGCTGGAAGAGATGGTGATATCCTTGCTTCTTTTTTATACATTTTTTTAAATATATAAAGCACAACACACACTGTCCACAGTCCTTTCACTATGCTCCATTGAAGGAAATTTGCTAACCTTCTTGGAATGTACAGTCTTTCACTGCTCAAGGTCCCCCCCCCCCCCCAATTCCTTTTGAAGAGGAAATTGTTCTTAAAATCCTATCAAGGGCACACCAATAGACAACTGATGGATTTCTGTAATATTAATAGAACAAGGTGGAAAAAGGATGCTTAGCCTTCTTTGTGAAATACAGTAAGTGTCATTATGTATTTTTTAAAACAAAGAAAAGAATTTTATTACCATCAGGTTTATGAATACTGGCAATCGGAAACTCAAGTTCTGTACAGGGAAAGTATATGTCTGGATGACTTTCTCATAAAAAGAGCCTAGATTCTTGTTCCTGACTCATCCCCTCTAATGCATATAATCTATCAGCAACATTGGGTGTATATACAGATAGGTATATATCACACACACACACACGTGCAATTTGCATTATTGCTTAGCATCTAAGAAATTTTCTCATATGTAACATAGGTTTAGATGTTCATTAAGAATGTCATCAGATATATAGGGACAGAACAGAGCCAGCATGGTCAGGATAATCCTTCATTCAAAATCCAGTCTTCCAGGATACCTGGGTGGCTCAGGGGTTGAGCATCTACCTTTGGCTCAGGTCAAGATCCCAGAGTCCCGCATGGGGTTCCCCACAGGGAGCCTGCTTCTCCCTCTGCCTATGTCTCTGCCTCTCTCTCTCTCTCTGTCTCTCATGAATAAATAAATAAAATCTTAAAAACAAAACAGAAACAAAGCAAAATCCTGTCTTCCTTCAGGTAGCCACACTTAATGATCAAAACAAAAAAGGAGTCTCACCTTTGCTAATATGGGACTGTTTAAATGAAAATGTTTAGAGTTATGAAAGTAAGGACTTTCTGTTTGTTCTATTCACACAGACCATGTGTTATGCTCCAAGATTTTAAGCTTATATCCATATAGGAAATGGTTGGGAAAGATTGGCAATCAGTTGGGAACTTTATGAGCAGCCATAAAATTTATAACTGAGGGTTTTAAATATTGCAGTGGTTGCTCCACTACCAGGAGAGTGATTCCGTGGCATATATTTCTTGCAGAAAAGAAAGAGGAGAGATAAATATGTGAAGACCTGTGGGTGTGTATGAGGGAGAATGGGAGTGGGCAAGTGTGAGCACTGTGACATAGTCAGTAGGGAGGAAAGAAGAGAGATGTTGGAATCACTTTAACAGTGAGGCTGAATTTTTCTCTCTTTTCCCCAATTCCCTCATTTTTGGCTCTGAGTTGCTGAGGTCATTCTTTTGTAAGTTTTAATATTTTAGTCTGGTGAGACATACAGAGAGATGTCCAAACAAGTCTTTGCTTGTGACTAGATTGATCGCTGAAGAGGACTTTTTTGACAAATGGCATTTAATGAATTGTGAGAAGGTCAGCCCAGCAGAGCGAGTCCTCGAGGATGCCGGGCTCCACTTGTTGGGATCTATGATGAAGGCTGGTGCTTCCAACCCATCATTCAGCCAGAGCAGGCAATCCTATCCTCCCACTCCTTTAATGATAATACATTCCTTCCCCTTCAAACACTTCGTTTTCAGATTTTGATAACTCCTGCCCACCTTAACTGCCATCAATCAGACTTTATGTAACGGCCCTGTGTTCACTTCTCAAAATGAAGTCTATTCTTCAGAACAGCTATAAGTGGAACAGGCTTGGAAAGAAAAGTGGATGTCAAACACTGTTTGTCATATCCTAGTAACAACTAGACTTTCAGAAGTAATATGCCATCCAATTGTAGCTGGATATAAATGGAAGATTAAAGTGGAGGAAGCCTAACACTTTGTAGACAAAATAAGGAGAAGTTTCCCTTATACTGGGACTTAGTATTGAAAAGTACTCCTAAAATTGGCAGAACTCAGTATAAATCCCTCTGAAATTCTACTAAATCTTCTGGATTGTGTTCTCTAAACTCATGTGGTAGGGCTGGTGCCAGAAGAATGCTCATAATTAATAAGTTTTGAAACTCAGTTGCTTGAGGGGCATCTGGAGGGGCTCTGGGGTTGAGCGTCTACATTCGGCTCAGGTCGTGACCCCAGGGTCCTGGGATTGAGTCCTGCATCAGGCTCCCCACAGGGAGCCTGCTTCTCCCTCTGCCTGTGTCTCTGCCTCTCTGTGTCTCTCATGAATAAATAAATAAAATCTTAAAAAAAAAAAAAAAAAGAAAGAAACTCAGTTGCTTGAAAATGTGTAAGTTGGTTTTCTAGTTTAAACTTGAGATTGGAACTGTTCCTGGTCATTCTTACGGTGAGGTACGTATTAATGGGAGTTGAATCTTACCTGATGGCATTATTGGATCATCATGAGAGCCATTATCACAACTCTCATATGCCAGCTTTTGCATTGTGCGCTCTCTGGTGAGGGTCAAGTTGCTGTCACTCACCAAATCTGATTTAATGCATGACTGCCCATCCTGGACACTAGGTGGCAGCAAACTGCTGAGAGAAGCAATTAGCTAAGGAGCAAAACACCTCAAACCTGTGGATGATACTCCAAAGGAGATGAAGCAAAATCGGGTGTGGATAAAACGGAATGGTATGAAAGAACACGCTAGCTTGAAAAGTTTCAAAGGCATAATTATAACGATTGTATCTCCCAATATTTTCTGAGGCTTCTGGAAGTTACATCTACTTACTTTTAAAATTCACAGAGCAGAGGTAGATACCCAATAAGCCCTAACACTTTTCTAATGAAGACCTGACCCAGTTTTATTATTTCCCTGGAATTGAAGCTAGATATCCAAATGTTATAGCTTTTCCCAGTTAGCATGAGAAGTTGTTTTTAAATCTGTGCTGCCAACTAACCTCTTTTATTTGTTTTAGACATGTGCTGATAGTTGTTTTAAGTGGTGATATAGAAGTTCAAATAACTAAAAGCAATGTAGCAAACAAACTTAATGTTAGCCCAATGTTTAGTACAAGTGCTTAGAAAAGCATAAGCTGTTTAACTGTGTCCAAATTACCACTCAGTGTTGACTAAGGATATTAATTGCCTATGATGGACTATTAGATTGTAAATGTAGTTATAAGTGTAAAGCAAATAAAATCTTGAGTCAACAAAATCTGACAGTGAGAAATCAAAGACTCCCCAGGGACAGGTAATGTTATAATTTTCAACCTGGGTTTTTTTCCCTATACATCTTTTCTGTAATATTTCTTTATGAACTGCATGTTCCATCCTATTCCAGCTCCTCATCAGACGTGGTACATCCTGTTGAATGTCTTAATACTTATTTAAACTGAGGACCAGCTAAAATAAATAAGGTGAATCCTCAGAAGAATAAGGAATAAATAAGAAGAAAAAACCAGATGTAATGAATATAGAAAACATAAGTAAGAATAAACCAACAAATAAGTTTTAAAAACAAAACGTTTTGGGTGCTCCTGATGGACTGTGTCTGTACTCCCAGGACATGAGAATGAACATAAGTGAGCAACTAAATAGAAACCTTAAAACAAAATGGAACAGAATTCCCAATGATCAAGCCTAATATTTCAGGAAAATTCCAGTTACATTATAAGTGGGGGGAATTATCGCCATAGTATTGCCAAATAAAGTTACAAGGGGGGGGTGACTGGGTGACGGGCACTGAGGGGGGCACTTGATGGGATGAGCACTGGGTGTTATTCTATATGTTGGCAAATTGAACGCCAATAAAAAATAAATTTACAAAAAAAATAAAGTTAAAAGGGAGGAACTTGAGATTTTGTGAATTCATTTTGCGGCCTTTAGATTGAATTAGGCTTGAATAATTTCTAAATGCCTGCCATGTCTGAATAGCTCTTTGAAGGTTATTAGCTTGTCAACTAGTCGTCACTAAAGTCTTCATGGAGAGTGAGTAGAGAAATAAGAGACAATTATACTTTTCATGTGTAGCAAAAAATATTCCTTAGCTTCGTATAGCCATCAAATAAAAATGATTGAAGGGCAGGTATTATAACAGAGCACTAACGTTCTCTTTGGGAATCCTACTTCTTTAGACACAGACTAGATGTACATTGCCAATCTTCTACGAGATAAAATAGGATATGACAAAATATTTTCCTGACTTGTGAACTTAGTTACACGAAAATTTATACCAAGCTCTAAAAAGTTATCATCTTTACTTGCCTACTTATTAATGCATTGCTTTATAGAAAGGAGTAAGTTTATTTGAAAGTAGAATTATCCAGAAAAAGAAGGGAGATATGATTGCTGGTAATGAAACAAGTTTAAAATAACTTCTTTAAAGGATTTTTAGAATTTGAATTTGCTTTATTTCATATGGATTTAAAAAAACAAAACCATAGCAGTATACTTGTCTTTTTTTGCTACCTGACTCTACACTCAGCCAATACTTCCCAGCCCGTGGAAGAGAATTCTTTTGTATTTTGATGGACATGATACTTTATTCGCTTTCTTTGTTTAAAGGGGGTCTGTTTCTTCCCTTATTAGAAAAAGAAAGATTGTCTACAATTCCAGAAAGCACCAAACAGTGCTAATTCTTTGTGCTGGCATCTTTTTTAGTACATTCCGAGAAGCAGACACTTTTTTAGTACTTTGCTCTTCAAACTGTCCCCCAAATCATTCACTCAGTAAGGAGCTCCTTAAGAGCAGAGGCTTGGCCATTTTTCATCTTTATCTGTCTCTTCCTGTCTAGCACAGTGTCAGGCACATGGGAGACAACCAACCCATTTTAACTGAAAATGAATGAACGACTCCTCTGACTTAGCAGTAATGGAAAACAAACCCAGATAGTGGCACGGGTGTGGTGATGTTCAGAAGGGACCGTTGAAACTACTTTGTGAATGTTAATATTTTCATTATGAAATCAGTCAACCCAATTAAACACTACATTAGTTTCCACTTAAGCAATTTGTGAATTTTGGGCTTACAAGCAAAATAGTAAAAGCTGATGTTAGCTAGCAGTGGCCTTTGAGTGGTCACCCCCCCCCCCCGCCCAGTATGATAAAGGTACCACTAGAGGTCACTCCAGTCATTAGCAATAGAGTGATTGGAATGGTCTTTGTCTACAGGACGAGGCAACTCTTACAAGCCCTTAAAATTTACCATCAACAGGAGTAAAATAAAAATTATGTTGAACACTCATAAATGGTTGGTGCAAATATAACACTTCGCCCTTCCTCTTCTGGCTGAAGATGGGCGAACCAGAAATAATCATAAAAGTGTGTTTATTGTGTGTTTATTACATATTAGGCGAGATTGTAAGCACTTTGTATCATTATTACTTATATTCCCATAGAAAATCCTATGAGGCCTGTACTATTAATGTGCCCATTTCACAGAGGATGAAACTGAGCCTCAGAGGCATCACACAGCTAGTGAGCGACAGAGCTGGGATTCAAACCCAGTGCTCATACTGATGCTATGAGCAACAACAGAGTAGATTTGATTCTTCTCCTTTCCATTTTAATAACAGGTTTCAGTGTCATAACAGGAGAAGAGTTTAGGGGTGCATAAATCTGGCAGCAGAAAGCGTTTTGACATCCCTCAAATCATCGGGATCGGTCCGGCAAATGACCAGTGTGAGGAGATATCCCGTGTGTGTGTGCATGGTGTTTGAGAGGAGAGGTGGCACAGGCGAGAGTATGAGAATAAATCCTAGCAAGTTAAAGTGGCTTTGCTGTTCAACATGGCACAGTGGTTAGTCCGGAAGGTCTTTAAGTCCATCACTTCAGAGTAATATACCCAAAAGAACAATAAAGCAGATCTCCCAAAGTTCTGCACAGTCTTTGGGTAACCTACCTAAAGTCAAGCAAAGTGCCTTGTCCATAGCATCTTCTGAATATCTTCAGAGTTTTGGAGTGAGACCCAGGAGCTCTGGTTCACACCCTGTTCTACAGAAAAGAGAGCCCTGTCGTCTCAACAAAGCGCTTATTTTCCAAGAAATGATGGTATCTATGTATGGACACGACACCTATCCCCATGGCATGCTGTAATCCATAGATAAGGAGATGGAAGCAGCGACAATTTAGACACTGTGCGCAGCAGCCTACAAGACAAGTAAACACAGACTGAGTTTAGGACCCATAGCCTTGAATTTCCACTCTGTTTTGGGGACTACTCGTACCCTACCTCATTCCACCTTCTATCTAACCTGAAGATCTCCCTTATTGAATTTCCTTACAGGACACCTTTCACCCAAAGGTAGCAAAGGATTACAGCTTACCCTTATAGGCAAACATCTTTTTTTTTTTTAAGATTTATTTATTTATTTGAGAGGGAGAGAGAGGTGAAGTGTGCATATGAGTGGGGGAAGGGGCAGAGGGAAAGATTCCCAAGCAGACTCCCCACTGAGCATGGAGCTCCACTCGGGGCTTGATCTAAGGACCCTGAGATCAAGACCTGAGTCGAAATCAGGAGTCAGATGCTTAGACAACTGAGCTACCGTGGCCCCCCTGGTATGCAAACATCTTAACCTCATAGTAAAACTTCTCCATGAAACCCCCTCTGCGTTCTCTCTGAGCCCCATAAAAGCTGGTAACGGTGTAGGCCCTTCATCCAAGCAGTCCTGGCAATTGGCACCTGTGCTGGCCTGTGCCTCTGGAATGGAAAGTCAGGATGGTTTCAAAGTTTCATATACAATAACAGGAAAAAAATGAAACAAAGGAACATTTTAAGCAGCAGCCTCCACCTCTGAGCTGTTCCTTTCCTATCTCAGCCAAAGCTCTGCATACCTAAATTCCCTGGGGAGTACAGAAGACTATAAAACCGACATTTAAGGTTTTCTTTGCCCCACAGCAGAGGAAATACAAATTGTTATAAACTTTCTCTTCTAGCATGACTTACTGCCTTCAGAATATTCTAGGATAGCAAATAGAGACAGTTGAATCGGAGAAAAAACTGAGTTTCACAATCTCCTGATCTCGCTATTTGCCTGGCATTAGTATAAGTAGTATTTGCTGGAAAGGTGTTAAAACAGCATTTGCATTTCAAGTCAATCTTCACAGTTTAGCTTTAATGCATATGGAACGACAAAGCTGCCGATTAATGACTCTCTGACTTGAAGGATGGGGAAATAAGATTTAAAGAGGAAAAAAAGCCAACTGGTAATCCATTGTGTCTTACTTATAATACCAACCTACATTCTCTGGAAGAGGAGGGGTTCATTCGTTGTTGAAACCCAAGAGCCTTCCACATAGAAATCATTATTTTTATTATAAAAGTAACACGCATGGGTTTAATGTGATCAGAGAGGCAGTGTTTATGGTAGTTCTCTGGAGAAGGAATCAGAACTGGTCCTAGCTGCATGATGGTTTCTCAGGGCCTTGGTTTCTTCATTTGTAAAACCTGGGTAATAACACCATATTGTTCCTTTCATGTGGATCTATTTTTACTTCACAGACAGTTTGTTAGGATTAAGTGAGCCTTTTAAAGTCTATATATATATAGTTATGTACATTTATACAGTTATATATATATAGGATAAAGTTATATGTATATGTATATATATAAAATTTATTTTATAGCTTCTTTCAACCAAAGTATTTTTAAAAAAAAATTTTATTTATTTATTTGAGAGAGAGAGAGAGAGAGAGAGAGAGCAAGAGAGCAGGAATGGCAAGGAGAGGGAGAAACAGGCTCCCTGTGAGCAGGGAGCCCGACATGGGGCTCGATCCCAGGACCCCAAGATCATGACCTGAGCCAAAGGCAGATGCTTAACCGACTGAGTCACCTAGGCGCCCCTAGTCAAAGTCGTTAAAACTTCCCTATTGAATATTCACGTTTTTATCACTTGGAAAGATACATACAAATGTGGAAGAAGAGATAATGTTAAATTATTTGCCTTAAATTCCCTGAAATTGAGCTAGTGTCACATCAGTGGAATTACAATGGCCAGTACATTCTATCATTTGCTAGGATGACAGTCATGCTGTCACCCTGACTCCTTTCTTTCTCTCACCCTCAAGTTCATTCCAATAGGAAATCCTGCGGTCTCTACCTCTAAAATACATGGTGTGATCATCTCTCACTGCATCCATTGCTACCTTTCTGCCTTAACCACTAACTGCATTACTATAACAGCTTATTACCTGGGCACCTTCCCACACATCTATTCTCAAAACAGCAGCCAGGGGAATACCTTTAAGATACAAGTCAGACCATGTTTCTCTTCTGATTAAAGTTTCCCAATGGCTCCTCATCTGCCTGAGAGAAGCAAATCCTTTTAATGAGCTCTAAGGCTCTGTGCATCTGGCCTCCTGCTAACTCTCTGGTCTTCCTCCCACCGGCTGGCCACCTTGGCCTTCTCATCGTTCCTTGAACAGAGAGTCATGTTTCCATCTTAAATTCTTCACACCTGTGTGTCCTCTGCCCCAGAGATTCTTTCTCCATATATCTTCATTTTCATAATTCATCTCACTTCCCTCTTCAAGTGCTTTTCAACTGTTGCTCTCAGTGAGGTTTTCCCAGAGCATCATTTATTCAAAGTTGGAATCCATCTCCAATCTTAGACTTCCCTGCCTTCTTCCCCTGTTTCATTTTTTCTCCATCCAACCTACTGTCTTCCAATATATAATTTTTTTGTTGTTTATTTCCTTTTGTCTTCCTCCATTAAATGCTGGTTCTTAATAAGACGAGATTTTTTTTTTGTCTCTTGTGTTCTCTACTCATTCCCACACTTAGAATAGTGCTTGACACATAGTTAGTGCACAATGACTATTGCTGAATGACTGAATAATACACAATACAGATGAAAATACTTTGTTTTTATAGTGTGTGGCTTCTCCTAAGAACTAAGGTAACTGTCATTCCACATATCATACTCAATTTGTGTCTTTTTGTGAAGCAGGTATTTTATCCATATTGTATTGGAGAATGTGAGGCACCAGATGGCTGTCTTCTCTAAGTCCTATAAGCAGTTATAGAGAAGCTGTGATAGGAGATCTAAGATCCTTCCAACTTTTAGACCAATTTCTTTCACATCCTTCATTCCCTTCCCTCCAAAAAGAGCAGGGCAAATGTTCAAAGTTGAACTGCTCCCATTTTGTTTAGATCACATATTGTCCACACGAGACCCACAATGTCCATTCGATATTATAAAACTGTTGCTTAAAAGAATTTTATCTGATAATTTATTCAGGGAGCTTCAATTCTTGAGAAATAGTGCTTTTGCACAGTGTCTGTTTATATTTCACTTAATTGGTGCATGGTAGGTGCTCACATGGGTTTTCAATACCTACAATTAGACTAAATTATCCCATGAGGTTTGAAACTACATCTCTATCTCAGTTCCCATTTTAGAAAAGGAAAAGTTCTTCAGACTTCAGAAGCACTCTCAAATTTGGATTGATCTCAAGGAAGTTCTGTTGAACTAACAGATTAATGACACACAATACATTCATTTCTACTACTCTGTATGTCATAGTAAACCCCCTATGGAAAAGCCCAACCACTGTGACCTTTTTCAAAATGATTCAATTTATGGGACCACCATAACAATGTTATTCTGCTTATCTAGGCATTTGGGAATAAGAGCAAGCCTGAAGGCTATCAAGATGTCACCTTCAGTAATGGCACCTATGATGTGGTAAGAGAGGTGCTGTATTTCCTGCCACTGTTCATAGGGTGGCCTTTACAAAACAAAGGCATCAGCTGTATGGATTCCGTGATGAAGCAATGGTGAAAGAAGCTATTCAGAGAATCATGGTAGTACAGACAAAGCCTTTCAGAGGTTATCAGATCTACTTTCCCCTCCAGCAGGATGATACTAAGCACACACCATGGCATAGGAGATGGCTCACCAGCTTAAGTGTTCTAGATCATCATTGTTTCAGTCGTGACATTAACTGTCCTTACCCTGATTTCCCAGGAGAAACAGAGTTATCATATGACCGTGAAACAATCTGGTAAGGGCTATTAGTAGTGGAATGGATGAAATATTATAGGAGCCAAGAAGAAAGAGTAACTAAATTTGTCTGGGACATTTTTTTTTTTTTGTAGGGTGGAGAGCGTAAGGAGGTAGAACAAATTATGCTTTGCAGAGGATGTCATTATTTTTCATATTTTTGAAGAATCAGTATAATTTTTCCATGTGGAAAAATTCTGGAAAGATATTCCAGGCTGGAATTTCAGCAGAAGCAAAGGCATGAGGTGTGAAAATC
Source organism: Canis lupus familiaris (assembly GCF_011100685.1). Lineage (NCBI taxonomy): Eukaryota > Metazoa > Chordata > Mammalia > Carnivora > Canidae > Canis > Canis lupus. The sequence continues at coordinate 13,383,207 of NC_049256.1, read as the reverse complement.
ATGGCATGATTGAAGGGTGATGAAAATTTTCTCCAAGTGTGCACTTGGTATAAAGAAGGGGAAGAGAGATTATAAAAGTAGATCGAGATTGACCTTAAATGAGTCTCTGTGTCACAATGAGAATTTTCATAAGGATTTGAACTTGATCCTGAAGGCAATGAAGAGCATTCCAGTGTTTAAGCAGGGGAACAAAATAAGATTTATCACTTAGGAAGATCACTCTGGCAAACTGTGGAGGAATTGGAGGGTTGCCAGAATGGAGGCAGAAATGCATTAGGAGGCTTTAATTCTAAACAAGGTGATAAGTGAGGATAGCCAGCATTGATGAATGGCAATAGGTTGGATACAGAGAAGAGGTTGGGACTGATAAATACAAAGAAGGAAGATCTGATGGAAATTACTGTTGGTTGGGCACGGGAAGTCAGAGAAAATAAGCCCTAAAGATGAATAAAATTACTTGGGAGAGCTAATGGAACAAGAAGCAGATCACAACCTGAACTCTGGGGACTACAAATATTTATTTATTTATTTATTTATTTATTTATTTATTTATTTATTATTTTAAAGATTTTATTTATTCATGAGAGACACACAGAAAGAGGCAGAGACATAGGCAGAGGGAAAAGCAGGCTCCCTGCGGGGACCTGAATGCAAGACTTGATCCCAGGACCCCGGGATCATGACCTGAGCCAAAGGCAGGTTCTCAACCACTGAGCCACCCAAGTGCCCCTGGGGACTATAAATATTTAAAGGATAAAGAATGATAAGATATCTAGAAGGAATAATTAAATGGGTAAGAGAACTGGGAAGAAATTAATATTTTAGTAAGGAGAGCACTGCAAGAAGGAAGAAACAGTGATGTCTAAAAGTGTAGAAAGGTTAATTAGGTTGAGAATCACTAAGAATTCATGATTTGTAAATGAAATGAATAAAACAACATAAGTACAGGTAGGAGAAATCCTGACAGGAATTGTTTTAATAAACATTTGTGAGTATGTGTGTATGCATGTGTTTGCTATTTAAGAGGGAGAAAAGCTGGGCGTTTTTCATACTGAACTAGGGTGTGAGATGAAGGCAGGAGGGAGGATGAAGACAGTGGTATCAAAGGTTCCAGAAGAGATACAAAAGGTACAGGTCTCAATGATTGAAGAAAGACTTGGTTATATCAAGGAGTAATGGGTGGGGGGATGAGGACATTCTCCTGTAAGACGAGATGATGAGGTAGGATTGGGGATATATGGATGAATGATCATGGAGAGAAACTGAAGGATTTCATGAGTGGTGAACCTCTTTCTCTGAGGAACAGGAGCCTAGGTCATTTCCTGACAGTAAGTAGATATGGGGCAGTATGGAAAGCTCCAGGAGATAAAGTGTAGAGACTCTGGGGAAAAGTGAAAGAATTGCAAAAGCAATGCTTGAGGATCCTTTTGAACCAGAAGCCACAAATGGCCATGTTTGGCTACCTGCCTCTCTTGAAAATTCTTATTCATTCCTCAAAGCCGAATTTAGATGTAATTTCCTCTGGGATGTAGTCTGCCGCAGAAGTCCTCTCTTTGTCTTGTGCAGTCTTTTTTTTTTAAATATTTTATTTATTAACTTGAGAGCAAGCACAAGCAGCAGGTGGGTGGGTGGGGGGGAGAGGAGCAGAGGGATGGGGAGAAGCAGATTCCCTGCTGGGCAGAAAGCCTGACATGGGGCTCCATCCCAGGACCCTGGGATCATGAGCTGAGCTGAAGATAGACGCTTAATAGACTCAGACACCCAGACACCCCATGTCTTGTTCAGTCTTGAATCCTTAGACTTGAATTGAGTGTCTGGAACCTATGAGATGTTCAATAAAGGTTTGCCAGGTAACTGGGTATTGCATGGCATTATGTGAGCTAATTCCTACAATGACCAGAGCCAGTTCAGATAAAAGTCTTAAATCAGAGAAATTAATCTTTCTTGTTGTCTCCTCCTCTCTTTTCCTTTATCATTCCCTGTCTCCTGATGTCTTTGCCACTCTCTTCCACCTTGACTTCCACATGCATCACTTGTTCTCTCTTCTGGGTCATCCTTGTTATCAGCTGATCATGTGCCAATTTCTACCAAGACATCACTTCAAAATTAATCCATATATCAACAGCACTCAAAATGAAGACTTCTCAAATGAACAAATGCAGTGCATTTGTTTTAAAAGGAGGAGACACTGAAAGTTGTCTGGAGAGGCAAATAAGCTTGAATGCTCAAGAGAAAAATCCTGTCCCAATACTTGGAAGCTTTCTTTCTGGGTGGCTTCCCTTAGGCATCTCAGCTAAAAGGCTCAGATGGTTTCTTCAGGGGAAGTTGCCATCGCCACCTTTTCCATTCTGGTAAAGAGCAGAACTCACCCATTATTTGGAAAAAGAGTGGGGAAAAAATAAATGCTTGGCACAGTGCCTTAATGAGGATTGAACAAGTATGTATGCGGTGGACATCTACACTCTAAAACACAACTTAAATGCTTCTCTTCCCTGTTCCAAGTTAAACTCGATTGATACCTTTCCCTTTACTGAAAAGCTTCTACTTCCCAAATCTTCATTACTATGACATTTATTGGAGCCAGTGTTGATAGGGAGAAATTCTTGTAGATTGCTTTGTCATTCTCTTTTATATTCATAAGTCTCAACACTGGGTAAATATTCTTTTGCCACAAAGAGTCTAGGGCTAGTGTAACATATGAATCCTGACTCCCTTTTTAAGTGGAGACTAAGAGGGAGAACTGAGTTGTCCACGTAGCAAAAGAAGTAGCCTTAAAACCAAGAAAAATGAAGACATTACTGATAATGTTTACTGGCCCATTAGAGTTGCCATAAATTTGCTCAAGCTTGTGTAGTGTGAGTCTTTTTGCTGCCAAGGATCTTTCTTAAATATATTGCAGCATTTTAGAGTAATTCTGAGTGATCTTCCTGTACTCAAGAAATTGATATCCAGAGTTTAGTGTACCTGAAAGCAACAAATAAAATTTTCCCCTTGTAGCTAACCATGATATGATTGCTATTATTCATTTTGAATAAATAAATAAATGAATTAATTAGTAAATGCCTTTTTTTTTTCCTTCTAGGAGTGTCTGATTCCAAGGCTGAGATCAGCCCTCTCTTTCTACTCATTCTCCTGAGTCAAATTAAATTGCTTGTGTTCTAGTTAACTCTGCCATTCATATTTTTCCTGGGGTCTCTGGAGGCTGAGATATACTCCAGGCTGGGTTTGAATTTCTTTCTCTGAAGACTTTCCTACCTCGTCCTGTTCCTTACCTCCTCATCCCTTGCTGCTATAAGCTGTTATTCACTTTATGGTTATATGCAAATTCTTTTTTTTTTTTTTAAAGAAAAAACAAAACAGAAACTTTGTGACTTGGTCCTCTTAGGACGAGGTTTACAAAACAATGACTTATGAGTTGAGATCACGTGAGGGAGAGAGAGCCTCCTAGGACCGCTTTATAGAGTTGCAACATGCTTGGGAGGGTCCGGTTTCAGCCTTCTGTGGTCATCACACCTAAAAATAATTCCTTTTCTTTTGTTAATAAAATTAGAGAATGTTGATAAATTCATCCAAAAGGGTCAAAAGAGGAGAGAGCTCATAAATTCCAGCATTCTTTGTCAGAACTAACAAAGCCACAAGAATGTGTATTGGGGAATAGTAGGAACACAGGTCACAAACCCTGTGATGAGAATAGGTAGGAAGCCTCCAACCTTTCTTCCCAAGACATGATGCAGGGCTTGAAATTCCCTAATCTCTAAATCAACTGTGATTATTCCAGTTCCTCCCGTGTGTCTTTTACACATCTCAGATGGAAAGGGAGTTGAGGGAAAAGAAGCCCAGGCACACCATTTAGAAGCTCAAAGCAGAAGACAAGTTGGTCAAGAAAGTAAGAGCTAATCCCCTGGCATTTTTTTCTTCCCATTCATTCATTTGTTTATTTTCACTGAAGCAAAGGATTGACACACGACGTCATAGTAGTTTCAGGCATACGACATAGTGAGTGTTTGGGCAAGTCTATACATTGCGAAAGGTTTACTGCAGGTCTGGTTACCCTCTGTCACCACACAAAGCAATCATAGTCTTTTTTTTTTTTTTAAGATTTTATTTATTTATTCATGAGATGCTCAGAGAGAGAAGCAGAGACACAGGCAGAGGGGATCCTGATGTGGGACTCAATCCCAGGACCCTGGGATGACAACCTGAGCTGAAGTTGAGACGCTCAACCCCTGAGCCACCCAGGCGCCCCAGTGATCATAGTCTTATGGACCATATTCCTTACGCTGCACTTCTCATCTCTGTGACTTACTTACTTTGGGGCTGGACATTTGTGTCTCTTGATCCCCTTCACCTGTTCTGCTCACCCCCTCCCTACCCCCTCCTGGCCCCCTCCTCTCATGCCATCCCCTCCAGCGTCCACCAATCCTTTCTTTGGATGTAGGAGTCTTGTTTTACATTTCCTCATTTCTTTTTTCATACAGATCTAAACAAATCCACAAAGAATACCCCCCCCCTTCCTTCTCCTTTTCCTTTTTCCCCTCTCTCTCTGTCTTGATTTCTTTTTTAAAAAAAAATTTCTCCATCCTTTCTGGGCAGTTAGAGGCTAGCATCTAAACTCCAGCTTCTCCCCTTTTATGATGTCTTTCTGGATGAGCCCCCTCCCCTCCCCCGCACTGTGAACATCTTTTCCTTTGTGTAGAGGATGACTGCATACTTCACCGGGATGCTTTTGAGAGCAAAAGGGCATTGCTGATAACAATTATTCTGGGACAGAAGACGTAGCTTGGGCCACAGGAAGCAAACAGGTAGACACGCTCATCATACTATCAGGCAGCTGTGGGGCTAACTCACTGTTGCTCTACATCCATTGACGCACTGCTTTTGGAATCCTTCTTGAGATGCTTCTGGCAGACCAACTGGGTTGCAACCTCAGTGGCTTCTCTTCTTCTGGTATTCCTTTCCCTTTCCACTCAAACCATAGCCTCCTGGCAAATGCGTGTAATTTGTCCGGGGTCAGGAGGAGAGCCTTTAAAGTGTCTCTTATGAGAAGTGTGTATTTAAAAGTCTGATGCCTTAAAAGAGTACCAGGTATACGTGAGAAAAATCTCTCTCACCCTGGCCTGCTTGGTTCTGATATTTGCTCTTTGGGGGCCCTCTGTGTTTATCTCTGCTTTTTTTTTCTTTTGATGAGGAGCATCTAAGAACTTCAGGTAAAATAAAGCAAATAAATAGGTATTATGAAATTTACAATGTGTAGAAAAGAGATTATAAAAATTCATGCACAGTTTAGAGAATAACAGTAAAAGGAAAGGCCATGTATCTTTCAGCTGGATTAAGAAAATAGAATATGGCCAGTGTTTTAGAACCACCCTCCTTACCTGGTAAATCTCAGTGATCATGCCACCCTTGCCAGAGCTAACTATTTTAACCATTTTACTTTTCTGTTATTCCCAGCTTTTTCTTTTTAGTTTTACACACATGTATCCCCTAAATAAGATCTCTCCTGTCTGGTGTCACATGGTGTTATCATGTAATAAAGAAAGAAAACATTGCCATTCTTTCTAGTAGAGGAACAAATTGTTCTTTTTTAGGGGCGAAGAAAAAAACTCATGAAATACAATGTGCTTTCCAAATACTTAACCGAGGAGAACATTCACACACGTGTAAGGGAAATTTAGGGAGAAACCCCAGCCCTCATATTCCACTTCTTGGGTTCGTTCTTTGTTTTCCGTTTCCTTCTATTTTGTGATTAAAATTCAGCCTTCCATTATTCAGAAGAACAGCCTAATGTCACCAGGGAAGTGGTGACTGATGTGGGATTTCCAGCTTGTGACAATTCTGCAGACAGGGACTGTTGGGTGAAATTACTGGCTATGTGAAGTATGTCGGCCACAGTACCCGCTGACTTCCTGCCCTCTGACTGTTCACGTGCACCCTTGGCAGCCACAGGCCCCCTCTCACTATCTATCGCCTCGTCCATCCAAACCTGAAAGCTCATCGATTATGTTAACTGTAAGACAGGGCTTTTTATAAAAGCATTTTCTACCAAAATAATCCAGTGGCAAAGAATGGGATTATTTTGAAGTGCTTCTGGACATGAATGCTGTGGTAAGCAAAGATTTATTTATTTTTATTATGGGGTGTATCATCCATATCATCCATATACAAAAATCTAAAATATACCCGTATACTATAAAGGATTATGATAATGTGGATATCTAAGTACCTACTATGCAGTTTACCCACAGAACATAACCTATAGTTCAAACCCTTCCATGTGGACCTGGCAATTGCTTTCCCTGCCCCCATTACAGGTAACCAGTATCCTGAATTTTGTGTTAATCATTTCCCATAAATATATATGTAGGATTTTTAAAAAAGAAATATTGTATTTATTTATTTGAGAAAGGGAGAGAGAGAGAGAGAACTAGCAGGGAGGGAGGCAGGGGGAGAAGCAGACTCCCTGCTGACAAGGGAACCTGACAGGGGGCTCGACCTCAGGACCCCGAGATCATGACCTGAGCTGAAGGCGGACACTTACCCAGCTGAGCCACCAAGGTGTCCCATATGTAGTTTTAACATTCATGTGTATATCCCTAAACAAACTATGGTTTAGTTTTGACTTAGTGGGGAGTTTATATCAAGGAAATGTTATATTTATACTTCCCTGGGACTTACTCTTTTTGCTCAAAACTATGTTTTAGGAATTCATCCATGTTGATGCTTGTATCTGTAGCTCACTATTTTTTGCTGTTATGTAATATTCCACCAAGAGAATTCATTTATTTTGCTTTTGATGCACATTTGAATTTGTCCATTCTGCTTTATTTCTTTTGATTTTGATCAGCATCTGAATGTTTCCTAGTTTGGGACTACTGCTAAGAGCACTGATAAGAATTTTCGGGTACTTGGCTCCTGGTGCGCATAAACAAGAGTCTGAGTATGAACCAGAAGTGGATTTCTGGGTCATAAACTATGAATGTTCACATTTCTAGGCAATCCCAAACTGTTTTCCAAGTAGCAGTGCACATTTAACCCCCCACCAGAACTAGATGAGAGTTCCCATTGCTCAACATCCTCTTTAACACATGCTAATGTCCAAATATTTTTTTTTCTTTCTTCAATCTGGTACATGTGGAATGAAACCTCATTGTGATCTTGCCTTTGCATTTCTCTGATTACTGAAGAAGCCAAGCAACTTTTCAGTGTTTATGACAGGCCATGTGTGTTTCCTTTCCTTTGGAATTATTTTTTGGGTCTTTTGCCCATTTTTATATTGGGTTGTTTCTCTTTTTATTTAATTAATTGATTCAAGCTCTTAAAGCAGGAATAGTGATAGGCAAAAATTTTAACTATGTGGAGTTTATTTGCTTTCATAAATGATATGTGAGGTAATTATGTTTTCTCACTCCATCGCTAGTTATTTTTACTCTCTTGGTGGGCTCATTGGATGAAGAATTGTTCTTAGTTTTAAAGTCATGGAATTCTTCAATCTTGTTCTTTAGAGTTTGTAAATTTTAAGTTCTGTTTATAGATACCTCCTACATTCCCTTGGGATTCTGTACTTCTGATTTTCATGTTTATTTCTCTAATCCTCTTGGAATTTGATTTTTGTGTTTAGTGTGAGAAGAGGGCTGTAAGTTCAGTTTTAAAAATTTAAATGTAAGGGGCACCTGGCTGGCTCAGTTGGTGGAGTATGAGACTTTAATCTTGCTGTTGTAAGTTCAAGCTTGGGTATAGAGATTATTTTAAAAAATCTTTAAACATTTTTGAATGTAGCTTTTATTGAATGGCTGATCTTTTTATTAATCTCAAATACCACCTCTGTTATAGGTGTCATATTTGTTCCATATATCTGTGGATTTGTTTTTAAGCTCTCCATTCCATTCCCCTTGGTCTCCTTGTTAGTTAGAGTGCAATATCACATTATTAGTATTCTAATTAGTATAGTTTTACATGAGTCACTACATTTAAGAGCACAAATTCCTTCTTTTTTTTTTTTTTTAGATTTTATTTATTTATTCCTGAGAGACACAGAGAGAACCAGAAACATAGAGGGAGAAGTAGTTCCCCACAGGGAGCCCAATGTGGGACTCTATACCTGGACTGGGATCATGTCCTAAGCCAAAGGCAAACACTCAACTGCTGAGCTTCGCAGGCGTGCCACACAAATTACTTATTTTCTTTCCCTGGGAGCACATTGGCTGTCCATTATTCTGTTATATAAATGTCAAAATCAGCTAGTTAAATTCCAAGAATAAACTTTTTGAAATTGTTATCGTAATCACATTTACTATTCTGATCCATTTGAGAATTAACAACTTTATGATATGACTCTTCATACCGAAAAAGATGGTGTATTTTACCATTGGCTGAGTTCTTTAATGAGCTTCGAAAACCTTTCTAATCATACATATGTCATATATCTTTTGTTAGATTTATTCCTATGTATCTATGTGCTTTATATCATTTATTATATCTACCTGCTTTCACAGAAGGTGTTTTCTTTTTGTTTATTTTTTAGAAATTTTATTTTTAACTAATATCTGTACCCAATGCGGGGCTTGAACTCACAACCCTGAGAAAAGAGTTGCATGCTCTACTGACTGAGCCAGTCAGGCGTCCTTTACTTTTGTAGAAGGTATTTTAAGTTACATTTTGTATCTGACTATAGCTAGAAATGAATTTTTTTGCTGATTGATTTGTTACTACTTTTATTGGGTTTTCTCTTTGGGTTTTCATATCACCTATTAATAACAAGAGACGTGTTCCTTTCTTTGCAATTCTTGATTGATTAATTGAATTAATTGTTTATGTTTTATCTTGATGATTGGGATTTCCATGACAATGTAGAAAGGAAGTAGTGGTAATATCATCTTTGTTTTGCTCATGATTTCAGAAGAAATAGTTTCAAACTTTTACAATTATATATGATGTTTGCTCTGGAGTTTTATAGATCTTCATCAAGTTAAAGACATTCTCTTCTATTGTTACTTTGCCAAAAGTTTTATCATGAATGGTTATTGAATTTCATTGGACAGGTTTTTGCTACTCTGGGTGTTAATTATATGGCTTATCTCCTTTAACTTGTTAATGTAGTGAATGACAATAATCCTAACCTGTAATTTTCCTTGCTTTGCTTTGTTCTTAGTTTTTGTACTGCGCTTGTACAAGTCTCATGAAATATGTTGGAAAGCTTTCCATCTTTTTCTAGTCTCTGGAAGCGTTTGTGTAAAACATGTTTGGTAGAATTCATAAGTAAAATCATCTGACATGACATTTCCTTTATGAGATTTTAAACTACAGATTCAATTACATTTCTAATTTGTAGGGGATTTCTATTTCCTCTTGAGTAATTTTTATAAGTTATGTTTCTTACAAGTTCATGTATTTCATCAGCTTACAAACTTATTAGCCTAACATTGTGCATAATATTTTCTTATTTCTTCTTAAATATCTGTGGGAATAATGTTAATTTCTCCTTTTTTTTTTCTTTTCTTTTTTTTTTGGGGGGGGGGCTATTCTGTTTGTTTGCATATTCTCTTTTTTTCTTGATACATCCACCAGAACTTTGTTTTTGCAAACAACCTTGAGCTTTTTGAATATTTATATGAAACTTTACCTTCTGTTTTATTTGTTTCTGCACTATTTCCTATCACCCCTTCCCCTCTTTTTTACCTTGGGTTTGTTCTGCTGTTCTTTTTCTAATTTCTTAGAATGGTTATTGAGCTCATTAATTTTAAGTCTTCTTTTTCCAGCATAAGAATTGCAAACTGTATTTTTCCCTATAAAAACAGCTTTTTAGTACCTCACATATTGTTTTTGTATCTATAGTACTTAAGGCTTTTGTTAGCTCCACCTGCATAAATATTGAATAAGTTAAGTAATTAACATTTATTTATATCATTTGACAATGTGCTGAGAGCACTTAGGACACACAAAAAAATGGTTTTCATACTCTCTAATATATATTTCTCCCAAGATATGCCTCGAGTAAATACCTCCATAATTTCCTTTCTTTTCTATGAATGTTATATCTTAACAGGGTGAAAAATAAAATTAACACAGTTAAAATCAGAAGATGTTCCTACAAAGGGCCAATGAATGGTCTTTTACATTTTGCGTCATAGAACATTGAGAAAACTAAACGTGATACAGCAAGAACCAAGAATAGACATGCTCTCAGTTTGACTTCTTCTCCATCAGACACCATTACCTTTTTATTTGGACTGCTTAAGGAGCCCTGGTCTTGGAGCCTGAAAACTTGTGGGTTTTTTTTTTTTTTTTTGTCGGGGGGTATTTTTATTTTATTTTATTTTTTTATGCAAGCCTTCAATACTAGGTACCTTCAGCAAGACTCACCTTCAATCTTTATTTGTGATTTGAAAATTGCCATATCAAAAAAAAAAAACAAAGAAAATTGCCATATCAACATCCTAGGATTTTTCTGAAGATTTAATGGATATGAAGTCATTTTCTTTTTTGTGGAGTCACTTTTTAAAAAGTTCTATGCAAATGTAAAGTATTAAGTACTTTTTTTCTTCTTATGGCGGTATTAATCCTCAAAATTTGGTACCTTGGCTCTTTTTCCCATATGGGCCTTTCTTACCTCCTCCAGGAAGCTTTCACCCTCTCTCTCCATAGAGTCTTCTCTGGAGGCCACAGGTTCAGATTCTATCTTTGTAGATGTGAAAGCCCTTGCATATATCACATATTCAAAGCTCCTCTATTTGCAGGTGAAAAGACAAAGGTCCAGGGAGTGATTGTCCCAATGCCTATAAATAGCAGAAATGAAATTTCCTAGCGGTTAGTGCCAAAGCCAAACCCAGAACAAAGATCATAGGATTTCTGATCTGGTGTTTTCTACCACATTTTTACCTGATGAGTGGAGTTTTTAAATTTTTATTTAGTTTTGTGAATTTTGAAGAGTCATTGGCAACTATTTATGAGGTGGTTATGCTCACTACTACATCCAACAGTGACTCTTTTATGAGCCTACTTGAAAGAAATAAGTTTTACTAAAAGGCTTAAAGGGACCTGTGCAATTTTCTCCATAGTGTACTTATTAATTTAAAGATGAAATTTAAAAATAAAATGAATATATTCAACACAATACAACCCTCCATTGTGAAACCAGTAATGTAGTGGGGTACATAATGTGGAGCTGGATGGAGAGTATTTCACTGTTGTCCATTTATTTTCCATCCTCGAAGAAATGGCACCTAATGGGAAGTCACTTAACTTACAAACTAATGCACTCCCTTAAGTTTAGGTTGATTGATTTGACAGCAACAATCACCCCCTAAAGCTCATTCAGTCCATGTATTGAGAAACAGTACTGTCACGTTTGTCCCTAAGGGGCCATCACTTTGGAGCATAGCATGTGAACATCTCCAGAAAGTCAGTTCACTTAAGCCGGGGTAGCAGTGGATGCTCCTACCTGAAAGGGTGCAGGCCTAGATGATCAGTTGCTACAGCATCCTAAACTATAGCTATGTGTTATTGCTTGTTTGACTTAGCTTCAACATCCTTCATGGGGGAGGAGCAGCAGGGTTCTGGTCAGTTGAGTTGATTTGGTGTCTGATGTAGGAAAATGTTGGGGTTCAAAGCCCATGGCCAAGAAAGAATTCTAGAGACATCTTTGGTGCAAAAAAAATGGTTTTATTAAAGCCCACGACAGGACCCATGGGCAGAAGGTGCTGCACTGGGGTTATGACGGGCAACTGATTATATATTTTCAAGTTGGGAGAGGGTTAGGGAGAGCACAATCCTCCAAGGTATTTTGGAAGTGAGGTCTCCAGGATCTTGAGGGAGCCAGCTATTGTTAGGAAAAGGTCATTTATTGCTGTTTAGTAAAAACTCAGTCATGAGACCCTTCAGATGTATATAGGTGGGCCATGTGCTTGGAGGATGATTGCCAACATGTATCTTAGGTTGGGAGTAGAGATAAAGGAAGTTTCCTAAGGAATTTTTATATGTTAAAGGAGACTTACAGGATCCTGGGGGTTGGGATAAAGTTAAGCTAAGATTGCCTTTTGCCCTTAGCCAAGGGTGAACGTGGAGGCAGCTGAGCTCCTAGATGAAGGTCACTCTGCCTGTCTCAAGGACTTGTCAATGGGCTGGGAGTAGTAAGGAAATTTCATTTTTCTTTTGCCTTTTCTTCCCACATCAGTGTCCACTGTCCGGCTCCAGCAGCCCGAGTCCAGCAGCACAAGGCATCTCTGGTCCTTATGCCCTGCAGAGAAATCAAAGAATCCAAGAGCAAGGCCTGGAATGCCTGGCTGCCTCCCAGCTCTCTTACGAAGAAGTAAATTCCATTGTAGTCTCCGGCTCCTTTCCGCACTCTTGAAATACTGTACGCCAGACCCTCTCTCCCTCCGACAAGCGACTGCTCGGCCACAGCAGGAAGCACAGAAATCTTAAAACGTAAACTCAGAGTGCTCCCCACATTTATTTTCTACCGTCTCACCCGTCTGTCCCGCCAGAGACTGCAGGCGTCGTGACTTTCTCCATGCTCTGGACTGTCGCATGGTCCCTGTTGCTAGTGGCTCTTTGAACTGATCCCAAGCCCATGTCAGAAAAGCCCTTGATCGATTCCCAGTGCCATCCTGAACAGCAGATTGGGATATCGCACCTTTAAACCGCACGGCCTGGTAAACAATACAGCATGTACTCAGCTTCATAAACACTCCGCGTTGTTACAAAGGGCATTGCAAACTCAGTGTGATAGGACTTGACCTTAAAAGCTATAGACAATCTAGCGGAGCACAGACGGTTTCATAAAGTACAATCACTTCCTGGAATTCTTGGGCCAGTGCAGTCGGAGCCGTTCAAATCCTGTTTTCCTTGCATTGTTTCCTGCATGTGAATATCATCAGTCTAGCTGGACTGTAACCATGGCACTTGTAAACAGCCCAGGGGCGACTTCTGATAAAGGCATACAGTTTTAAGAAAAAAAATTTTTTTTTCTCTTAAAGACAAGCCCGAATCAAACCCTACAAATGCCATCTGTCAACTACAAAGCTGACAAATTGCAGTTTCAAGAGTGCACACATCCAGACCCAGAGATGTTTTTAAGTCACCAAAGGAGTCAAAACAGATGCCCATACTATTGAGAGTAGTGTGAACGGGTTTTCACTTTTTAGAATGTAGATTTACACAAATCCCGTAGAGAGGGAGCTGATGGACACTGACCGGAATCCTAAGTGATTCTTTCCATAGTATTTTTCTCCTCCAGTGAATGAGATTGGGAAATCATAATTGTTCAGTCCTTCAGTTTCTCTGATCAGTGATAGGAAGAGAAGATATTGATGTAAACCCCTTGAAATACTTAGCTTAAGACTGTTACTCTCTAGGAGTTTGACATCACTGTTGGGCAATTACATTCCAGCTGTATTTGGTACTTGATGGGTTCCAATTTATACTTAGAGATGATATTAAGGGGCAGACAGGCCAAAATAGACCACTGTAACCTCACAGAAAATCAATCCAAAGATATACTTTCCAGATTCGCTATAAATGTATAAAATTTGCACCTGGTGAATTAATCTTGATACTTCAGGCTTCTGCATGATTGAAATGTTGGTTGAGCTGACGTTGTAAGTTAAAAATTTTTAGCAGATTTAATATATGATGGCTATTGAACACGATACTGACAACAGTATTTTAAGCTTCTGAGAAGGATTCCTTAGGGGAGGAATAAAGAAAAGAGAAGCTCATAAAACTCTCAGTTATGTATTCATAGACACCTATGTTTGATTTTCTAAGATTAAAACTAAATTATTCTTAAAATAAGTAATGGGGGAGCATATACAGCAGAGGGAGGATATTAAATACTGCATTGTATATTTGCTAAGTTGTGTTGTTGCTAGGAGCGTAGATCTTTTTTTTTTTTTAAGGTATTTTTATTTATTTATGATAGTCACAGAGAGAGAGAGAGAGAGAGAGAGGCAGAGACACAGGCAGAGGAAGAAACAGACTCCATGCTCCGGGAGCCCGACGTGGGATTCGATCCTGAGTCTGCAGGATCGCGCCCTGGGCCAAAGGCAGGCGCTAAACCGCTGCGCCACCCAGGGATCCCAGGAGCGTAGATCTTAAAAATTTTCATCACAAGAAAAAAAATTTGTAACTATGTATGGTGATGGATGTTAAGTAGATTTATTGTGGTGTCATTTTGCAACATTTACAAATATCAACTTACTATGTTATGTGCCTGAAGCTAACATAATGTTGTATGTCAATTGTATCTCAGTAAAATCAAATAAATAAAACTTTGAATTATTTCTATTTCTAAATTTTATTTTATTTATTTATTTTTTTGAAGATTTTATTTATTTATTCATGAGCGACAAGAGAGAGGCAGAGATACAGGCAGAGGGAGAAGCAGGCTTCCTGTGGGGAGCCTTATGCAGAACTAGATCCCAGGACCCGGGGATCATGACCAGAGCCAAAGGCAGACGCTCAACCCCTGAGCCACCTAGGTGCCCCTCTATTTCTAAATTTTAAATTAAACTCAGTAATATATGGTTAATATTTTCATGTGAATTTCAAGAATCATTTCAAAGCCTTTGGGTAAAAAGTAAATCTTTAATTTTGTTAACATATTATACATAATAAGTACTATATGTCTTAGGATGGTTAACTAACGAAATACTTCCCAGTTGAATCCTTTATCTTAAAAAAAAAAAATAGCTCAAGTGTTTTCAATGAGTTGTTTTTCTGAAAACATCTTAGAATTATGATCTGCTTTTATATCCTCACTTTCTAGGAAATTGTTTCAGATGTTATATAGCTACTTTACAAAATCTATAATCACTTATAAAGCAAGCAAGTTCTTAGAAAGCTTTTGTCTGAGGCCCCATAGCTAGCAAGTAGCAAATTCAGGAGTTGAGTCTGGATGTTCATGGCTTTGAAGCAATTTTATCTAACCCCAACAATACATTTACACTGATGACAGATGTCAGACTCCCATGCTCTGAAGAATCTGGAGAAATGGAAAAGATTGGACAAAACTGATGTACATGGGTGGAAGAGGCTGTGAGTCAGGATCAGGAAATAAATGACATGGTTCAGTCATGAAGCAATACAATTTCAACTTGACTTTCCTTCTCCATTGTCCTTTCCCATTGTCTGGCTTGTAATGGGGTCACCGGTTTTGTCAAGTGGCTAAATTCCTGCATATTTGGTTTCCTCACGGAGGCAAGTAATCCCACGTTGATTCAAACTAATAAAATAAAAGGGATTCCAGTTCTCCAAACTTCAGTGCCATAGATGGGAAAAAATATTTTTAAATTAATGTGTTTAACCACCTCCCCTATATGACTAGTGATCTGATGCCCATTCTCAAAGGATATCTGACTTCTCTTTTTATTCATAGAAGTTCCTCTACCTCAAGGATAAAGGAAGGAGCACTCTCCCTGGAGCCAATAGACAGGGAGACCATGTTTTGGCACACCTTGTTCCTAAAAACCACCCTTAATGGTGTCTTCTTACCATAATGCCGATGACCTAAGAAAGGCACACAAAATTTGGTCCTCTGATAAGCATGAGTAACTTCCTCTCTAACCAAAAGAAGGTACATAGATGACTCTGGAGCCAGGCTTGTCTTTATATATTGTATTTACTTCGCAGAATTCATTTACGGGCATAGGCAGAGAGATAAAATATCTCCTTTTCATGAGGGTCCCAAAGGGACGGCAGGCATACAATGTTGCTTCATACCACACAAACAATACAACACAGAAGACTCCTTCTAGCATAATAAACAACTCACAGCTTACAGTCTCCGTGTTCTTGACATTGACAATGCTTTTTAAAGTTAGATCAAAAAGGTGCTTGGGCTTTTTTTTTTTTTTAACGGGGTGTCTGTCTGAATAGGGCAAAAATTCTGCCCAACTGCTGGATGCAGTAGATCTGAAGGTCTGTGATCAGAATGAGTTGTACTTCCAGCATTTTGAGGGCATTTCTCCTTAGGAGCCATGAGGTAGAAAAAAAATTATTTTAGGTTGTAGTTCTGGCCACAATGTTATATGAATTATGGATTATATTACTTTTGGCAATTCTATTCTGTGTGGTAGAAGAGACAACAATTCAATAAAGAAATGAAATGTTAGTTTAACTTTTCAGAGTATCACCATTATATCTCAGATCTGCAGTTTCAATTAATGATGAAATATTACTATTAATTCGTAATTAAGTGTATGTAGTATCTTTATAGGACTTTTAAGAATTTTTATTTTAAAGGTTTTATTTATTCATGAAAGACACAGAGAAAGGCAGAGACATAGGCAGGAAGAGAAGCAGGTTCCCCGTGGGGAGCCCAATGTGGGATTTGAACCCAGGACACTGGGATCACAACCTGAGCTGAAGAAAGATGCTCAACCACTGAGCCACCCAGATACCCCAGACTTTTAAGAATTTTTAAAAGAGGAACAGTTTGATTTCTCTTTTTATTTATTTACATATGAGAGAGGTAGGTGGGGGGAGAGCATGAACATCAAGGAGGGGCACAGGGAGAGGGAGAAGCAGACTCCCTGCTGAGCAGGGAGTCCAATGTCATATGGGGTGGGGCTTGATCCCAGGACCCTGAGATCAAGACATGACCTGAAAGCAACAGACTGAGTCACCAAGGCACCCTGACTGACTTCTCTTTTAAAATAAAACAAACTTAAACACCAAGGAGTTAAGGGGCAAAGATGAGAGGAACATCAAAGTGTTTCCAAAAGTCTGCCAGTCTCATTCTTTCTGTCTCTCCTTTTGAAATTCTTGAAAACCTGTAATGGCAAATTTTCCCTAAAAGAATTTAAATATAATTTTAACCAGGAATAGAAACACGGACGTTCTCAGACCTGATTTCACTGACAGTCATAAACATATTCATCCATGTATAAATGTGTGCCTTTCTCTTTAGAAGAAAGGAAATGTTCTTAGAACAGTATCTGTTTACAATCATTAAGAATGTATTTACCAAGAGCATGCATTATTGCTGAAGTAGTACAGAGGAAGAAAAAGTAATCCAGATCTGAGTCCAGCCAACATGGGGATTACTGATAGAAGGGGTAGATCCTGAGCACAGGCCTGACATGGCCACAAACTGAAAGAGATAAATCCCAAAAGACAAATGGGGATAAAGGACTAAGTGGGGGTCCATTTGAATATGAATAGACTCGATTGCAAATTCAACCCATCATAAGGGTAAAAACACACAATACACTCAGATATCAGTGTTTTATCCCATCAGTAGCTCTGTTGAACTCTGTTTGTATGGAATGGCCAAGATGCTTGACTGAGTAAGTTATCTGCTTGTGAAAACAACCAAACTTCAGTTTAAGTATGGGTTATATCCTTAGTCATTATTGGCAGTTGAACCTTCTTATGGCTCTCTGAGAAATCCATTTTAACTCAATTAAAGGAAGATAGATCGTCTGTTGGAGGTAAAGTGTGTCCTGATAAGCTCTATGAGAGTTTTCATGTCTACAAAATAAATTGGCCTACAAAATACCACAATAAGAAGTATCTTATTTCAACCATCAGAAATACTTCATTGATGTCATGCCTTTTGAAGAACCATTTGTACAGCTGTGATCCTGACCTGAAGCAGTCAATTATCTCCAAATATCTTGCGAGAATTGTTTCCAACCATCTCAATAGACAGCCAGAACATCACCCAGGTTCCTGATGTAGTTGATTTAAGTTCAGAGGCAGACCCAGCCCCCTAAAAAAGCCTACCGCAGAGGGATGTTTCTTCTAATATAGGCAGGGAGGAAGAATTATCAGGTTTTCCTTGGAACATTGAACCAACTCAACCCACACAAAAGCAAAGACTTTCTACTGTTTACAACCTGTAATCAGATTCACTTTTAATCAGATGTCTCTAATTCTTTCCAAGAGGTAGGGAACGAACATATGTTTCTTTGTGTGTGTGTGTATTTTTTTTTTTTTTAATTTGTCTTTAAGGCAAAAACAGGGCACCCTTTGAAAACCATAGGTCGGTCATGTTATCATGGTTATATTGTAAAAATGGAGAAGCATTGCCTCCCAAGGTCAAGGACTGTAGCTGTACTGCTGGGGCTGAGACAGAGCCTGCCTCTCATCTCCCACCTACCTGCCATCTTCTTAGGGATTTCACCACCCATAGCCAGGATCATCTTTATAAAATCAGAGTGAGATGACATCCTCTAGAGATGTTGAAAGTTGGAAGGACTTATTGGTTGGACCTCAAGACACAACTATAAATTGTGATTCTGAGACTTAAAGAAGGAAATGACAACTTCCAGGTTTTTGGCATTTATTGCACACAACATAGGAATGCAGATGATTAATAGAATAGGTGGTGATTTATCAATAACCAGATTAGAGTCACCTTGCCCAAGGTGCAAAAGATTAGGAGAGTTTCATTAGGCTAATGTTGCCTGAGATAATGCTGGCTAATGATCACAGATTTGGGCTTTATCCAAAGGGCAGCCATAAACACACTGACAATCAGATAATTGAAACTGGGCACAATGGAAGGATTATGAATATTCTGGTATATCATCCTTTTTTTCTGAGAGGCTTGGCTATTACTCATTTTATTTTTGTCTTGGAGAACAATAAATAATTATGACTCACTTGTGATTCTCTTGGTCACTTCAGATAAATGAAGTCAAAAGAGTCCTTGAAATGGCATGGTGACCAGGTCTATACATTTCATTAAAATAACTCTATTTGCAGGCTAACACATTGTACTGAGCTTCCCTGGGCTTTGTTTTTCTTTGAATCACACTTGGAACAAGAATAAACAAATATCGTTGCAAAGTGATGAATTGGATTTAGTCCTGGCTGATTCAGGCCTGGGCGATGGCCCTAAAATTCTTGCCTATGAGTCTAGACCTGTTGAGTCATTAAAAATCAGCAATGCTAAGGTGCTATATGCTGGTATAGTGCAAATCCAAAGTTATTAAAGGACCTGGAGGAAGAAAATATTGTGCTCTGGGTTGCCTGGGGGATGAGCATACTTCACAATGCCCAGGCATGTACGTAAAAATAAGAGAGGGTCTTCAAACTCTTAAACAATGCCAACTCTCCTGCTTGGTGAGAAGTAAACTTGTTGAATGTTTCTGGGTGGGTTTTCTCAAGTTGACAGGTGATTCCAGGTTCTTAATGTAACAGATAGAGGGTGAGAATTGCCCTGCAGGTAATGTTCTGGACTCAAAACCCAAAGTATACTTAAGAAAATTAATCTAAATTCTTTTGACTTCATTTCTTTATTTGAGATAATTTTGTCATCTCTGTCCAATAGAAATCTTGAAGTTTGTGGAATATGGCTTAAGTTACAACTAAATAACCTTGCCTACACCTTCAAAATCTTGCACGTGCCCATTTTGGAAAGTTGCATGAGTCAAATGTCAACGACTTTTTTGTTCAACAGCTAGTCCTTACCAAGAAACATATCAAATGGAAAATTTGCTTCCAAACAATTTTAATTCCATGTTCAGTCAATGACTTGTTAGATCAAATCACTTAAATGGCACCTTAAGTGCATGATTTCTTCAAAGTAAATATATCTTAGGCGTCCTCTCCCAACACCCTGTAGAGAGAATCATTCTCTGACATTATTTGCCTCATTTAAGTCAGGTACTGGGGTGGCTCACTTCATTAAGTGTCCGACTCTGGGTTTGGCTCAGGTCGTGATTTCAGCGTCCTTAGATCAAGCCTCACATCAGACTCTGTGCTGGGAATGGACTCTGCTTCAGAGTCTCTCTCCTCTGGCACCTCTTGCTTGTGCTCTCCCTCTGTCTCTATCAAATAAATAAATCTTTAAAAAAAATACTGAAAACTAGCCCCAAATATCCAGGAAGACTGAACAGCCTTTTGTACTCACTGCCACATCTCACCATAGGATATACCATGTTATGGGATGTTAGAGAGATGATAGGGCTCTCTTTTTCTTTTGTTCCTCTTGCCTTTATTTTTGGGGGCAGAGGTAGGGACAGTTAATAAAATGTGGTATGATTGGACAATTTTAAGACATTTTCAAATGCTGTTGTTCTTAGTATCTGAAGCAAACAAGCAACCCTATTTCTGTCTAAAGTGTGGGTTAGGATCTCCAACCTGCCCTGGGCAAGGAGTACAGGACAAGACAGACTGGCAGCTCCAGACAGCGCTTGGACTCACGAGGAGGGACCAAGTGTTCCTTGTGAATTCCTTCGAGTCACTGAGGCTGCCTGTCAGATTAAATCTAGGGTTCTAGCTCATCACTCAGAGCCGCAGGCCCTCCCCTGCTATGAGGGCTTTGCATCATTCTGAGCAATAATACCAAGGCTGCCCGCTGACACTTCATTCCCAGAAAAAGTCACACTTACCCTGGGGTGGACAGCCTTCTGTAAACAACGACTCTTTGATGTACTGGACATAAAACTAAGAGGAAGTTAAAAAGGAAGGAAAGAAGGAGAAGAGAAAGGAGGAATATAAGGGTATGAGCAGAAGGAGAGAAAGGAACAACGGGACATTTCATTGTCAGTAATGAAACCCATTTCCATTCCAGCTCCTTGAGAGATATTCATTCAAATATCACTGTATTCTTGGTAACAAGAGTCCACTCAACACTTGTGGGAATTCCTCCACAGGAATAGTATATGTTCTTCTAGGGGGTTCTGCAGATGTTGGAGGGCAAGGTGGATATAACATAGAAATTCCCCCCAGGAGTTAGAGGGTTTTCCTTCTCTGAGAGAAGCTGCTCAAGGTTCTTTCTACAAAGAGTTACATATTGAACAAGTACTCATGAGGATTAAGGGAATGACTTTATGATTCATGAGGATTGGGATGACCATTCCCAAGGGAAAGATAGAACAGCATTGAGAAGCTTGTTTTGAAAAAGAAATCAATAAAGGGATGCCTGGGTGGCTCACTAAATTAGGTGTCTGACTCTTGGTTTCTGCTCAAGTCATGATCTCAGAGTCATGAAATTTAGTACCCCATCGGGCCCCACACTCAGCATGAAGTCTGCTTGAGATTCTCTACCTCTACCCCACCCCCAGCTTGTGTGTTCTCTCTCTCTCTCTCTCTCTGATTCTCTCTCTCAAACAAACTCTTTAAAAAAGAGAATTTAATAAAAACAAAAAGAATAAGGATCTCAGCCAAAGTCAGCCATCTAAATAATGGGAGCCGAAAACACAGATCAACAGCATAATGCTGGTAATGACTCATCCTCTGAAGGATCCCTATGATGAACAGCAATAGAAATGGGGAGGCAAAGCCCAGAGAAAGACAAGTTCTTGATTCTGGTGGATCTCTCTTTATATGAAACCAGTACATAAAGGTGCATTTGTTTGTAACCCACCAATTGCTACTGGGAACATTTGGTCTAGCCAAAGTTCAGATGGCCAGGTCTTTGCATCAATTTTCCAGATTTGAAACAAGTTGATGAAGCAAGTCTAAGCACTTTTGTCATACTTCTACTTTTTATTGTCTTCCCTTTATTCTCTTTGTCTTCTTTATCCTCCTGCTTTTTAAGTAAAATATTATCCAAGTATTTATTTATTTTCCTCTTTTTCCCCTCTATTTCTTTTTAAATTATGCAAGAAATATAAATACACTCACATGGTAAAAGATTAAAATATTATGAACATATATGGAATAAACATGAAAGCCCACTTCATGCATCTGAATGTTCTCACATTCTTCTTCAGAGGAAATCCATATCAATAGTTTGATATCTATGGTTTCATTACACATATGTTCCTATATACAAATACACCAACACTTACATATATACTACACACACATATACATCCATGCATGTATACACATATATACACATATACACGTAAACATACATGTGTATAATTTACATGCTTAACCAAAGTCATAATATTCTTTTTTCCAAAATCTTCAAGTGATAGATGAAAAGTTTGGTAATATGTCATTGTTTTAAGATCCCCATGTCTAGTAATGCTTGGAAACTAGTATGTAAGAATATGTAACCGACACCTAAAATTAATATAACACTGTATGTTAACTAACTGGAATTAAGATGAAACTTTAAAAAAATGTAATTGGTCATGTTTTTTCATGCATACATGTCTTCCACCTCCATCTTCAGGGTTAAGTTTGTTAGCAAATCACAGGTTTTTTTTTTTTTGTTTTATTTGTGTGTTATATGTACTGATAGGAGAGGTAATAAGCCTTCGGGAGATTTTTAGTAGGATATTCTCCAAAATTCCTGACATCGCTACCTCAATCAAAGAATTCCACAGGCATGAGTTCTTACACGAACTTGGGAGTACAAAGATTAATGACTTAAGCATTTCAGTTTTAGCTTCAAATCTAAAAGTGGAAAAAGACCCACCCATAGTTAATGCAATAATGTTGACTTAGACTGGTAGGCTTTTTGCCATAGAGAAAATAACTATATCAACTTTGAAAACAAAATTCAGGTCTCACCTGTTCAAGAAAATTTGGTATCCTAAATCTAAACTTCCCAAACAAAACACCAGAGGATGATGTTTCACTAATCACACATGATTCCTAACTTTATAAATTCTTTCACCATGGGTTAATATAAATAACAACTGACCTCATTCATATACTTGCAAAATAATTTAATTTTCCCAGAAGTGATCTACTCTCAAACCCTTAGGAATACCACACTCTGTAGTACAAGTCCTATCCAGAAAAGCTGAAAAATTAATCTTTTGAAAGATGCAATATAATCATTTATTGAAATCATCGTAAATGAGAGACAGCAAGGCTTTCAAAATTTAGAGTTGGAAGCCAATTTTGAACCTTTTTTTTATATCACAAATATGGGATGGGGGAGGTCAAGAATTATATCAGCATTTTTAAGTAGAAGAAGAAGCAAAGGAAATATTTTGAACTTTATTTTACTTATGTTTTATCTACGTGCTGATGACTGGCATTAACATTTTTGATCAGTCATCTTTTTCTGAGTTCAAACGTTTATACAAAGCTCACCTTTCACCGATGTCTACCTGAATGTCTCATAGGAATTGCAAATGTAATATCCAAAACGATTTGATTTTTGATTTCTGAGCTCTTCTCCCACTCTTTAAGGCTACTGTCCTGAAGACATCTTTTGCAATAAAGGACCCCCCTAGCTTGCTCACCTAAAAAAAGTAGGATTATTTTGACTCCTACATTTTCTTCACATTTCCACTTCCAATTCCAATTTACCATCAAACCTTGTAAATTAGCTTCCAAATAGATCTCAAATCTTTCCATTTCTACCCTAGTCTAAGCTACTTTTACCTGGATGTTGCAGGAACTCTCTAAATGGTCTTCCTATTTTTAATTTTATTCTCTCATTCTTCATTTCCCAGGTAGCAATCAGAGTGATCTTTTTTTTTTTTTTTAAGATTGTATTTATTTATTTGAGAGTGAGAGCACACAAGTGGAGGGAGGGATTGAGGAAGAGGGAGAAGCAGGTTTCCTGCTGAGCAGGAAGTCCCATGCAGGGTTCCATCCAAGGACCCCAGGATCATGACCTGAGCCAAAGGCAGATGCTTAACCAAATGAGCCACCCAGGGGCAGTTTTTGTGGCTGGCTTTCTTCCAATTGCACCCAAAGTCAGCTCAGTCTCAAATTCTCATAATTTATGGCTATAAACCATTAATTCCATATACTTATTCACTTACCCATTCAACAAATCATGAGTGCTTACTGTGTCCCAAGCACTAGGCTAGGCACGTTTTCAATACTGAAACAAAGCCCATGTGTTCTCTTCCCATTTGAAGCAAACTGTCTACAAAGAAAACTCTAGGGGCACCCAGGAGGCTTAGTCAGTTAAGTGGTGGCAATAAAAGACCCCTATAGTTGCTCACTTAAAAAAGTAGGATTATTCTTGACTCCTACCTTTTAGTTCTTCACATAGGGCAAGCACTTGCCTACCTAAGAGTCTTTACACTTCCTGTTCTTTATTCCATTTTGCACTTGTTTCTTTCTCCCTTTACAGTTTTAGTTTAAATATCATCCTCTGAGGGCATCCTTCTCTGATTGTCCAAACCATCAAAAGATTTGTCCCTTCCTGATCCTCTATAATAGCACAATGTTTGTTTTTCCTAGCCATAAGTACAAGTATACAGTATTTGTATATTTACTGGTGCACTAGAGTTTTCTCTTTTTTTTTTAAGATTATTATTATTATTTTTTTAGATAGAGGGGCGGAGGGAAAGGAAGAGAGGCAGACTCCACACTGATCCTGGAGCCCCACATGGGGCTCATCGCATGACCCTGAGATCATGACCTGAGCTAAATTCAAGAGTCAGACCACTGAACTGATTAAGCCACCTGGGTGCCCCTAGAGTTTTCTTTGTAGACAGTTTGCTTCAAATAGGAAGAGAACATATGGGCTTTGTTTCAGCATTGAAACCGTGCCTAGCCTAGTGCCTGGGACACGGTAAGCACTCATGATTTGTTGAATGGATGAGTGAGTGGATAAGCACACGGAATTGGTGATTTATAGGCATAAATTAAGAAAATTTGAGACTGATCTGACTTTGGGTGCAACTGGAAGAAAGCCAGCCACAAAAACTGAAAGCTTCTTTGAAGTCAGCCGTAGCCCTGACTTTGATTTGTGAATAGTTATTGATTATCTTGTAGCACTGATCAAGGCAATGAGAATATAAAAGTGAAAAAAATACAGTACCTTTTTCAAGTGTTGACAATTCTTTAGGAGAGATAAAGGAAATCAAGTTATTTCGGCACAATTGGAGCACAGGAAAGGAACAACCTCATCTAGACTGGAGTTGAAGGAGTCCTTTCTCAAGGAGGAGACCCCAGAATTGATTGGCTTAGATGCAGTCAGATGTAACATTATCTTAACACTTCAAATAGGTGAATGAACATCTGCATGCATAGAAGCTTATATTGTAACAGTTACATCAGAAGTTTATAAAGCTTTTGGTCTCAGGATGACTTTATACTGTTAAATATGATTGAGGATGTTTAATAACTTTGACCTTTGCAGGTTGCATCAATCTGTATTTACCATTAGAAATGACAACTGAGGCATCTAGAATATGCATTCATTCATTTAAAAATAACAAATTCTAACTTTATTATGTTAACATAAATGACCTGTTTTTATGAAAAGCAACTACTTTTTCCAAAACAAGAATCACATTTAGTGAGGAAAGAGGCATTCATTGCTTTACATTTTTTGCAAATGTTTTTAGTGACTAGCTTAAGAGTTCTGTTTCCAAATTGAATCTGCTGTGTTAATTTTTTTGGAAGTATCTGAAGAAAATCCAGTTTCATAGAGATAAGTAGATGAAAAAATGAAGAATTTGCAGGCAATCTGAAAGAGAACAAGTACTATAGACAAGAGCTTTCCTTTATATTTTGACTGGTAGGCATGATGTGGAGCCATGACTTGACATGATTTGTGTTTTAGGTAAATGATTTTAGCAGCTCTCTGGTCAATAAACTTGCATGAGTGAGACCACAAATTCAGAAGCTATTCCACATGGCAATGCAACAGAATTGAAAGGACCAAGTTACTCTTAGATGTTGCAAGGGAGGGCAAGAAAAGAGGAAAGGCTGACTGCATGAAGGTGCAATACAGGCTTCTTTTTGGCACGACCAAGACTATAAGGCTACCACCAACTGTAGTAAGGATTACATTTGGAAAAGTAAATCCTTGAAAAGTAGGAGAAAGGGGTGTAAAGTTCTACTGTGAGTATGTTGAGTATGAATTCATGTGGAACACTTAGATAAAGGTGTTTGGGAAACATCTGATAATGTGAGTCTGATGTATAGGGAAGATATTCATGATGGAGATAGATAATTGCAAATCATCAGCAAACAAGTGGTGGCTAAATATTTGAGAATGGAATACATTCCCCAGAAGGAACAAATGGAGTGAGAAGAGTAAGCAAGCACAGACACCAGAAAACAGCAAAGTTAGGGTCAGATGGACATGGAGAATTCCGCAAAATGACCAAGAATTAGAATCACTGAAAAGGTGTGGTATAATGAAAACTATGAGAGTAGAAAGTTCACGAAGGCTCTGGTTAATGAGTCAGTTACATCAGAGAGATCAAGCAAGATAATAACAGAGACATGATGGTTGGTGTTCTCAGAATAGTATCAGTAAAAGTAATTAAGGAAGAATGTAGAGGGCTGAAGAGTAAATTGGAGGTGCAAACAGAATGACTAAAAGTAACATTTTTCTAGTAATTTGGCTGAGAATAGTATGAGGAATAATACTATAACCAAGAGATTTAAGAGAGTTTGTCTGATTAGCATAGAGAAGACTTGAACATGTTTATGAAGTGAAACAATGAAGCAGGTTGAGGGAAGAAGTTGAAGACACGCGTTATCCATCATCACAGAATATTCTGGACAATAGAAGAAATTATCAAGACAGTAGGTAGGTATATCTTTATCTTTCTTGTTTCTCCCAAATATCACGGAATGTTGATCTTTTGGAGAATTACAGACAAATTGCAAAGACAAAAAAACTCAGCAATCAGCGACAAATTATTTCTGTGGTTACCAAAGGAAATATGTCCATTTAATGTACATATGTATATTTTCTACATTTAGTGACATGGGGTGAGAAACAAGAAATA
This sequence comes from Canis lupus familiaris, assembly GCF_011100685.1. Lineage (NCBI taxonomy): Eukaryota > Metazoa > Chordata > Mammalia > Carnivora > Canidae > Canis > Canis lupus. Next base: position 13,356,640 of record NC_049256.1, on the reverse strand, counting down.
AATGCTCCAACACACACACACACACACACACACACACACACACACACACACACAGACTCATACGGTGATGGAATAGCAAGGATTCCTTTACCCCACCTACGGGTTTCAGATTATTCTCTGCTTCTTAGGAGGGAGTGGCTAGCCACGATACCAATGTACTCATGCAGAGTAAACCACATGAAGTTCTCATTACAGAGAGCAGGTGTGGTTTTTTTCAACTAATCCTTTTATTGTCCTCAAAAAGAATGGAAATAAAGAATAAACTCCTTAGGGAACTTTTTCTGAATTGTGCTCCTTGGAACACTAGTGTCCTTTGAAATGTTAATAAATCATCAAAAATAAAAGGGGGTGGTAGTCGACAAGTGAATTAGTTTGGGAAACACTGAGTTAAACAAAGCTGAGCAAAGCTTTCTTAACAGAAGGACTTCTCAGAATCATTACTATGATTACATGCATTGGGAATTATTCAAGTGGGTGACAAAGTAGGCACAATTTCCCAAACTTACTTAATCACTATTTTTATTGAACACTTACTGACTTCTTGCCAGAAACTGGTGTATCAAGGAGTACAGTTTGGAAAACATCTCTAAGGTATTGTTAAACTCAGAAGTGCCTACCTGATTAATGAGGGTCATGATCCTTGTGTCTAAAAGAGTTAAATTAGCAAAATATCCCCCCCCCCCACACACACACTTAAAAAACTTAAAGTTTACTTCCCCAAAAATACACTGCAAATCATATTAACCCATCACAGTGACTTCTAGTTTGGGTGTTATAATGTTTTTTTTTTTTTTAATTTTATAACACCTACTCAACTTCTGAAAAATAATAATCCACAAACACAGTAGTCTCTCAATAATAATGCTGATTGATTACTATATATGTAGATGAATTTTTAAGTAGTTTTGCTTTTGAGGTGAATGCTAAAATCCAATGGTAAGGGAAAAGCAGAGGAAGGCATCACCCATGTTTATGCTCCAGGAAAAAGCATGCTGTGCCCAGCACATCTGTGAGAACAGCATACAGACCAACAATCACATTGCCCATCCAATAGGATTTTGCCATTTGGTTCCAATAAAACAAGATAAGTTTCTGGGAAATGTTTTATCTTGATTTATTTTAGCTCATGATGTTCCTTCATAAGAAGAACATCACTTGGATTTTTTTTTTATTCATTTGAAATTCAGAATATGTTTGAATTCCACTTCAGTCTAGATGGGGATCACAAGAGAGTAAAAAGCATGATCCCTGTTCTCGCTGAGCTTATAGCTGGCCTTGGTAGATAAGAGAATAAATGAAAAATCAAATGATTTGAGTTTAAATTGTGTTATGCATTAAATATGAAGCATCCTGGGCAGCCCGGGTGGCTCAGTGGTTTAGCACCGCCTTCAGCCCAGAGCATGATCCTGGAGACCCAAGATCGAGTCCCAAGTTGGGCTCCCTGCATGGAGCCTGCTTCTCCTTCTGCCTGTGTCTCTGCCTCTCTCTCTGTGTCTCAAATAAATAAATAAATAAATGAATAAATAAATAAATAAAATCTTTAAAAAAATATGAAGCATCCTAAGGCAGTATGTAGTTAATTGAAATAAAAAACAGTAGGTAGACTCGGCATATTTCTGTAAGTGTGTGAATTGAATTGCCATCCAAATGAGTATGTATTCTAGAAATGTGCTTACATTAATTTGAAATCCCACCAAGACAGGTGAGGCTGCGTCTGTAGTTTTCCATTACAGAGAAGAGAGTTGAGAACAAATATGCTTCTTCCACAAGTCAGCTAACCCCTAAGACCATAGCGTCATCCCCATGTCCCTGGAACATCCAATCCCATCTGGACATCAGCTGGGGTCTCAACGAGTTTAAGGTAAGATCTGATCCAAAGGAGAGAGTGTCCTACAACCTGGATCTCAAGAATTCAGTCTGACACCCAAATCAGCCATCTGGTAACAGCCAGGCATTCCTGACATGATTCCTGGATGAGTCATTTTCAGAACTCTTGTCTGTGAAGTGCACTGCTTTATTTTCATTTTCTTTCTTTTTTCTTTTTTTTTTTTTTTCAGCTAGAAAAGCTTCCTGGTGTTGCTCTTCCTGTAAAAACATGATTAATATTCAGTCCTTGATTAGATCCAAATTTCTATAGATGGCAATGAACAGGTTGTTTTGTTCTTTCTCTCCAGCTGAGAACTCAGGGAAAGAATGTCATTTAATTTCTTTTCGACCTCAGGGAAATTCTTGGTGACTCTGTCCACTATGTTATAGACGTGCCAGGGTTGATGTCCTGTGCTTTCAGTAAAAACATGCATGCTAAATCCCTTTGAAACTGGACCAATAAGAACATATGCCAAAGAAGTGGTGGGCTAGGGAGAGTTGAAAGATCATGGTTCTAAACCATCAGCTTGATTTGTTATATAGAAATTGTTAACATTTATTGAAAAAATATAAAAATATGAGAGAGAAGTGTTTCTAATTGGGCTAGAAATTCTAGATATCCTAGAACTACCATTGCATCCAGACATATTCAGGATTTGCTAGTTCTAGACAAAAGTGAATAAACAGAAAGGAACTGACATATGGAAAAATATTGTTTCTTTATATATATTCCAGGCATCCACTGTCAATGCAATATTATCAATTATGATTTTAGTGGTACATATATCATATCTTGAGCACAGCGAAGCTGCTAACTATGCTATAAAAATACTTTCCATACTTTCTTAGGATTCATATTTTATTTATTCAATTTATCTGTCTCATTCTTTCCAAAATGTCTTGAATTGTGATATTTAGTTAACACATGACACGCTAGGTAATGTGACAAGAAAGTGATAAGCAAATCAATAAATGCATTTAATTGTAAGAAGCCAATAGCCACGGAAGACTCAGACAGAGCTGACAGCTTTGGGGACATAGATAACACAAATAAGTCTCTAATATATTTTTATAATTAGATATAAATATATAATATTAATATACAGTGGTCAAGACATGCATGTCTACATAGATATATGAGCACATCTTTTATAATCTATTGTAAACTTGTACGTTAATAAACACACACAGGGAAAAAGAACATAACTTATTAGAATTGCAGGAAAATAGGAATAAACATTTCCATTTTAGTTCATGTTGAATGCAGTTGTACAAAAAGCAGTTCTGTGGAGTTTTGAGGACATTTTATTTCCCTAATCAACTTTTTCTGAGGGTGGAATATGAAGCGCTCTTAATTTTAAAAAGCATAAAATAGGGGCGCCTGGGTGGCTCACTGGGCTAAGTGTCTGACTCTTGGTTTCAGTTCAGGTCATGATTTTAGGGTCATGAGATCGAGCCTCACATCGGCTCCATGCTGGGCATGAAACTTGCTCAAGATTCTCTCTCTCCCCCTGCCGCTCTGCCCCCCACTTGCACCTGCTCTCACTCTCTCTCTCTTAAAAAAAAAAAAAAAAGAACATAAAGCAAAGTGAAGAGTTAGCAATTATCCTGAATGTGGGCAACAAACCACCTGCTTCCACTTATCATTCCAGGATGTTGAGCTTAAGATCAGGACCGGGCACACTAGAGTCTGTGTGCCAAATTCATGGCCTGCTTTTATATAATCCGAGCTAAAAATGGTTTTTACATTTTTGAGGTGCTGTTAAAAACCAAAAATCAAAACAAAGAATATATGTGACAGAGATTATATATGACTCATAAAACCTAAATTATTTATTATCTTGTCCTTTACAGAAAAAGTCTGCCAAATCTAGCCTAGTCCTTGCAGTGATGTTGTAAAGGTGATTACCCTGTTCCAAATCCTTTTCTTTGTAAATTAGCTAGAGTGATTTACATTACCTACATTAATGCACCTAGGATTTTCTCACTTGTTTGTGATTTTAAATTACTGACTCAATATCTTAAATGGCTAGTTTAACTCAAGTTTTAAAAAAAAAGTTTATTGAGTCCATTTTAGCAACAAATTTTTCAAAAACTGTGATTTTTCGTCTTTTTGGTCTTGATGAGTTCGGCTGAGATGCTGAACTGATATCAATTTTGTTAGTATTTACATAGAATAAACTTCTGGCTTTGCTAATCCTCTATTTTATCTCTACCTTGTATGTTACAAATTTATCTTTTTCATGTCTTTTGTATTTTTTCTGATGTTCTTCCTAAATTTCTAAGCTGGATGCCTATTATTTTAAATTTCAGCTTTTAATATTTTCTAATACAAAGATTTAAGCTCTATACTTCTAAGCATTGCCTTTTTTTCAGTATCACTCATTTTTGTTATGTAGTATTTTGGAGTATTGGATAGTTCTAATTTTTTATTTTCATTATTATTTCTTTTGTGACTCAGATTTTGAACTCTGCTTTTCTTTTTTAAAAATTCCAGATATGAGGAGCTCCTGGGTGGCTTGGTTGAGCATCTTGTTCTTGATCTCAGCGTAGGTCTTGATCTCAGGGTCAAGAGTCTGGACTCTGCATTGGGCACCATGCTGGATGTGGAGCTTATTTTTAAAAAAAGTTCAAGATACATGGAAAAAATTCCAGATATGTGGAATAATGCTAATTATATTTTTATTTAATTTATAATCTTGCTATATTGTGGTCAGAAAATTAAGTCTGTATGATACTAAATTTTGAGATTTCTTGTTTTCATGATCTAAGCATATTACAGGTGAGATTTTTATAAGGGTAGGTTTTGTGGGGTTTTTTTATTTTGTATGATTAAAAAGTATGTTTTGGATAAAATGTTCTAAATATCCATCTTATATTTAACTTGTTAATTGTGTTATTCAAAATCTATATATTTATCAAGTTGAAAGATGGATGTTGGTGAATTGATCTACTTCTTGTGGTTCTCTTGATTTTTACTTTATAGACGTTAGTGATATGTTAAAAATATCATCCTCCTGGTGAACTAAACATTTTATCCAATATAGTGACTGTACCTCCGGTATGATCATAAAGTCTACAGGATTTGATATAAATATATTGATGCTGGGTTTCCTTTGTCTAATATTTGTCTCAAATATTTACTCTCAAATTTTCTGCATTATAATGCATGTGCATCTCTTGTTAACAGCATATAAGTGGATCTTTTAATCCCGTGTAATAATCTTTGCCATTTGGCTGCTAAATTTAGTTCACACATATTTATTGTAATTATATTTATATACATGGTATTACTTCTACCATTATTATTTCTTTCCCCTTTTCTAAACCTTTGAGTATATTTGTTTCTTTTCCTTTTTGCCTTTGAAATTATTTGAATTTTTTTCTCTCATTCCATCTTTTACTCCCCTACTGGTTTTAAATTATAAACATAGTTTCTTTTCCATTAATAGTTACTGTAAAAATTTTACCATGCAACTTTACTTAAATTTTAAAATGTGATGATTAATTTTATGGGTCAATTTGATGAGGCTAAGAGATCCCCAGAAAGCTGGTACAACATTATTTCTGAGTGTGTCTATGAGGATGCTTTCAAAAGGATTAGTATTTGAATTGGTGAACTTAATAAGGTAAATTGTCCTTCCCAGCATCCAGTCCATTGAGGTCCCAAATAGAACAAAAAGCCAGAGGAAGCATGAATTTGCAGTCCCCACTGGAGTTGGGACATCCATCTTTTCCTGCTCTGGGACATCAGTGCTCCCCAGTTCTCAAGCCTTTGGACTAAGATTGAGACATACACCATTGGCTCCTCTGGCACTAGTGACCTAGGACTACCTTAAAATACAATCTCAAGTCTGAACTTTGGGAGCAAATCCACATTAAAGACAAATTTTGCTTCTGGATTCCAAGGAAATATTTTTAACCTTCACAAAATAAGTTTAAACCAGGCAAATCAAAAAAAAAAAAAAAATAAAAAAAAAAAAAATAAACCAGGCAAATCTTTGATGCCCCTTCTGTGAGTGTGTTTTTATCAACCCATGCCCATCCAATACATCCAATAGCAATTTTTTAATAGACTCTTCACTTTGGATAAGCCCTAGATTTTTCTTCAGCTCCCTCTATTCTTTTTTTTTTTTTTTTTTTAGATTTTATTTATTTATTCATGAAAGACACAGAGAAAGAAGCAGAGACATAGGCAGAGGGAGAAGCAGGCTCTGGGCAGGGAGTCTGATGCAGGCCTTGATCCCAGGACCCTGGGATCATGACCTGAGCCAAAGGCAGACTCTCAACCACTGAACCACCCAGGTGCCCCCAGCTCCCTCTATTGGGCAGTGGTTAAGTGGAGTAAAATCCACACTAGTCATTGCTGCAGGCAAGATTCAATAAGGTATGCTAAAATCAGTAGACACAAAGTTGAGATGCAACAGGACATTTTCATGATTTTAAGGAACCTCTAGTAAGATATTAATTATAAAGGGAAAATTAGTAATTTTGTATTGGAGAAATCCAATAGGCAGTACCTTAACCAAATTATCAAGGTTAACATCACCTTGTAATAGTGTCTTATTCCCTCTGATATAATGATGAACAGAGAAGAGAATCACTTCTGTGATATTCTTTTGAAAAACGTATAACCCCAATCTAATCATGAGAAAACATCAGACAAATTCAAATGGAGAAAAACTCTACAGATGTAGCTGACCATCCTTCAAAATATCAATGTCCTGAAAGAAAAGGAAAGACTAAAGATCTATTATAGATTGAAGGAGACAAAGGAGATATAACAGCTAAATGCAGTGTGGAATCCTGACAGAGAAAAAGAATACTGAAAAAAGAATCCAAATAAATCTGTAGTTCAGTTAATTTCTTCGTTTTTGTCATTGTGCTGTCATTATATAAGATGTTAACATTGGAGGAAGCTAGGTGAAGGATTATTTGGGAACTCTCTGTACTGCTTTTGCAACTCTGTTCTTCAAATGGTTCGAGTGATATGATAAAATCCTCCAGTAGTTTCCAGCTAATGACAAGGCCCCACATGATCTAGACCCACACACTGCTCTGAAATCATCCAACCATTCTGGCTTTCATGTAGACTCCAGGCCACTAGGTGATTATTGGTCAAATATAGCAACCTCTTACCTTAGGCTCTTTATGTTTGCTGTTCCTTTTGGCTGGGAAGTTCTCTCTGTGACTCCAGATCTCAGGATAACTGGATTTTAAACTCATTATTCATGACCCTTCTCAAGCATCACCAACTTAGTGATAAGATAAAATAGCTCTGCTGAAAAAGCAGCCCTATCCTAATTGTTAGTCATTCTTTATTTCATTTTTCTACTCTTTATAGCCAATTACCATTTTCTTAAAGCTATTATTTTTACTTGCTTATTTTATGTTTCCCTATTTTAATATACTCTTCAAAAGAACAGTTTTCTTATATTACTTGTTCACTAACCATACATAGGCCCTAAAATATTCAGAAATTTTTAAATTCTTGCAAAAAACCAGAATGTGTGCACTAGAAAGAGGCAGTGCATATAGTACAGTAGTAAAACATTTGGGACTTATCATGGATTGAATCCTACTTTGCCAATCACCACCATTTACTTCTTGTGACTTTGGGCAAGTTAATTAATTACTATGCTTTAGTTTCCTCACTTGTAACTGAGCAATACTCGAATTAGGTGAATTCTGAGATTCAAGAGTTATTTGCTTAAGCTATGTAGATGGCTAAGAATAGAGTTACGTAGATATCTGGCTAATAATGTCTTCATGTGTTACTGCTCTCTGGAAATATTTATATAATAAATTTAAGTGTTAAGATAAATGATAAGATAATTTGTGATCAGATTCATGGTTTGATCACTGGGAAATAGAAAGAATTTGGAGGTCAAGGCTTATTCCCCAAGGGATTGGATTAGATTCAGATTTCTTTGGACCAAACAGGAAGTGCAAAATTGGGAAGCAAACCTACATATGTGCGAGTGTGGTTATGAATTCTTTAGGGAGGATTCTTTCCCCTTCCAACCAATGCCAAGTCGAAGACAGGCACATCTCCATATCTCCTTCTACATGTGGGTGTATTTCTAGTTTTGCTATGATATATCAGATTCCAGTACTTGTTAGCTGACTATTAATTGTGCCATTCATGCATAAAAGCTATTTTTTTCTTAAATGTTGACACGTGCACTCCAGTGTCAGAGATCATGATTTTATCATCAGCGGCAAGCTCCCTGACAATTAGAGCATAAAGCCTTTGAATGCTGATTTGAGACATATGTAGAGCAGGAAAAGTAATAGTTCTGCTGGACAACATTCTGTTGTATCCTTCCCCGTGGCAATGACCTTTCTTTACTTCACTGGATATTTTCTGAAACATAAAACAGCCAGATCACAAGGACAGTTCTAGAGAGCATTGTCATCAGTCTGAGCTATCATTATTGAAACAGCTTCCAACCACCAACATCTTTGAGGTGAGACGTGTGAGGGAGAATGGGCCAGCCTTTCCTTTCTTCCTGCCCATATTTGTTTTTGCCTCTGATGGTATTCCCTGCTCAGTAATATATGCTTTGACTTTGTGACCCGTCTTCCTGCAATAATTCTTTGGTGGAAAAATCCACTAATACAGCCAAGAGTTAGTTCTTCCTCTGGCCCCACGTGCCTGGCCCAGAGATCACAGCTTTTTGGGTTAGCAAACACATCTAGCCAGGTTACTGTATTAGTCATTTGAGATTCTTTCCCTGATGTTGGGCCAGTGGGGCATAATTGTGTTCCCAAGTTCAAGATTTCAATTAATTTATATATAATGGAGGATGAATATAACCTGGCATAAATAACTACCAATGAACCAGTATACTAATCGTCTACATTTTTGGAAGTGGTGCTGGAGAAGAGCACTAGCATACATGAGGAATGAGGGGAAAGTTTATCCTTTCAAAGGGTAGAAAAATCTTTGGGTTAATTATTATAGATACTCTAACAGAGATGATCAAACTTACTGATGACAGAAAATAACATTTGCATTGTTTGCTTCACTTGGAATGTTAATACAGTGAGGAGAATAATACAGAACACTGGACTGTGTCAATAAATTCTGTTGGACTGTGTCAAGAAGTTCTCTTTCCTAGTTGGTGTTCTATTAGCTGCAGCCTGTCTTGGTTTCTGCATATATAACACATCATCTTTAGAATATTTAAGAATACAACTTAGTCCTTGTGCACTGCTGGTGGGAATGTAAAATGTAAAATGGTGTAACCACTATAGAAAACAATATGGTGATCCTTCAAAAAATTAAAGATAGAAATATCATATGATCCAGCAATCTCACTTCTGGGCATATAACCAAAAAAATTGAAAGCAGGGTCTTGAAGAGATATTTGCACACTTATGTTCATAGCAGCGCTATTCACAATAACTATGAATGGGAGTAACCTAGGGTCATCCATTCAATGGATGAATGGAACAGAATGTAGTATATACACAATGGAATGCTATGTAGCCTTAAAAAGAAAGGAAATCCTGTCATATTCTACAACATGGATGAATCTGGAGGGCATTATACTAAGTGAAACAAGCCAGCTACAAAAACACAATTTACATGCAGTATTTACATGCAGTATCTAAAATAGAGTCAAATTCATAGAAATAGAAAGTAGACGTGATTACCAGAGGCTAGAGTTAGGAGCAAAAGAAGGGAACTAGTGTTTAATAGGTATAGAGTCTCAGTCTTGCAATATGAAAAATTTCTGGAGATCTGTCTCACAATAATGTAAATATACTCAACACTAGTGAACTGTATACATAAATATGATTAAGATTGTGTGTGTGTGTGTGTGTTTTTTTTTTTTTTTTTTTTTTTTTTTTACCACACACAGAAAAAGAACCAAGTTTGGGAAACAAAGAGAACATCCTTTCCCTGTCTATCTCATTAGATTGATGTCAAGATCAGATGAAGGTAATGCATGGAACAATGTATGGCCAAGGGTAATTATCACAGCATTGCATGCAATAGAAAATAATTGGAAATAATCCAAGAGTTCATCAATAGGGAACTATTTACACAAATGGTGGCATATCTATGTATGGAACACAATGTAGCTATAAGAAACAAATGATGAGAAAGCTCTCTGTATGGGAGTCTCCAAGAGGTTAAGTGGGGGAAAAAAAGCCAAACAAAAAAAACAAGCTGCAGAACAGAATGTGTAGCATGGTACTTTTTGTGTAAGAAACAGGAAAATATAAATATATATTTGTATATTCTTGGATTTTCATGAAGAAATTCTCGAAGGATAGCAAAGAAACTGAAAAATAGTTATCTGAAGTGAGAAAGAAATGAGTGGGTGGGACAAGGGTACAAATGAGATTTTTCACACTTATCCTTTTTTAGATTGTTTTGATTTTTGAAACATCAGAATATTGCCAATTTTTGGAAAAGGTCATATGTGAAAAGGATTTTAAAAGCTGTAAAGCATTATATATACATAAAGGACATTATTATTTTCAGGATTGATTATTAATAATGTATCAGTGATAATTATGTACTTTATAGATGCTTAGTCAATCAATAAATCAACAATTAAATTCCTTTCTGCTGTTTGATATACCTAAACAGAAAAGATTTAATTTAGACATTCTTCTCCAAGCTTTTATAAAATTGGGCCATTTTGATTTATCACACTCTGATTTGCTTCTCCTCCCTCTCCCAAGATCTCTCCTTTGCTCAAATAGTTTGATTCATAAATTTTCAGTTGGTGGTGACACCTGTCGCCCCATTGATAGAGTTGTTATAGCCAATACAATTGGTGGGCAATTGCCATCCTACTTCTTAATTGGTCAGTCACTTCTCTCTTAGCTGCACAGTGACTACATGGAGGAGGCAGTCTCCCTAGAGAGAGGAGAGCTATTCTTCAATCTCAAGAAACAGAACAGACCTGACCCCAACCTAAAGTGTTATACCTCCTAGAACAGTGGACCTTAATGGGAAGTGATGTGGCCTCCCAGGGAACATTTGGCTGTGTCTGAAGGTATTTTTTATTGTCATGACTAAGGAGTGGGCTGCTACTGACATTTAGGGGATAGATACCAGAGATGCTGCTGAATATTCTGCAGCTTATCAGTCCCTCCCAGCTAAGAATAATCTAGTTCAAAATGTCCAGTGTCACCACGTTGAAAGATACTGTCTTGGGAGAAATGACGTTTTTACCTGAGGACTTAGAAAATCAGAGAATGGTGGCACCTGTGTGGCTCAGTGGTTGAGTGTCTGCCTTTGGCTCAGGTCGTGATCCCAGGGTCCTGGGATCGAGTTCCGCATCAGGCTCCCCACAGGGAGCCTGCTTCTCCCTCTGCCTATCTCTGCCTCTCATGAATAAATACATTTTAAAAAGAAAGAAAAAAAAAAGAAAATTAGAGAATGTTTAAGATGTAGAAGAATGGCTTCTTAATGGTGAAATGTCAGGACCATCACAACTGGTGGCGGGATATCTCCGGCTCCCCCACTCCAAACATGTTACTGTGTGTGTCCTCTCAAACTTCTTCATGCTTCCCTTGCTCACAGCTGATTAATGGATTAGTTTGCTTGCTTCACCTGTTATGGTAAAAGGCATGCCAATTCCTTACAGTACGAGTCCTGTTTTCCTAAAATGTGTGCTACCCTTCATATGCATTCGGCTCCTTTGGTTAGATATGAGAACCTTCTATGCCCACACTCCAAGCTCATTATTTTCTTTGCTTCCCCAGCTTATTTCATGGGTATGTCCAATCTAGTATGGGTCACATTAATGAGTTATGTGTCTGTGCTCCATAGTGTGATGTGAGCTCCCTAAGATAGTACTCTTTTTACTTTACACGTAATAAAAGCTCAGAATATTTGTTGAATCAATGAATGAACTCAGCTTTAAAATACGGGAAAAAAATCCTATTTCAAGGAAGATAACGATGCCATGTATTTCTCACACTGTCAGTAAAATCACATTTTTAAACACACATTTTCGTTTCCTCAGTAGAATGTAGTCAATCCACAAGAGTCCATCTTGATGAGAAAGAAGGTATGCCACGATGGCTGAGGGGAATCTCCTCTGGCAACATGAGTTTTCAGATTCACCGGTTTCTTACCATTTTCTTTTTAAGCATCTTGTTCAGCTCTCAAATAATTGAGTGCCCATTTTATACAAGTGCTATGCCATGTGACTTAGTGAGGCAAGGAAGCATTACACATGTCTATAGAATTTGACCTCTGGTTGGAAATATAAGGGATCTCACTCTTAAAAAGTTGATGAATAATGGATGAATAATGAAAGGGGAACATGTACATAATGAGTAATACAGGTGCAAAAGACTACTGATACTCAAGAGGCAGCCATCAATCAGAAAAGATTGTTCTTGTGATTGCCGACACGATAGTTATGTTCCAATAGGTAGAGTTCTTTCTCCAGAGCAATCTGATGAGTGAGGAAGAAATCTATGTTTGCTGAGAGATACAATGAATAAACCAACAGAGTTTGGGCTGCAGTAAAGAATGATATAGCAAATATTATTAATGGATAAGTGGTATGGTCATTACCTCTCTTCCTCTGCTGTGGACTAGGTCTCCAGAAGGAATGTGTCTGGACGCACTTGAACTAATCCCAGGTAACTGCTCAATTGTAGTTATGCATTGTCATCAGTTTTTATGGAAAGATGCTTAAGGAAAAGGACCTGGCAAATTTGGCCTTGTGCCTACAGCAAAGGTTTTTAGAGTGTGGTTCCTGGACCAGCAACATGACTATCACCTAGAAGCATATTAAAAATACAAATGCTAGGACCCTAGTTCAGATGAACTGCACCAGAAAGAGAGTGGTGTTGGAAATCTGTGTTTTAATAAGTCTTCCAGTTGACTCTGAAGTTTGAGAACTCTGAAGTTTGAGAACCACTCATCTATGATAACTATGTCATTAGGGATGCTATTTATTATTTACCCAGAGTCATCTTTATGAGGACTTAGGAGACAAATTTCTATCTGGTGTGCTTTCTAGAGCATTAAAAAAAAAAAATCTTAGAGAGATAACGAGTTATATAACTAATCAGTTCTCTTTTCCTCACTGACTGCTTGCTAAAAAGCCAGGAATCAACATCCATGTCTCTTGTAATAACATACATTATGGTGCACTTTGTTGTTTTAGCTTCTCTGTTTTTCTATTCCTATCCCTTTCCTCATGTACACTTGATTTCTCTATTTTACTGTATTGTACGTGTCCCCCTGAGTTACTTTTTAAAAAAATTATGAATATTTCAGTGTCAGAGTTAGTATTTTTTAAGAATTAATTAATTAATTTATTTATGAGAGACACGGAGAGAGAGGCAGAGACATAGGAAAAGGGAGAAGCAGGCTCCATGCAGAGAGCCTGATGCGAAACTTGGTTCTGGGACTCCCAGATCAGGCCCTGAGCCAAAGGCAGATGCTCAGCTGCTGAGTCACCCAGGCGTCCTGTGTGTTAGCATTTGTTATGTGTCAGTCAAAGTTAGTCAGGAGTAGGGCATTTGACATTCAGTAAGGGTTAAAATGTTCTCTTCCTATTCCTATTCCTCTTTCCTCTCTGGACTTAACTGGCTGTGGAGCAAGTTTCAAGTATGGTAGTTCTTAGATGATCCCTGACTTCTGGAGCTTGAAAGAGTCCACATGCTTTACAGGGCTTTGGGAACTCTGACTCCCAATGCCCTGAGTCAGTCCTAAAACATGCCATAGCAGTTGGCTGCTTTACCTATCCTGCAGTTGTATCAGAAGTTACCTCTCTTGCACAGTAGATGTGTTCTGAAAAGGTGGCATGTAATTTGAACCACATTTACACCTTAGATCAATATTTAAAGGACTCTTATGGTACACCCTCCAGTACTACAAAAAAATTGGCCTCCCCTGTAATGTATCTGTTTTGAAGTTATATTTTCTTTTTTTTTAATTGTTTATTTAAATTCAATTTGCTGAACATATACTTTATTATTAACTTCAGGGGTAGAATTTAGTGGAAATCAGATTTTCTAATATTAGAATTTATGGTGAGATTTACCTACATATGGCTTATGGTACTCTATTTACTTCTACTATAAACTAAGGTAAAAGAGTTCCTCTAATTGTGAAGAGTAGGAGAAAGTCTGAGAATCAAAACAGCAAAAATTTCATAAGGTGACTCTTTTCATTGGTGAAAGTTTGAGACTGGTGATAACAATGGAGCATTTGTGAAAGGCTCACTTAGCCAGACTTTTTTTCTGAAAACAGAATTAAGTCAAACCACACTACAACATACTAAGAATTTTTGGAAACACAGTGGAACATTCCAAGATAAAATATTAGGTCACTTCAGGGCTTGAGGTGGGGTGAAGTGAGCTAAATTGGTCCTCAGATTGCTTTTTGGATTTTGTTTTTTCTTTTAGAACTAAAATGTGTGCTTGAATGGGAAGAACACGAGAAAGGGCATCAGGAATCATTTATTTATTCATTCAATAAAAACACGTTGAGTTTCTACTCTATGCCTGGCACTGTGCTAAGTTCTGAGATTATGGCAGAAAAAGATAGACAAATGTCCTGCTCACAAGAAGCCCACAATCTTTTTTTTAATTAAGATTTTATTAATTTGACAGAGAGAAGAGAGAGAGCGAGACCGTGTGTGCACAAGCCCAGGGAGCACCAGAGGGAGAGGGAGAAGCTGACTGTCCACTGAGCACTGACACAAGGCTTGATCCCAGGACTCTGGGATCATGACCTGAACCAAAGGCAGATGCTTAACCAACTGAACCACAATCTTGACTGTAAACCAGAGAAGAGTAGTTTTGGTCTAGTCATTTATTCTCCTGGCTGTTCGTTTGCAAATTTGTAAAATAAAGACTAGATATTATCTATTGTTAGACTAGATGTTCTTCCTCTTAATGTCTCTTATAACTCAAGATGACTTTGATTCTTTAATCAGAGACCACTTCTTTGATAATGCAAAGAACTGGAAGTACCAGAGTTTCTAGTTTTAGGGTTACAAATGGATTGGAAGTGGGAGACTGAGGAATTCACATTAAAGCTACATTTCCAGAGTCAAGATAGCATTTTAACTGATGTTGAGTCCCATTCAAGATCATGTGCAAATGGAAATTAAACCAAGGCTCACATCCCCAGTCATCCTCTTGGCACTGCCTGTGCTTTCTCTTCTTTTCATCCCTCTTCCTTTTTTTTTTTTTTCCTCTTCATCTCAGTCTGCTATGTGAGACAACTAAATTTGAGAACATGAGCTAGCAAAGTCAGAGCTAGTTCAGGGCAGGAGAAAATGAACTCATCCGTTTCCATTTTGGGGGATAGAGTGGGAAGAAACAGGGATATGCTCCAACTTTAGAGTCAATTAACACAGAGAGATAAAAAGCCAGCACAACCTAAGTCTGGTTATCCTGAGAGCTGTCTGGGTCCAGGATGAGAGCAAGAAGCCCAGGGAAGTTTTGAACAGCCTGCACTTTCCTCTCCTAAGGTCCACAGAAGCAACAGACTAAGGGACCCTTAAAGAATCCTCTAAACCTAGGTGCAATTCGTGTTGGTCATCCTAATAGCAAGTACCTTGTCCTGGTTGGACAAGAAATTCTCTGATTTTTAAAGACCTCAAGAAAGTGATAATAAGGATGATAATTCTACATCCTTAACCAGATATTCTCGGTGTTGAACAGTTTGTTTCATTGCAAATCTCATCCCCTTGGTTGACCCAAATCTCCCTTTCTTTAAATCTCTCATATTTTCTCCTTCTGTCATTTGTTTTACTGGTGAAAGAAAAGGGGGCCCACTGGATACTCCCTTTCCAGTTAATTATTGTACATCCTATATGCTTCTATGGAAACATTACCACGTTGTGTACTGATGAGTTAGAGATAGCATGAAGTTCATGGTAAACTGCAAACAGCTCTCTCCTGCCATGTTATTTTCTGTAGTGTTTGCGTTGTCTGGAAATTATTCTTAAATTTTTCACCAAGTTTCCCCCCCATCTTGAATAAAGGCATTCTGACTTTTAATTTTCTCTGGGTCAGCCCAGGGTCACCTATTAACTTATCGAATACAAATATGTTCTTGGTGCCATCACTGAGTCGTTGCTGAAAATATGAAACCCCTACAGACCTAGGATCTACCCAATAGATATCACTCCCCCACATTATCGCATTTCCTTCCTGGACTCATTTGCACTTTATAGCTCTCTTGCTCAGGAATTGCATTGCTAATCCCTAAGGCTCTGGACATCTGTTTTCTTAACATTAATTTCATGTTCTTTTTCACATCCCCCAGCTCCTTCTTGCAAAGGATACGCCTTGACACCAGGGAGCATTGTCCTTTGGATGGCAGTGATTGTTCAAAAATGCTTATTTTTAATTCTTTCAAAGCTTTGTGCAAACTTCTTTAAATCTGTACAAACATGACTGATTTTCAGACATTCACTCGGGACTTGTTACATAGCTGCAAATAGCTTCTGCATAGGAAAAGCACATTGCGTTATGTTTGTGTCTCTTATAATCCAAGAGGATGAATCAGCTCTACATAATATTTAATAAAAACAGCAACTCATTAGAGAACAGTTACTTCTAGGCAAGAGTGTCTGGGAGATCATGTTTGCCTTTTGCCAGTTGGCACAAGATGCTTTATTTTAGATAGTAGCTTCATTCTGTCCCTTTTGTTAGAATTTAGCAAGCTGACAAGTGTGAGACAAGGTCCAAAGACAATAGTAACCCACCAGATGGTTCCCAGATAGGTGAATAGTTCCTCGAATTGCTTTAATGGGCTTCCTCACTTGTGAGCTACTGCTGCCATTTTGATAGCAACTGAAAGTTTTTGAATACATTCCTCCCAATTTCACACCAGATGTAGAACCCAAATAGAAACCCCATACTTAATGTCAACTAATACTATATTGAGCAGATAATAGAAAAGTTGCCTACAGACTGGAAGAAATGGAAACCAAGGCACAAAGAAAACTAAACATGGAACTAAATACACACAATTAGTTATCAGGCAACCTAGGAAATGAATCCAGATTCTTGCCTCATAATCCACAGCTTACTGTCTCATGAATATAGAGTATAAAAGAAAGAGATGTGTCTGGGTTCAAACCCACTGGTAGATGATGCTATCTTTGATAAACCACTTTTCTAAGCTTCTGTTTCCTTATCAATAAAATTGTAATAAAACCTCTCTTGGAGAGTTGTGAAGATCAATGAAGAAATGCTAGAGCACAAGGATAGTGAGCGCAACATAGCTACATGCTCAATTAATGGTAGCTCTTCCATCAACACATGTCCTACTCCTATTTATTTTCCTTAATTATTTTACTCTAAAAATAAACACTTTAAGAACAAAACTTCACATATTCCTAATTAGCTCCAAGTGTCTAATACTACATGCATAAAAGAGACAGGGGCTACTGAGCAGGGCCCTGTCATGAGAACAGGGGACCTTGATCTTGGACACAAGTCCAAGACTAATTCAAAGTAAATGTGAGAAAGCAAACTTTTCTGGAAATCAATCTCTTTCTCTACATCTCTGTCTTTGTATCTGTTTTTTCCCTTCATATTCTCATATCCTAAGTTTCTAGTCACTACTTATTTCTGATCATTATCTTGCCATGCTTAATTTTTTCTCTCCTACCATCTATATTTTTTATATATGCTTTTTATATCTTAGTTCTTTTTCAGTTTCTCTTGTTCATTCCCTGTGAATATATTAAGCCACAAAACTGGTACATCTTCAATTGGTGAGGTCATAATTTTGGGATTCTATACCTTGGAAAAATGTTTCACACAATTTCCTCATATAAAAAACTGACTTATTAACAATCTATATTCTTGAGTTGATCTGAAGTGAGGAGTGGGTGGGTAAGGGTGAAGGGAATTTATATTTTTAACAAATGCCCCAAGGAATACTTCTGATCTGACAAATTTGAGAAATACTTCTCCCTGTGGCCAAGTAGCTTTAAATGGTTTTCTGGCTCTGGGCTGCCATTTCTGAAATCATGAGTCTGGGAGAGCTTGGGGAGAGAATGTGGATGAGTTATATCAATTCATGCCTTTTTTGAGAAATTGTGTTCTCTAATGCATATTCTATGGGTGTTGGATTGGAGGAATCATTTATCAGACTGTGTTATGGAAGCTTTAGAATTTATACACAATAATATTCAAATGATTTTATTTTTTACATTTGAGATGTATAAAGATTGTTATTAAAGAAGGCAATTTAGACAATAGAAATCAACAAACTTTTCTTAAATTCTATTTGGTCCCTGTCTCATTGCTGTGATTGCACCACTTAAGATGGTTTATATTGTTATTTCCAATTGCTGGCTTTTATCTTTGACTCCATTCTCATCTAGGCAAAAAACAAACAAACAAACAAACAAAAAAAAACACAAAAAAACGAAAAATCCCCAACTAGTTAAAACATGATGGGCACAAGTAGAATGTACAACTTCAGTATTTTGAGGGTTGTGTGGCTAAATATCCTCAGGGATAGTGACCCAATTTGCAGCCTGTCCTACCCACACTCAAACTTATAAGAGATAAAACCTCCTTAGGGGTGTCATCAAAGACCGTCTGTGGATTTGTCCATCACAGTTTTTTCAGGCACATAAAAGATCCTGAACATTTTGTAAAGTTAGGCTTCCTGATGTAATCCAAAAATTATGACACCTAACTTTGAACAAAAAAAATATAGAACTAGTGTTTAAGTAGGTCAAAGTGGCTTTTGAGAGATGTCCTGCCTCATGTGAAACATGCCCTTATGCTAAGTAAGTTTACCTCAGTGGTTCATTACAGGTCATCTTACCAAGGTGGGATATTGAATCTCCTAACAGAAACCCACCACCCAGCTGCATCTGACAGTGGGTAATTAAGAAGGGGTATATTAAAGGCCATCAGCAATTTGATAAGGGTTAATGCAGAGAAGGAGCAGCACGTGGAGGCGAGCCAGTTCACTCAGCCAACACAAGCTATCCGAACCAAATCATGTTCTTCTAGAAGAGCCAGAACAATAGAGGAACTCACCCTGCAGGGCAGACCACACACACCTGGTATGCTATGTGTGCCACTCAAGGAGATTCCTTTCACATGTGTCACCAAAAGAGCTTCAATTTCTGAACACTTCTAGAAATCAACTTATGCCATTTACTCCAGCAGGAATGGCAGTCAGCCATACTGGAGAATATTAAACAGTTCTAGCCAGCCTCAACAGTGGCTTTATTGTCTCTGCATAAAAAAACATTTGTTTAAATATTAAACAGTGAAATCTCGTCTGGTCATTAAAACCCATAAAAAAAAGAACAGGACGGAAGTTGGTTAATAATCTTAGACGTTGGCCAACTGAGTGGCTGGAATGCCATTTGTCTTGGTGGCATGTCACCCACCCAGAGGAAGCCCTGTATATCACAATCCTAACTTCGTCCTCATACTGTGTTTACAGTGTTCTCGTGATACGTGCTTGTTGTCTCCTTAAACGTGCAGATGCTCAGTAAAATCGCTTTCTGTTTTCTCAAAGGCTGTTTTGAATAACCGTGAGAGTCTGGCTTCTTAATTTCTATTTATCACATACAGGTGTTTTGATCTAGGAGCAACCTATTGAATAAAAAATGCTTCTTAAATAGGAACAACTCAGTTAAAATCTACCAGGATGCTTTCTTTTTTCCAATTTCATTCTATTGTGAAGTATTACTGGATACCCACAATGAGCTTATCTTCTATTTCACAGGCAGTGGGAAGGTAGGGAAGGTTCCCCTACTGCATGCCACATATTATCTGACCAGAGGAGATAACACCGTAGTTAATGTGTCATCCTGATCCAAATGACCTCCTTAACTGGCTTTCCTAACATGGCTATTCACCACTGTATCCATCATTGATATATTCCCAAGGATCTTCTTACAACTTCTGTCAAATACAGTGATAAGTAAAGAAGAAAGATGTTGGGCCATGCTTTTCAATCCATGATCTATTCAGATTTGTAATTCTTTCCCCCAAATGGGTGGTATTCCCAGAAGAATGAAATACTGTCATTGCCCTATCAATAAAAATTTTACAGTTTCTTTAAATACCTTAAAGGAAGTGTGTATATAGATAGCACAGATAGATGAAGGGTAGCTATTTTGTTAATGCTACTTGATATTTTTGCATTGGAATGTGATCATTTGGGTTTTTTGATAAACATATTTTTTTAACAAGCTTCCAAACATTATTTGATAGTATCCTGCTAGCAGTGGTGTGAATTTATTTTGTGGTGCAGATGAGGTTAGGTGTCTCATTCTCCTTTATTTAAACACTTATTTACTGAGCACCAAAGTCTCAGGCATAGTTCTAGGTATGAACTGGGACAAAACTCAAGATCCCTTGAGGGTGTGGCCTGGAAACCATGGAAAGAGGGTATAACAAGTAGAATAGAGCAAGCAAATACATCAGATGCTGCGGTTGCAAGTCAGGTGGCATGAGGATTGAGAGCTGAGTAGGGGTTTAACAATGAGGTCATTGCTGACTGCTAGTAGCTGGAGTGGAAGTGGGGAGGACAAAAGCCTGCTTGGAATAGTTTGAAAGGGAAGAAATAAGAGAATTGGAAGAAAGTTCTGAAGGGGTTATACTTTAAGGAAATGTTAGCCAGCAGGACCATAGAGGGGAAGGTTGGTCAAGAGAAGGTTTTTTTGTTTTTCTTTCTTTCTTTCTTTCTTTCTTTCTTTTTCTTTCTTTCTTTCTTTCTTTCTTTCTTTCTTTCTTTCTTTCTTTCTTTCTTTCTTTCTTTCTTTCTTCTTTCTTTCTTTCTTTCTTCTTTTTTTTTTTTAAGACGAGAGAAAATAAGAACATGTTTGGAAACTAATGCAAATGAATCAGTAGAAAAAGAAAACTAGGAAAGACAGGAACAATTTTATTTTACTCATTGTATGGCTGTTTGAAGATTTAGATACAAAAGAATGCAAGCGCTCATAAGCTAAGAAGGAAAGATAAATGGCTTATAAAACCACAGCAAACAACAAAAATCAAATTGTACAAGTGGGGGGTGGTAAAGCAAAATTAAAACCTAAAGCATGTTTTAATATGAATAAATTTGCTGAGTGAGTCCACAACCAGTATACATCTTCTACTGTAGCAATTTCAGCTATAGACTAGAGCCTGTTGAATACTTTCATGTCAAGATTATATTTATCCAGGATCACTGGGGAGTAGGATGTTTTGCCTAAGGGAATTGTACTAAGTTTACCCAAAGTGGATTTGAATGGCATAAATACACTTACCCCTAACACTGTATCAAGTAGCCTTGAGTCTTTTATGATTTATTTGGTGCTTTAAGAAATTGCAAGAAGTCTCACAGTTAATATCATGACCACTGTAAAATATTGTGTATAATATATAGGCAGGTGGATTAATTTTATACTAACCCTTTTAAAAAATATTTTATTTATTTATTCATGAGAGACACACACAGAAAGAGAGAGAGGCAGAGACACAGGCAGAGGGAGAAGCAGGCTCCATGCAGGAAGTCCGACATGGGACTCCATCCCGGGTCTCCAGGATCACACTCCGGGCCGAAGGTGGCGCTAAACCACTGAGCCACCCAGGCTGCCCTATACTAACCCTTTTATATGAATCTGCAAAGGGCTGCATGGCAAGTGACTGAAATACTTATTTTCAGTTTTGCAGAGCATAGGATTTCTATTGTAATTACTTTCTTCCACCATTGCAGCTTGAACATAACCATAGATAATACATAAAACATGAGTGTATTCCAATAAAATTTTATTTAAAAATGAAGACAGAGGACTGGATTTGAACCATGGCCAATAGTTTTTCAGTCTTTGCCCTACAGGATGATTTAATTTTTAAGAAATTCCTTGACATTAGGTAATATTATATTAAGGTGAAGGCTGCAGAGCCAGAAGTAGCCTTGAATATCGTGCCTTTTTAGAAGTGGTGCATTTAACATAAGTAAATCTCTGACATGAAGGAATATTGCAGTATTGAGTGTTCAGATTTTAAGGCCAGAGGAAGGTGACTTGGGATGACTTTGTGCAAATCCCTTCATGTTTTTAGGACTTAGTTTTCTCATCTATAAAATGGGAACAACATCTATCTCATGGGGTGATTGTGAAGAGTTATGAGTTTTCTTTGGGGGTGTGTGCATGCTTATTTTACTGATATCACCTTGTTTCCCTGGGTTTTGGCTCTTTGTTATCACATCGAGTATGAAATTTTTCACTTAAGAGTTTCTTTAGTGTCTGTTATTTGGATGTCACATAAGTGGAAATGTGTTATACAACTATCTCTTAGATAAGTGGTATCACCCCCCAAATTCCACCTTTCGAAACCTTTTCATCCTACCTCAATCTTCCAGGTCAAATGAGAATTTTAGTCTTAATATGGCAGTTTCTCACAGTGATAGCGTCTTTGAAAGAGTTTAACCAGCTTCAATTCTTTGGTTCATTAGTATGGCAAACAATTAAATTCTAAGTTCTCATCCAGAGATCTTCCTCCGTGTGAGTTACTGTGCTGAGACACAGCAACTTAAGGTAGAACCATGGGGGTATATCTTCCTGCTTATCAAAGTGATCCTGGCTCTTATTGGTCATGTGAATTACAGCTGCTCTCTTGGCACTTGGGTCTGTCCAAACATCAAACACCAGACAATTGAATGTTCACATTCTTTTTTTTTTTTTTTTAAGATTTTTATTTATTTATTAATGAGAGACACAGATAGTGGGACAAAGACACAGGCAGAGGGAGAAGCAGGCACCTTGCAGGGAGCCTGATGTGGGACTCGATCCCAGGATCCCCGGGATCAGACCTGAGTCAAAGGCAGATGCTCAACCACTGAGCTACCCGGGCGCCCCGAATGTTCACATTCTTATGCCTTCTAGAACGTCTGGAGATTTGGTGAGTCACACTTTGCCCAAGCCTTGGGTGTTGGAAGTTTGTATCTACCTAGCTGGGCAGGACTTGCCTCATCCATGTCTAATTTAACCCTACAAAGTGATGGAAGCTGCAGGAAGAATCAATCCCAACCGAGATGAAGAAAACCCAACTTCCCTTTCATCTCCGTTCAGCATTGGAAGTCATTGCAACGCAACAAGAAAATGGGTCATCTCTTAAACTTCCTGGGCCAGAGGTGAGTTACAAGTAGAAGATAGTCACTGGAAGCCCAGATCTAATTCATAAGACACGTCTATAAGAAATACTAGTTTTGTCTCCATGTTACAGATGGGAAACACAGAGAGATTAATAATCCGACCAGGTTGCTGGTCAGGATCATCCCTTGGAGGCCATTACCCTGGAATTGCCATCCAGATGTGGCAGTCACTTTCTCTTGTCTTCTACTACCCTTACAGATGGCATTGCAATGGCCTTTTTCCCTATCACCTGGCTTTGCATGGTGTCTCATGCTTAGCAGGGGTTCCAGTGACTTCTGGTGAATATGGGCAAGAGTGAATATCATTAATGACATCAGGTAAAAGTACTGATGCAAGAAAGACCTAAATGAGACAGTATTAAGATAATGGGAATACTTATCTCAAACTCATCAAGATGTGTACATGGAACAGGTACAGCTTCACTATATGCCCATCACAGCTCAATAAATAAAATGAAACAGAGGGGTCTTGTTGCCACAAGGAGACTCATTGGTAAACATTGTGCTTTATTTCAGTTATATTCAGCAGTCCCCAGTCACACCGTGGCAGATCTCCATAACAGAAAATAAAAGAAATAAATTCAGCAGGATGAGAAAGAGCAACAGCAGGAGTCAATGTGGGCAGAGGGAAGAAACCAGCTGAACAGTTTTGTATTGTTCAGTTCTCTTTCATTTATTCCTTTTTCCAAGTCACTTCCATCCTGAAGAAATGGAGTGGAGATGCTCCCTGCATTTCCCTTCTGTTGTTACTTATCTAGATGGGTGGTAAGTGCACCGGGCAGAGGTCATGTCTACGCTCTACAAGCCTTTTGAAAATATTTACACTACAGGTGGGGCCAATCCTTGTTCACAAACCCAACCCCCCGGAGAAAAGAATGCAGAGTCTGTAGGAACCAACCAGCCTCCACTTGCGTTCAGGTTAAACTTTCCATCCTGATGCCAGACCACAAAGAACAGAGCGCCCCAGAAGTTTCCTGGAAATTGGGCAGTGCTGAGATGACCGTAACTCAGTGTTGGCTCGGAGACGGTTGCAGCGTGTTGGAATCAGCCGTGGGGCTGTGTGTGTGTGCGTGTGTGTGGGCGCGCTGCTGACCTCACCGAAGGGAAGGGCAAGGTCGGGAGGCCTCGGAAGAACCAATTCTGTGTGGCATATTGATTCAGGCAAATATGTTTACACATTAAGCCTTCTCTCGGTGCTTCCATTTGCCAACTACACGATCTCCTCTTTTGAATTACAGCACAGTGTCTTCTGTTCTCAGAGAAGGTGTCTCTTTTGCCAGATGGAAAAGGCTGCTGGGATTAAAGCTCAAGAGTTGGGCAGACCTAACTCTCTGTATCTGCAAACTAGCCATTAGCCAGGTGATCAAATGCTCGAGGGAGAACCTGGCTTGTCTTTCTTTCATGCCAATCCACAACCCGCATCCTCCATCCTATTGGTCCTTCCATACCAAAGATACTGCTTGCTCTTGGATCTGAAGTCCTACTTCCATTGCCCCTGCCTCCAACAAAACCTAAGAAATCTCAGCCAAGTGGCTATAACCTAGACCCTTAGGTCCTTGTTATTTATTCTTAAGGAACAAAGAACTTGCCATTGACTAGGTAGTAAAGAACACTCAAACTCCTCAAACATCGTTTTTACACTAAGGGAAACACTTCTCAGACTGCAGTCATTTCAGATAGGATTCCTGAAAAAGATATTCTTTCATTCTTCTCTCCCGACAGGCATAAACATTCTGCATTTTAAACTTGAAACATACAATGTTATCTACTCCTGGTGTCTTATGTAACTTTTCAGGAATGCTGCAAGACTTTCCGGGCTCCGTGAGGTTGGGAATGGGGAATGGAGGGAAGGGGGCTGGAGGTACAGGGGGGAGGATGGGGAGGAGAAAAAAAAAATCCAGTGTTTCCATACATCAGCTCAGTTGGCTGTTTGTGACAAGAAGTTATTGCAATTAAGATATAAGCCGGATGTGTGGGCTAAAGCAATCTCAGCTGATATCACAGGCATTTATTGATAATGAAAATTTCGAGGAAGGGAGCTGGAAAATTGTTGTCTTTAGTGGTTTCCGAGGCAAGAGCAAAAACCATATGGATTAATCAAAAAAATTACTGCACCTTATCTAGGAGGAGAAAAAACTGTTTATTTTACTGCAAAAGGAATGTTTCTGTCAAGTTTTAATGTCAATCTTCTAGGTTAGGGCTTTACATTGTACACTCTACCACACAGGCACATTGTCTTGCTTTAAACAATCATTTTGGAGTTGCTGAATGACCTGGCAAGTGGCTCTAGTTATAAAAATATGGGACAAACATTCAGAGATCACATCCAGAATCCCTTGGTTATGTGGGCCACCTGAACCCAAATGAACCTGAATTTGCCTATCAGGAGAGGAGGTAAATGCCCACTCTAGACCTAATGAAGTTAAATGGATTTCATTTGAAATGATGCTATTTTCAAGGAAGACATTATCAAGGAAAAAAATGAAAAAAAAAGTGTTGGAATTTTCTTTGGAAATGCCGTGGTAAGTTAATGGGAATAATTAGTAAAAATCAGAAGTCTTGAGGGCCTGGTTTATTTTTTTAAAAGACTTTATTTATTTGAGAGAGAGAGAGAGAGAGAGAGAGAGAGCAAGAGCATGAGCAAGGATAGAGGGAAAGGGAAAAGCAGACTCCTCGCTGAGGGGTGAGCCCAACACTGGGCTCCATCCCAGAACCCTGGGATCATGAACTGAGCCAAAGATGCTTAACCAACTGAGCCACTCAGGTACCTCTTGAGGGACAAGTTTAAAAGTAAAATATAAGAATACAGTACATTACACAAATGCTAGACAGAGAGTAAAAATTCTAGAAATATTACTAGAATACCCAGGGAAAATGCAATGACAGTATATAAAAAAAAAAAAAAAGGCATGAAGCTTTCCTGAGAGTAAGCCTTCAAGATACTAAAAATTTTACTAAAAATCTACATGCTGCATATGAAATGAACCTTCATAATGAGACAGTCATCATGTCTTTATTGTTCTCCTAAAGAAAATTGAAAATGACCCCATTTCAGATTTCTCTTAGATGAGTACATTAGCACATTTGCTGTATCATCATCCATAGAATGAATGAGAAAGTCAGGTCACTTATTGCCAATAAAACAAAAATTGAAACAAACAAACAAAAAGAAAACAAAAATTGGATAGAGAGTGTTCTCCGAAGCATATCTCCATGAAAAATACTGGCTTTCTGGATTATTGAATCAATATACATACAGACTCATGATTGTATGAATGGGTTAACATCTCATCTGGATTTCTATCAAGCTCAAAATAGCTCAAACCCAATCGATATCAGTTTACATACTTTCCAGAAATCACTCAGGTAAGTTGTTTGAGTTGGAACAAACCTGAAATATAAGAATTTAGGCTGTTTCTGGAAGACCTTCCAATAAAAGCTGAGTGCCAGGGAATTCTGTTGATGAGTGGTCCCAGCCTTAAATATTTAGGGAACATTAGTGTCAGTTCTAGTTGGAGAATTTGCCCGTGTTGAATTTACCTGTGTCATAGACTATTACAGTGCCTTCAGGGAGGATGGAATGCCTGCCTATTAGAAACAAACATTCAAGCTTTGTGGATCTCTGGAGAACTTCTAGGAAAGCAGAGTAGAGAGGACCCCTTAGTACCACCTGTTCTTTGTGAAGGACAGAATGGTCTATCCTCTGGCATTGCTTTCCCTCTCTCCATGAACAAGTGCTACTCAGGTAACCAGATACAGGAGTCTGTCTGGACCCAGGTGACCGATATGTTTGTGCAATAGTTGCATATGAAGAAATTAACTTTCTTAGATATAAAGAGATTCCTGTGTGTCCACCAATCAAAAGAGCCAGTAGCTGGAGCACTGAGACTCAAAGCAACTGCATTCTGATGAGGCTTTGTTGCCCTGGCAACAGCAGCTCTGCAGACAGGAACTTTGAATTTCTTTTAATGTTCTAGAGGAGAACACCTAAGTGACCACAGAGGGGCTTTGTAGCCAGGTGTGTTTATAAAGTTTGCCTGTAGTTTCCCTTATAGGAGGAGAAAGAGGAGATTTGTAAAAATACCCAGATGTGGGACAATTTAGTTTAGAGACTCTTATTCCAAGGGTGTCTATTCTCTGATTTCTATTTTTAAAAGATTTTATTTATTTATTTGACAGAGAGAGAGAGAGAGAGAGAGAACAAGCAGGGGGAGAGGCAGGCATAAGGAGAGGGAGAAGCAGACTCCTTGCTGAACAGGGAGCCCCATATAGGGATCAATCACAGGACCCCAGGAACATGACCTGAGCTGAAGGCAGATGCTTAACTGACTGAGCCACCCAGGTGCCCCTATTCTCTCATTTCTACAGTATCTTTGAGGATTAGTATGGATGTTTCAAAAAACAAATCAACCACTTAATTGGCCAACCCATTAGTGGTGACTCATGCCACTAGTGATTTTGCGTGTGTGGACACACATACATTTATATGTGATCATACTCTTTGGAAAATTGAGGGTGAGAGGGAGATTCTGCAGCTGTCAATATCTTATGTCTCTGTCTCTGTCTCTGTCTCTCTCTTTCTCTCTCTCTCTCACTGTGTCTAATAAATAAAAATAAAATCTTTAAAAAAAAAAAGCACCATTCTTTAATTCCTCCTTCTCACCTCACTTCTTATTGGGCAAGGACCACTATTCAGAATTACAGCCATTCCACATGCTTTGCTTGCCTTCTTCAGCCCCTAGTCTGGGGAAATATGTCATCCCGACTTTAATTTTTTCTTTTCTTTTTTTTTTATCTTAATTTAGCAGATATTTATTTATTTATTATTGTTTTAAAATAAATTTATTTTTTATTGGTGCTCAATTTGCCAACATACAGAACAACACCCAATGCTCATCCCCCCAAGTGCCCACCTCAGTGCCCGCCACCCAGTCACCCCCACCTCCTGCCCACCTCCCCTTCCACCACCCCTAGTTCGTTTCCCAGAGTTAAGAGTCTTTCATGTTCTGTCTCCCTTTCTGATATATAGAGTTTATTATACTTGTAGTTACTTTCTATTGCATCACGGGATATCAAAATTGCAGGTAACCTTAGTTATCATCTACTCCAATGTTCTAACCTAACTGAAATATGACTTTCTTCCATGAGCCATCATTCTAGGTAGACATAGAATTGCAGCATGAGCCTACCAATGAAAGGGACCTACTCCTATATTTATCAACTTTCATTTTAAGTAAGGTCTTCCTGGCACCTGAGTTAGATCCTCTGGAGTGGTTCAGAATTAGTCTGCTTTTTCTCCCTATCCCACCCCATGTTTTACATTTTCAAGCAGTTTTAGGTTTAAAGAAAAATTGAACAGAAAAATTGTACAGTAGTTCCCATAAATCTCCCTCTCCCCTGCATTCATTTCCCCCTTTTATTAACATTTTATATGATTGTGATACATTGGTTATGATTGATAAGCCAATATGGACATTATAATTAACTAAAGTCCACTGATTAGGATCACTCTTGGTGTTGCACATTCTATGAGTTTTGACAAACGTATAATGACATGCATTCACTGTAATGGTGGATTACGTTATGACCATTACAGTATCATACAGAGTCGTTTCACTGCTCTAAATATCCTTGTGTTACAGCTATTCATCTCTCTCTTTCCCCCACCCAGCCCCTGGCAACCATTCATCTTTTCACTGTGTCCAGAGTGTCTCTTTCTAAGAAGGCCATATTGTTCTAAACACATAGTATATAGTATATAGCCTTTTAGACTGGTTTCTCTCACTTAGCAATATGGTTTCAATTCCTTCATGTCTTTTCATGGCTTCATTTCTTTTTTAAAAAAGATTTTATTTATTTATTCATGAGAGACACACAGAGAGAGGCAGAGACATAGGCAGAGGGAGAAATGGGCTCCTCATAGGGAGCCTGATGTGGGACTCGATCCCCAGACCCAGGACCATGACCTGAGCCCAAGGCAGGTGCTCAACTGCTGAGCCACCCAGGTGTCCCGATAGCATATTTCTTTTAACCACTAAATAATATTCTGTTTTATGGATCTAACAAGGTTTATTTGTCCATTTACCTGCAGCAGGACATCTTTGTTGTTTCTAATTTTTAGCAATTATGAATAAAGCTGCTACAAACATTTGTGTGTAGGTTTTTATTTGAACATAAGTTTTCAATTCAGTTGAGTAAATACCTAGAGGTATGATTGCTGGATTGCTGGATCAAATGATGAGACTGTTTAGCTTTGGTAAGATACCGCCAAACTATCTTCTAAAGTGGCTCTATGAAGAAATATTCTGACACTATTTTTGGAAAGAACAAAAAGGCATACATATATGTGCCTTGTATATATCTATCTGTATCTATATCTATATCTATATCTATCTATATAGAGAGAGTTTTATATATATAAGCTCTATGCCCAACAGGGGACTTGAACTCACAACCCTAAGATCAAGAGTGACATGCTCTACTGATTGAGCCAACCAGGCACCCCGCAAAAAAGGCTTATATTGTATGAGTGAGTTCATTTGTCACTTGTATATTGCAAGATATTGAAGATAAATTAAATGTAGAAAAGAATCTATGATTTCTTTCTTATATTAAAGGAAATCCCAATACTATTCACACAGGATAAAGATACAAATATATACTATTTTAATTTATTGCATAACTCTCAATTTCGTTGTATGTTTAACCCTAGATGAGTGCCTGGTGTATAGTGCACCGATGATGAGTAACTCTATTTGCAAATATTAATCGGCCTTTGCTTTTATCTCATCCCATATCTTTCCTGAGTCTTATAGTTCTTCAGCCTCAAGTAACCTCCCCCCCGCACCCAGCCCCCCACCATTATCATGGCATCAGCATCCTCTCTGCCAAAAGGCCATAAGAATCAGAAGGTTGTGGGCAATGCATTCTGCACTCCTCCTCTATTGGAGGGCTGGATCCACGTCTTGCCTATGGTGAAATCATTCATGCGGCTGATTCCATTGTTGATGTGAGAATCAAGCTTTTGCCTTGTCATGGTAAGTAGCAGCCCTCACTGCTTTCCCCAACCACCCAAATACCATCCTACCCTTTTCTGTAATGAATGATACATATGTCTTGGGAGCAGAACATCCTCTCTTCCTCCTTCCTCCTGTCTTGCTTTCTTAATTTACTGAGTGTGACTTTGCAGGGTGACAGACATAACTAAGACAATGCTCAGTCTAGAAGATCCTGAGTTTCATAGAAAGGGATAAACATGTAACCAGAAAAGGGCAGGGCCATGTGTTAGGTGCGATATTTGATCATAATGCTCCCAGACCACAGAGAGGTGCTGAAAGTTCCTCTAGGGTGTCATGGGGGTGAGGGTGTGAGGTTTCAGCTAAGCCTTGAAGTGTGGGTAGGAGACTGTTTAAAACAGATGGGGATGTAGCGGGTAAGATCAAACGAGAAGAAGATCCTAATTAACATATCTCTGCGGAAGAAGTTTAAAAAAAAAAGCAGCTGGCTAGAAAGAGGTAGTGATGTGAAGGAAGCATAGAACATATAAGAACATTTCACAGACCTTTCCAGGGCTGGAGAAACCCAACACAGCCAGAGGCCACCAAGACTGGGCAGGATGCCTGCTACTACCCCTGGTACCTAGAGATGTGTCTTTGTTCGTGTGAGGGTCACTTATTCTCAGATTTTGCATGAGGTGAACCCTGTTACCTGTGAAGACAAAGCCTTACTATTCTGCACTGCTCAGAATATGGGAGTAAGGCAATCACTTGCTTGAAATCAAAACTGAAAAGCGAATACCCTTGGTTGTTCAGATGGAAGCACCAAATCAATGCTTTGCATTCCTGGACCAGCAGCATCAGCATTAGCAGGAACTTGTCAGAAATGCAAATTTCCGGGCCCCACTCCAGATCTTCTGAATCAGAGCTCTGGAGGCGGGGCCCAGAAATCTATGTTTTAACAAGTTCTCCAGGGAATTTTGATGCCGGCTGAGGGCTTGGAACCACTGCCTTAGATGACTATAGCAGTCAATGAGAGGAAGACTGAAATTTTAATCAAGCCTTTGTTCCTATCATTAATAAACCAGATTCTATTGGAAGAGAAAACACATACAACTCTAGGAATGGGACAGTTTCAGGATCTTAGCAGAGTGGGTACTGAGTAATATAGTGAAGCTAATCTAATCTATTGCTTCATTTTCTTAAGATTAAAGCAAATCTTCCGGACCTATGCAAAAGTATAAAAAGCATAATGCAGATCACTGAACTCTGAAAATTTACATTTTTTTTTTTTTATTTCTCCACATCGACAGTTCAGTGGTAAGCATTTATAGCACTTCATAACCCACAGGAGAAAGCACATCGATCCCTGTGAAGGAGGTAACCGTAATCAAGGCCTGAGAAGTGCCAGCAGGGGCCAGGGGCTCCCTGTCAGAGAGTCGGAGGAAGGGGGCTGAGGGCCAAGCTATATTGATAAATATTTACAAGCAAATCACTGAAGAATGAGAGAGCTTCTATTATAGTCGAAAGGCAACAGGTCAGTTTTGAATAGTGGCATCTGAAACTGGAAACGAATTTGTTGCTGAAATACAAATTGGAGGAAATTGCTTTTGTGGGAAAACATTTCCTCTCCTCAGTGGGTTTCTCTTTTGTGCTCTGCCTGGTTCTGATGGTGGAATTTTAGAGGCGACTGGGACCTCCTGATAGGGGCCTGGCTTCTGTTCCAAGCTCCCCACAATGGCCTGAGGCAAGGTGCCTTCTCCCTGTGTCTGCTGTTTCTCATCAAAGATGGTTACCTCACTCCCTAACCCCCTGTCAAATGCTGTGAAAGCTCCAGATGATTGTTTCTGAACACAGAGACCTCAAATAACATAACATGACACAACATAACATAACACAACATAACATAACATAAGAGCCCGAGGAGCTCACTACAAGCATCTCAGTCTTCCTCTTCTCCCTTCACTCTGAGTTCCCAATTCTGAAGATTTTATTTTTATTTTTTAAATTGTTTTTTAAAGATTTTATTTATTTATTCATGAGAGACACACACAGAGAGAGGCAGAGACACAGGTAGAGGGAGAAGCAGGCTCATGCAGGGAGTCCGACATGGGACTCGATCCCGGGTCTCCAGGATCACACCCTGGGCCTAAGGCAGCGCTAAACCACTGAGTCACCCGGGCTGCCCCCAATTCTGAAGATTTTAAATTGTGACCTGGGGCTCCATGCTGTCAGGAATTTTTAAACACAGTAAGTAATTTGTGTCTCTGAAAAATGTGGAACAACAGGAAATAAGGGCTGCTGTCTTTTTCTTTGGATAATAAAAATTGCCAAATGGTGGTATCAGGGACAGACGTTTCTTAAAAGGTGCCTAGTGAGTCCACCTCCTTGATGTCATTGTTCAGAGGGCATTGGAGGCAGGGGGCCTGAAGAGTGAGGAGGAATGGAAATGGGGGACATGTGTACTGGAAATGGAAATGGAAATGTGTGCTGTTCACCTCCCAGCTCACCTCTCAGGTACGGTTAGGCTGGGAGTCCAGAGATGAGTGGATACAGACGTGGTTCGCTTGGGAGAAGGCATTAACCATGTGGGAACAAAGTATTACGCTGAACTTGAGCAACAGTTAAAAACTCTGCTCTTGGGACGCCTGGGTGGCTCAGTGGTTGAGTATCTGCCTTTGGCTCAGGGTGTGATTCTGGAGTCCCTGGGTCGAGTCCCACATCAGGCTTCCTGCATGGAGCCTGTTTCTCCCTCTGCCTGTGTCTCTGCCTCTCTCTCTCTCTCTGTCTCTCATGAATGAATAAATAAAATCTTTAGAAAACAAAACAAAACAAACAAAAAAACTCTGCTCTTCAAAGGACACCATTAAAAGAAAATAGAGTTTGGAATGAAAGAAACGATTGGTAAGCCCTATCTGACAAAGGAGGGCTAGCATCCTGCATAGATAAAGAACTCCTCCAACTCAATAATAAAAAAGACAGATAACCTAATTCAAAATATGACAAAAGATTGAAACAGACACTTTACAAAGAAGATACCTGAATGGCCAATTAGAGTATGCAAATAGTGCTCAAAATCAATAGTTGTCAGGAAAAAGGTAGCCACAGCCACAATGAGATATCACTTAATACTTACCAGAAGGGTTAAAAGTAAATTTAAAAGACCGACAAAAAAATAAATAAATAAAAAATAAAAAAAATAGAAGACTGACAACACAATTTCCGTGAGGATGAGAAGTGACTGACATTCTCAAACACTGTTGGTGTGAGTGTAAAAGAACTGGAATTTTCTTATGAAACTAAATCTACACCCTCCTCTACCACCCAGCATTTCCACTTCCACGTATTTACCCAAGAGCCATAAGAATCTATCTAAAAAGGCTTGCACAAAAATGTTCATGGCAACTTTATTTATAATAGCTTTACATTGGAAGTAGCAGAGCTGCCTACCAGTAGGATGATGAATAAATAAATGGTAGAGTGTTCCTGTAGTGAAAGGAACTCGTAGAGTTTATATAGTGTTCAGCAACCAGAAGGGACCAACATCTGATGCAGACAACATTGTGGATGGAAATGTACTGAATAAAAGCTTTACAGAAAAGTGTATGTAACACATGATTCTTTTATGTGAAGCTCTGAAACAGGCATAAAGAAATCTATGTTGGAAAGAAATCTTAATTGTGATTATCTCTGGGAGGCTGAGCATGTCTATTTACCGGGAAGGGACAGGTGGTAGCTTTCTGGAGTGATGGTAATGTTCTGTCCTGGTCAATTCAGGCTGCTGTAATAACAATACCACAGACTGGGCGGCTTACGCACTAATAAATATGAAAAATTCAACCAAGTAAATTTGAAGACCTAATAAGTTTTCTGAAGTGATTCATAAATCAGGCAACATCCCATCTGGCAAGTAGAGAGATGCTCTAAGGAATCGTACAAAATGGAAGGGTTTTGTTTGTTTTTGTTTTTGTTTTATTTCAGAAAGAAAGTGAGACAAGAAGTTCTTAGCAAAAAAAAAAAAAAAAAAACATTATTTTAGCAAGGTCATCTTCTCTTAGAGGGAAGAGGAGAGGAAGTCTTGTTAGGTGGTGTCGCCTTATCTTGCTTTGGGGGATGGAGAGAACCCATGTGACAGATGACCTCATTGGAACTGATCAGAAAATTCCAGACTGCTTGGTTTAAAATTCCACTGCTGGAGAAGTTGAAATTGCAATGAAATCTTGGTTTACTGTCCTGGGGGCAAGTGGCTTGGGCTTTGTGGTTTTCTTTTTAACACAGGAACATTTATTTCTCACAGTTCTGGAGGCTGCTAAGTCCAAGATCAAAGCCCTGGCACATCTGGTACCATGGAGGCCAGATTCCTGGCTTATGGAGAGCCACCTTCCTGTGTTTTTCACATGCACAAGAAAGTCATGACTTTTCTTGTGCCTCCACTTATTAAGGAAACTAATTCCATTGGTGGGGGCGATGCCTTTCATAATCTAATTGCTTCCCAAAGGCACCCACTTCCAAATACCATCACTTGGGGTTTGTGGCTTCAAAAGATGAATTTGGGGAGAACACAAACACGTAGCTCATTGCGTATTCTGCGTGTTGATAGGGGCTCAGATTGCATAGGGTCGATGCATCTGTCGGTGAATGTGCACTTAAGATTTATCCATTCCATGCAAGTGAATTGACTTCAAAAGAGGGGAAAAACACCCTGAAAATATTGAGAAAAAAATTTGTGTGTGTATGAATCACCCAGGATATTTGCAAGAAACATCTATTCAGATCTTTTCTCCAGCTATTCTGATGGTGGAGCTCAGGAAACAGAATTATTTAAGCACCTCAGGAGATCAGGAGCCACCCTGAGGTGTACGCTAAGAGTTGATTTCCACACCACATGGTGGACCACAGTGTGAAATGATCCCATGGCCATTTTGTCCACTTCACCATCCAACCCCAAAGAGGTAAGGGCTAAGAAAAGGATTAGTGACTAAGAGAGTTAATAACTCCATAAACTCTGGCACATTTTCAGCTTTAGCAAAGCAGTCCATTAAAAAATTGTATTTGAGTCCTTCCAAAGAGGAGATCTTGAACTTCCCATAAAAATATTAGTGTACTGTATTCTGAGCTTTAAGGACATTACTTCTTTAAAACTTACTGCAACCTGATGAGGTAGGTTTTATCATGTCTATTTCTCAGGTGAAGACATTGAAATTCAGAATTTAGGTGAACTGTTTTAGGTCACAGAGTCAGGGCCAGCTTCCTGGGCTTGCAACCACAATAGCTATGCAGGGCCTCCTTCTTCCTGAGATCAAAGCTCTACTGTCTCCTCTGGACACTTTAATTATTTTACCATTGAATTTCTGTTTTTAAAGTAAGGTCTGAAGAGACAATGTAGAATATACCGGGAGCTGGAACCTTAGCTTAGAAGTGGTCTTGCTTTCGATTGCCTATCAGAGGTTACTGGCTTCTCTCCCATCTTTGCTATTGACCTCACCCTATGACAGAGCAGTGACTGTCTGCAGGACAAGACCCTCGGTCCACCATTGCTGTTAGTCTCCCAGATGGGGGTAGGACGGGTTTTGGGCATGTGCACAGGGAGAGTTGGAGTCTTTGAAATGGTCAAGGAAAGAGAGGTCTCTGTCCTGGTCTGACAGTGTCTTGCCCCTTTTGATAGGTGGTGGCAAAAGCCACTTACCTGTTCCTAATCCAGGTACCAATCTCATTCCCACAAGGAGGCTGTGATCTCTTAAAGATTGCCCATCAGCTGTGGGTTGAGGAGTTAGGCCTATGGGAAGAGAGATTGACTTCTTCATCCTAGTCAAGGCTCACATTTTTATTTTGCCCTGCCTCCCCCCACCGCCAATTATGTAACCAGCCCTGCACAGAGCTAATAAATGACAGAATAGATTTGGAATCCAAGTCTGACTTACCCCGAAGCTCTTGCTTTTAAGAGGTTATGTTTAAGGCATGGTACTGAGCTCTAGAAATTATACAGATAAGAATCGATGGCAGTTCCTTCCATCAGGTTGTTTACATGGTGCATAAATTGCAATCCCTGACTTTCACATAAAATACAGGCTAAAAACGTAAAGAACAAGTAAAAAGCAAAATTCCATGTAATGTGACAAATGCAATGACAGGAATAAGCAGAAGGTACATGGATGAAGGGATGTGGGACATCTAACCTAATTTTGGAGGTCAAGGAAAGCTTCCTGGAGGAGGTGCCCTATTAGTTCTAATCTAACTGATGAAATGGGCAAAACTAATGAAGAGTGTGAGGAGTAAGGACTGGTGAGAGAGAATGTGGGGGATACAAGTATTCAGGATGTGTTTGTGTGAAAATCTAGGCTGTAGGGAAGAGGTGATTAGAAAAGAGGCTGGACAGGTGGAAGGGACCAGATGATCAAGTGTCCTATGAAATAGAGGAAGGAGCTGAAGAATCACTAGCATGTTTTAGGTTGACAAAAGATATGATAAATTTCACATCTGGAAGAAATCATTCTAGTGATCAGGATTCTGAACTGAATTCAATCTCTATTCCTTGCCAGTCAAAAAGATGACAAGCAAGAAAACAAATTAATAATAACATTAGAAAACAAGCAACAGTACTATTGGTGGACCTGAGATTTTGAAGAATGTCTAGAAAATAGAAAATATTATAAAAAAAATGTACTGTCCTGTGTCCAGAATACAGTTCAGAACTTGAAGTCACAGGATCCAGTGAGGAAGCATCATGGAGCTCACCTGGGGGCTGTGGGCAAAGTAGCTGGAGCATGGCTCTCCCATCTCTTGCTTCCTCATCTGAGGAAGCACATGGACAGTCATGGTGTGTACCCAACACTGGACCAGAGAGGATGGGTGCTCCAGCAGGAAAATGGAGCAACACTATAGGAAGATACTGGCCTCCCATGGGAAGGACTCTCTCTCTCTCTGCCTCATCTCACTTAACATAATGCCCTCCAGATTCATGCATGTGGTTGCAAGTGGCAGGATTTTCTTCTTTTTCATAGCTGAATAATATGCTATTATAACATTATATATTTTATATATATCACATTTTTATAGATTCATCCATGGAAGGACAGTTAGGTTGTTTCTATATATTGGGTATTATGGCAAATGCTGCAATGAGGGTATAGAGATCTTTTTGAGATCCTGATTTCAGTTGTTTGGGGTGTATCCCACCCAGGAGTGGGATTGCTGGATCATTTGGCTATTCAGTCAATTTTTTTTTCTTGAGAAACCACAATAGGGTTTTCCATAGTGGCTACAGTTAATAACACAGTACTGACTACTTGAAAGTCACTGAGAATAGATCTTAAGCATTCTTACACACACACACACACACACACACACACACAGACACACACACACACACATCGAGTTATCTCTGTTAACTTTTGAGGTGATGAATGTGTTAATTATCTTGATCGGGTAGTCATTCTACAATGTGTAGGTATGTCAGATTTTCACATTGTACACTTTCAGTATATACAATTGTATATGTTTGTCAGTATTCCTCAATAAAGTTTAAAAAACCCAAAAAAGGACAGGGCTTTAACAACCAATGGGTCACTTTTGCCACCATCCTAAGCCCACCAGAGCCAGGTGCTGAAAATTCGAAGAAGCCCAAGCAAGAGCTCTCAAACACAAAACCTAAAATGCAAGCAGTTAGAAAAGGAATAACAAAGGTGTAAGATTAAAAAGTAGATAGGCTGAAAAACGAAGACATAAATTTTAAAAGTTTCCCCAATACCAGAAATGACTAATTAGAAAAATGTTTTGGAAGAAAAAAAATCCATTTGCAGTAGCAAAAATAAAACCCAGAAACCATATAAAACAAAACCATAAAAATGTAGTGAAGGATATTTAAAGACTGAAATAATTACCCACGTTCTTGGACAAAGAGATTCAGTGTTGTATAATGGTTATTTCTCCCCAGATTATCCCTTGAAATTTCTATAACCTCAATGAAAATCCCAGTGTGAAGTTTTGTGATACTTGATGAGCTCTCAATTTCATATGGCAAATAAAATTTATGAAAATAACCAAGAGAATTTTTTTTAAAGTAAGAAAAGGGCACCTGGGTGGCTCAGTGGTTGAGCATCTATCTGCCTTTGGCTGAGGGCATAATCCCAGTGTCCTGGGATCAAGTCCTCCATCAGGCTACCCTCAGGGAGCCTGCTTCTCCCTCTGCCTATGTTTCTGCCTCTCTCTCTCTCTCTCTCTCTCTCTCTCTGTCTCTCATTAATGAATAAATAAAATCTTAAAAAAATAAAGAAAAGGAAACTTGTCTAATAAGACAAGAACAAGTACAAGAACAAGTCATTAAGCTATGAAATTAAAACAGTGTGACATTAAAACAAAACCTAAAAACATATTGATATAAAAGGATAGAAAGCCCAGAATCAGACCATGTGTATGTGGGATTGTGGTATCTTATGAAATGGTTTCACATCATTGGAAAAAAGACCCAACTATACAATAAAAGGTCTTTGACCATTGCCTATCAGAGGCTCTATATAACAGATGAAAGAATAATCGATCAATTGATCCATCCATAGATAGAATTCATTTAACGCAATTTAAAATTTCTATTAAAATGAATGAAAATATGTATTTGTCAAAAGATAGAAGTAGAGATTATCAGATAAAAATGTAAAATGTATTTAATGTTTCTGGAATTACTAATTCAAACAATAAGTAAATGTCATATATTACCATCATAATTAAAAACATTTAAAAGATAAAATCAGTTGCAGAAACAGGCACTTTTCAAAAGAAACCTTCACTTTATTTTATTTTTAAGTAGGCTCCATGCCTAGTGGGGCTTCATCTCTCGACCCTGAGATCAAGAGTCACCTGTTCTATTGACTAACCCAGCCAGGCGTCCCCAGGCACTTTTGATGAAAGTGCCAAGAGATAAAGTGCTAATGGGTAAAAAAATTTTTAGAATGTAATTTGGGACAGTATCTATCAAAAACAAAAAAATTCATACTTCCTCTCAGCATTCCACTTTTAGAGAGTCTATTCTATAAAAATGAGTCTGCTGTACAAATATGGAATTTTTTAATGGCATGGAACTGTAATAAGCTTGAATGTCTATCAAGAAATAAATCATAATATATCCGTTTTATGAAATATTTTGCAACAATTAAACAGAATAGGGTAGACCTTTTATACCTAAATGGAAAATTCTCCGAGACAAATTTTTAAGAGGAAACTAAGGCTGCAGAATAATATATATGGTAAATCATGTTTTTGCAAAAACTAATAACAAAAAAGATGTATAGAAGTGTGAGTATGTTAAGAAGCATAGAAGGAAACTGGAGAAATGTGTAACAAATCACATACGCTGCCTCTGGGGAAGCAAGTGGGATTTAGGATAGAGAATGGATAGGTAAGTGGAGGAGGTAGACACAGAAAGGAAATGTATGGATAATTTGAATTATCTACACCGAAAATATATTTGTGCCAAATATATAATCGTATAATGCCTAATTGTCAAATTCAAAGATTTTTAAAAGAATTATGGCTAAGGCATTAGTATGGATTTAGTGCTGCAGAAGGATAATATGTGTAAGCAAAACTAGAAGCAATTAAACCTTTTGCAAGAATAGCTTGAAGCCGAAGTGGGAGATATTGGCTGCCTAAGCTGGGGAAGTTAAGGAAGGGACAGCCATTTCTCAAAATAGACAAATTCTAAAGTTATGAAGAAGACAATATGGAAGGGATGTGATGATTACATCCAGGTGCACAGGGAGTCTAAGATGACTTCAGCTTTCTTGCACCTGCCTTTGTGATCCCAACCACCTCAGATATTCCCTATTCTAACTTCTTTGCCCCAGGAGTGTTCTTTTTCTTTTCTCTCTCTCTCTCCCTCTCTCTCTCTTTTTTTTTTTTTTTTGGCATCTGTGCAGTCTTTCTACTTTCTATGTATTTTATGCAAACCTACATATATACACACAACTTTTTTTTCTTTTTCCTTTTTTTTTTTTAAGATTTTGTTTATTCATTCATGAGAGAGGCAGAGGGAGAAGCAGGGTCTCTGCGGGGAGCCGGATGCAGACTCGATCCCGACTCCAGGATTATGCCCTGAACCTAAGGCAGATGCTCAACCACTGAGCCACTCAGGCATCCCTCTTTTTTTTCCTTTTAAATGGGGATTATACCTTATATATAATTCTGCAAAAAATCATTTTTCAGGTATTCATGTATATATGTATTCATGTATACATTTTTTATGTATTCTGCAAAAAATCATTTGTCATGTAATCAGATGCCTTGGAAAGTTGTATTACTTATCTATTTATCAATCTATTTATCTATCATCTACCTATCCATTTATCTATCACTTATCTATCTATCTATGCTTTGAGTTCAGAGCAGAGGGCACAAAACAACAACAACTCTATGAAATAGTTGATGTCATGGATATAGGCAAGGACTGTTGCCTTGGACCTTGCCATAAAGCCAAGAAGGGAGGGAGAACAAAAACTCATGAACTTGATTTAGTGGCCACACTGAGTAGGCTATGTGAAAAAGTGATGAGCAATTTTTTAATGTGGCTTCTAATTTATTGTCAAGCGATCATCTTCACTGTCTGAAATTTCAGGACACTCAACCAATGTGTCCTTATGTCAC
Organism: Canis lupus familiaris; assembly: GCF_011100685.1. Taxonomy (NCBI): domain Eukaryota; kingdom Metazoa; phylum Chordata; class Mammalia; order Carnivora; family Canidae; genus Canis; species Canis lupus. Next base: position 13,316,011 of record NC_049256.1, on the reverse strand, counting down.
ATAATCTAAGCAAACCCCAGAAGTACTTCCATTATTTCCTATTTACTCAATTAGAGAATTATTACTCAGGCTCTTTGGTGTCATTCCAACTTCCATTGATGAATTACACATGGTGGGAATGACACGCATTTGATTCTCTCTGTGAGTGTTCGTTTGTTTCAAGGGTGACCCATCCACTTTAAAGAAATTACCGTGGCTCATTTATTTACTTAAAGCGTTTGTGTTGTAAAATGTCTTCATCTCATTACATCATATGTTTTTAAGTTATAAAATGATAACAAATTTTTATATTTTGTCTTGGAGCATAGTCTTGTTCTTTTTTTTTATGGACTGTCTCTGCATTATAATTTGAATGATATTTTAGGGAATATGATATCATATCTCCTTTTGATTTCTTTCCATTTCCTCTGTGATATTTCAATCTCTTACTTATTTGTGCTTGTCTTTATAAGTTTTTCCCATGTATTTCTAATTTCTGCTCACATTAGTGAGAAATTATAAATGTCAATTTCTTTGACTTTCATGTTAATTAGCAGTCAGTGATACTCTGAATGCTCGTCGGATGAGGACCAATGAGAATTATTCAGGTACTCTGTGCAAAAGTCTCTTTCTTTTTTTAAATTCTGGTATTAAGGGCTATTGTCAGGACAACTGATGATGAGAAAGAGGTGACCTTTGAATAATGAAGTGGGTGATATTTACCAATACAGACGTAGCATGTATAAGTTTTATACCTAAGGTACTTTGATAATGATAAAGTTTTATTTCCTAAAGGAGTTACTCCCAACTTTTCTCTCATGGATTCCTCATGGTCACTTCACGAAAATGATGTGTATAAATCAGGTTTCAGTTGCATATAACAGAAACACTCTACTATTTTAAGCAGTAAGGGATTCAAAACAGAGAATCATATACTGGAAGAGCAGGTTCTATTTCTACCACAATCAAAATGCTTGGGAATCAGGAAGCCATTTCCCTAAATGCATCTGCAATCCAGAGCTGAGACTGTCACCATCTTCAGGATCACATGTTCTGAGCCACCTAGGCATGAAGGAGCTGCCATCGGAATGACTGGCCCCAGAATCTGGTGTCCTTGATGATATCTCTATCAGAAAAATGGATGCCTGACCTGATGCTTTCTGGCTCCCTACTTGGTTCAGAATTAAATTCAAGCCTCTCACAGTGTCTCCAATCAACAGGACCTAAATCATGTCAGGAAACCTCTGCTGCAAAGAATCTGAGAAAGGCAGTGTTCATTTTCTCATCACTGCAGTACAATACCACATACCAGATGGGGGTGAGGACAGCTGTGAGGGGGAACTTGCAATGTCATGGATTCCTGTGCAGTCCTACTTTTTCATTTTCTCCTGATGTCTCTGTCTCTGATATTTCCTTTTTTCCTGCCTAGGAGATATTCTCCAACCCTTACATTTTCCAAAATCATTTCTTCTACCCCTTTCTCTTTCTCCTCCTCTTTCCTCTTCCTTTACCTTTTCCACTCTATCCCTTTCTCTTCCCCCAAATCCCAGACATTCTCCATAGAATAGCTGCATTCTTGCAGAATCAACTAAAATTTCTAGTACCTAAATGTACATATCCATATACATCTAAAAACTAAACTTAGTCTTAGGAGGGAATTGATTTCAAAGTAGAGAGGCTTATTATCTTAGACTACATAATCATCCAATTTCATAAATTTTTAAAAAGATTTTATTTATTTATTTATTTGTGAGAAGGAGACAGTACATGTTTGTGAGGGCACTGAGAGCATGGTTAGGAGAAGCAGAAGGAGAGGGAGAACCATGCTCCCCACTCAGGAACTCAGGATCATGACCCCAGCCAAAGGCAGATGTTTAACTGACTGAGCCACCCAGGTGCCCCCAATTCTATGAATTTTAAAATTGTGAGAATTGTGGGATATTTTACAGGGAGTTTTTTCCTTCCTATTACCTCCCAATCATCCACAAAATGTCACTACACCTAAACAGCATGTTATGTGTATTGTTTCTAATACATCTATAATGTAATCCTTTATCAGTTAGGATAATGCTTGCAATGAAGCCTAATTTGTGCATACAGAAAAAGGTCAGGTTAAAAAGCCAGCTTTGCAAAGAAATGAGTGGATGCTTTTGAAAGAAAATTCCACTGAGTTGGATACGGCTCTAAGAAAACTCAGTTTGCAAGGTGTGAGCAATGAGGGCAATGTGTGGAAGGCAAAGTCATCTCATACATTCAGCAAAATCAAAATTAGAGTAACATATGAGGATAGCCAAAAATTTTTATATGCAAATACTCAGATAAAATTACACCGAATAACTAGATGGAGGCACACACATTTCAACTCTCCAGTGTGTTGAGTTAGCCTTCAGATATCTTTTAGTAGCTTATGTGGATATATGACCTTCAGTGTGAATGACCTCATGGTACTGATTGTGTGTATTTCAAGACCAGTGGAATATGTCAATTAAGCATTGTCTGCTCATCTTCTCTGTGTGTATCCCTGTCCTGGGAGCTGTTTGTGTGTGTGTGTGTGTGTGTGTGTGTGTGTGTGTGTGTATTCCAGAGGGTTAATAGAGGAGATACCAAAAAACAATTCAAGATATGTCAGGGGTGGAATAGTTTTCAATGTAGTTGTAGAAAGAAAACTCCTCTGAGTGAAATAAAAGGGCAACTAGGTGGCAAAATGAATGACACTGACAATCAGTACATTAAGACTTCAAAAAGAGAATGTTAGCCACTTTCTAGCATGGAGGATTGAAACAGTCTCCAATCCGGACTTTGCATCCAATCTAGCCTTCCTTCATCCTTTGTACTTCTTCCAGAGATTTTTTTCTAGAATGTCTGTCTTCTTATTTGCTCTCATTATTTAAAATTTTCAATGGTTCTCCACTCCCCTAAGGACAATGTCCAACTTCTGTAGAATAAGCAGAAAACCATGAAGACTTGTCATCAACTACTTTTCCCAACTTATCTCTTGCCACCCCTTCTGTGTCAGGCCCACTCATTTTCCTATGGCTCCTAATAGGCCAGGATGCTTCATGCTTTTGTACCTTCATTTATGAGGTCCCTCTCTGAGGTCTGTTACTATCCACCATCATCCTCATTCACCCTACTTGATGGACACCTAGTTATGCATACAAAGTACTTGTGTATAAGTATCAGGTTAATGGTTCTGCCTATAGTTAAGTCTTTTCTGGAATGCACCACCTTGACCAAATTGAATTGGCCAAATACCCTTACTCCAACATCTACAGTATATTATATTATATATATAATATTTCTCTTTATTTTAGACTGTAAACCTATTGAAGGATGCAAATGTCTTCTTTGTTTCCATAGCAGGGTGCCCTGAGTCTAACAGTCATTTCATTTGCCAAAGATGATAACCAAAGAATTGCTGAAGGAGATAGTACTTGATCTGGGTATTGAGCTATTAGAACATTTGCTCATACTTCTCTCCCTGCTCAGAATCCTGTCCAACTTCTACCAATGGATTTGGAAAAAGAGCCTATGTCTTATGCAAAAATGGAATAATAAAATCATGATTTTATTTTGATTTTGAGTGAAGAAGCCCTACTTCTTCTTATATGTTATATCCTTTCAGAAAATCTTCCTGTCAGTGGAATTAATATGTATATTAGAATTTGATAAAGTGTTAATTAAGTATTAAATTATTGGAAAAAACTAATAAAATGTATTTAATCTAATGCTTTTGATATATGGCTATAATAAACATTTATATTCTATCATGAATAATTTGTATATCATTTTTTAAGGATTGAATCCACTAATTATAGTTACAGTTGGTTATCATAGGACCAAAAAAGCCTAAAATCTAGTTGGGATTGAAAGAATTATTGGGAGAAATTATACCGAGGACCGACTGTAATCCAGAAACTAAAAAATGTATATAGTTTATCTAATTTGATTGTCATGACTACACTGGATGGTAGGAATCACTGAACTCATTTGTAGACACGAGAAAATCAAATCTCAAAAAATTTAGACAACATCTCCAAGATTACTCAGCTATGAGTAGAGAAGCTTTTCCTCAGCCCAATGCCCACAGCACTTGAAAAGGAGACACAAAAAGTCATTTATTTTTAGCATCCTAGCAAAGTTACTAGGAATATTTCTTACATTAAAGGATATTTTAGTGTCTTGGTTATCAGTAGAGTATTTCTTAAAGTAAATTCTATTTCTAATAAAATCAGTTCTAATTCACAAGGAACATGTGACTTTTTGGTGAATAATGTGGAAAAAAGGCCTTGGGGTGGGGGAAGGAAGACAGTTATCTACCTAGAAATGTCGATTCAGATAGTTTTTTGTAGCCCCTAAAAAATTTGTGAAATTTAGCCTCTTCAATCATACTCTCCCTCTATAAGCCTTATCTTAGCATATTTAAGAAACTCAAATCTGAAAGTCACATAGTGGCTTTTAAAACTAATGTGCAGGATTCTTCCTCAACTTTAAGGAAGACTGGATGTGTGGCATTCTTTAGCTAGGTCTCTTTCCCTCTTGCCTAATTCTTTCATCCCACCCCCATGTAAATGACTAAAACTACCTGGACTCTCAATAACAGAATCATGCAAATAGCACAGAGTTTAGCAAAAAACAAACAGCAGAGCTCTTGGCTATTCCTGTCTTCATCCTGCTACTATCTCAAGACCATCTGCATTTCACTCTTGTTGCTCAGAGACATCATTTAATTGAAATGCAGGGCACTCTAGTGAACTTAGTGCACATATCTTTAATGGGAAGGATTGGCTTTATAACTTGTTTTCCATATCAACGTGGGCAAGGATTTTATAGCCCTTTGGAACTCAGCTACAGTGTTTTTGATGTGGCCTTATTCTTGGTTGTAGGAATCAAGAGTTCTTAAGTAGCAATGACTCACTATTTGGATAACATAATAAGACAACCTTGTTCATCTATGTGACGAAATGTGCATGTCTCAGGTAGGCAGCAAGCTATTCAGGTAGATTTCATCCAAGAAAGCAACTTTTTAGTATGCTACCAATTTATCGTGCATGATCTTTCAAAATAGTCTTTCTTAAAGGGATGTGTCCCCGAATAATCACAGAATTGTAACCTATTTGGGTTTAAAAATATAATTAAGCTCCATTGATGTGTATTACTGTGTGTAATGATAAATGTCCTTTTAAGTCTTCATGGCTGAATGGAGGGAGGAAGTTGGATCTTTTTCCCCTTTTTCTTTTTTCCTAAATGTGTGTGAATATTTTTTAATATTTCATCATCCAAGCAGGACAGAGTTTATAATGTTCGTGACATCCCTGAGTGAACTCATTTAACACAGATAAATTCCACAAGTAGCTAGGAAGTGGCAGCCCCATTGATAAGCTTCCCCAGTCCACAGAAACTGAGCCATAACATTCCCATTAACTTTGTTTGGAGCAGTGATTAATGATAAAGGGTAGAGGCAAATCCAAGTTAATATAGATAGGGAACTGTTATTTTCCTCATCCTCCAAAATTTGGCTATCATTGGATAAACATTCCCTTCTATGGAAGCTTTTCTTCTTCCCTCACACTGGCATGCTGGCAATGTTGTGGATACTCTATAGAAGGATATAGAATCTATCCTTGCCTGACCTACCACTCCCAGCCTTCAAAGCAACTGTTCCCTCTGCATGATTATCACCTAAATTTCCTCAATATCCACCTGCAATTTCACAATATTTTTGCCCACACAGTTTCCAAACTTTCCTAGAATGAAAGTACAAAGAGGACTGTAGGAATTTAGAACAGTTTCCACATGGTAATATCTGAGAATTGCCTCCAGGGAAGCAAATTAGCAGTCTGACAAGCCCAAGAGAGCCTTGGAGAAATTATCCACCATGGACCCAAATCTGATGTTTGACCTGTGGCTTCTGATTAGATTTTGTTCATTCAATGAAGGTAGGCAGTCTCAAATTAACCAATGTGGAATATCATTTATATCTGTCCCATGTATTAATTTGCAATGAGAAATAGAACTGTCAGAGAATTGGAATACTTATAGTGGCATTATTAGTGAGAACTCTCCCTGTAGTCAGACTTCCACGGGGAGATAAATCACAATTAGAATTTGCTTAGACTCAGAACATAAGGAGAGAGAGGAACTGGGTGCTAAAATATATCAAGCTCTCGATAGAGAGTCTGAGCTCAGCAAGGATTTCATCATTTAATGATGTATTTATTTGGGAGACTCTAGAAGATTTGCTGAGAAATAAAACTTGAATTATATTTAACTGAGCCATTGTTTTCTGGTTGGTAAGACACACAGAATGTTGCCAAGACACAGCTACAAAGGGTAGTCCCGGTGCAAATAAAGAAAGGCTTATGGACAGACAGAAAAGAATTCCCAAATATAAAACAATTCTCTGAGGCACTGACAAACCAGAAGTTAACCTCAAAAGCTAAGTCTCACCAGTTGACTAAGAGTTGTCCTAACAACAGCAGAGCATCAGGAGTATTTTACTTTCAAGCCACATGACTCCTTGTAATGGAGAGATGATCCTGCCCCAATCCTCACTTACCTGTCACCTAGGGAAACGAAGTCCTAGAAATGCCACCCACAAGTGTCAGATAAATATAATAATAAATAAATAGTAATCATGGTTTTCATGTTCTGTAACTTCTCTCCCTACCTATTCATTCCATTGTGGGATCTGATAAATATTCTCAGAGAAGCGTTTCCCTTTATGCCAAGAATATAGGGAAAGGGCAAAAAATGTTTAGCCCAAAGGACACTTTCCCTGGATGGTTAACTACCTGAAAAATGAACATAGAGATATACCTCTTTGAGATAAACTTGAACATTGCTCTTGCAGTTTACATTCTATGTATTATTTCACACACACACACACACACACACACACACACACAGATGCTCGCTGAAGATGTTGTACAGAACAAGCCAATGCGTGCAGCCCGATTCTTAACTTCTCTCTAAGGTAAAATCAGGCACAAGAAGTGTCAGAAGTTGGAAATGGGTTTTTATGCCCATCATCTCTACATGCTTATTCATACATATGGAAAATACTCCTTAGCCATTGCCAGAAGGCTTTCCAAAAAGTTTTGTAATGCATGGTTGCTTGGAGACACTTTAATTTCAAAATAAATAGCTCTGCCTTGTCCAAAATGTGTACAAATTGCCCTAAACATAGATATTTGGCATCTTGCAAAACCTCTAAGTTTGACATTGCAAGGCCTGCTTCAAGTGCATTTTTGGCAAAACCAAAATCCTTAATTATCTTAGAAAGAGTGACATGTTAGAAACGTGCATGCTATTATCCCGGAAAAAACATCATAGGAATATAAAGAAGTCCTTTCTCCTGTGAATATTGTAGGGCTGCCAATCTGCGTATAAGGAGGTAGATGAGAACTCTCCCATAGACAGCAAGAGAGAGAAAGTTCCTGCTGGGTCTCATCGCTTCGGTTAACAGCTTTTGGATTAAGGAGCAATATTTCATGGTCTTTCTCATAATCAGTGTTGCCACTGATAATAACTTGAGAGTTTTGTCATTGTTTTGCTGCACAGTAGCATGCCCAAGGAGCTCTGCTTCGATCTGACATGCCTACTATCTTAACAACTAGAGGCAAATTATAAAGTAATCATGCATAGAATATATCAAGAGAAGTCCACCTATGTCAGCCCAGGGCTGGGACAGGTACCTGGGTATGTTTATCATGGTTTGGCTTTTTTTCTTTTTTAAAAAAAAGTGATGATTTGAGTATTTTGATCCATTCCTATTTTGGTGCCATTAATTGAGGGATACTGTGGGTCATAAAAAGGACCCAATGTGCAAAACAAACTGAGCTAGATGGATATGTGGTCTAATCTTTAAGACGCCTCTCCAAGTCTTGTTTATCTCATATGGCGTGCTAGATGAACGGCACATAAACTGTTTCCAACTTAGCCAAATTGAGATGATTTGTCTTGACACCACGTGCAATTTACAATTGTGATATTTCTCTGGCCTCTCATCTCACCTGGGTTTTCCTGTCATTTTTGCCCATCCTGACTTGCAAATTCTTTTGGGAGATTAATAATAAAGACATTAACTCCAAACATGATCTCCCTGTTTACCATCGACTTTTTTCTCTTTTTTCTCTTTCACTTCCAATGAACTGTAAACTTCAACAACAGCAAAAACCCGAGTACTCTCTGCTCGACTCTGAACCCCACGCTTCATTTTGTCAGGCTTTTTCTAAAGACCTCACTAGTTACATAATATGAAATTTCTGATTCAGAAACCAAATAAGCACATCTCCAAAACAGACAAGGCACTATGTATGAGCAAGCCTTCTTTTCTAGCTGGGATTTCTGACTATAAAGCTCACCCTGGTTAAGTAACAGCAGAAACCTAAGGGTTTTTTTTTTTTTTTTTTTTAAAGCTTAGTTTTTTTTCTCATCCACACTCTGAAAGTTTCCAGATTTCTCTCTGACAAAAGGAAAATAGCTTCACATTTCATTTTGTGTCAGTGTGTTTCTAAAGGACTGATTTTAATTTGATTGTCTTTTAAAATCTTTGTAGGTGAGGGGCGCTTGGATGGGTCAGTTGGTTAAGCATTCGATTCTGGATTTTGGCTCTGCTCATGATTCCCCAGGCCCTGGGATAGAGACCCACTTCAGGCACTCTGCTTAGCATGGAGCCTGCATGAGATTCTTTCTTCCTCTTCCCCCAACTCACTCTCTTTTTCTCTCAAAATAAATAAATAAATAAATAAATAAATAAATAAATAAATAAATAAAATTGAAATATTTGTAGGTGAAGTATACCATTTCTAGGCTTTTAGATAATGTCTTTGCTTTTATTTGCCTGCCTACAACAGGAATGTCAGAAAGAAGAAAGTCACTGGTAGCACCGAGCCATGGCCGAGCACTTTGAGTTCATATTTCTTCCAGGTTCACAAAATGTGATCTTATCTTTAGTCCATTTTCCAGTTGTGTTTGAGTTTTCAACAATTCTAGAAGTGCAGCTGTGTTGCTGTCTTGTCATTTCTCTGTGCAATAATCATAATCAAATTAGGTGACAGGCGGAAGGAGGTGGTGATAAGGAAGAATGAGGTGGTGATAAGATCAGCCTCCTGAATCGGGTGGAGCAGGGTTAGGATATCTGCATTACTGCATGTTCTCTGTGTTGACCTTATGTAAGTCCCCAAGCTTCTTGGAGTCTCAACTTTCTTCTCTGTTAAGTGGAGAAAATTCATGCATTCTGTGAGTTATTAAAGGGCATTTACAGGACTCAGCATCTTAACATGATCAGAATACGTGCCATGTAAAAGGAGAAAAGCATCCTTTGGGTCATGCTTGGTTAAAGTCAAATAAAAGATTAAAGCCAAAATAAAGTTGAACAGTTCTTTATTGCAGACCTTCTTCATCTATTAATACATTATATATACTAATGTATTAGTATATATAATACTAATTGGTGATTCATAAAGTGGATTCCATTGAAGGTAGGAATTACCTAGCATTATCCAGACTTATGTGGAGACCCATAGAGTACATATTCAGAAGCGGTTACCTGCTTCCTAATGTTGTGGTAATTGAGCATTATATTAATAACAAAAACCAAAAATAATGATAAGTTCTTTTTTAAGATTTTATTTATTTACTCATGAGAGACTCAGAAAGAGAGACAGGGACATAGGCAGAAGGAGAAGCAGGCTCCTTGTGAGGAGCCTGTTGTGGGACTTGATCCCGGACCCTGGGATCATGCCCTGAGCCAAAGGCAGACGCTCAACCACTGAGCCACCCAGGTGCCTCCATGGTAACAAGTTCTATATAAAAAAAAAAGAAGCAAGGAAATGGAGCAGAGAGTGACTTTTTGGGGTGGGAATTGGGGCGAGATGGTGGTGATTGCAATTCTAAGTAGGACCATGCAGGGAACCCCAGCTGAGATTATATCATTTGAGCAAAGACCCAAGGGAAGGGGGCAAAGAAACCATGATATCACAGGATTGGGGGGGCACTCTAGGCTAAAGGGACCAGCAGGTGGGAAGACTGGGAGGTAGGGGCACGCATGGTGTGTTCAGGATGCTGCAATGGTTTCTCTCTTCCCATTATTCGATTTCAAGGTAATGGAAAGACATGTAGTTATACAGATAGGAGTCTTAGACCTGCCTTCCTCTGCTGGAAACTCTTTGGAATAAAAGAACCATGCCACAGAATTTATTCTTTACAAAGAGCAGAAATCATTCTTGGGAATAAAAATTTTAAGACAAACGAGAAAAATCGATTTTAAATGCCAGACTATTTTGTGATATCTCTAAAATGTGATTGCACTTAATGGTTTCTGGTAGGTCTGAATTATTTCAGTATTTGCTAAAGTTCATGGTGATTCATAAGAGACCATTTATGAAAGTATTTGCAAACTGTTAAGCAGGTGGCAAATATCAGGGATTCTTTTATTTTTAAAAAGTGGACTTAAAAATTGCCTATGATGTTGCCTCTGCTATAAATTTTGAATATATTTTTAAATTCCTGGCGTTTGCTAGTAATTTAAAGATGTTTTCCATCTTTATTTTATCTTAAACAAAAATATCTCAATAGATTGTTCTTAACAAAGGCTCTGTTTACCATAGCATAAATTTCCACAGAATCATATTAAAGAAAACTAAGTGCATTTTTCTTGCTTACTTAAACTTCTGTTGAGGATATAAGTTGATGCCACCTTTCTATTATTCATATTTGGCAATATGTATCAAGAGTTCTAAAATATTTATATCTTTCACCTTGTATTCTTACTCTTAAGAATCTTGAGGAAATCATAAGTAATAAGGAAAGGGATATATTTGCAAAGATATTTTACATAGAATTATTTATGATAAGAAACAGCACAAACAACTTTTGTGTGTCAATTCTAGTATATTCATATAAAATAAATCCATTTATAAAAGTGATCTTTGCATAGAGTTTTAGTAGCAAAGGAAATTGCTTATGACGTAAAGGTGAGTGAAAGAAAAGCAATATGCAAAAATTGTGGGTAAATGTGATCTAGTAAAGACAGAAAGTAAAATGCATAGCAAAATATAGCAAAATGTAAGCAGTGACTGTATCTGAGTTTGGGGTTTTGATGCATTCTGTTGTATTTTTACAGTTCTCTAATAGTTGTAACAATCATACATTCAATAAAGGTACTAATCTCACCCTCTGTTATTGGTCTCAGAAACATTTCACAATTATTGACATAACCACGTATTAAAAATCCCTTATTCACTGCCTTGTCCGTAATGGATGGTATCAGTGATGCTAAGCAAACAAGGAAACTGATAATCGGGCATCATGATTAAAGAGTTGAAAACCATGACCAAAAAGAACTTTTTTGCATTATAACCTAAAAAATCCCTCAATGTACATATTTCGGTATCAATACGTGCTTAGAAGGTGTGTTTTGGGGAGATTTGTCTTAAATGACCCACCGTGGGCTTCTGATCTCATTTTCCTGTCTTTTGCAAAGCCACTGAGAAGATAAACTTTAAAATGAAACACATATACCTCCCTAATTATGTTTGCTGTTACAACAGAACTTGAGAAAAGTTTGGGGAAGTAATATTGCATTAGGCCAACTAGCTTTGTGCTTGAATTATAAAATATGTAATAAGCAAATGTGCCCTGAGCTGAACTGAATAAAGACATCTCCTTGCATATTCAAAGAAATGATCCCAGTTCAGGCCACTAGGTGCTATTTTTTCTTCTACTCTTAAACAGCATTTACTGTAGTATCTTTGGAGTCTGTTAGAAATTACCTCTAATTGCTCGGTAAGTTGGCATTTGCCCTTTTGCAAATTCACTATCTAGAATGTTCTTGGGGCAGAGTGGTTCCACCGGATGACCAGAGCTGAAGCGGCTGCTCTCTGAGCAGCAATTTCTCTTCTGCCAACTTGTCATTTTTTACCATTTTCTGGAGTAATGACAAATGCCTGTGTCTCCCCCACCAGAAATAGAAGCTACAATGTAAGTCACCCAGCCAAGACTATGCAATAGACAGTAATTTATATGTGGTTAACAGTATTTGCCACATGCCTTCAAAAAAAAAAATCTACTATTCAGTTCTTATCTGGCAAACTACAGAAATAGGACTTTTGTTTCCTGTTATTGCCGTACCCGTGGAGTTGGAGAAACGCTCTTGATTTCCTTTCATAAAGTTTTCTTTCTGAAACAATCAGGATTGTAGTAAACACTGACCCAAAAACGAGGGTTCATTTCATGAACTTCCAGTAATGCTGTGCTCCGAGCATTGTTTTTGTCGTAAAAGATATGAACGTTTAATTATTAATGTCCCAAGGATATTTCATTTGTTTCGATGGCTGATATTTTCACCAAAGATTTCCCATATCCAGGGCACTGTTGGGTTCCGGGAGAAATGGGTAGGTGTTGCCACACTTTCTGACCCCACTCGCTGGAGCCCCAGTTTCAATGTTTAGAGATGGTGGGAGTAAATGTGAAGGAATCTGAGGGATAGCTTCCTATAATCTCACAACATTAAAGAATTTTAGGCACATTCCCTACTGGATTTAATCTTGGGGTGGGGGTTGCCCACTGGATTTAAGGGATGTTCAGAGCTCAGTCTGAACTTTCTCTTTTAAAGTATCTCAAGGGATGCCTGGGTGGCTCAGTGGTTGAGCATCTGCCTTTGGCTCAGGTTGGGACCCCAGGTTCCTGGGATCGAGTCCCACATCGAGCTTCTCACAGGGAGTCTGCTTCTCCCTCTGCCTATGTCTCTGCCTCTCTCTGTGTGCCTCCTATGAATAAATAAAATCTTTAAGAAAAATTAAAAAATAAAGTATCTCAAAAAGTTGTGTTATTCCTATTCCCAAGGCTTAGCCACCTCTTTTGATCTAAGGCCTAATGTCCTTGGTGTCCCTTAGTAGACATGGTAGGGTTCCATGGGTCTACCGGATTTCCAATCCAAGAATTAGCTACAAAGTTGAACGTCCACCCTGATTTCCAGTGTCTGGTTAGGAGCTCCATCGGACCTGACTGTGTCCTCCTTCTGCCGGTGCTTAATGCTGGGATTTTTTTTAATAAGCACTTTGCCAGAGTTGGCCACTCTACTCTCCACTCACTTCCAGCTCTACTGAGAGCCAGTCTTTGTCTTTCTCCATGGTTTCACCAAAATTATCTCTTTTTTGTTCTAAATGGCTTACAATTTCACAGCCTTATTTAAATGTCTCCTCATCCACATGTGACCATGCCTTTTCTAACTCTGTGCTTGAAACGTGCTTCTCTTTGTCAACAATGGAGTTCAAGAGACAGGAAGATATTAAAGATAACAGCCATTTTACTGGGGGAAAAGTCCTACAGATTTCTTCCTCCCAAATTACACATTTACAATGTAAAATATTCCTTTGCTGTTAACATTCTAATCTTCATTTCAGAATGAGTTTGTCCCACCCAGTGGCCTGATAGTCTGAAGCCAATCAAGCCTGTCTTGCTATTGCTCCAAGGACAAGGCCATACCCTGACTTATCCTTCAGGGGGCCCAAACTCCCGTCTTGATAATCAGCCTAAGAATCCAGAGTTCCTGAGGGAAGGGTCTTGCTTACATTTCATGGGGGCTTGCCTGGAAACTGCCAGGCCCCCAATATGGTCTGAATCATTTTCCCCCAGAGGGCCAGGCCAGGCTCCATCCCTTGACAACATTCTCCTTTGCTAAAGTGTTCCACCTCTCGTCCAGCATCCTTCCTGTCACCTATGGTCATCTCCACCCATTGTCCACTGGGCCCATCTGGGGATATGTTCATCTTTCACTTCCAACTCTTCTCCTTTCTCTTTGCCTTCTATCTGAATAACAGCTGAGTCCTGGTTCATGCAAGTTCCACCTTGGTTATGGAATTTATCTGTAGAGTGTGGCCTTAGTCTAGTCTCTTCTCTTGAGCCTCAGTTTTTCCTTCTAGGGAAAGAGAAGGATGTGCTGAGAGATAAAAAGTCCCTATCAAGGATGATTCTGTTATGTATAAATTCTGCTGGACTCCATAGCTTAAAACAAGGCCAGGTCTTCACAGATAGAGAACTTATTTATTTTCCTGAAGGCCCAATGGCCATTAAGTTCTCCCATGGATGAGCCACACCCCTAAACTCCCAGTGAGGTTCTCAAATGCTAATTTTTAGCAAGGGCTGCTTTGGGATGAAGTATTAAAAGATTTCTGGCTAATTCAGGACATTTCAGTGAGTTTTCCCAAAAAGTTGTAATTTTTAAAATTTAAATAATTTTCTTTGAATATGAAACTAAACCTTTTCCAAATCTCCTGGCATTAAAATATCTGTTCTTTTATTACTTTTTTTGTGACATCAAATAGTTTTATTGTGGCTATTTTTAAGGTCCTTAACTTACCAAAATAAAATGCTTAAAAATCCCAAACCAATCCTTAATTTTCCCCATTCCCCTTCCCTTCCCTTCCTTTCCCTTCCCTTCCCTTCCCTTCCCTTCCCTTCCCTTCCCTTCCCTTCCCTTCCCTTCCCTTCCCTCCTTTTCCCCTTCCCTTTCCTCTCCTCTCCTCTCCTCATCTCTACTTCCTCAATAGTGCTCTTTCTCTCATTTTGATAGTCTATGAAAATCCCAAAGTCTGGAAATCACAAGGTAAAGGGATAGCCTCTCTTGAAGCATCAATAGCATCTTCTCTGGTAACAACACTCATTTTAGTTCATATTAATCATTAATCAATTTCCCTGAATTTCTTCGGGGTTCAAAACATAGGGTGCGTCATTTGGGAAAAGAATGAGGGGTAACCTGTTCATGTCATTACTCAGGAGTGGGACATCAGGACCAGATGGTTTTGGAAGTGTAAGTACTTTGGTGGGCAATGGGTAGAAAGGGGAAGTAAACAGGACCATAGATATAAGAAATAGAAACCCCAAACCCAAACATAACTAAGTTCACAGTCTTTTTTTTTTAATCTTCTGAAAGAGAGAGAGAGCTCGCACAAGACCAGGGAGGAAGAACAGAGGAAGAGGGAGAGATTGACTCAGGGCTCTATCTCACAACCCTGAGATTATGACCTGAACTGAAATCAAAAGTTGGATGCTTAACCGACTGAGCCATCCAGGAACCTCCTGAGTTCACAATCTTAACCAGGAAAGTACATGGAATTACTTGAAATTGAATCCACAGCTCCACTCTGTAACTCACAAATGACTTATGCAAGCCTCCTCCACAGCCCTCTACTTCTCTGAGCACTGAGAAATGCATGATGTCCTTCAATAATGAATGCCCATCAGGGTCTTCCCATATGTGCAGTGAACATATGTTTTTCTGTACTTTAATACTTCTTCAGGGAATCAACTCTCCTTCAATTTTTAATAATCCTCTCAGTGCAAGGGATTCTGGTGATTCCTAAGTCCCCATCTTTGTCTGACTTCCTACTAGTCTTAGAGATGGACTCTTGATCAATTATGGCCACCCATCTTGCTGGCCACAAAGATTAATTGGGGAATAGGCATGTGATCTACCCCAAGTTAGTCTGAGCCCTCTCTTGACCTTTGCCAGAACTATTGGAAGAGGTGATATCTCTTCCTTTGAGATCACAAGTTCACAGTTCTATGTACACTCAGTGTTGTGAGGGACTTTTGAATGTGGGAGTAGAACAGGCATAAGCACTGCTAAGGACAGCCTTCAAATCCAGAATCCAGTCATATCTTGATTTCCAAAAAGTTCTTTCTCTCTCTCTCTCTCTCTCTTTTTTTTTTTTTTTTTTTGGTTAAGCTAGGTTGAGTTAGGTTTCTATCCCTTAACAAAAGTCTCATAGGAGTGTACAGCTTTGGGTATGAGGGTCTTTCCCCTGAGAGCTCTCTTGCCTTAGGAAGGTCTGTCTGAGATCCCTGGGACCTCAAGGAACATTCTCAATAATGCTCTTATCTATGCTTTTATCTATGTCTCTAGCATACTTGTCCCCTTGGAGTCTCATCAAGAGAGAGACAGGGGAGCAGAGTGGAGAGAAATAGGTCTGTCTCCAGGTACCCCTTCCATCTTCCGTTGATGTCTGGTTTGATCAAGAAGGAAAGCCCTGTTAGACTAGTATCTCAGAGGACCTCTTAGAAAGATGGCTGTGTGTAAAACTTAGGACCAAAGACTAGAAAGGAACTTCTTTCTTTCATTCCTCTCTGGAATGATTTATATTCCACTAAGAACTGACAACAGAGCTATTCTCTCCCTGCTAAGTGCCAAATCCTCACTTGGAATGTGCCCAGCCAGCTCAGTAGAAATTTCTCTCAGAAGGCCAAGGAGAAAAGACCCTGTTCTAATAGAAACTTGGCACAGTTCTTTGCCCATGGACAGCTGTCTTTCAGTAAGCAGAGAGGATGGCTCCAGAGTGCAAAGGACTTAGTTGCTTGAGAACTGGAAGACGCATTGTTGCTTTCTGACTGAAACATTTTGGTGAATCTTTATTGGCTGTTTTGTTCCCAGAAAAGATCAAGTCCTAACCACAATAAAATTTATGCTCACATCAAGAATTTCTCGAATGCTTTATCCAAGACCAAAAATGAAAGAAAAACAAAAAAAGCCTTGAGGGAGAAGGTGAACCACAGGGCCTAACATTAGGATATTTTGTCTTGGTTTCACCGTGTCTCATGTGGTGATATGCAATGACTGACAGATGAAGAGCATAGCTCAGAGGGAGGAGGAGAGTGGTTTACTCATGATAGCAACGGACAGAAATTTATGCATTAAAATTTTTAGGAAAGGATATAAGGCTGTTTGAGCAACCAGAAAAACTTCACTTGGAAAGGAAAAGCAGCCATAACCTTGAAATCTGAAGCACAGACACAAATGCACAATCAGAAAGCAGACTTTCTAATAAAATGTGTAAATCTACTCCCAAAGAGAAGCTAGCATTCTATTCATCATATCAGAAAACATGCACTCATATCTGAAATGATCTAGAATCCTGGCCTGGTAATAATGTGATTACAAGACAAGAAACGGGTTGGAGAGGGAGCTAACACTGAGGAAAACCTGTAGAATTCTCAGTTGTATTTATTAATACAGGAAAATGTGTTATCTGGACTTGAAAAGCATGAAAGCTTAATCCTCAAAATATGAGCCTGATTCTTGTGATGGCTGATACCACCCAGGAAAGAGCTTCAAGATAAGGATGGGTTGGAAGTATATAATAGTGGATCTGGACCAGTTTCGACCAGGGCATGTTTCTTGTGGCTTCTCCCAGAGCTATCTTCAGCCTGGATGGCAGCCTGAGGGACAAGGACCAACATTGAGATCTGACACCCGGGCCGTGACAACCCAAACCTTCATCCTGAAGATTCCACTCCTAGTATATACATATCTTGGCTTCATAGGCTTTGGCTCTAACACTATGCAATGTCTCACACTTCTCTCTCTTTTACCAGTTTCCTTTGTTCCAAACCAATGCTCATGAAGCTTGAATACGAGGAGCAGATTGCTTTCTGTTGAAGCTCCTCAAAAATAGAGTAACAAGGGACGTCTGGGTGGCTCAGCAGTTGAGCATCTGCCTTCAGCTCAGGGCATGATCCCAGGACCCCTGGATTGAGTCCCGCATGGGGCTCTGCCTATGTCTCTGCCTCTCTCTCTGTGTCTCCCATGAATAAATAAATAAAGTCTTGAGAGAGAGAGAGAGAGAGAGATGATGATGATGATGATGATGTCAGGGCTGTAGCTTCTTCTTATCAAACCACCACCCAGAGAGAGGACAAGAGTGAATCCAGTCACTGTAGCTTCCTCGCCAGAACTCTCCAGGTGTTGCAGGTTTTACAAATTTGGAAATCGGGACCAGTCCTCTCCCCAGCATCTGTCCCCTTTAACACAAACCAAACAATGATTCAAGCTCAGGCAGCTGTGGAGATGAAAATGAGAGGGTATTATTGAGGACAGATATAAAAAAAAAAATGATCTCCATTCCTCTAAGCTCTCAGAGGAGAGCTGTGTGTACGCATTGCCTGGTTCACTTTATTACTTTCTCCCCCTGCCAGAATTTGCCATGTCTGTACGAGGTCTAGAAATATTTTTCTTCAACTCTAGATAACCTTATGCTTCTGAATCTTCAACTGTTGCTGCCCTTGACCACCATGTACATATGGTTATTATGCTTCGGGCTGAGAACCCATCCACTTAAACAAAATACAAGCTCGTGATTAGAGAAAAATGAGAATCTGAAAGCTCTATGTTTCTACCTGCATGGTTGACAGATTTTCTTTCTGCAGGGTTGGGGGTGGCGGTGGTATGTATACATATATGTAGTTGTCTTTTAACTTGACCATGCATTTTCATGGTCATAACACTGTCGGGCAAGAAAAGCTGTTTTGGTGGCTTTTGTTTGAGAAATGGAAGTAATAGGAAGATCTAGTTATTTGTCTCAGCTTCACAAAGCAAATTTACCATGGCATGTCCCTCAGCTAAACCTGTTTTCAGAGTCCACATGCTCTTTTTTTACCTTCATTAAGAAGAGAATCATGTGCTCCTTTTGGCCTGGGAGAGGTAGTGGGATTTGATGAGGAAGAAAACGGACATAATTATGCATGGTTATGAGGCTTACCAGAGTAAATGAAACCCTGCAAGTAAAAGGAAAATTAACTAACACTAACTTAAAAGACTTGGGTATTATGACTCCACAGGCCAGCTTGGCCAGTCACCTGAGTGCACAGAGGACTGCTTGCTTTCTGGAATATTTTCATAGTTGTGAAAATTGATAATGTATCACTGTCAGGTCTAATTTTGTTTCCTGTCCTAAGAAAAGGTCATCCTCCCCCCTACTTTCTTATTACATTTGAAAAATAAATAACCGCAGCAGTATCTCTACAGACTTTATGTGTTTATTTTACACTCAAAGAATGTGAAATAATTGGGCAATTCGTCGCAGGAAGAAAGACCAGGAGAGCAGCTCTTTCTGTTTAATAAACTCACTCTGACTCTATCTGCTGAAAAGATGGTTATTGACAGTTATATATCTTTTTCATGAGCACAGACCTAAAACTTTATCAGGGGGAAATAAAAATTGTAGCTGATGGAACAGCATTACCTATTTAGAGCAATTGCTTCAAAGAAAAAGTATAAATGTTTGAACTTCCTATCCATTTGTTATTGGACAAAGGAAGAAGGAAACATTTCACAGAGATAAGCTGGCCTGTAGAGCACTGAAGGAATTTAAAAGCAAAAATATCAGTATTGACATAATTACAGATACAGAATTCTAGATTACTTTAAAAAACATTTACCTCCCTTTTTTTTTCATTGTGGTTTAAAGAAAAAAAATTACTTTGCCAATAGCAGCCATCCACATGCATTAAATATGAGATAGGAAAACTTCTCTTTGTTCTCTTCAAAAGCCAAGAATATTTTCCTTAAAGTGTATCCCAGAATGGTGGTTGCCAGGGGATGGAGAATGGAAGAAATGGGAAGATGGTGGTCATATTGTACCTACCCTATGACCAATGAGTTTTGGAGACTTGATGTACAGCCTGGTGACTATGGTCAACAATACTGTATTGTATACTTGAAATTTGCTAAGAGAGTAGATCCTAAGTGTTCTCACCACACACACACACACACACACACACACACACACACACACATAACTATGTGAGGCTGTGGGTTTGCTTGTTAATTAGCTTGATTATATTGATTACAGTTATCATTTCACAATGCATACATATAGCAGTGTACACCTTAAATATATACAATGTTTGTTGGTCAATTACAATTCCATAAAGCTGGAAAAAATAAAAAGAAAATATATTTTAGCTTTTATGATGAATGAGCCCAGTAAGTAAGGAAATGCTAAGGGGTAACTTTGAAACAAATTATCGCTGAAACTTGAAGGTGTAGATGACTCACCTATGATGAAAGTTAATTACTATTATTAATTATAATGATTATTTTAGGTTTGCGTTTTCAGAATCTTCCAGAGCTTTCTAATTCTGACAGCACCTGTCAGAGGGAGGTAAGGGGAGTAACTTGTCTCTAAGGCACAAAGTATTTCTGCAGCTTGTCCAAGGTCATAAAGTCCCTGAGAGAACTGGAAGTGCACCCACACTCCTCTCTAGGAAGCATGCACTTCAGCTATGAACCCAGATTTGGTCATAGAAGTGAGGTAGGCCAGCACACTGGAGCACAGACAGGATTCCTACAGACAGCAGACAGCAGACCTATAACCCAGAATATGGTCTTCTGCCCCAAATAGCAGCTTGGAGACACTTGTCTGAAAGGAGATCTGCTGTCCATAGGTGGCATATGGCTTGATGACCAAACTGGAAGGTTGAAATACAGCATTAAGAAAAAGAGCCTAAGAACTCACATGGGACTCCCTAATCTGAGAAAGATGCTTCCTGGTTTCAGTCCAAATCCATAAAACACATGGGAAGCCCAAGTCTGTTTTTATCACAGCCTGTCATTATTGATCATTATGAAGTTCTGTGGGTTAAACACCACTCAACACCACCATCCGTGTCTTTCCATCTGAAGATCTGCGTGCTCAGAATTTTTCTATAAGACGGCTGTCATTTAGAGTATTTTGTAGTTTGTGAAGCACTTTCAGCAAAATAAATATGTTCCTTTCTCGATCTTCTGTAAAAATAAAATGACCTGAAGTTAGTCAGGAAAAGGCCACATTCCTAGACAAGTCCCAAGACTTTATGTTCTCCCAACTCAGAAAGAAAGAAAGAAACTCAGAAAGAAACAGCCAAGAAAAGTCACAGAACCTGTGTTTATGGCAAGGCGATGACATCATCAGAGGAACAACACCAACAATGACAAGATCAGTAATGACGGCTGTCATTTACAGCATAGACCACAGAAAGAAATTTCCAAGAAGACTCATGGTAGAATCTCATTTTGCAGAATCCGAATCTGTGTCACTTTCCTAAGATCTTAGACCTACAAACGACTAGCTAGCTGCTCTGTATCTAATTGTACATCTCCTTTTTTCTACTGCATCTCTCACCTCATAGAACTTAAGGTTGAGGGAATATATTCCCAAGTTGGTATATTCCTCTTTAAGCCTATATTTTCATTACTGTTATTATTATTATTATTATTATTTAAAAAAAATAGCTCACTTGGTGCCTAATCTGGTGGCATGACTTCAAACCATGCACCATGGGCAGTGTAAACCCTCATGAACACAAAGGAAGTGTATAATTTTACTCATCTTGAGATGGGACATGGTAGAGAGATTTGGATTTTGAAGACTGTGGGACATAAAGCCATAGCTATTCAGGACAATGTTTAGTGACAGTTCTGTGGCTCATTAGCATCTTTGTCAGCATGTGAGAAGTCAGGGACTTTAGGCACTGATTAATTTACGCATTTGTCCAAGACACACGTCAACTTCCTCAACCATTGTAATACATGGGCAACGGGGGCACCTGGGTGGCTCAGTGGTTGAGCGTCTGCCTTTGGCTCAGGTCATGATCAGGGGTCCTCCCACAGGAAGCCTGCTTCTCCCTCTGCCTATGTCTCTCTCTGTGTGTCTCTCATGAATAAATACATAAATAAATCATTTAAAAAAGACATGGGCAACAATACGTATGCCACTAGCTGATTGTGTTTCTCATCTCATTCCTTGGAAATTGTCCCAAGTGACCTTTGAAACAGCTTGTTCTATAGGCAGCCTCTCTATGCTTCATGTCTACCAGTCTACCAGCTTTCAGCCACCTTGGTCTCCGTATTTTACTTTTCTCCACGTTTTGTTGTTCTGTTCTTCATGTAAACATTGTCAATAGTCTTACCTTCTTCCCCATCACCACTCTCTTTAGCAATAGTTTATAATCACCTCTCATTCAAATGATCCAAATCTCACCTAGCCTGCCTTCTTGCTTCTTTAGTTAAGATGCATTGTGAAGATGACTACATTCACCAAATGTAATTCACATCTTATTAGAATCTTATTCTTAGACACCAATGGCTCCCCATTACCCTTAAAAATAAAGCCAAGCTCTAGATCATGAGCTTCTGCCCTTCCTTTAATGCAGATTTTTCTCTCCCATCCGTATGCTTTTCCCAACAAAACTTCCTTCAACAGCCATATTCATGAAGCTCTAGGCCAATTGGTTAATGAGGAGCCACACGTAATTAATTCAAATTTTACCTTCACTCTCCCTTCTCACTCCTCATTGGTAAAGATGCTAATGAGTAGCAGAGCTAACAGCTTTCTCTATGTAACATCTTCCTCAATAAATCTATGCCTTGATCTTTTTCATCATCTTCAAAATCCAAACTTCCCCACCAATTCCTACCTCAATTTGAGTAAAGTATTTTGGAGCCCTCCATGGCATTAACAGAATATATAGACATCACACTGCATCATCAACAATTATTTTAGGGTTAATTCTTCCCTGAAGCTGATTCTGTGCATGGTAGGAGTTCAATAACTTTCTGTTGATTGAATTCATAGAAGATTGACAGTGTAATAAAATGTAATCATTTGGATTGCTATTGTAAAGGTCGATCTGAATTAAAAGCTTAATTTGTAAAACATAGTCATTGCTTTCAAAGACATATAGAAAGGATTAAATAGGCCTAAGGGCAGTGCCAAGTGGCAATCCTCCAGATTTCTATTTTGATGACAAGATTACAGAGATTCATCATCAGAATACTATTGGAATGGAACTGGTATTTTAAAGCTCTGGAAGCATTCCTTTTGGAGTCATGTTTGTTCATTCACTTCTTTGGCAAATCTTTTCTTCTTACATGGAGCATAGGTCATTGTAATGCACTCCCTAAGGTGTCAGTGGCCTGGGATAGAACAGTTTTCTAGGTCAGAAAGATGAAACATTCACCTGCCATAATAAAATTTATAATATTCTCAATTTATTTTAATAGTTGGACAAATTCCTTCTGCCTCCAACATCTAGTCAAATTACCTTATTTTTTTTTTTTTAAGGCCATGGCTCATGACAAACTATCCTCTAACACGAACGCCCAAAAGTGTTCTCTCCAGTGTGAAGAAAGCTCCACATGGGCAAACTGTTCCTCTTTTTGTCCCTGAAACATACATTGCATTGTCCACTTCTTTACTTTTACCTGAGATGTATCTGGGGATTTTTTTGGTATCCAGTCTCCACTCGGCTTTCAAAGAGTAAGTCAATTTCACATCCTCCTTGAAGGCTTCCATTATCATCCCAGATCTCTCCTTCTCGGAACTTCAGAGTCCACACTATGTTGAGTACTCTTCACTTATCTGCCTCCTGGTTTCTTTCCTTCCTTCCTTCCTTCCTTCCTTCCTTCCTTCCTTCCTTCCTTCCTTCCTTCCTTCCTTCCTTCCTTCTTCTTTCCTTCCTTTTTTTTCTCTCTCTCCTTTTTAAAAAGATTTTATTTATTTATTTGGGAGAGGGAGAGAGAGAGAGAGCGACAGAGAGCATGAGCAGATGGGAAAAGGGAGAAGTAGACTCCCCACTGAGCAGGAAGCCTGACTTGGGACTTGATCCCAGATCCCCGAGATCATGACCTGATCCAAAGGCAGATGCTTAACCAACTGAGCCACCCAGGCACCTCCCTGGTTGTATTTCTTTGTCTATGCAAAGTATCTCCCCCCAAACTGTTGTAAGCTCCTTGAAGAGGGAGAACTCCTTTGCTCTCTTTTTCTAGTCACTGATTCATTCATTTAATTTTTTTTTTTTCTCTAGTGGGGCTGGATCCAGGTAAAACAAAACAAATCAAAACAAAACAAAATGACATAAAAGTCCCTGTGGTTGCTGCAAGGATCTTACAGTTGATTTTAAAAATGAGTAAATCAAGATTCAGGAAGGTTCTTTACAGAATTTCTATTCAGAAAAATTGCAAAATTCCATAACAGGACTTGAGTGTGAAAACACTGAACCACTCATTTTTAGCAAAACTTTCCACCCTCCTCATGACCCTTGTGACTGTATGGACCATGGAAGTTTAGTCACTGCTTGTCTGGGAGTGACTTTGGTCTTCCATCTCTATATTAGTTTACTACAGCTGCTGTCAGTAATTACTACCAACTAAGGTGCTCCAACAGCAGAAATGTATTTTCTTGGTTACAGGAAGCTGGAAGTTGAGATGAAGGTGTTGGCAGACCTGGTTTCATCTGAGGCTGCTCTGCTTGTCTTGCAGATGCCTGTCTTTTCTCTGTGTTTTCTCATCGTCCTTCCTCACATGTTGTGTCTAAAGTCCCTCTTCTTATAAGGGCACTAGTCATATTGGATTAGGGCCCACCCTGATGACCTCATTTTACCTTAATTACACTGTAAAGACCCTGTTTCCAAATATGGTCACATTCTGAGCCACTTAGGATTAGGGTTTCAACATATGAATTTAGAGGAGGAGGGAAAGAGACAATTTAGCACATCCTAGTCTCCTTTAAAATGCTTTCTTCTATTTACTCTGTGGTGGAGGCTTTCTGGTACTCAAATAAACCCAAACGACAGACTTTGTGCTCCTTCCTTCCAAGTCAGTATCAGGAGCTAGCTTTTTCCAACGAGTTTATTTTTCTTAAGAAGAAAATGATTCCTCCACATTCCAATAGAAACAGTAGGGTTGTTCTAGCTGTGAAAATTTCTTTGAGATTTGTAATATGTGCTGAGGCTCCACCCACCCTCTTACTCATATAGTCCTTGATGCCTAGGAGCATCTGCCACCACTGCAGTTCCCAAAACTGAGCGCCCTCCAAATGGGACCAAATTATACTTGGTTTTTCCTTCCTAGCAAAGCCTTTGGTGGGGCACCAGGCAATTGCCAAGACATGTTGGAAAATATCTGTCAGGTTACCTCAGTCTACACTCAATCAGGCAGTGAAATAGAACAACTTGAGTAATTATGTGGAATTAAAAATAAAACACACCCTAGAGACAGCCTTTTCTGCTCAAGAGCTTTCTGACCAAATGCCACTACAAATAGATTTCACCCAAAGGTGATGGAGGGTAAAATATGTGGATTAAGATATGGACAGAATGCCATGACTCTGAATTGCATATGATTTTAGTTTTCAGCCTGCATAATCTCAGAGGACGTGACTGGGTACATTTTACTTTTCACTTTAATTACACATTAGAGTTTAGGGCATAGATCTGTCTTGTTCTGTCCCGATGGCTGCCGTGACAGTTCAATACCACAAGAAAGAAAGAGGCAGACAGGCCTCCACCAAAACTCCATCAGACTGGGAAGGAGGGAGGACATTAATTGTTGACAAAAACAGGAGCACAGCACATTCCCACAGGTGCTGGTTTAGGCTCGGGATTATTCTCTAGCTCCCTTTCACATAATTTTAAATATAATGATTATATTCTGTAATAGAATGAGAATAAAGAGATAAGTGTAAGCATCATTGGTCTATGTAGTCATATATTACAGCCATCCATTCAACATATGGTAACTGAATCCTTACCAAGTGCCTGATACTGTGCTCATAGAAGTTGTGCTGATATAAACATTTTTAGCTTTGCCAAGACCTCAAAGTCACTCTGATCTGAAAAAAAAAAGAAAAAAAATGTTGTTTTTGATATAATAATAATAAACATTTATAAGGTGCTTCCTATGTATCAGGCACTGTTCTAAAGCTGTTATACATATTAAATCATGTAGCCTTCATAACAAACTTCTCAGGTAAAAACTATTATGATCTCTGGTTCATGGTAGGGGGAACAGTAGCATAGGAAGGCAGAGTAGGCAGCCAAGGAGATGCGTATTTATCTCAGTAAGCAAATGGAAGAAATTAAGTTCGGACTTACTTTCAATAAACTAGTCAGTCTTTAAAGTTCTATCAAGATCTGGAAGGTGGAAGCATTTATTCTGAAGCTTTTGGCATCTGAATAAATTAAATTATATCTGGGGCTTATAGAATTATTATCTTTCCTGGGTTGGGATGGGGAAATTATAATGAATAAGAAAAGTGAAAGAGAGGATAAGAACTTGCATTTCAGCAATCAAGTATTTCTGGTAGTTAAAAACAAAAACAAAACAAAAAACAAAAAAACTCCAAACTAGTCAACTAGTACTTACCTGTTACTGGAAAGATCTGAATTGGACCAAGTTCTTTTCGAATCAGGTCACCTTTGCCATCTTACAGACTTTGGACTACCTCCTGCCATCTAGCTGTATCCCCCAGTTGTTTAATGCCAAGCTCAAGAGCTTCCTTCCCACTAAGGAGAACAAATAACCTTCCTTTTGATTATTCATTTATACTGGAGTATTTCCATTCCAATGAATACTTTTAAGAGAAAAATTTTATTTCTCTTCCAGATTCTTATAATGGAATAAATTTTGCAAAGATCTCCTCTCGTTGGTCTTCTACTTGATAGCTAACTCTTTCAATCACCTCAATTCAAAGAGAAATGTCACTTTAGAAAAAAGTAACATCTCCTTATATTATTTTTAATATTATATTTTAATACTATTTTTATCACTATATGTTTATATTATGAAAACATTAACTGGGAAGTGAATCCTACGAATGTCATATACATTAAGATTACATATTACAAAGTAAAATTCACAATTGAATTATGAACTCATAATTAAAAATTACTTTAGGGGGCCTCTTACATTTCATTTCTATAATTTGCCCTGACAGAGACATTCACTTTTAAAATATGTGTATATGGCTCAGGACAATTCTCAATGAATAGCTTATTCTGCACATTTTGTACGCAGAGGTATTGACTGTCTTTGTTCTGAGTTACCTTTTCAGAGCTTTTTGTGTGGTGAACTGCCTTTGAAGATAGAAAGAGTGTCTCTCTCCGGAGCAAAGGACAGGCAGGCTTACAGTAAGAGATTCTGGTTCCCTGAGCTTATGGTTCCTATCTTGTAATGCAACCCACTGTGTGTACAGATGTCACCTGGCTCCCTTTGAATTGTGCTGTGTAATTGGGGCTGTGGAATGGAACAAGAGAATGTTAATACTTGGCTTATTGCTATTGCTGCGAGCCAAAAGTTCTTTGTCTGTGACTCAGGAGTCTCATGTCTGGGGCCAGCATCTACAAAACGATGGCAGGCTAATTTGTTAGCTTCTAAATAAGGTCAAATCTTAGATCCTTCTGACACATGGTTTTTGACACATGGAATATGTAAAATGATTTCATTTTGAATAGGTGCTCTTAATAATGAACCAGACATAAAATATTTCCTCTGAGATCTTACCTGTAAATGAGATCTATTATTGTATTTCAAATCCTTTTTCAGAGAAGAATGGATATATCGATTTAACAATTGATTTTTATCCCTAAAACTCTGTAATGAAATATCCATAAAACCAGTTATAACTGGAGGTAATAGAAGGAAGCAAGGGATGATATAACTTGTAAAAGTTCTTTCTTGCCCATTGGCTTTAATCTTATGACAAATTTTCCAAAAGCAAGTGACATGCCAGGGAAAGACAATTCCAGGCATTTTCAAGCTTGTGGAAGTCACAATCAATAAAAGACTAGTTCCAGATTTTTTTTTCAGGTTTCTGATCATCATATTCACATAAGGAGGATTTGGATCAAATGCCACATAAGAAAAGAGAAAAAGGTACAGATTGCAAGACTTATTTAAGCAGGTGAAATCTTTCTTCACTTGGTGATCACTTGATTAGAAGAAGCATGCTCATAACCAGCTGTTAATAATTAAGAGCAGCAAGTATTAACTGAGTCTCCATATCATTACTTGCCTCGCTCACACAGCAATCAACCAGGTCACCTCTGCCTTATGGAGCCAGCAGGAGAGAGAGGCAAAAATCAGCAGCAATGTGTGTGGTCAATTGGAGCGCTCCCCTCCAAGTAAATATGGTGTTTCACGTGGGAGCAATATTCCACTTGACTAATGTTACTTCACCTCCATTAGAATGTTTTCTCTGCTCCTTTTTTCTATCAGTTCAGGGGTTTATAACCTTGTGAAGTCATTTTAGTAATCAAAATCTTCTGATGAGGGTAAGAGAAATGGAAAATCGTTCACCTCCCTTCTTAGGACTGACCTGGGCTCTGAGCCTCTTCTCTCTTCCCACTCAGTCTGCTCCCTCTCTGACTAGCCATGTCCTAGAAGGAACTGCCTCACCAACATTCACTTCATAAATGTTGGAGAGACTCCAAAAATCAGATCAGGAAAACTATCTGCAACGTGTGGGTACAATTAAGCCAAAGCTGAGTAATAGGTAAAATTTACTGGCTCACCGCCCCTACTTGCCCAGTGAGGTCCCTCACCTGCCACCTTAAATCTCTCCCACCTATTCTTGGGATTCCCTTGTGGTTCTCATGTGTGGTCATCAAGGGTCCTCTTCTGTTTTTCCACATTGGCCCACATGACGCCTACTGCTTCCAGAACCCATTAGACCTGGATCCACTGCCAGAGTATAAATCCCAAGGGGCCCCCAGTCACAGGCCTGTGGGCACCCACACTGTGCTCTTATTATCCCACTCCTATATGAGGAGAGTGTTCCTCTTCTCATTTTATCCCTGTCCTCATCGTGTGCTGTCGTTTGTCACGAGGTCTCAGATCATTTCTGCACAATGACCTGTACCTCTCAACGACCTCTTTTAGTTTCTGTCTTCAGTCCCTCTTGTGAGAAAGCTCCC
Organism: Canis lupus familiaris; assembly: GCF_011100685.1. Classification (NCBI taxonomy): domain Eukaryota; kingdom Metazoa; phylum Chordata; class Mammalia; order Carnivora; family Canidae; genus Canis; species Canis lupus. The sequence continues at coordinate 13,287,520 of NC_049256.1, read as the reverse complement.
ACCTAATCCATGGACCAGGCTGAGAGAGAGGCAAATACTCTTCCTCGTCTCTAACTCCAAATTTTTTGTGTGTAAATCTCCTCAAAAGCTCTTCCCTTCCATGCAAATTAATATACAAATAGACCTTGGGGCTACTTTGCCACTACTAATTCATCATCCTGATGTGAATAATTTGGTACAGCCTTCCTGACCCCAAGACAATATTTTGTAATTCTTTGATGTCCTTCGCAACAACCACCACAGAACTGAGAAGGGCAGTCAAACACCATGAGACCTGGGAAATGCCTGTTGACTGGTTATATGAATAAATATCTCTTTTGCTCTGAACAACGAGGAGTCAAAGACAGAGACAAAACCTAAATTATAAAAACCCAGGCACGCAATGTGGACACTGATGGAACAAAAACTTAGTTATGTCGTGTTACTGTTTTTAGAGAACATAGTGAACTTGCATTAATCAATATGACACAGAGAACTTCTTAGTCAGTAACATGAGCACCATGCTGCTGGCTGGTTTATAAAATCTTAACAAGCATTGTCCCCAAATTCAACCCATCTGAGTCATCCATGGTTGTACCAGTAGCAAGGCATCCTGATTTCGAGAGTCCTGCCTCTTCATGCATGGGCAAGCAATCACTGGTTGTCTCACCTTCATCCTAAAACTCATTGTGGTTGGGTGCCTCATAGTAAACATGGGCCAAGAGGACATCCTGATAATGATTACATTGGCTTCAACTACTTGAGGACTTCTGGGAGTTGCTAGTAGTCCTGAGTCAGGAGGTTATCAAGGCAACAGAAAATGCTATCTGGTGGGAAGGCTCTACATCAGGTGCAAGAGGGTTATGAAACAGCTGTAGCTTCAATAAGCCAGCTCCTCCCCCTCTCTGCTCTTCATAAAGTTAAGGCTTTTCTAGTCCTCCAAGGACAAGGCAAGCTGGAAGAAAATGAAGGAGTTCCATTCAGAATCATTTGGGAATAGGAATGCAAATGGGACATATTTTTTTAAATTTTTATTTATTTATGATAGTCACACACACACAGAGAGAGAGAGAGGCAGAGACACAGGCAGAGGGAGAAGCAGGCTCCATGTACCAGGAGCCCGACGTGGGATTCGATCCCGGGTCTCCAGGATTACACGCTGGGCCAAAGGCAGGCACTAAACCGCTGCACGACCCAGGGATCCCGGAAATGGGACATATTAAAGAAGATTATGTAGGCTTGGAAAAAGTTAGGCCAAAGACAGGGGAAAACAGTCCCTTGGTGCTGACCTTCAGAAACCCATGTCCATTGTTGGAGTAAGAAGAGTTTATTTGAAAGGATTTTGGTAGTACAGCTCATACAGTTTAGGAAATTACTACAATTCTGTCAAGTAAACGCAAGAAAGTAAAGAGGAAGGACAATAGAATGAGGCGCCAAGACATCTCTGGAGTTTCTATCTTATTGCATAAGCAGAAAACTAAAAGTAAATCTAATTTTCCCAATAGTTGTGCAGAGAGCATCACGAAATGATGACATCAAAAAGATTGTGCAACTTGCAGTTTTTGAATGCTTTGTTTCGTTTTTCAGTGTAGAGAAGATAGGGAAGACCTAAGAATCAAGTTTGTTTTAAACAATGTTTTAGAACTATGTCACTTTGGATGGCTGAGTACTAAGTCACAGATTTTTTCAGTCTTCGGGCATTTAACAACCCAAGATTAATACTTTACTGCTCACGTATTAACGAAGCATGCATGTTACTCAGTTGGTCTCCCAAACACTTCAGACTCAGAGATGGTGCCCACTCACTGAAGGGCCATCCCTTTCCCTTTTGCTCCTTCTTCATCAGCTCAAGTTTGGCCATTTGGTTCTCAAGAGTCCCCTTCCTCAGAGGGCAGGTACCCAAGCAAATCTATCTATCTATCTATCTATCTATCTATCTATCTATCTATCTATCTATTATCTATCTATCTATCTATCTATCTATCTATCTATCTACTACGTATCTATGAGAGAGAGTGAGAGCACAAGCAAGGGGAGGGGTACAGGAAGAGGGAGAAGGAGACTTCCCATTGAGTGGGGAACCTGAAGTAGGGCTTGATCCCAGGACCCCAAGATCATGACCTGAGCAGAAGGCAGATGCTTAACACACCTAGCCACCCAGGCACCTCCAAGCAAGCAAATCTGCATAGGCAGGTATGAGAGTAGGGCCACACTCCGTAGCCGGAGCTTCCGAACAGATGCTTCCAATAAAACGTTGCCCTGAAGAAGGTATGAGCTGCTCCTCTTTCTATTGCTCCTCTTCCCCCACTTCTTTTATTGTCAGTATGATAATCCCTCCCATCCTTAGTTGAAGCAAATAGCCTATTGGAAAAAAGTCCAATTTGTTCATTCGGCAGTAATTTTTGGCGTACATGCCCTGTGCCAAACACTATTGCCAGCACTGGGAATACACTAATAAAAAAATACGGCTGGAAAATCCTGACCCCATGGAGATTTTTTCTTGGTGCAAGGTGGAGAGCGGACACAGACAATAAGCAAATACATAAAATATATTAGGATGGCAAGTGCTGTGAAGAAACGTAAACAAGGATGAGAAGGATGAGAAGGAGAGCTGGAGAGCAGGGTGCTCTTAAGAGCACCCCGATCTTAAATGGGGTGCTCAGGGAAATCCTCCATGAGCAGGTGTCAGCTGAGCAGACTTTCGAGAGGTGAGGGAGCAAGCTGGGGGTGAGTCTGGGAAAATATCCAGGGAGACAGAAGATGAAGAGTAAACATATGAGGCAGGAGTGAGCTTGGCTGATTCAGAGCCAGCCAGGACACTAGTGCAGTGAGAATAGGATGAGCTAGGGGGAAAAGATGAGGCCAGAAAGTGACCATGGTGAGGAAGAGTAAGGCAAAGGCTGTGCAGGGCTAGGGTAAGAATTTTGCCTTTCTCAATGAGGCAGCAGGAATATTATTAACATTGTCAGTTGGCTCTGATTATGTCACAAGGACTGGGTTCCACACTTTACCTGTCTTTTCTGATTTCATCCTCATGATGATATGGGCAGTTAGACATTATTATCCTTACTTCACAGATGAACAAATTGAATCCAGAAGGATAAAGGGACTCGCCCAAGACCACTTGGTTAAAAAGTAGATGAGAGCCCGACCTAAGCCTGTCAAGTTCTCAAATGCACATTCCTGCCCTATGCAATCCATCTTGCTAAGGTTCACAGATCAATGGGGAGAGAAAAGATTATTTGGTAAATATTAAATAGTTAATTTGTTTTTTTAAAATGCCAGTTGAGGGATACCTTGGTGGCTCGGGAGTGGGGCATTTGTCTCTGGCTCATATGATCCTAGTCCAGGGATCGAGTCCCACGTTGGGCTCCCTGCGGGGATCCTGCTTCTCCCTCTATCTCTCTGCCTCTCTCTGTGTGTGTCTCTCATGAATAAATAAATAAAATCTTTAAAAAATGCCAGTTGATGGAGGGGTTTGGGGGGCTCAGTCAGTTAAGTGTCTGTCTTTTGCTCAGGTCATGACCCTGGGGTCCTGGGATTGAGTCCCACATTGGGCTCCCTGCTCAGTGGGGAGTCTGAGTCTGCTTCTCCCTCTCCCTCTGCCCCTCCCTGCCACTCTCTCTTTCTTTAATAAATAAAGTCTTAAAAAAATCAGTTGAGATCCTAACTCACACAATGGATTAGAATAAATTCCAGATGTAGTAAGCAATTAAATACAAGCTAAACCTTAGAAAACTAGAAGAACATGAGTATCTGTTTAGTGAATTCCAAAGCAGGAAAAAAAATGTACAAGGTTAGGTGTAGGAGGAAACATTAGAAAAGGAAAGTGTGATCTGACAATATAAAAATGTTAAGCTTCTCTTTGTACAAAAAAATAATAAAAATTCAGGGGTATTTCATATTCAGATATTCGATAACTAAATCATCACTTTATTTTATAAAGAGCTCACATAAAATATATAAGAAATATTGATGAAAATGCAATTAAAATATGCAAAAGACACAAAAAATTTTTAAAGGTGGAAACTATAACTCATTCACAATTGTGGAAAACCACTCATTTTTACTAATAATTGAGAAAAGGAACTAAAATATTTCTTTCACTTAAAAAACTAACAGTCTTTCATGGCAATACTGGTGAATACTAGCAAGGATACATGGAAGAAAGAACAGATTAGCTTTTATTTTATTTAATTCATTAATGTATTTGTTATTTTAGAACAGCTTAATTTCTGTTGTTGTTAGCTACATACTTATTAATGTCTGTGTTCCAGCTATAATCTCTTCTTGGCAAAGGCTTTTGCTTTTGCATTAAGCAGAACTGAAAATGACTGTTTCAGTATATAAGAATTTTGGAGGTGGCAAAATCAGCACAATGTAGTAAAAGTATACCTGGTGGTCCTGGAAGGCCTTTTGCTGATGATTCCTCTTGAATGTGCTTGTTTCCTCTGCACAGAAGTGTACACACACATTGAAGAGATCATAAAGGTCACACATACCAAGAGATAACAGGAAAGCAAAATCTTTGCAATCTACATGATAGCTAAAGCTGACTATTTTGTGTTCCTGAATATTACTCTTTCATGACTCAACTGAAGATCAGAAGGAAGGTCTTTTAGGTGATCATTGATGGTTAGAATTTTCTACATATCTGGATCTCAGTCTCAGTTTCTTCTTCTTCTTTTTTTAAGGTTTTATTTATTTATTTGAGACAGACACAGAGAGAGAGGGAGAAGCAGACTCCCCGCTGAGCTGGGAGCCCAATGTGGGGGCGTGATCCCAGGACTCTGAGATCATGACCTGAGTGGAAGACAGACGCTTAACTGACTGAGCCACTCAGGCGCTCGTAGGTTTCTGTAAGAGCTCTGTGACTAGTGCCAAGAAGTTCTTCCATTTGCATGTGTTTGACTTTGTTTGATGACTTGCCCCACTCACTCAGCCTCCCCACAATCTGGAGAGTGATGCTCATGGAAAATCACATGGCAGGTTGCAATCAAGATGTGTCCTAAGAATCCCACGGGAAATACTGTTCCAGAAAACACTTTTTTTTTCCTTACATAATCTACTGTGTCTCCAATTTGCACATAGAAGGATTTTTTAAGAGTTGTTTTGAAACATCATTTGGAATATCTACATTATTCTGATGAAAGTCATTGGAGTGTTGCTTGATACCATTTGGTACGGGGCAAGTTGACTTTGGCAAGAAACAACTGCTTGAGCTGGGATCGGTACTGGGATTGTTTGGGAAGTGACGTTTCCTAGAAACCTCTATAATTACCCATTTGGTCTTCCTAATAAATAAGACAGACCAAGTTATTTACCTAAGAAGATTTTACAATGTGTTATGAAATACCCACTTAGTGTATGGAGAACAATTTGTTTACTAGGAAAAAATACCTACCAGATGTAAGGACGAACTCACTCATACCTGAAGCTTCTTGGACTCAAAGTCCTTACTTAGAATTTGGAACAAAATAACCTATCTCAAAGAAATAAAATTGAAAGATGCTTCCATGAGTCCTGTCTCTAAGAAAACTCACCAGGAAAAAAAGTAAGAGTGCTGGAGAAGGTGGCTCAAACAAACAAAACAAACACTGAAATTATATGGTAAGATTTGTGTTTTTTAAAAATAATCACACAAACTATTTTATGATGACTCTAAGTCTAGGATACATACACATCTTTTAAGACATTGTTACAAATAAAATGGTGATACACAGCACTTCCTATTCTCCATTCTGAATTCATAAGTCTGTGTGATGAGGAATAAGATTTTGGTTGCTAATTCTCATTTTCACAAGAGGAAATTTCTTTAGTATCATTGCCCAACGTTACATATTTGATAACTTAGGTTTTTCACACTCAAAAATTCCATGCAATTTCTACTATCAGAGCATTTTATAAAATATGTTCTATGAAAATATTAATCTGTGTTCCTTGGGTAACCACCCCCCCCAAGAAAACAAATAAAAACTGATTCCACAGTTATGCATATTCAGTTAGACTAGGAGACATTACATCGATTTTTCCCAGACAGCTCTGTGATTTTAAAAGGCAAATATGAATTTTGTGGGGGAGCAAAAGTTTAACAACAGACTCTTTCATTTATTTATTTATTTATTTATTTATTTATTTATTTATTTATGACACAGAGAGAGAAACAGAAACACAGGCAGAGGGAGAAACAGGCTCCTGCAGGGAGCCCAATGCAGGACTCAATCTAGAATCATTCCCAAAGTCCAAGGCAGCCGCTCAATCCCTGAGCCACCCAGGAGTCCCTGAACTCTCTTATTTAAATTTTATTTAAATCTGATCAGGAATAATGAGGTCTGATTTGTAGCATCTGTTTATTGCCAGTTGCCTATTTCCATGGTGTAAATGTTCCTGGTACGCTAGATTTCACGGTACCAATATGGGGTTGAAAAGAGCTGTGTATACCTTTAAAAAAAAGATCTAAGCTTGGATTAAAGGTGTCTGAGACTTTAATTATGAACTCTTTCAGGGAGAAGAAAATAAGTCCAAGGTACTATTGAATTTGAAATACCAGTAGGAGGAAGTTGATGAGCAAATAGGAACATGCTTTTAGGGGGACACAAGAAGTTGAGTCTGAAGCGAGTTCTCACTTTCCTGGCCCTCTCTCTGCTCTGAGCTCACATACTTCCTTTTATTCTGAAATTTGTTAGTTTTCTTAGTATATAGAAATTATTTTGCTTTTAGTGTTTGTTGTTATTTAACTTAACTTTTTTTAAAAAATAGGCTTGGACTTAAGACCCTGAGTCGCATTCTCCTCCAACTGAGCTAGCCGGGCCCCCTTATTTTGAGGTTTTGAAACAAAACAAAACAAAACAGGGTCAGTCTCTGCAACGCTGGAGAAGCTTTTGAATTCTCTCTGAAACAGAAACTGACTTTACCTAAAGAAGGACTTCTTGCATGTGCTGTACTCACACACATGCATGAGCCAGTATGAGCAACCTGTCACACTCCACTGAGTCACTTTATTATCTTATCGGACTCAGAGACACTTATTTTATTAAGTGTCTCCCAGGCTTGGGGTTCCCAGGAATATACTTTGGAAAGCAGGGAATTTTTAACAAGAATCTGACTCTCAGATCTCTACTTTTTTATAAATAGAATTTGAATTCAAATGTTGATTCACTGACTATGTAATCATTGTGCATACATGGTTGTTTAAACTTAAAAATAATCCATTTCTAGGGATGAAAGTCTGCATTAAGTGATATCTTTTGATTTCTCTTTCCAGGTGGCTAGTATACATTTTCATTACAATTGATAAGCTAAACTTTTCTTTGAAAACCTCACACCTCTCCCTTGGGACAGAGTGAGAGAATGGTTGCTGGTAGATTCTGCTTTCCACGTGTAACTTTCCCACAGACTGATGTGGAGGACGTGCCCTCCCTGTTCTTGAATCAGATCCAGTTCATTTTCAATTCATTCACTCAACCACTCATTTGGAAAATTGTTATTAAGTGCCTGTTTTGTGGAGCCACTGTTCTAGGCACCAGAGACAACACAGATAAACATTTCTGTCCTCAAGGAACCTGCATTCTAGTGGGTGAAAACAAATACAAAGTAAACATAATTTATCAGTACATTATATAGAATGTTTAAAAGACAGTAAGTGTTATAGGGAATAAAAGAAGTAGATCAGTATAAGAAGGAATGAAAATGCCCATGGGGAACAGTAGTATGAGGTATTAAATAAAATGGTCTTTCTCATCAAGCAGGTGACATTGGCATGAAGCTTGGAAGGAGGTAAGGGAGACCACATGCACATCTGGGGGAAGAGTGCTCCAGGCACAAGAACAGCTATAGCAAAGCTCCAAAAGTAGAGTATGTCTGGTTTCCAAAAACAGAGAGGAGGGTAGTGTGGCTGGGATGGAGGGAAAGAATAGCAGGAAATGGTCACCACAAAGGATCAAGGTCTACAGGACACTGGGCAAACCACTTTCAGATTTTGGGTTTTATTCTTCATGCAGTGGAGAGACACAGCAAATAGTTGAGGAAAGGAATGATGTGTAACCTCACATTTTAACAGATCATTCTGGCTCCCACAAAGGATCAAGAGTGGAATTCAGGAAGCTATGATGATGAACTTGATGATAGATGAGGGAGTTCAAACCAGCATGGCAGCAGGAGAGGCAGTGAGGAGTCACATGCTCTCAAAGGTTGAGACGGGATATCCTGAAGGACCAGATGTGAAGTGTGAGACAGTAAAGAGTGAAGATGATCCAAAGTTTTGGCTTTGAGCAATTGGAAAAATGAATTACCATGTCCTGTGATGAAGAGGCTGCAGATAAAGCTGATTTCTTCAGATGGGGTGAGGGTGGCTTCAAAATTTTAATTTTAGAGATGGTTGAGCATGAAACGCCGATTACACATCCAAGGGGAGATGTCAGTTGGCTCAGTGAAGCTGGGGCTTAGGAGAAAGTTGGGTCTGGGCTTATATAATTGAAGTTGTCATCATAATAATGACATTTGGGATCCCTGGGTGGCGCAGCGGTTTGGCGCCTGCCTTTGGCCCAGGGCACGATCCCGGAGAACCAGGATCGAATCCCACATCGGGCTCCCGGTGCATGGAGCCTGCTTCTCCCTCTGCCTGTGTCTCTGCCTCCCTCTCTCTCTCTCTGTAACTATCATAAATTTAAAAAAAATTTAAAAAAAATTATAAAAATGACATTTAAATCGGTGATCACCATGGATTTAATACACAGAGGGGCAAAAATGACTGATGCCCTGACTGGTCCAAAATTTGGTGTCTGGGAAGAAGAGGAGGGACCAGCAAAAGAGATAGAGAAACAGTGGCCAGTTGGGTAGGAAAAAAAGCCAAGAGATTGGAATGTCTTATAAACTAAGTAAAAAATGAATCAAGAAGAAAGAAATGCTGATTGTGTCACTGGTAGGTCAGGCATGATCATGATGGAGAACTGGCCATTGGATTGAGCCAGACTGCAGTTTCAATGAAGTGATGGCATGTAAACCTGCCTGGAGCTGGTTTAAGAAAGAATAGGAGTGGAGGAACCGGAGACCAGGAGAATGGATGACTGTTTTAAGGAGATTTCCTGGTAAAAGGGACCAAAAAATGGCTCAGTAGCTGTGAACGAATGGGGCCAAGAAAAGGTTTTCAATTTTGTTTTGCTTTGTTTTCAGAACAAAGATTTAGTAGAGAGTGAAAAATAGATTCTGTTCAGACAGAGGGCTGGCTGGAGGCAAAATTTTGAGGTAAACAAAGATTATGTTTTGTGCTCCACAGTCTTCTTTTTTCCTTTCTTCACAACAACACAAGAAGGTAGGAATTTCTATGTTTACAAATGAGGAGAATATGATGTCAAAAGAGGCTACATAACTTGCCTAGGACACACACTATCCTTGTGCCCTTTGGCAATGCTGTCAATGCCCTCCTTCCCCCAAATGCACAACCACTTCTTCAAGCTCTATCCTTTCTACCATCAACTTAGATTTGCTGCTGCTACTTCTAGGTTCGTCTTTCCATTTGCCATCAATATTTAATGGTCAAATGTCTTTGCAATTTCAGCCAGGAAAACAATATCTGTAGATGGTGTGAATATGTTGCTCTTTGAGGGGAATTTAAATTTGAACAGTTATTCCTAGAAAAAAAAGTGTGAGAGAGAAAGCTGCTTCTAGAGCTCTGGGTGTAATTGCATGCCAGGTGTACCATTTCTAACCGTGGGTCTTATGGCAAGTTATTTAATTGCTCTGAGCCACACATTTTCTGTACACTATAAATTAGAAAAAAAGAATCTCAAGAAGAAACTAAATTAGACAGAATCTCTACCTATAAATTAGAAGGCTACAGATAGCACATAAAAATACCATTGTGAATTGTTCACAAATTCAACTTTTTTCTTATTATCAGAATTGGTTAAACTGTTGTGGAAGAATGGCACGGTATCATGACATGCACGTGAAGAAGATTCTTTGGACAAGGAAATATTCCAGTTTTTTTCAATTCCTGCCACACAGCAGGGTTTCTTGAAAGTAAATCTAAGATCTGGAGTCCAATTGTTAGGTGAAGGACCCTGGATAAGTTACATACTCTCTTTGAGCCTCGTTGATAGAAACTGATGTTACAGAAGTGCTTTGTACACAATAAAGTGGAGTGAGGAAGGAGAATGGAAGAGGAGTATGGCAGGCTAAGTAAGAATTAGAGACTAGGCTTCAAGCACCACCTCTCTCCCTCTGGGGTCCCAAAGCACTTAGCAATTGACTTTGTGCAAAGTGGATTTTTTTGGACAGAAGATGGGGTCATCCCTGAAAAGGTCCTTTAAATCAATCCATCTGATCATTCAGGGGAGGCTCTATGTATTTTTTTTTAATTTATGTAGGGTCCATGCTCAGTGTGGAACCCAACACAAGGCTCCAACTCAAGGCCCTGGGATCAAGACCTGAGGTGAGATAAAAAGTTCCACCCTTAACCAACTGAGCCCCACAGGTGCCCCCTTCAGGTCTCTGGCTGTGATCAGTTAGCCAATCGTTCCTACCTAAAGAGGATACTCACTTTCCTTTTGCTACTGGTGAACAGCTTTTTTTTTTTTAACTAAAGAGAATACTGCATCTATTTCAAATTCAGATCCTCTCATTGTTGTAGTTGTGAGACATTAGACTAATGTTTCACAGCACTTTTTATGGTATATGAGCAATTTGACTTGCTCTTATCTTTTGAGCCTTCATAACAAACACCAAGTAGTTAAAATATTGCATTTTTCATTGAAATTTTTCCTTGCCAACACTTAATATCAAACCTTTTCTGTTAATAGAAGTTTCTATGTCTGCATCTGTATCTGTAGAGCTCAAAACTAATTCATCTAGCCTGGACAATATAAAAGCAAACACTACACCTTTTCCAGTAAGCTGAATTTTATGTTTCAAATCATCTTTAGTTCCCTGTAATCTGAGATTTGTGGTCTACTCTGGCTTGAATTGCTAACAGAAAATACTCCTTTAAAAAGGAGCACTTAGCAGTCAAGTTCTGGTTTTCCCACGCATCTTGTGTACAGTAGAAATATAAGGGGGTCTTGGAGAATGGGGAGGTTAAGTCAAGTGGGAAAGAGAATTTGGAGAATGGAATGATAAACTCGGTGAACAACATCACTAAGCATTTGCTGAGTAAGATAGACATGTATATTCTTCGAGATTATTTACTTCCCAGTAAAAAGTGAACTCTTATACTCCTTTTGCTTAGTCAGATAAATTTGTAGGAACCTCTAATGTAGTTGTTTTATGCTTTTCACTGCTTACATATGTGTGAAATCTTTGGCTCGCTTTCAAGAATACTGCAAATATGAAGCTGTTCCTTGTGTTAAATATTACAACAAAAAGAACCTGGTAGAAAGAAAATTAAATGCATGATGGTTTTTTTGCTAAAACAGAAGGTTATGCCTGGTAATGTAAAATTATGTTTACAAAAACTCAGTGATTATGTCCAAAAACATATATTAAATGAAAATAGATGAAATGATTCTAAAATATAAAATTATCTAAACTTTTTCACATTTATAGGTATAGCTCTGTACACATATAAACATTTGTATAAAAAATTGTATATAAATGTGTACATATAATAGGAACACATATAAAGGAAAACAGTTTGGAGGGCAATCAACATAAATAACTTTATTGCCATTTTTGTTGGGTTGTGGTATTAGAACTGTGTTCATAAATATACATTTCTGGATGGATATGTCAATTTAAAAAGGTTATTAATGTGTATTTCCACTCATTTATGTATGAGTATATATTTACTCGTGTATATTATGAAAAGGATTTAAAGTAGCTAGTTTTGGTCGCTAGAAAAATCTAAATTGAACACAAAAAGAGTAAAATATTTCATAAGTTAAAAAAAAAAATGTTTCCAGGCTTTCAAAGACCATCATCCCAATCCCCTCCTCCTCCAACACACACACACACACACATACACACACACACACACACACACACACACACCCAGAACACACATAATTAGAAGTATCCTCAAAAAACAAGCAATCCCCTCTTCCTGGGGTATTGCAAACTACTGCCTGTGGGCCAAATCCAGCCCGTGTCTGCCTGCTTTTTAAAGTGCTGCTGAGATGCAGTGAAGAAGCAAAGCAATGAGGAAGACACAGGAGACGGTATATGGGCCTCATAGCCTGAAATATTTACTCTAAGGTATTTTGCAGAAAAAGTTTGCCAACTTCTGCCCTATTTTCCAGCACATTTCTGGAATCTCTGCTGCAAACCCTAGAAAAGTTTTTTGTTCCAGGGATTGTTTCAAAAGAAGGAAGGAAGGAAGGAAGGAAGGAAGGAAGGAAGGAAGGAAGGGAGGGAGGAAGGAGGAAAGAAGGAAGAAGAAAAGAAAGAAAGGAAAGAAAGAAAGAAAGAAAAAGAAAGAAAGAAAGAAAGAAAAAGAAAGAAAGAAAGAAAGAAAGAAAGAAAAGGAAGAAGGGAAGGGAGTCAAAGAAAGAAAGAGAGAAAGAAGGAAGAAGGAAGGAAGGAAAGAAGAAGAGAAAGAATAGAACAAAGGGGGATCCCTGGGTGGCGCAGCAGTTTGGCGCCTGCCTTTGGCCCAGGGCGCGATCCTGGAGACCCGGGATCGAATCCCACATCGGGCTCCCGGTGCATGGAGCCTGCTTCTCCCTCTGCCTGTGTCTCTGCTTCTCTCTGTGTCTCTCATGAATAAATAAATAAAATCTTAAAAAAAAAAAGAATAGAACAAAAGAAGGAAAGGAGAAAAAAGGAAAGAAAAAGAAAGAAAGAAAGAAAGAAAGAAAGAAAGAAAGAAAGAAAGAGAAAGAAAAAGAAAGAAAGAAAAAAAGAAAGTCATTGAGACCTGCAGAGTTCCCAGTATAAGTGGCTACAGCTTTTCCATTGTCCCTGTATCGTGGTCTTTCCATTCCCTTCTATAGACTGTAGAAGCTGTGGAAATTAATAAAGGGAAACCTCACTAACAGAGGAGGGAGGCTGGAAGGTAAGCCAGAAGTGGGGAGCTGCTCAGCCCCAAGGCAGTAGCTAGAGGAAGTGTCTGTCCATCACAGACCCCACCAGAGAATCCTCCACAGGAAAGAATCATCAAAGACAGGTCCCCACAGGGAAAGGAGTACCTTGCCTCCCCTACAAGACATTGACCACCCCTGCAACTCAGCCAGTAAGAAACTGTCATCGCCCCAAACTCTTGCTCTTCTCCAAAGGACTTTTGTCCAAAACAACCCCTCCCAGCTTCCTCCTCCATAAAATAATGGTCCTCTTTGTTTGCTGGACTTGCCTATAGTTTGGCTATAGCTTGCACATCCCAAATTGCAATTCTATATTACTCCTAAATAAACCCATTTTTTTTTTGTAAAATAGCTGACTTTTATTTTTAAGGTTAACAAGGCTCTCACTTAGATTAATAAAAGGAGAAAAAATCCATAAGTTCAAATATTCATCATAGAAACATAAAGATGCATATTTATTATTTTCACACATACAAAGGTCTGCAGACAAATGTAGCAAAAATGCTTCCAGATAGAAGTCCTGTTCATGATTGAAGAGAACACCTGGTTAACAGGATTCATTTGCTTTCAAACAATGATTATATCTTCTTCCCTTAAGTGGATTCCCTATTTCTTTGAACTATTTTATTCTTAATGTTTATTTAGAAAACTTCATATTCATGGAAGGCAATGGTAGACTTCAGCCAGACCTGAACTTTCTTAATCACCAAGCAAATGGAATTCCACACAGAGGCCCACATCACTCATATTATACAAAGAAACAGACAACATGATCATAGCACTAAGTGGAGAGAAAGAAAACGCACATGTGGCACAAAGTGCCAGGAGTGACAATTAGAATTACAAACCGATGCTATATATAGGAATAAAGTTAATAGTCAAATAGACAAACACACATCATTCTTTTCAGTGTGAGCAACATTTGTCTCCAAGCTAGAGGCAGAAAAACAGGCACACACAGATTATCTGTCACTTATTAAGAAGACTAAGATGTCTTTATTGACTCCTCCACTAAAATGATGGAAGAGAGCATAGTCTAGTACAGGGGACTAAATGTTCTTAATCCATGTCTCTCGTAAACAATCACCTCACCAGAACCCCCACACTGACAGATCAGGCCTTACATCTCCCTTTGAAAGAAAGTCCCCAAGTTGCAGAGGGAAAGAAAACTGTAGATGAGGCCACCAAGCTCGCCACAGAAAACTTTTTGGAAAACGTAAAAGACAACAGAGACAAATTAATTAATCAGACCTAACAGTATCCAGGAATATGTCAGCAGGGTTAAGCAACCGTGTTGGAAAAAGCAAAATCGTGCCCTGAGAAAAGCAAGTGATCGTCCTGGAAAGATTCTACCCACAGAGACCCTTAGGCTAGGTCTACACTCACTGCCATTTATTACTTTGAGTTTTGACTCACACTGTTGTTGAATGTATGAATGCATGACTGAAGTGACAAATCAGTTGGAGATTTTTTTTAAAGATTTTATTTATTTATTTGAGAGAGAGAGCTAGAGTGAGAGCACGAGAGGGGTGAAGGGCAGAGGCAGAGGGAGAAGCAAGCTCCACGCTGGGCATGGAACCCGATGTGGGGCCTGATCTGAGGATGCTGGGATCATGAACTGAGCCATAGTCAGATGCTTACCTGTCTGAGCCACCCAGGCACCCCACATTGTTTAATGTTTTGAGGACCCCCTACTGTTTTCCAAAATGGTGCACCACTTTACATTCCCACCCACAGTTGTGTAAGGGTTCCTTTTTCTCCATATCCTCACCAACACTCATTATTTCTTATTTCTTTTTTTTTTTTAAGATTTTATGTATTTATTTATGAGAAACACAGAGAGTGAGAGAGAGAGGCAGAGACATAGGCAGAGGAAGAAACAGGTCCTATGCAGGGAGCCCGATGTGGGACTCGATACTGGGTCCCCAGGATCACATCCTGGGTGGAAGGCAGGCGCTAAATCACTGAGCCACCCAGGGATCCCCTATTTCTTATCTTCTTGATGATGGTCATCCTAACAGGTGTGAAGAGATATGTCATTGTGTTTTTGACTTGCATTTTCCTGATGATTAGTGATGTTTAACACTTTTTTAATATACCTGTTGACAATTTGTATGTCAGTGGAAACTTATTAAGAGTTAACCATGTCCCCGTGGGCACCATGTTAAATGCTGGGACCCACAGAGATGACAAAGGACAACACCTTCATCTGAGCAGCTCACACTATAATACACGGTTATGTTATACAAAAAGCTATAACCCTATATCAAAATATTACAGAAAGTACAAAGTGTTATGGGATTATAGAACAAGGACCCAGAACCTCTTGTTTGGGGTGGGAATCTAAGGGAAGTCTTCCTGGACTAGCTTAGTAAGTTGAGTTGTGATTAAGGTTTCCCAGGTGAACAAGTGTGGACTGAAATAGCATAGAAAGTAAAGAAAGTCATGTGTTTCTAGAATAAATAGTTGGGGTCATATATACTTTATGAAGACCTGAAACAAGTCTGTCTATGCAGGGAATTTTGTACAAGTGTGACAAAGCATCATTTAAAACTTAAAATTCAATTTTCAAAAAGAAATTTGGCTGAATTCAAAATGGCTGCTTGGAGAAGAATCCTAATATTTCACTGCTGCAGGCACATTGGTGCATGTGTGAATGAGTATAGCAGGGTGTGTGTCCAATCTTTATGGTGCTAGAGATTGTGTGTGTATGTGTTTTACTGCAGGTGTTCATAAGAACATGAATGTGCAGGAAGTAAGGATTACATCTTGTCCTAGGATTTGGGACAATGTTTTACCTTATGAGAGACTGCTATTTGTGCTCATCCCAATGAGTTTCCAGATTAGACTGAATTAAAATTCATCAAAATAAGGACCTATGCATGAGTCTGGCTCATACAGCAGGCAAGAAAGAGCTAATGCTCTCTGCTAATAGACGAGGCCCAGCTAATAGACGAGGTTCCTGAGAGGAGGCTGCGTGTCTGCCAGTAGAGGAGTTTTTGAAATTGGGAGCAAGGAAAGGCTATATAAGGAGTGAGAATCTATGCTTCCCAGGAGAGCAAGCCTTCATGGTGCCTGACCGCCAAGAGGCTATTTCTTTCAGCTCAAAGCTGCAGGACAAGACAAACTGCTGTCCAGCCTGCTGAGAGCTGCCAATGGAGCCACAAAAGGCCCACAGAGATCTGAGACTCAGTATGTGGCTGTCAGGGTCCCAATGCCAAGCTGCACAGTAGGGACTCTGGTAAGGCAGGCTGCAGAGCCAGGGTCTGCTCAGTCGGACCGGGTGTCAGAAAAACCCCTAAAAGCCACCAGGATGGACCAGAGAGAATTAGGAATGTGATGAGTGAAGACCCTGGCGTGTGGCACAGGGTGGAATCGCTCAGAGGCTGTGACTTAGGGACCTTCTCTTACAGTGCCAACAAGAAAGTGTAGCCCTCAAGGCCCAGAGGAGTGCCGGGCAAGGCGGAATCAGGTGTGATGCAGAACAACACAGAGCACCACTCAATTCAGGCAACAACTAGCACATTTCACAGAAATGAGAGCCCATAATTATAGTGAAAATATCAGGTTTCCAGCAAATTCAAAAGGTGCAGAGTTCTGACATCAAAACAGTAAGAACTACAGAAGTACCCAAGAAGGTGGCAAGGCAAAATCAGGGTGCTGTCATCAAAGAAGTAGGTCAGAGACTCAGTACCCCTGTGGCCTGGCTTGAATGACCCCATTTCTTAATGAGGAGAGATGGGCTGAGGGAAGGAGGAAGGAGAGGGAGGGAGAGAGACAGAGGAGAAGACAGAGGTAAAAGTCACAAATAATTGGTCAGCATTATATAGAAGAGATGAATATAATCCTGCAGAGTAAGAAAAAAATACCTGAAGTGAGAAGCCCATATGCAGGTATGGAGTCAGGGCCTTGATACTCACTGGGAAATTGTTGTAGACATGGCACCTGACTAGCAGGACAAGACAGATGGAGCCTGAGCAGATGCTACCTTTGATCTGGGATTTCTGGTTCTACATGTTGGAAGCTCCAAATGCCATTTCAGATCTCACCATATCCTGAAATTACAATAAGTGCTTAACATCTAAAGATCTCAATTTATTCTTTATGAAAAATGAAGGGAAATGATAAAGCAAACAGTGGGGTCTAATCAGGAGAAAAATAAAAATGTACTACTTTTATGACCATGCTAGCATTTAACTAAAACCCCTTAAAATGGACCAACATATGCATGGATCAATTATAATCTGGGGAGTCCAAAATCATTTCATTCTCATAGCTCCATATGATTTTTTTCAGGTTTCACATGCAGAGATTCTGATGTAAGAATTTCCTTATTTTTTTAACTAATTTACTCTGAAGACAGAATATTATTTTTTTTTCATTCTTAATCTGCAGTTCACTTAGGCTCCTCGTTACATCTAGTCATGCAATGGAATTAAGTAGGAAAAGGAGTCTCCAAGCACGGACAGCAGCTGATAGGAAGAATAATAGAATAAGAGACCAGAAAGACAGCTTTGGTTAGGGTAGGAGTTCCAGTATTTTCCAAATCTGTCAGCCTCACAATGTGGTGTTTCGGTTAAGGGTTGAGTCATGACTCCATTTCAATTACTCCACAAAAGAAAGAAAACTGTACGTGACAATAGACATGAACACTCTGTAGCCACTAAATCTACGAAAAGAGAGAGCAAGAGTTTCGCACTTTGTCAGTAATGTGGTAAAGAGTGTCCCCAGTGTTTGAAAGCCAGGTATGAGATGTGGTCTCTCTGTGCATTTATGTGTGTGTGTGTGAGAAATGGGGTGCATGGAAAGAAAGAGGAAAAGGAGATGAAGAGTAGAAGGAGAAAAGGTAAAGCAAAGAGACACAGAAGCAAAAGCAGTTCTAATGACATCATACAAGTCACGTTGTCTCTAATGATCTCCAGGCCCCCCTTCTAATGCAGGGGGAAAGGATACTGATTAGTAGTAGCAGTAGTAGTAGTAGTAGTAGTAGTAGTAGTAGTAGTAGTAGTAGATGAATAAGACAAATGACTGGACAGAGGGTAAACATTATGAGACACTGAATGTAAGTTGATGTGGATATTCATGAGGAGAATTAAGTGCTAAAGGAATCAGTGTACCCAGTCTGCAAACTATGGAACAGTTAGTTTTCCTTCTGAAAGGAGAGTCTACTTCATGCAAACTCAGTGATGCAAGCAAGAGTTTCCATTTCTATAACTATGCCTGGTGCAACCTTGGTGCTCAATAAATAATTGGTTTTTCATGAATTCCTAAACTGGAGGGAAGCATCATCCTGATTCTCCCCAACCTGGTAAGAATACACATGTCCAGGTAACATGCTTCATGCTGCCTTGCTTCCACATTCTTTCTTTAACATCGAACTTAAAATCACCCAAGGGCAGATCTGCTCTTCCCAAGCCAGGAGTGATAGAGCTCATGTTGGCTAGATGACGTGAAATGTGGCAAAAGACACCCCAAGTGTTTATTCAGGCCCCAAGGAAATCCCTGGAGAGCCTCTCAAACTTTGGAGCAAAATGCTCTTCCCTGGCTTGGGACATTCACAGGGAGCAAGAGAGAGAGAGCTTTTCCCTTGACCACTGAGCTTTTCCAAGAGCTTTTTTTTTTCTCTCTGCTCTGGGAATCTGACATTGAGCTGCCATGGTGAAAAAGAACAAATCCCCACCTATTCACTGGATGTTCTTTCTTTCCACTTACTACTTTATGTTTTTTGTTTGTTTGTTTACAACTCCTAATTCTGCTGACTCTCAGCCAAAAATCTAAGGAATGTATATGAGAAAGTTGAATATTCAAGGACAGGAAAAATAAACAGGTTGAAATACTTGGCTATAGTTTGAGGTCTGGGCTCTGTGTCTATTCCACACTCTTCAAACATATAATTTAGTGTCGTGCAGGTCAGATCTCAACACTCAGTTGTAGACTTGGCTGATTAGGACATTGATGAGCATTACAATAGAAAAGAGGATCATAAATTAGGAAAGTCTTAGAAATGGTGGCAGCTTAACATGAAGAAAAGACCCAGCTGTAATACCCTTCTAAAGGAAGGACTTCCTGTGCATAAAAACAATGGGAAAAGTCACAAAGAAGGATGCAATTTGACAACATGAACAATTAAAACCAAAAAGGTCATTACAAAATCAATGAGCAAACAGTAGACTGTACAGTGTAACATCATGACAATCGGCCAATACCAATATCTTCAATACATACGGTGTGCTTACAAATCAGTTTTAATAAGTAACTCTGAGAAAGCTCAGAGGTGTGCCTGTGTGTGTGCATGTGCAACTATCATGGGCTCAAATCATGGAACCCAAACTAGAAGCTGTCCTACTTCAATCCTAGTACATGTCCTTAGTATTGTCACTTTCCCACTCTTCAAAAGGCCTTTTGCACTCTCCACCCTCCTCCCTTTGTGTCACCTACATTTCCTCTTCCTGACTCACTCTCAACTAATGGCTTTGCCTCACTCGCTACAGAGGAAATTGGAAGACTCCAAAAACAAAACAAAACAAAACAAAACAAAACAAAAAACCATCACTCCTTTTCATTGTCATATCTCAAGCTTCCTGCCTGTGGATCTAGCAAGTCTGCCTGTTTTCTGGTCTAAGATCAGAGATGTGTCCAAGGATGTGCTACAGTGGACAGTGTGCTCCTGTTCCAGTCAAAGGTCAGTTGTAGCCCTTCTTGTCTTCCAGAGGGTGTAGCTCCTGCACTTGACTTCTCTCTGTTGTAAAATCAACCTCTGTGAAAGATCTAAATGTGAGACAAGATTCCATCAAAATCCTAGAGAAGAATACAGGCAACACCCTTTTTGAACTCAGCCACAGTAACTTCTTGCAAGATACATCCACGAAGGCAAAAGAAACAAAAGCAAAAATGAACTATTGGGACTTCATCAAGATAAGAAGCTTTTGCACAGCAAAGGATACAGTCAACAAAACTAAAAGACAACCTACAGAATGGGAGAAGATATTTGCAAATGACATATCAGATAAAGGGCTAGTTTCCAAGATCTATAAAGAACTTATTAAACTCAACACCAAAGAAACAAACAATCCAATCATGAAATGGGCAAAAGACATGAAGAGAAATCTCACAGAGGAAGACATAGACATGGCCAACATGCACATGAGAAAATGCTCTGCATCACTTGCCATCAGGGAAATACAAATCAAAACCACAATGAGATACCACCTCACACCAGTGAGAATGGGGAAAATTAACAAGGCAGGAAACCACAAATGTTGGAGAGGATGCGGAGAAAAGGGAACCCTCTTACACTGTTGGTGGGAATGTGAACTGGTGCAGCCATTCTGGAAAACTGTGTGGAGGTTCCTCAAAGAGTTAAAAATAGACCTGCCCTATGACCCAGCAATTGCACTGTTGGGGATTTACTCCAAAGATTCAGATGCAATGAAACCTGCACCCTGATGTTTATAGCAGCAATGTCCACAATAGCCAAACTGTGGAAGGAGCCTCGGTGTCCATCGAAAGATGAATGGATAAAGAAGATGTGGTCTATGTATACAATGGAATATTCCTCAGCCATTAGAAATGACAAATACCCACCATTTGCTTCAACGTGGATGGAACTGGAGGGTATTATGCTGAGTGAAGTAAGTCAATCGGAGAAGGACAAACATTATATGTTCTCATTCATTTGGGGAATATAAATAATAGTGAAAGGGAATATAAGGGAAGGGAGAAGAAATGTGTGGGAAATATCAGAAAGGGAGACAGAACGTAAAGACTGCTAACTCTGGGAAACGAACCAGGGGTGGTAGAAGGGGAGGAGGGCGGGGGGTGGGAGTGAATGGGTGACGGGCACTGGGGGTTATTCTGTATGTTGGTAAATTGAACACCAATAAAAAATAAATAAAAAAATAAAAAAATAAAATAAAATGAAATAAAATAAAAAGACATTTTCTGAAAAAAAAAAAAAATCAACCTCTGGTGGCATAGAATGTCCCATGCCTTAGTGTTTGTGAATAGCAAAGATCTTTCACTGCTATCCCCTTAAAACACTCATCTCTCATCTTTTAGGACACCAGACTCTCCTGGTTTCTCTTTGCCTTTATCCAGGCTTCTCCCTTCTCTGTTTAGTCTCTAAATGTTGGAGCACCCCAGGGCCAGATGTGCGGGCCTTTTTTCTATCTAACTTTCTCTCAAGGAGTATCATTCAGGCTCAAAATGCAAGGACCATTTATTTGCTGTGGGTTGAATTATGCCCTCCCCCCAAAGATTTGGAAGCCCTAAACCCTAGTCCCTGTGAATGTGATCTTATTTGGGAGTAGGGTCTTTGCAGATGTAATCAAGTTAAGATGAGGTCATTACTGTGGGCTTTAATCCATTGACTGGTGCCCTTATAAGAGGGTGCTTTGGACATGGATGAGTAGGGAGAAGAGTGCCAGGTGATAACGGAGGCAAAGGCTGGGTTTATACAGCTTCAAGTCAAGGAATGCCAGTAGTGAAGGGAAAGGCACAGAATAGATTCTCCTCTAGAGCCTTGAGAGAAGATGGCCCTACCAGCAATAGTTGATCTGCTTTCTAGAGTCCAGAACTGTGAGACAATAAACTTTCTATTGTTTTAAGCCATTTAGTTTGGGATAATTTGTTACTGAAGCTCTGGGAATCTAAATTTTCCATCTATTGGGTATTCTGATTCTAAACCCCACATTACATATTTGACTGCCCAATTGACGTATCATTAAATATTGGACAGGAATCTCAATACAGAAATCATGATTCCCACCCTGCACCCTGACTTTCCTCTTATTTTCTCTCATATTAGTAAATTTCCTGTGATTCACCCAGTTGCTGGATATAAAAATCAAAGAGTTGTTCTTGAATCCTTTTTCTTTCATCCCTATGTCCAATAAGCAGAGAAGAAAGTCCTGTCAACTCAGTTACCAAGAGAGATTTCAGATTTGTCCAGTTCTTGCCATCTGACTGCTCTCACCCTAATGCAAGCCATCATCATCCTTTCCCATCTGGACTTTTGCAATGGCGTACCATCCGGTGTTTTGCTTTCATTGCAACCCATCCCCCCAAAATGTGATTCTAAAAAATAAATAGCCCAAGCAAAGTTGGTCCCCTTTTTAAATCCTTCAATGCTTGAGAGATCAAAAATTCTGTAAGTTCTCTATGTTGCTTTTTATGAACCTGCAGGTCTGGCTCCTCTGAGCCGCTCTGTTGTCATCTTGTACTCTGCTTGTCTCTGTCTCAAGCCTCCAGCCACTCTTACTTTCTTTCCACTATGCAAGCAAGGCTTTTTGCCATCTTAAAGCCTGTGCACTGGTTTCTCCCCCTGCCTGAAACCATTTCCCCCAGATCTTTGCATTGCTCTCACTTCCTTCCTATTTAGGATTTAGTTAAAAGTCTATCATACTCTCCTGCTAATTAATTGTCAGATCACTAGCACTACCTAACATGTTTGTGTTTATCTACTGTCTCTCCCTACTGTATTTAAGTTCCATGAAATAAAAGATCTTATTGTTTTCATAGTTATAGTCCCAGGTCCTTGAATAGCATCTGGCCAAAGTATTCAATAAACAGCTTTTCTATGACTAAACTGTTTAACCCACTACAACCCCTTATTTTATTTTATCGGATCCTTATTAGAGAAGAAAATAGAAATAGGGGATTCAGTGCCTTCCCCAGGCCACACAGGAGTCTGGTTGTGGTCTTCCCTACACATGTCTATGGTCCTTCCCAAAAGATACTCACTGTTACATCTGCTTGTCATCCTCTTCCTCCACCCTGGACCACTATTTAATGAAGTGAACCGGGAAGTATGAATCTGTTCATTCAGTCAGCCCATCAATTCATTATTCACAGTGAAGTACCTTCTGCCTGCCAGACACTCTGTTCTGTTCTGGAAATACAGAGCCAGATTTCAGAGGCCCCCCATCCTTAGTGATTCAGACATGTAAACCTAAATAGATTGAAATATAAATATAAGCATTGTAGCAAAGACTGGAATAAAATGCTGAAAGAGCAAAAATAATGTCATAGAGAATATTTTCTCCTTATAACTACATAGCTAACAAAACCCTCCAGCACATTTTGCACACAACAAATTCTAAATGACTGTCATTCGCTAGTAAGCGGAAGGTTTGGTTAAACTCTTCTCTCTGAGGAGCAAAAGCATCTTCTTTTGGAGGAGATCATTTATTTTTTTTTTTTTTTTTTTTTTTTTTTTTAAATTTTTTATTTATTTATGATAGGCACACAGTGAGAGAGAGAGGGGCAGAGACACAGGCAGAGGGAGAAGCAGGCTCCATGCACCAGGAGTCCGACGTGGGATTCGATCCCAGGTCTCCAGGATCGCGCCCTGGGCCAAAGGTAGGCACTAAACCGCTGCGCCACCCAGGGATCCCTGGAGGAGATCATTTAAAGTAGAACAGATTCCCACTAACTTAGATGGTTTAGATAATAATGGTAATGAATAAAAACAGAATATTCCAAGCTCCATGCCTGCTTTTGGCATGCCCTGTGACATGGAACTGTATGAGCTTTCTGAGGCTGTTGTGACAAATTATCACAAATTTAAAACAATGCAAATGCATTAAATCATAATTTTAGAGGCCTGAAATATGAAATATGTTTCATTTGGCCGAAATCAAGGAGACAGGGGGTCCGTGCTCCTTGCAGAGGTTCTGGGGGAGAATCGGTTCCTTGCCTCTTCTCTCATCTGGTGACTCCAGGCCTCCTTTGCTGAGAGCAACCCAACTCTGCCTCCATGGCCACACTGCCTCCTTCTTCTCTGACTACAGTTTTCCTCTGCCTTCTTCTGATAAGGATGCTCATGTTTGCATTTAGGGCCTATCTGGATAACTCTGGACAATCTCAAAATCTTCAACTCAATTATATTTGCAAAGTCTTTACCATATAGTATTCACTGATTCTGGGCATTAGGACATGGACATCTTGAAGGGCCATTATTCAGCCCATCACAGATACTATTACTAATACTGGACTATATCAGGTTAACTCCATAATAGATTTTCATAGCACCCTGTTCTGTTCTGCTAATTCATAGTTCTAATCACAGCTATAGTACATACATTTTTTCTTGATTATCCATTTAATATTTCCCACCACTAAACTAAGTTTCTGGGAAACAGGAAACATATTTGTCTGCCTTTCTGTTTTTTTTTTATTTTATTTTGTTTTTGTTCTTGTTTTTATCATTATCTCTTCATAGCCATGCTTCGTCCCAATCTAAGACAGTTGCTGACACATAATAAATGCTCAATGAATGGTTGTTGAATTACAAATAGATCTCCATTTTACAGGTGAGGAAAGAGGTGAAAATGAGTTAATTTCTAGGAAGTGATCAATTGTCTACAAAGTGGCAAAGCAGGACTTTGAGTTCCAAACCTATGAATTCTGTTGTACTTTCCTCAGCCTGGGTCTGACAATATTCATTTTATATCTTTCTGGTTCAATGATTTTGATTCTCAAATCTCATGACTTTTCCTTTAAAAGAAAAAAAAAATTCCTCCTGCCTTATTTTGAATACAAACTTTGTTATGCAATAATGTAGGACTATATTTAACAACCCATAGATAAGAAGTAGGTTTAATGAGGACTTTGTCAGAGATATTGTTGGATATAAAATATCTACAAAATCTTTTTTTTCACTTTGTGATTACTGTCAATTCCCAGAACTGCAAGACTTTGCCTGAAAACCTTGATACAAATCCATGTTCAGCCTTGTTTTTCATTCTCAGAAGCTGGCCTTTTTGCTATTTATGTCTGGATACTATAAATGCAAGCCATCCTTGAAACAGAATTGCAATAATTTAAAAAGCTCTCCTTCTAAGGTGTCACAGGTATTCTAAGTCTGTTTATAAAGTTAGCTCAGGTAATGCAGAGTGAGGACTGATGTCTGATGAGAGGCAAAAGACCATTAGGTCTTTCTATCAAGTCTCAGATCAGCAACTAGGATTCTAGATCTCTTCCTCCCAAGAAGCCATGACTTTAGGAGGGAAAACTTGGCTATTATCAGGAGTGTGTGATATCCATTTGCCATGCACACTGCTGTCTGTAAGCATGAAATGTTGGCTGAAGGACTGAGTGTTGATGCGGGAAAGAAAAAATTTGGGTGATATTTTCAAAACCTTGATTATACTATATTAGTCCTGTGGAAAAATCTTGGGACCTAAAACAGCTAATATATCTCTTCTTTTTCTCCCTTCTCTAGAATAAAAGAATTTCATTCTGTAATATTTTTAAAATAAGGGAAACCCTGAAATAAAGTGTTTTCACGTGTCTGGTTATATAAAATATGTTCATATGTAAACCACAATAATAAAAACACAGTCCCTAGAGAACCAGGATTTGAGGACTGGCTAGACAAAAAAGAGAGGCTGTTAGAGGAATAATTGAGCAAAAACCCAAATGAGGATTAGAAGGACTTCTGGAAAACACAATATGTGTCACATAGGGAAAGGAGGCAAAGAGGCATCGAGATAAGGAAAAAACTCTTAAACTGTTTTTGCCTTCATAAAATTAAAGACAGTTCAAAATTTGTCAAGGCAAGGAAAGCAAGTTCTTACAGAAATGAGCAAATACATAATTATAGTTTTCCAAAGAACAAGAAGTAAAACCCATTACACTTATTTTAAATGATGATATTAAATCAACTTGGCTTTTCTGATTCAGGAAACTTTTTTTTTTTTTTTGGTCCTCATTGCCAGGAGATAGAGAGAAGGAAGGTACCTGAAGTATATTTAGAAAATATTTCAACAGAACATAGTTAGGAGGTAGTTGTGGGTGACAAAGGCAAATCAATGTTATGGGGAAAAATGCATGGGTGGAAGTACCACTTATTGGGATGGAGAAATTAGAGATGGTTCATTTTGGATTGTGGAGAAGGCAAGCTTTTGAAATTTTAAGTATGAGTTGACTATAAGACATTTGGGTGTATAAATCTAGAACTCAGAAGAGATATTTTTAGCTAGAGATGGAAATTGGGAATTGTCAATATTTGGGTGGTATTTGTGCATGTGGGAACAGATGAGGTTGTCTAGGTAAAGAATATACTGAAAGAAGGCCTGGTCCAGGGACCCAAATAACTCTGATGTTTAGTAGTGAAAGGGAGGGAATGAGGTCAGCAAATGGGATGGAAAGGTTTTCCCAGAACAGAGAGTGCTGTCTTGAGAAAACCAAAGTTGGTATTTTTAAACAATCTCACATGAGTTTGAGTCCCAGCTCTGTCACTTATCATCTTTGTATATTTGGGGAAACTATTTAGCTTTCTTAAATTCAAGATCGCTTTTGAATTTCGAAGAGTATCACATACATTCAAAAGGCTCAAAATGAGCCACTTGTAGTTCCCTAAGGCACTTATGAAAGCAAGAGCAAATTCTTCTTTTGATTTGATTAAAATAACTTTTATTAAAGTGTGAGGAAGTCGATGAGACAAATAATACATGGATATGGATCTAATAGATTTACATAATGCTCACAGGAATTTTTATTCCTATTTCAAATGCTTTCTTTCTCAGGAAATGATTGACATATTTGCATGGTAGGTTGGACAGGTTAATACGTAAGTTGTTTTATCTGTTCATACCTAAGAATGATTCTTCTTACCTGAGGCACTTGAGATACCTCGCTCACTAAATCTTGAAGAATTTTAAAAATGACTTTGGAAAAGCCAACTTGTCAGCGGAGGGATGTCTGAAAAGATTTTTCAATCAATTCCTATTTGAACATAAAATATGATAAATGTCTCCGTTATGGAGAAAATTCATCTAATTATACCCATCCCATGTAATTTATAACAAAACACATTAATGAATTTATCTTGATTTCTGGATAAGGTTTTCAAACCTTTTAAAATACGTATTGTGTATGGAGATCAAATTTGTTGTCCAGAAAGAAAGTTACAACATCCATTCCTTTAGATTTGAATGACTCTTAACTTCAGCCATGTTTTAGAATCTTCTTTCTTACTGAATTTAACAAAGTCAATTAAAAAAAAAAACTTAAAAAAATGTTGTCTCTCTTTAGTCTATTAGGTTCATGTGGCTTTAATTTATTAATATATGTTGCACTGAACAATAATGTGAGCTGCCTACAGTGAGTGATACATGGACATTAATTTTATACACAGGATCTCAATTCCCATGAGAGTTCCCATTATGGGCCCAGAATAGTTTTCAAAAGCCACCAAAGAAATATAGTTTATCCACACAGAGATAGTGACAATTTATTTTAATATTAATGAAATTCATATAAGTATCATTAGTGGCATATAAATTACACTAACATGCCTTCACGGTGCCATAAGTTAGATCCAGTTATCCACCGGGACTCCCTGTGCTTTACAGAGGGTCATTTATCTATTTCTTGCAGGGAATATATGTAAGTCAAGTTTTCATCTTGTCTCTGAAAATAGAAAAGATGCATTCTTGCATTTTAGTTTTATTCTCTTTAGAGACTATAATTCTCCATTTGAAAACAGAGTATGTTTGGTTTGGAGCAATTAAAACTCATTCCTGAGTTCCAACTTTAACAGAATGAGCACTCTTCTTAAGTCTATAGCCATGTGATTGGGTGGCAGTAACTGATATGATGTTAAAAGATATAATTTGCAGGTACAACTGTCTGAAATAAATGAACACATCCAAATTAGAAATAAATGAACAAATTCTTTCAAGAAATTGAATTACAAACCCATGAGGTAAATCAGAATTAGATATACTCTTCTTTAAATTAGCCTTCCCTTTATATGATTTCTCACTTGCTTGTGCCTCTCTAACATATAGCAAAAGGCAAGCCAGTAGAAGAAAGTGGAAGAAAGGTTACACAGATCGGTCAGGTTATCATATAGACTCTGAACACTCCAGCAAAAAGGAATTCACTTCCCTACTTTCTTCTTAGAATGCATTCAATACAAGAAAGCCCTTCTTTATCGTGAAGCAAAACTACTTCCCAGGACCTTCTAGATACTAGTTCTAATTCTTTGAAATAATACCATCTACTTTCTTAGCTCAGGCTGCTATAACAAAATACCATAGACTGGGTAGTTTAAACCACAAACACATTTTCTCATAGTTCTAGAGTCTAGGAAGTTCAAGATCAAGGCACCAGCAAATTCAGTTCTCAATGAGGGGTTTTTTCCTGGTTTGCAGATGTCCACCTTCTTGCTGTGTCCTCATATGGCCTCTCCTTGGTGAGTGCTCTTGGGGTAAAAGGGAACTCTCATATCTCTTTCTCTTTTTATTAAAACACTAATCCTTGGATGCCTAGGTGGCTCGGTCAGGTAAGTTTCTAAGTGTCTGCCTTCAGCTCAGGTTATGATCCCAAGGTCCTGGGATCGAGCCCCGCATCCAGCTCCTTGCTCAGCAGGGAGATTACTTCTCCCTCTGCTTCTGCCTGCTACTTCCCCTGTTCATGCACTCTCTCTGTCAAATAACGAAGTAAAATGAAATGAAAATAAAAACGCTAATCCTATCATGAGAGTGTAACTCTCAGAACCTCATCTAGACTTTATCACCTCCCAAAGATTCCACCTCCAAATGCCACAATGTCACACTTGGGTTCCAACGTATGATTTTGGGATGACAGGGAGACACAAGCATCCAATCCATAGCATCTTATAGTCCAGGCAATTTATTAATATCTGTCTTATAATCCTCTCAAAGTCAGCACGTTCATATAGGAAAAAAAATGTGTTCAGCTCCACATAGCTAGAAAGTGGTGTGATAAACACAGTTCTGACTTCTAAGTACTTGATCTTTCCTTTTTATCCCCTGCTGCCTCTCTAAATCAAAGAGCCCCATAGAATAAGTCCTTCTTTGATATACTAGCCCACCATATTGTTCACCATTTCATACCCTTCCGAGCTCTTATCCAAGCTAAATATTTTTTAATTTATTCAGTTTTTCCTTCAAATGACTCAATTTTTTTTTTTTTTTTACTCTTGTGACCATGTTAACCTCTCTTCTCTGGATATACTCTACATAGTCACTGCCTTCATAAAGCCCAGCACCCAGAACTGAGCCCATAACTTCACAGGAGTCCTGACTAACACAGATCTGGGTGAGACCCATAGGTACCTTACCAGGAGTTTTCTATTTCTTTTAACATGTTTTAACCATAAAGTAGTTTGTGCACCAGTCACTAAGCATCTTGTTCATAAGCATAAGATTTTGTCAAATGTCCTGCTAAAATTCAATATCCAAATCGTATGAGAACTTCTAAATATCTACCCCAAGCTAAGCTTATTAGCTAGCTCTATCATTACTAAATAAAGGAAGTTAGTTTTCAACTTTTCTGGAACTCAGGCAGGCTTCATTTTCTTATTTGTCTCCTCCCAGAGCATAGGCCATGTCACTGCATACAAATTGTTTTCATCCTGGAAAGAGTCATCTTTTTAACATAAGACACGCTGTGCATCCTGCTGCTCATTTGAAAAAAGGGAACAATCAAACAGAGGGAGATGTAAGTGACAAAGTATTTCAATAGTTGAATCAATAATACAAAGGTTTTTGAGCAGAAAAATGCCATATAAAGGTTTTTATGGGTATTTTTTTTTGGTTGTTTTAGACAAATAACTGATAAGAACAGAATTTACTGCTTTTAAGTCATCGGGATTTTTTGGCTTAATCCAAAAGACATAATCCTACAATGGTCAAGAGTAATACCACACTTAAACAAGAACCACAGGAATAGTTTTATTAAATAATCATTAGTTTACCTGGCAAACAGTTTTGGCAAGAAAATAATAATTATTTCACTTATTCTCAGAAGCCTAAAAAAAGGGCAAGATTCTGGACTAACATCTTAAAAGTTAAAACCAATTACCTTCAACATACTGGTTATCTCAATTAACACCAATGAAAATAATCTTGAAATAAAGTTCTTAGTTTCACTGTATCCATTTGATCCAAATGATTGAAATAAAATAAATGAATCCCACAGGAGTTCTAATTGTCTGTTAAATTCTAATAAACCAGTGCTGCAACCTGAAAGCAACTCCAATGAGGTCAATTTGTCTAATATATTACCTACTGAGGTGACAGTCCCAAAATTCACCCCAGAAAATCCATTTTTGGAAGCCATCCCCCAGAGTCGTGTTTACACTGGGATAGACAGTGTGTTTCAAAATCTATAGGAAGATTATGATAAGAAAAGATCACTCCTTTGAACAGAAAGAAAACAATCTAAGAATTAGATGTCATGTTGCCAGTCATGCCAAAGGCTCTTTCTGAGTTAACGTGCAGCCTGTCAGCATCATCCACCCAGAGTACATTGTCTGAAAACTCAATCTGGCCATTCTGTTCTGCAGGAACAGGAAACTCTTCAACAGTATGCCCTATAGGATATCTTGATAACATCAGCAGGCAGAGTATTGAGCACACGCCCCCTGGTCACATACACATACCCCAGATGAGAAAGTAAGGAAGACAGGAATTCTTCTGTATTCTCATCAACAGCAACAAAAAAAATGGCATTTATAGGCAGAAGAATAATAAAGATACCCTTGTAGGTCACTGAGCGTATGCATGGGGAGAAAATAACTTGGATCACTGTAGTCAGGAGGAAGCAAGTCACAAGGAACGTTTACAGCTTGCAAAGCATGCGGTGTCCACTGTGCCATCCTCTCTGTCCAGCCATTTCTGCACTAGTGTGTCCTCTTGTGCAAAAGAGACTTAAGAAAGTAGACATTTTGATGGATAATTCCCATTTTCTTTTACCTCACAATGTCTTAAAACAGTAAGTAGACCTATTAATCACTGTAAATGCTCAGAAAGACACATAAGTAGTAAAGATCTGAAAGAGAAAAGTAGAGAAGCCAAATCTCCAAAAACTGCCCCTGGATTACCACTAACATTGAATTATATGGAACTGTTTTGTTCCTGTAAGTGAAAGATATACTTGCCCTGCCACCTGAACTGAAGCAGAAAAAAAGAAGTACCATGGAATTCAGACCCTAAGCCTAATTTAGTGTTGACAGTGGGATCTTCCCTCACTTATAGGCATTATCATATTATAGTCCTGAATACTATCCTTTATACAGACTAAGGAGACCACCAAACTTATAACTTGAAGAAAGATAATTAGCTAAGACTTGGGAATGTCAAGTAACAGCAAAATAAATTAAAAAAAACTCAAAGGAGTATTTATAGGGTACTTTTATTAGTTCCCCAGGGCTTCCCTAACAAATGACCACTGACTGGTGGCATAAAATGATGGAAATGTATTCTCTCACAGTTCTGGAGGCTAGAAGTCTGAAATCAAGTCATTGGAATGGTCATGCTCTCTTTGATGGCTCTGGCAGAGGAATCCTTCCTCATCTCTTCTAGTTTCTGGTTGCCAGCTAGATTGCCAGCAATATTTGGTGCTTCTTAATTTGCAGATGCATCCCTCCAGTCTCCACTTCTGTCTTTACATGGCCTTCCCCACTGCGTATCTATGTCCAAATTTTTCTCTTGTTATAACAGCACTAGTTAACCCAGTTTGACCTCATGTTAACTTGATTACATCGGCAAGTACCTTATTTCCAAATAAGGTTACATTCGCAGGTTCTGGGGGTTAGAACTTCAGCATATCCTTTAGAGGGACACAATCTATAATGGTGCTCATTTAAAGCACTGACTCATTTGAAAAAACTACAACTAGCAGTATTGATATAATTCTTGGATGCTGGAGGATGGTAGATGTGGGGGAGAAGGGATATGGCCCACAGAGAACAACCAAGTCATGGTGTGTATTTTCGTATCAGGACCATGGACAGTAGCTCATGTTCCTCCCACCCCCGCCCTTATCCCACCCCAGTATCAGTTTATGCCCATGGGGAGAAATGCCTTGCACTGAACAAGGCTTATCAAAATACCGTTATTAGATTTTCTCTCTGCTATTTCTAAATTTGTATTCTTTAAACTAATTTATCTTACTATAATTTTGCCTGGTATAGAGGAAAGATTATAGTAGTAGAGAACAGTTTGTTGGCTTATGAAGACTGTCATTATATTTTTTAAATATGGGGTTTTATCCTCATTGTAAAGTCCTGAAACCTAGGTGGTTAGCTTAGCGAATGATGATCCAGTGGAACAACACAGCTCTTACCACTTAAACTTATTCAGAACTTGTCTGTTTCAGAGAACCCATAAATTATTTTAAGGTACCTATACTATAAAATGATCAGCATTTATGTTGCTTTTCTAAGATGAAGTGTATTAAAGCAATGTGTAAGAAAATACAAATGAATTGGATTTGATATGTTCTAAAGGAAGTGAGTAAAGTGGCCATATCAGAGGGGGTTAGATGACATAAGGCTTTATATACCCTTCTGAGGAGGCTGGACTTCTATGGAAGAAAGAGAGGAGCTATTTAGGGCTTTAGGCAAAAGGATGATACAGTTGAATTTGTATTTTATTTAGATAATCTGTTGGTTGTGTAAAGGATGATTTACAGGTTGGTACGACAAGAGGCAGGCAGAGACATTTAACTAGGGTAGTAGTAATAAAAACAGGAGAACAGAATGGATTTCAGAAATATTTAGGAGATAGAATCAGTAGGTCCTAGTTACTCATTAGGGATGGGAGGGGAGGTTATATTCTTGCTTGGGTGACTTAGAAGAATTGGTTTGAAGGGATGGTGGATAATGAGTTTGGTTGCTGGTATATTCAATTTGAATTGTCTTTGGAGTTCAAAGTCTGTATCCCTGCATGCTCTACTGCAGAAGCATTGCCCTATTTCCTAAGTCCTTGGTATTAGCACTTCAAACTGTTCTTTCTTTCTTAGATCATGAGCTCAGTGAAGTTGATCTTCTCATGTGCAACCTTGTATCACTTACAGCCTGAGAAAGTGCTTGCTTGATAACCATTTCTGGTGCCATCCTCAAATCCTTAACTGCTTTGGGTAGAAGAATTGAAGAATTTTTCTTTCTTTCTTTCTTTCTTTCTTTCTTTCTTTCTTTCTTTCTTTCTTTCTTTCTTTCTTCTTCTTCTTCTTCTTCCTTCCTTCCTTCCTTCCTTCCTTCCTTCCTTCCTTCCTTCCTTCCTTCTTCTTTCTTTCTTTCTTTCTTTCTTTCTTTCTTTCTTTCTTTCTTTCTTCTTTCTTTCTTCTTTCTTTCGAGTTTATCTATTTGAGAGAGACAGAGAGAGCACAAGTGGGGGGAAGGGCAGAGGGAGAGGGAGAAGCAAACTCCCCCCTGAGCAGGGAGTAGGACCCTGAGATCATGACCTAAGTGAAAGGCAAATGCTTAACCCACTGAGCCACCCAGATGCCCCTGAAGAATTTATTTTTAACGTGGTGGATACTTAGTGTCTTCAAGCAAAGAGGGACTCTTAGATGTGCTTCCATCTAAGATAAGGGCTTTCTTCTTAGGACTTTAGGCAGAGAAATCTGAGAGCACTAGCTTCCTATAGTGACTAAATTATTGACAGCATTTAAAGGCACATTTGATTTGACACAATGTGCATACATGCTGTCCCCTGTCAGCTTATTTGGTTTCTTCTGAATGGCAGAGATTAAAACACTTCTGACAGAGTAGGGCCTGGTGGTACCTTGCTAAGGAGGACTTAGCACCTTAAAACAGCAACCTACCCATTGTGAGATTTAGACATAACAATCCTGTGTTGTTCTGGAAGTCCCTACACAAGGAACAGCCTTCTTACACTCATTCAAAGAGTCAAGGTTGCCATGACAGGTGGCTGAGGAGATAGAGACCAGGTTTCCTGGTCATTCATATTCTCTTCATATCTCCACAAATTGTAGGTAGAGGTGGGTAAGGGAATTAATTGGTAAGTAAGTAGAGACCATCTCCTTTTTACATCTTCCCCAATTCTATGAAATGAGAACAAAGGAAGTGGAAATGGCTCTTCATAAATTTTACTGTTGGAAGACACCACAAAACCCCTCTGGTTCTATTCTTTTATTTTAAATAAGTGGAAACTAACCCAGAAAAACACATGGAGCTTAAGGTCTTTGAAAGTTCTAATCAGAATCCAATTTCTTTTATTTACAGAGCAGAACTCTCTCTTATATCATGTTACTTCTTATGGCTATCATTTATTGAATTTGAATACAGGGCAATATAGTCAGAAGGACCTCATCTGGTTATTTTAGTAATGCTTTGTCTTAAGAAAGTTCATTGCAATAAATCCTGAAAGAACTCTTAGAAATTGACTTAGCTTTTTTATTATTTAAAATCAGTTTTCTGGATGACTAAGGCTATGCTTCATTAAAAATTCAACAGTTCCCTCCTTGATCCTTTTGATATGTAAATCTAGATCCTATTTACGCGCAACACAAATTTTTATGTCTTCTTATTGGATCTAAGAACTTATTCCTGGTAGAATGCTTATCAGTTTCTGAAACACTTACCCACACATGGCTTTCTTATCTCTGGCATTTGCACAAATAATTTTATTCTCATGATACTAATGAGAAAACAAATACTTTGAGAGTTTAAGTGGGTTGTTCAAGTGATGCTGTTAAGACTTACGCTCTCATCTGTCATTCTATAACAAATCACTGCTTCTATTTGATGAACACTCCACTTTTCACTCAGTTATAATTCTATGGTTATATCAAGATGATCCAGGACCTGTTGAGAGATGAAGGATGTTTGCATCAGACTTTTGTGCTTTTCAATAGACCTACATGAGCTTTTAAAATAAATTTGCAATCCTGTTTCTTGTCTTTGGATTTTTGCTTATTGCTACTCTTGGTACACCTGATTAATGTCATATCTTTCTATAGTTACTATTTCAGGTTTCTGTTTCAGAGCTAATAATATTATGGGATGAATTGTATCCCCCCAAATTCATACGTTGAAATCCTAATCCCCACCCACTACCTCAGAATGTAACTGTATTTGGAAATAAGGTTTTTAAGGAGAGAATTAAGTGAAATGAGATCTTAAGGGTGAGCCCTAATCTCATATGACTGGTATTCTTATAAAAACAGGAAGTTTAGACACAGATTATACACACGCCTAAAGGACAACTATGTGCAGACACAGGGAGAAGACTGCCACCTGCAAATCACAGAGAGAGACCTCGATATGGAACCAACACTGCCCTACTCCCTGATCTTGGACTTCCAGCTTCGAGACCTGAGAAAACAAATTTCTTTTGTTTAATCCATCTTTTGTTTCATAAGCCTGTGGCACTTGTTATGATGGCCGTAGCCAAGTTTTACAAACAAAAAATGAATAGGAGATAGCTTTTAGAATTGTGCATGAACTACAGATGAATAGGTCTTGACCTGGGGCTTGCTTCCGACTTAAGGTCCTGGGCTTTAGTGCATGGACACGGAGATGTTGATTTTAGCTTGCAGCACTACCTTTGGCTAATTTTGTGATTCTGGGTTATGTTCTGAATGGGAGGAGTTATAGGATGCATGATTTTCAGAGAGGTGAGGTCAGAGTTCCAAAAAACAAGGGATTATAAAACAGACACCAAATGGTCTTTTAGCTATAGAAGATTTTTTTACTGACTTAGAATGCTGTTTTCATATGCTCCCCTATTGCCTTTAAAATGTAATTTAATTCCCCAAACCTTAATCTATAGGTTTTGATTTAGAATTTACCAGCTGTAAACATCATAGCATATGCATATGTATATTCACTTCTTATTTTCTTCTCCTAGGCTGCCTGGGTAGCTATAGGCATTGCTAATGTCTGAAGTTCCCAATAAACGTTGAAACGGAATCTGTGGAAGTTCAGAAATGCTGACTAAAGTTCACTTACAAATGAGTTTGCTCTCCCTTTCCTCCCCAGGTCAGCTTCAGTGTTTTGGATGGAAACTAGAGCCCTCTGTGCAACAAGGGAAGAACAAATGCACTAAGTATATTTCTGTAGTAGTGATGTAGACCATTAAATAGACCCTAGCAGACAGGAAAGCCCATATGGATTTCAAAAATAGCACCCATCTGTCTGAGAGCTGCTAAAAAATGAATTTTAGGACTTGGAACGTAGCCTGGAAGTGAAACCTGACTTAGGTTCTGGAAAAGCTATAGAGGAGTTCCTTAGAGAATTACAAAAACATGTACCTTTTGCATTCCAAGAATAATAACCAGGCACAGGAGGACACTCAGTGCCAAGTTTCACATTTAAATCAAGCAGCACACTGAATTGAGAGCTGAACTTTGGCCCTTCCACAGTTGAGTGCTGGTAAAACAGAACTCCTAGGTTCAAAGGTCAGCACTTAAACCGTTGTCTTGACAAGACACCTCAGGCACAGAAACATTTAATCAGGACATATAATTAAGCACAAATGAATAAAGAACACAGTTTAAATCGTGTATGTAGGTATATTGGTATATACATATATGCATTTATAGAATTTAAAAGTCCATGGGTAAGCTCTAAGAAAACCTCCTGACTGGGGCAGCCTGGATGGCTCAGCGATTTAGCGCAGGTTTAGTGCCGCCTTCAGCCCACGGTGTGATCCTGGAGACCCGGGATCAAGTCTCACATCTCCCTGCATGGAGCCTGCTTCTCCCTTTGCCTGTATCTCTCTGTCTCTCTCTCTCTTTCTCTGTGTCTCTCATGAATAAATAAATAAAATCTTGAAAGAAAGAAAGAAGAAAGAAAGAAAGAAAGGAAAGAAAGAAAGAAGAAAGAAAGAAAGAAAGAAAGAAAGAAAGAAAGAAAGAAAGAAAGAAAGAAAGAAAGAACCTACTGGCTGGTTTTTACTAAGTCCAAGGCATTATTTGGGGGAAAATAGGTAAACCTGTGATGTTTTCTCAGAAATGAAATGCCATCATCTTCCTATTCCTGGCAGTTGAAGACAAAGAAAAAAAAGATTACATTTTATATCTGTTTTGAAAAGGACATGTGCTAAAAAATAGCGTTCAAGATGTGGTTCCAAGTCATTTGCAAATCCAAACTTCCTTCAATTTTATCTTTCACCTTCATGTACAGAAATAGGAAGCACCATATCTGTTTTATGAAGTGTAAAGGTTGCTGGTGATAAAATATCAGAATTTACATGCTATGCCTAATGATTCAAAGCTTTCTGATGTGGCAAACATCCAGGTAAAAATTGTGTGGATATTTTCCCATGTTATTGAAAAGCAAGATGGGGGTGCCTGAGTGTCTCAGTTTGTTAAGCATCTGCCTTTGGCTTAGGTAATGATCTCAGGGTCTTGGGATGGAGCCCTGTCTCAGGCTCTCCACTCAGCAGGGAGTCTGCTTCTCCCTCTCCCTCTGCCCACCCCCCTGATCCTGCTCCACCACTCTTGCTCTCTCTATCTTTCAAATAAATAAATGAAGTCCTTTTTCTTTTTTTTTTAAAGCAGGATGAAGTATCATTTTCTAACGAAATAACATGTGAGGCTTAGGAAACACCTTTAAAGGCAAGTTTGCACAGAAAGTTCTTGTGTCTCCTATGTGGTAATAAAGTCTATGAGAAATTACAACAAAGCACTGCATAATAAAATGCAGCTCTTGCTTTTAAAAACTGCACAGTGTGATATTAAAGTTCCTATGGGGATGTGCATAATGGAAAAGGAATTGTGACAAAGTTAGAGATGTAAGTGGCATTCATGTGAAATTATGGTCTGAATATTGAACTCTTTCATCCCTGGTAGTTTAGCCCATTAGGACTTTGTATGGCTTTCAGGATTTTAAAACCCTGAAAGACTCCAGTTATCCTATTTATCAGCTTGGAGAAATAGAGACTATATTTATTTTCTCCACTCTAATATCTTCAGCTACCTGGCACATTTGCTGGTACATGAGAGATCCCCAATAAATATCATTGAAATGAATGGAAATTGATTCTCTGTGAGACGAAATACAGAATTGAGTTATGGATACAATTGGATTGAGAATGTGGATTGAGAAAACAGATCAGCTCAAGAGATGCTATCTCTTTGGGGAGAAATTTCCCCATAAGTCTCTTGCATTTTTGTGTCTTTTGGGAGCAGAAGTGATGATTCCCTTTGTTTTGGACTCTCTTCAATTATATTTGTACAGCAAACAAGGGATAAATAGTGTGTTCATCACAGCAAAGGGCACACCTACCTAATGCCAATTATAAAATGTTTGGTTTCCTTAAAATCAGGGCTTCCCTGTAACACAACCCACTGCATATGCAGGGATCATCTGGCCTTCTGCTTATTGCCCTCTGGGATTTAATGCTTGGGAAATGGGCAGAATGATATTCTGCTTACCCTAATTGCTATGAATAATAAACTAACCTTTGTCTTATTCAGGAGCCCTATGTCTTTGGCCAGCATGCCTGAAGCAGAGGCAGACTACTTTAGTTAACTTGCAAGTAGGGTAAAATCTCAAACCCTTCATAGGTTTGACAGCTTCATATACCAAAGAGATACTTATTTGAAGTGTCCAATAAAGAGAGTTCCACTTCCTTCTAGGAAACAGTGCTGCTTCTACTCTGATAATAGAAACAACCTAGGTAAACTATGATACCAGAATTTTCCTTGAGTGCCCTAGGGAGCTGAGATTTCAATGCAACCAGCAGGTATAAAATGTAAGGAGAAATAAGCTCTTCCAAAGAGACGAAATGTGGACATTGGCTGAAAAATAATGGCTGAAATTTTTGCAAAAAAAAAAAAAAAAAAAGACACAAAACCACAAATCCAAGAATCCTAACGAACTCCAAGTAGAATAATCCTGAAGCATCACAGACACACATAGCTAAACACATCGATACAAATTTCTGAAAACTGAAGATGAAAAGCACATCTGAAGGCAGTAAGAGAAAAAAAGACACATTGCAAACATAGGAACAAAGATTAGAATTACCAGAGATTTCTTGTCAGAAACCATGCAAGCCAAGAAACAGTGAAGTGACATCTTTAAAAACTTCAAAGGAAAAAAAGTCAATCTAAAATTCTTCAGTCAGTGAAAATACCTTTCAAAACTAAAGACAAAATAAGGGCACCTGGGTGGTCAGTCCGTTAAGTGTCTGACTCTGCTCAGGTCATGATCTCAGGGTCATGAGACTGAGCCCTGCATTGGACTCTCCACTCAGTTGGAAGACTGCTTGAGATTTTCTCTCTCCAACTCCCTCTGGCCCTCCCCTCCTCATGCTCTCCTCTATCAAAAAAAAAAAAAAAAGGCAAAATAGACTTTTTCAGGCAAAAAGAAAAAGATTGAGAGAATTCATCTTCAACAAACCTGGATTATGGATTACAAGAAATGTTAACATTATTTAAGCAGAATGAATATGATAGCAGAAATTTGGATCTAAACAAGAAAATGAAGATTTCTAGGAATGGTTAAAATGAAGATATTAATGTAAAATACATCTTTTCTTATTTTTCATCACTGTAAAAGATTTTACTGTCTAAATGAAAAGTAGTAGCAATCTACTGTGGGTTTATATCATATAGGATATAAAATGTATGACAATAATAACACAAAAATGAGAGGCAGAACTAGCAATATACTGGTTTAAGGATTTTACACCTTACCTTTAGCAGTACTATATTATTTGAGAATAACCTATAATTGATTAAATATGTATAATATAAATGCTTGGACCGACATTATTTTTTAAAAGATCTAGAAGTGATAAACCAATAACAAACTTTAATCATAAAAATACTCAATTCAAAAGCAGTCTGAAAAACAGGGCAAAAGGTATAAAGAATAGATAAGGCATTAAGGAAACAAATGTTAATGTTGCAGATTTAAACCTGATCATATTAGTAATCACATTAAATGTAAATGCTCTAAATATACCAATGAAAAGACAGACATTGTCAGATTAGATAATAAAGTGAGACTCAACTATGTACTGCCTATAACAAACTCACTTTAAATATAAAAACAAAAAAAGGTGAGAGGTGGCAAAAGATATACTATGAAAATACTAATCTAAAGAAAGCTAGATTGGCTATCCTGATATCAGACAAAGTAGATTTCTGAGCAAAGAATATCACCAGGAATAAAGGCCACTTCTTAATGACAAAGAGCTAGAATAATCAGGAAGACATAATAATTTTATATACTTATTAGCAGGTCTTCAAGTAAATGAATAAAAACTGGTAGAACTACAAGAGGAAAAAGACAAGTACATAATTTTAATTGGAGACTTCAATAGTTCTCTCAGTAATTGATAAAAACAAGTAGGAAGAAATTCAGTAAGGATGTAAAAGACTGGTAAAATGCTGTCAACAATTTGAACTAATTGACATTTGCAGAATATTCTATCCAACAAAAGTAGAATATACATTCTTTGCAGGCACATATAATATAGACCACATTCTGTACCATACAACACATTTTAAGGAATTGAAAGCATACAGAGTATACTTTTTAACCACAATGGAATTAAACTAGAAATTAAAAATAGAAAAATTCCCAAGTGTTGGAAAGTTAAATAACACTACTAACTAGATCATGGGCCAATTAAGAATTCATAAGGAAAAATAGAAAATATTTTGAATTGAATGAGCATAACATAATATAGCAAAATGTAGAAAATACAGCTGAATTAGTGCTTAAGAAAAATTTGTAGCATAAAACACTCATATTAGAAAAGAAGAAAGGTCTTATAGCAATGATCTAAGTGTCTACTAAATAACAATAAGGCCAGAATATGCTAAGGCATTTTAATTTTTAAAAGTATTGAGATATAACTTACAAATGTGGTGTACCAATCTTAAGCATATACGTCAAAAATTTTTTACATAGGCGTGCACCCATGTAAACGCTGATAAGGAGATTAAACATTTCCAACTCTCTGTGCCCCTTACTAGTCAATAACTGCCTGCCACCAAATACACACATAGAAAGGTAATCAGTATAGTCAGGGCATTCTAAAATCAGTTTCAAATATTTATACACTCATTCCACCATGTGGTGAAATTCTCCATTGTTACTGGTCTTATTAAAATATCTTCTTCAAATAAACACATTTTTCAAACGTATGGATTCATTTTCCCTCAATAAGTCGGACTTAGCCACCAAAACATTTACAATGTCAGGAAATGTCCTCATTTGGCAATATAATATTGGCTTAAGAAACTTTGTATCTAGCTAGATCTAGGTTCAAATAATATCCCTGACATTTTAATTCTAGGTCGCTTACCTGACTTCAGTCTTCTACCTACCTCGTAGGGACTGCTATGACAGTATAATGAGATAGCGTATATAAAATGCTCAGTAGACTGATTTGTAAATCAGCATGAACACTATTGTTTTAAGATCTTTTCTGTTTGTTTATTTGTTTGTTTAGACAGAGCATACAAGTGTCAGCGAGGGGCAAAGGGAGAGGGAGACTCTCAAGCTAACTCCACACTGAGGGGAAGCCCAACACGGGCATCCATCTCACAACCCTGAGATCAAGACCTGAGCTGAAATCCAGAGCCACCTAGGTACCCCAGCATGAGCATGATTATGATAGAGTTACTGATCCACCAATGTTAGGCTTATTACCTCTCTTAAAAACCAGCAGGTAATTGCTAAGCCCTCAACTTACAGGTCAGCATGTGAGGCTATGCCAGAAATCTAATGTTTGCTCAGGCTGAGTAACAAAACATTGGAAGCAGAGGTTCTCCTCAAGTTCCTCAGTCTGTGGATCCAAATTCCCTCACATAGCCTTAGGCTCTCTGAAATGGCCGTTGAACCTCATTCCAGAATAAATCTCCAAAGCATGTCAAGAATGGTCTATTTTCCTCCTTAATGGACTATGCTGGGACTGTGGCCCACAGCAGCAATGTCAGCATTTAAGCATTTGTTGAATAAAGGATTGAAAAAGGGGTAATGTATTTTGTAATGTATTTGGACTGAAAGCCTGAGTTAGCTTAGGCCACCACCTAAACATTATAATAGGCTGACTTATAATACATCAAAATCTATGTGGTCTGCACTTTGAAATAAATAACAAGGCAAGTTAAGAGTCTATGAATACATCTCATTTTAAACCATAAAATTTGTATTTTGGTTATAAGGCCTTTAGGATTACCAATTACAGGGCCTTTAGAAAACTCAAATCAAAATTGCCAGATGAGGAAAGAGCTAGCTGTTTCTAGGGATTGTTTAAAAAATGCTTTATGCATAACTTATTGTAAGACTTGCCCTTGCTGGATCTTATTTTCTTCAGAGCCCACTAGAATGTTCCCACCAAAGAGAAAGCAGTTGCAATTAGTGTATAGAACAACCAGATTTCACATATTGGGCATCAGTCTACAGCATATTTATATAGAAGAGCATGGTGCTGGAAGTGGTGTGAGTGAAGCTTTTGCCATGTGGCTTCAAAAGGCCCAGCAAGCCTGAGGGTAGTTAATGCTTCCTCTACAAAGGAGGAGAGACATCCTGAGTCTATGGCATTCATATAACATGACAAGTCAGCATGGCAAATGTTCCTTTTTACACAGAATATTAAATTAAAAACACAAAAAACGGCTGCTATTTGCAGAGGTCGGTTCTATATGTAGAGGGAATATGAAGACCTAATTTCTGTGCTGAACTGAATAAATATGCAAACACAAAAATGTAACTAACAATGCAGGGCAGTTCATAGTAAACCCTGAATTAACAATATACATTATAGATATTATAAAGAAGAAAGAAAACTCTGAGTTGAAAAGAGATATCTCACAAATGTAGGGAGCACAGTTGGCCTTTTAAGATGGGAAGGCAGGTTCCAAGAGGGAAGCTGGGTGTGGGCTGGGGAAATAGGTGGAGGGGATTAAGGGCATAACCATTGTGAGGAGCCCTGAGCATTGTTGAATCACTCTATTGTACACCTGATACTAATATAACACTGAGCATTAACTATACTTGAATTAATTTTTTAAAAAAAGATGGGAGGATAGAGTGAGTTAAGATAAGCATATGCAAGTAGCAGTTTTAACTAAGCCAAAGGATGAGAATGAGCAAGTCTGATTTAGGACAACTACTAACATATATTCCTTAACTGCATACTTTCCATGTGCACCCATTCATTCGCTCTTTTTACATTCCATTTATGATACTTCATTTAAATAAGGTATTTTCTTTATATGCAGACTAATTCAAATGAGGACTTAAACAATTAACACATATACTTACATTTCATATTTATAATGCTATTACTTTCCAGCTTTTACAGATAAAGAAAGTGAGGTTCAGAGACATTAAGCTACTTGTTCCAAGTCACACAGAGATGAGATTGGAAACTAGATCTGAAGCTAAACTGGGTTGGTAAAAAACAAGACATGCTTCTCTCTCTCTCACTCCTCCAAATCTCTCCATTACTATGCTTGAAATGAAAGCTGAATGAAGTTCAGCTGATGTGATAGGACTATTCTAAGTATGTGACATACGTCAAATAATTTAATCCTCTGACAAATGTATAGGATGGATGCTATAATTATGTCCATTTGGTGGATAAGGAACGGAGGCACACAGAGATGATCTGACTTGTCCAAAATGACATAATAAAGAGTAGAGCTGGAAATCCACATAAATGGCCCAGCTCCAGAGCCTGCACTCTTGCTCTCTACCCTATACTGATTAGCATGGGTTATTCATGGCCAAAGTGATAGCAATGAGAGAAAAAGGGGAAGATGGACATAAGAGCCATTGAAAGGAAGAATGTATGTGGTTGAGTGGCTGGTTAGTTAAATAGGTGAGAGATAGTGAAATATTAAAGATAATTTTTCACTTCAGCACCTTGATTTCCCAAGAATGAAAATAAGCATGTCAAGAAAAGGAGGCAGTGTTGTAGGCTAAGATGGTGAGTTCAGTTTCAGAATATGTTGATGCCATGGTGATGAAGTATGACACCTGATGGCACTGTTCAGAAGGCTGTTGGAAACAGAAAGCTCCTGATAAGGCATGTGGGGGTTGTGGGGTCAGAGATGGAGTGACAATTTTGGGGATTGTGAAGCTGTGGGATGTTTGACTGAGATCCCAGAGAGAAAGCATAAAACAAAACAAGGGAAGGCCAAGTTCTGCAATTTGGAAAAAGCCCATTGGGAAAGATATAGAACGAGGGGAGGAGAAAGAATGACCATAGTTAACTTCCCAGAGACAAGAGAGGTCTTCACAACAAAGGATGTTATCAACAGTGTCAAATGTCAGACATAGCAGAAGGAAAGTGACCGTGGAATGTACATTACAGATATTATGTCTATGTTATTACAG
Organism: Canis lupus familiaris; assembly: GCF_011100685.1. Taxonomy (NCBI): domain Eukaryota; kingdom Metazoa; phylum Chordata; class Mammalia; order Carnivora; family Canidae; genus Canis; species Canis lupus. The sequence continues at coordinate 13,243,438 of NC_049256.1, read as the reverse complement.
GACTTCTGAAAATAGCTTCTGTAGAGTTTAGACTCTGGAGCCACGTGGGAGGGGTTGCAGAGATGAATGGGTTATGATGAGACAGAGACATTACCGTGATACTAAGGAGTGATTGTTGTGTTATACATCACAATATAAAGAAGCACAGATGTCATTTCAGGTGGGTAGAAGCATAAATGGAGCATTTTCTGGAGTATACAGAGGATTCAAGGTAATTCTAAAGGCCCTGTAACCACCATCAGCTAATTCAGGCTCAATCTACATTCATTGCTCTGAGAGTGACATTCATGTGGCTGTTGAGCAGCAGGGAGGGGTGATACTTCAAGACTCTGCAATAGCTGGCTGCATTTTCTTGCTCAAAATGGCTGCAGGCTCAGCTCCTGATAGTCCACATAGACTGACTTTGACTGGTGCCATTGGAGTCATGCTATTCAAGGTTCTGCATCCACATGACCATCTGCAACTTCAGCAGAGAGACTATGACTCATTCATCTTTATATGCTTATCACTAGGACAATGCAGGAACCTAGGAGAAAATTTGTACATAACTGTTAAAAGAATTATTAAACAAATTTGTCACAGTCCATATTTTCTCTGCATCCCCATCAACATCCTCTAAATGTGGATCCACCAAGATACAAACAATAATAATATTCATGAGGCAAAAATATGATATCATTTGTTTTTGCATACCACTCTATTATAGGCACCATGTGCTTTCACATATTTTATTCAGCAAACTTTACAAGTTGGAATGGAACTTGAGGATCAATAAGATCTCAGAAATTCAGTTACAAATTTTAGTCCAAATCTAACCAGAGACAACAAACAATAGTGAAATATCCACTGGTGCTCTAAGTGGATGCATCCAAATGTACTCACTATCGAGCCATATCAGTAGACCAACTTACACTTTTGAGTAATAAAGTGGGGAAAGGAATGTGCATTTTCGTTTACTGAAATTCTTCAGGCACCGCAAGCAAGATCCAAAAGAGATGGCAATGTGTGGAATTTAAGAAACAAAACAGATGAACATAGGGGAAGGGAAGGAAAAATAAAAGAAGATGAAAATTGAAAGGGATACAAATCATAAGAAATGAACTCTAGGGAACAAACTGAGGGTTGCTGAGGATAGATGGGTGTAGAGAAGGAATAAGTGGGTGATGGACCTTAAGAAGAGAACTAGATGGAATAAGTACTGGGAGTTATATGCAGCTGATGAATCACTAAATTCTACCTCTAAAACTAACTTAAAAAATACTAAAAGAGAAAGAGAAAGAGAAAGATGACAAAAATGCATGCTCTGGCAAAACCTGGCTCTTGGTCACCCGTAATGTAGGCATCTCTATGATAGGTGGCTCTTCACAGGACTCTTCCGAAACTTCAGCATGCCTACACATTTGTTAACATTTAGACCTTCATTCAGTAGGACTGAGGTAGAATCTGAGATTTTGCATTTTTAACAAGCTCCAAGGTAGCGTGATGATGCTGGTCCAGAGGCCATGCCTGGAGCAGCAAGACTTCATAGGGGAGATATTAGGTAGAGTAACTTCTTAGCTCCCTATTGACCCTGGATTGCCATGTTTTATTCATAGAATGCATTTCAACAAACTGGTGTTTGCTTTTTCATTTCGTATCACTTTACAGTCACCAACTTGGTTGGGGAAGTGGTCTGTGTGCAAGGGGCAGATTTTACCAGGTTAGCTTGAATGAGGCAAAGAGGTTCCTGTACACACACAGGCTTGGTAGGAAAAAAAAAAAAAAGTGGGCTGCAGTTCCTCCAAAATTGGAGGCATCACCTTTATATAAAAGTCACCTCAGGCCAGAACTGGCTCTAATCACATTTCGTGCCTAATACTATAAGCATTTCTTTTTTAATAAGTGAATTTGGCAATGTGGACACCCTCTTTAGTGAGATTTCCAGAGCTCGTTGGCCTCAGCCACGCCGATGTCTGCACTGATGTTGTGGTTACATAACCTGCTGAATTGAAATAGAATTTTACAAGGGATGTGTAGAGATAGACCAAGGCAGGAACACAAGGCAAAGAAAGAGCTTGAACCCACTGAGGGAAAAAGGACAGTATGTGGGAACTGTTCAGTGTGATAGGAGAATTGCTGAGCTGAGCAGTGAAGAAAAATATTGACATTAATGATGTAACCCAGGGATATTAATACTATCTCCTTTGCAGGGTTGTTCTGAGAATCAAACTTGTTGAAATTTTTGAAAATGCACTGAACATGTTAAAGGACTAGACCAATGTTTAGAGATGTTATAAGAGCATCACCATTTACAAAATGCTTTCACTTACTCTGCATGCTTCAAAAGGATGTGCGGCATAGCATGATCATAAGACATGCGGTTAGAGATGATTCATTGGTTAGTTCACAGACTAAATAGGTCAGCATAACAACCCAAGCCTTTTATATATAAATACCAGTTTTATCTGAGATGAAGAACCTGAGCAATGTATTGGAATAATAAGAATTTTCAAACTCTTCAAAATATTAATAATCAGGTAAGTATGTTAGGTTTCTGACCCATGAAATGGTGAGCTGTCTTCACTCTCCATCTTGTTCTACAAGTACACTAGTTCAGCTATCTAAACGCAAAGCAAAAGTAATAGAATAAAATTTGTTTGGGGGATCCCTGGGTGGCGCAGCGGTTTGGCGCCTGCCTTTGGCCCAGGGCGTGATCCTGGAGACCGGGGATCGAGTCCCACGTCCGGCTCCCGGTGCATGGAGCCTGCTTCTCCCTCTGCCTGTGTCTCTGCCTCTCTCTCTCTCTCTGTCTGTGACTATAATAAATAAATAAATAATAAATAAATAAAATATTTAAAAAAAATTTGTTTGGGGATGGGGAGTGGATTTGTGTTAACAAGGCTCTTCCTCTATCTTGAGAGTATTTTGTTTATGTGGTTCCAGTCACAATAAAGGCTAGTGCCAAAGAAGAAGGAGAAGGAGAAGGAGGAGGAGAAGGAGAAAAGTAGGTGAAGGAGAAGGAGGAGAAGAAGGAGAAGAAGAAGGAGAAGGAGGAGAAGAAGAAGAAGGAAGGAAGTAGGGGTGGGGGTGGGGGAGAGAAAGGAGAAAAAGGAGAAGTGCAGCTTGAGGACCCAGGTTAAGGTTGCTCTGTTATTTGTCCTTCTGAGCCCCAGTTTCTTCATATACAAAATGAGAATATGAAATCAATAATGTAAAATAAACAATTGATGTCATGTCTGTGTGAAATCCTGATAGTAAGCTTAGGTGGAAAGAGTCACCACATAGCAATGCATTTGGCCGCAAGAAAAAGAATCTCTGACTAACGCAGGCTTAAATACATTGAGGGTGCATGGTGTCTTCCTTACAGAAAGGGGAAAGGAGAAAAAATGAGTGGGAAATATCAGAAAGGGAGACAGAACATGAAAGACTCCTAACTCTGGGAAACGAACTAGGGGTGGTGGAAGGGGAGGTGGGAGGGGGTGGGGGTGACTGGGTGTCGGACACTGAGGTGGGCACTTGACGGGATGAGCCCTGGATGTTATTCTGTATGTTGGCAAATTGAACACCAATAAAAAATAAATTAAAAAAAATAAAAAATAAAATAAAATAAAATAAAATAAATAAATAAATAAATAAATAAATAAATAAATAAATAAAATCTTAAAAAAAAAAAAAAAAAAAGAACAGGAAATCAGGTTAGCTCTCGCTGAAGTCAGCTCAGTGCCTCAGTAATATCTTCCAGGATTCAGATTCTCTTTTTCATTCAGCTATCTTTAGCACATTGGATTTTGTCCTCTGCTGGTCACCTCATCACTATAGCGTGATTGTGACACTTTAGCTATCACAACTTCATTCAAGGAAGAGAGGAGAAAATGAGGATGAGAAGTGGCCCCAGCTGAGTCTGTGCCATTCTATCTGGAAAGTTAATGTTTTCCAGAATTTTCCACCTTACCTCAACATGCATCTACTCGTGTCTTATTGGATACTTACATCTCTACTTACATCAGCTTGCTTCATGACACAGCCATCTCTAGTTGCAAGACTTGCTGGAAAATTCGTATTTAGCTTTGAAAGACTATACAAGAGGCAAGCAAGGGTAAAAGAGAATGAGAATGTTAAGTCAACACTGCCTGCCACAGAAGGGTGGGAATTAGCAGCATTTTACTTCAAGTGAAGGCTCGGTGGTTTTAAATGATCCACATAAATTCACTCGGTAAAGCTAGAAATTGAGTCTTGCTTTGGGACCACTATAAACTCAAAATACTACTGGCCTGGTTTAAAACATGGCTTTCACTTTAACTTATAATTCATGAGAGTGCTTTGCAACATGTCTCCTATTATATGATGATTTTATGTGTCATTTCTACAAGGAAATAGAGCAATTGAAATATTCTAGACTTAGCCAAAATTATTGTTAGGATTTTGATGTGGTGCATTATTTCTCCAATACCTACCTGATTAAGGAAACACTAAGTAAATAATTTCATTCCCTTGGGAATGAAACTTTGCCACCAAAGGGCCCTTAGCATCTGGGATAGTACTTGGCACCTGGTATATGTTGAATAAGTATTTGCTGATTACTTGAATGGATATAAACCAAACCTGTAATTCGATGCATTATTTTTCTTTTCCTGATGATTTTTTCTTTTTTCTTTTTTTTTTTTTTTTTTGGAAGTACATGCTGAAATCCCTCTACATCCAAGGCTCTGGATATAAGAACATGGTGCCCCACTCCAACAAGCAGGTCCTAATGTACTGCTGGTCATATAAGATTACATAATGCCTCTCATCTAATATGTGGCTGACACCAAGGAGTGATGGTAGGTAATAGGAGGCTGAGAGAAACCAAGCAACTCTCAGATGACATTTGACACTACTCAGTGTTTTAAACCAAATGCATCTACTTCTCTGGTCTTGCCCAGAAATGCAGAATTAAAATGGTAACCAGGACACCTGGGTGGCTCAGCAGTTGAGGTCTGCCTTCCGCCCAGGGTGTGATCCTGGAGTCCCAGGATCGAGTCCCACATCGAGCTCCCTGCATGGAGCCTGCTTCTCTCTCTGCCTAGATCTCTGGCTCTCTCTCTCTGTGTCTCTCATGAATAAATAAATAAAATCTTTAAAAAAAAAAGAATTTAAATGATAACCAATTATTTAAAACCAATTATTCTGGGCAGCCCTGGTGGCTCAGCAGTTTAGCACTGCCTTCAGCCCAGGGAGTGATCCTGGAGACCCAGGATCGAGTCTCATGTCCGGCTCCCTGCATGGAGCCTGCTTCACCCTCTGCCTATGTCTCTGCCTCTCTGTCTCTCATGAATAAATAAATAGATAATCTTTTAAAAAAAGAAATAATTATTCTTTTTTATTCCATTTTTTATTATGGCAAAATATACATAGCATAAAATTTACCACCTTAACCATTGCTAAGTATACAGTCCAGTGGTATTAAAATCATTCTTAATTTTGTACCATCATTACCACCAACCATCTCCAGAACTCTTCTTATCCTGTAAAACTGAAATTCAATACTCATTAAACAATAACTCCTTATTCAGTCTCCTCTCCCCAACTTCTGGCAATCACCATTCTACTCTCTGTCTCTATGATTGATTAATTACCTTACATAAGTGGAATCATACAGTATTTGTCTTTTTGTAACTGATCTATTTATCCATTCAGCCAATCTCTGTCTTTTGTTTAGGGAGTTTAATTCACTTACATTTAAAGTAATTACTGATAAGAACAGGCTTATTTCTGTTATTTTGCTATTTGTTTTCCACATCTTATAGCTTTTTTCACCTCTCTTGTCCTGCATTACTGTCTTCTGTGTTCATTCGATTTTTTTTTTTTAATAGTGAAACATTCAAATTCCCTCCTTATTTCCCTTTGTGTATATATTATACTGATTTTCTTTGTGGTTACTATGGGCAATCCAAAGTTACTTACACTCTGGTTTGAATTTATGCCGGTTTAATTTCAATAAACCACAAAAACTCTGCTCCATTACAGCTCTGCCCCCTCTTTAAATTGCCAATGCCACAAAATTACATCTTTACACGTTGTATAGCCCAAAACGTAAATTCTTTTAAATGCATTAATCTCTTAAATTACATAGAAGACAAAAAGTATAGTTACAAACCAAAGTGACAATAATATGAACTTCCAGATAATGATTTTAAAAATGTATTAGTCTCTTAAATCATGTAGAAATAAAAACTGGGAGTTATAAATTAGTGCTGCAATGTTATGAGCTTTTAGAACTGCTGGTATATTGACTTTCAGTCTTATATTTCTTTATATAGCTCTGAGTTTCTTTATTTCTTCATGTAGCTCTGAGTTTCTTTCACTGTAACTTGCAGGGTTCCCTCAAGCATTCCTTCCAGGGCTGGTCTAGTGGTAAGAAACTACCTCAGATATTAGTGACCTGGAAATGTTTTAATTCTCCCTCATTTTTGAAGGACTGTTTTGCCAGATACAGGATTCTTGGTTTACAGGGTTTATTTGTTTGTTTGTTTTTCCTTTCAGCACTTTGAATATATCTGCTCATTCTTCTGGCCTCCAAAATTTCTGTTGGGAAATCTGCTGACCAACTTACAAAGGATCACTTATAGGTGGTGATTCACTTTCCTATTGTCTATTGTCTATTGACTTTTCTATTGTCAAATTTCTCTATCTTTTGAAACTTTGATTATAATGTCCTATTGGTTCTGTTTTTCTGGAGAACTCTGATCAGTATGCCCACCCTGGCTCCTACAAGCTGCATATTACCTGCCCCTGGAACACATGGACAACTGCCAAACATGGAGCTGGAGATAGGGGAGGGGTAGAGGCTACTGTGCTAAGGGCTGAAATTGATCAAAATTAACCACAATTTACCATCTAAGTCTTCCCCTGAAAGTTGAAAGTTGCATGCCTTCAAAAGATTCCAGAGTTCCAAAATAGTTACATCAGACAGACTCCCCCAGTACAATATTTTTTTAGGTGGGGGGACAGATTCCTCATGCTTACGACTCCACTTCTTTCCCAGAAACCAAGGAACGGTTACTATAACTATGGAGTCCAACTGTCCTTTTCAAGCACTCACCCTTGACTCATCCCATATTTCTTTTTCTGGGAAATAATGATAGCTCTACTTTGTTAAATAAATAAATAAATAAATAAATAAATAAATAAATAAATAAATAAATAAATAAAAGGTGGGAGTCACTGAGAGACAGACTGAATTAAGGCCAGCCACTCAAAGAAAACAAATTGAAATCTTCCCTTAAAAATGTCTGCTTTTTCTTCCTGATTAATAACAAAATTATTGTATAATCTTCAAGAGGAAACTTCAGTTTACATTACTCATTGTCAATTAAGAGCCCAGCACTGAGATAAAATGTCTGCACAAAGTATAATAAATACAATAAGGAAATGTGCTTATATATTATATCAAATATATAACCATCTTGAAAAATGGTCTTCATAACATTCACTTTAAAAATTGATTACTATAATAACAAATGCTTTGATCCAATTGGTAATATTAAAAAGATATAATAGATGTGAACCTTGTTACAGAAAATAAACTCAAGCTGCCAATAGTAATTACTAAGGTATATCCCTCTCCATTGCAATATTCCATTTTGTGTTCTTTTTAAATATCAAACTTGAAACTATTTGTATAAAATGGAATGATTTCAATTATATTTTTTTTTCCAAAAATAAATTTTTATTGTGTGGAAAATCATGCTTACTACTTCCTGTGGTGTCCTGACATTCAAAGTCCTGTGAGTCTCCCTAATTTGGTCACTCAAGTCTGTCTGCTGACATTCTATCCTCTTCACCTCCCCAAATACTAAGTTGCTTAGTACATCTGTCATTGCTGTGAATTAATCCTTTATTTCTGTGGTTTATATTTGATAATGAAATTTTATAAACTCTTCTAATTGTAAGTTCTTCAAGGGCAAGAACTATGACTTTCATTTCCTGTACAAATGTCCCACATTACCAAATAACAATCAATAAAAAAGATGGTGTTGATCCAAATTACTCATCTGGGGGTTAAATTAGATATCAGTTTACAGCATCTATAAAAATAATATTTATCCCAGTTTCTTGACAATAGTTGATTACAACTTTCTTTTTTTTTAAGGTTTTATTTATTCATGAGAGAGACAGAGGCAGAGACATAGACAGAGGGAAAGCAGGCTCCCCACGGGGAGCTCAATGCGGGACTCCATCCTGGGACCAGGACACACCCTGAGCCGAAGGCAGATGCCAACCGCTGAGCCACCCAGGGATCCCATGATTACAACTTTCTTGAGCTTTATTTCCTCCCTCTTTCTGATTGCCTGAACCAAGCATGTATAACTAAAAGTTTAATAAAGAAAAAGAAAGATATTATAAATAACAGATCATACAGCATTGCACAGATCTAAATATATCTGAATAGATAACTAACATTTATTTAGTTTTTATTAGGTGATTTGCAGTATTTCAACCCAACTTTGGCTGAGTCTGATTAACATGGTCACTTCTCTTTACCTCTCATTCTAAGAAACAGAGGTTATGAAACCGATACCTTTCTTTCTTTCTTTCTTTCTTTCTTTCTTTCTTTCTTTCTTTCTTTCTTTCTTTCTTCTTTCTTTCTTATTGAAGTATAATTGACATACAATGTTATATTACTTTCAGGTGTACAACATAGTGATTCCACATTTCTTTTTTTTTTTTTTAAGATTTATTTATTTATGATAGACAGAGAGAGAGAGAAAGGCAGAGACACAGGAGGAGGGAGAAGCAGGCTCCATGCCGGGAGCCCGATGTGGAACTCGATCCCGGGACTTCAGGATCGTGCCTTGGGCCAAAGGCAGGTGCTAAACCGCTGAGCCACCTGGGGATCCCCTAGTGATTCCACATTTCTATGTATTACTCAATGCTCACCACTAGCGTAGTCACTCTCTGCCACCACACAGTTATTACAATATTATTGATTATATTCCCTATGCTGTACTTTTCATTCAGTGACTTATTTTGTAACAGGAAATTTGTATCTCTTAATCCCTTTTACCTGTTTCATTTTACCCACTCGCCTTCACCATGGCAATCGCCAGTTTGCTCCCTGTATTTAAGAATCTGGCTTTTGTATTTGTTCATTTATTTCTTAGATTCCACATATAAGTGAAATAATACGTTATTTGTCCTTCTCTGACTTATTTCACTTGGCATAATACCTTCTAGTTCCACTCATATTATCATAAATGGCAAGATTTCATTCTCTTTATGGCTGAGTAATATTTCATTTTATATATATATACACATATATACATAATGGAATATTATTTATGTTATATACACACATACATGCCACATATTCTTTTTTCATTCATCTACTGATGGACGTGGGTTTCGTTCGTATCTTGGCTATTGTAAATAATACTATAATAAACATAAATGTGCATATACCTTTACAAATTAGTGGGGGGTTTGTTTTTCTTTAAGATTTTTTATTTATTTATTCATAGAGACAAAGGCCGGGGTGGGGGGCAGAGACACAGGCAGAGGGAGAGGCAGGCTCCACGCAGGGATCCCGACTTGGGACTCGATCTCGTATCTCCGGGACCATACCTCGGGCTGCAAGCAGCGCTAAACCGCTGCGCCACCGGGGCTGCCCACAAATTAGTGTTTTTATTTTCCTTGGGTAAATATCCAGTGATTTCTCAAAAATTTAAAAATAAGAACACCTAACTAGTTTTCTTAGGTGATGTATGATAAAATAGTTATTGGGGTCCAAAAGGCCCATTTGCCTTCCTTTCCATCCGTACACTCTTCTTTTATATTCTTACTTCTCATTTTCTTATTCCTTCAAATCAGGAGTTCATCCATCATGGGGTATTTGGCCAAAGTTGTCATAGCTCTGTGTCCATGTTTGCAAGCCAGCTTTGAGATTCCTGATAAAAGGTGCTATCAAAAGTTCAACGTGTTTTTCTTATATTAATAGGCAACACAAACAAAAATTGTCCCCAAGGCTCAGAAAGATTGTAATATAAATGCATCAATAAGCTCCACAGTAGGGGGAGATAAATAATCTATGGATGGACAAATCTACTATATTCAGTTCATTAAGAGTCTCAAACTCAATTTTAAAAAGGGGATTTGAATATTAAAAACAAACAGGAAGTCACATTTTTGGCAAATGTGGAGAAATTCAAATCCTGAACAGTAGCAAAATTCTGCATTCACAAAAGTTGAGTGGGTTCTAAACTTGGCAGACATGCTATTTGAACCCCTTTTCAAAGAGGGAAAAATGCTTTAAAAGGCTAAAAAGCAAAGGCATCTTGGACATTAAAAAGTTTTTTTTTTCTTTTCAGAATAAAGACTCTGATGAGTTATGTATAAAGGAATCAGAAACACATGGATTAAGCTTTACTTAAAACAAACATAGGTTTAAATGTGGGGAGAAAGCTATGAGCACAGTTTGTTAAGAGCTTCCCTCAATCCCAAATATTTGCAAAAAGAGTTGATTTTTCCAGAACGCAAGCTTTCTGTGTCTAGTTTGAGGGTATCATTCACTGGAAATTGCCATTCACCTAGTATTCTTCTGGCTCAACTACAGCTGCCATTTGCTCTTTCTTGCTTATCTGCCTCAAATTGTAATTGACTGTTTTCTATGCCATGTTAATGCTCATTTACAAAAGCAGACTCATAGAGCAGCAAATAGGCAGCTCTGTGTTCTTGAATTGGAGCATGTTCTCTGCCTGAACAGCGCCTATAAACATTACCAGGTGCATCTTTTAGGCATTGTTTCCAGAGTGGCCATCTCACAATGCTTCTGATGCCTCTCCAACCACTTTGGCTAAATTGGTTTCATGTGCCATTCACTCTAATTTCGTGGAAGGCTGGTTTTTCTCTGGCAATGGGTGACATTTTCCTGGCCCGGCAATCACATGCCTAGGAGGTTTCTACTCTTGCATGAAGGCAATTTCTGGCCAAAGGAGCCTGGCTGACATGCTGGAGGCTCAAATCCTCCAGACACAGCACAGTCAGAGAGCAACTGGCGCCATGCTGCACATTCCCACCCATCTTCAGCATTCCCAGCACATTAGGGTGAGTCAAAGGTCTTCCCTTTGTTTTCAACAAGTGAAATTAGGTCTCCAGGATTTAAATGCTGAGTTAGAGTTCAGCTCATAGAGTAAATAGGGAAATTGGAATATAATCATCTAAGTTAAATAATTGAAACAGTGGGTATCTAACTTGACTAGGAAGCTTCAAAAAAATATTGATGCCTGAGTCCCGTGCCCCAGAGATTCTGACATAATTGGACCACTATGTAGTCCAGGTATTTAGATTTGTTAAAGCTCTCCAGATTGGGCAGCCAAGGTAAAAAACCTCTCCTCTAGGGCTTCAGGGTTGATGATCATAATGAAGCTAAGTATGGGGATACAGTTTTGATACTCAAAGCTGGCTGCATATTAGAATCAGCTGAGGTGATTTTTAACCTACTATTACTAAAGCCTAGACTCACCCTCAGATTTCTGATTTAGTTATATATTTACTATGGTCTAAGCTTTGTTCTAAATGTGAAGTGTATATATACACACATATAATATATTATATAAGCCCTGGTCTAAGTGTGTTCTAAGTTATTGGTCTAAGCTCTATTCTAAGGATATATATATATATATATATATATATATAAAACAGATAATATATAAAGCCTATAAACTAGTTACTTATAGCAGCAAAAAGCCTATAAACTAGTTACTTAAAGTAGCTATACCATAATAATGGCCCCAAATGATCCTTGCTTCCTGGTACAAGGGTGTTGTCTTCTCCCACATTGAATCAGGGCTCATATGTGTGACCAATGAAATACTGCAGAAGTGATAGTGTATGATCAAAGCTAAGTTAAAAAATGCATTACAAGTTGCACCCTGGTATCTTGGGTATCTTTATTTTGGAGGAAGTCAGATGGCATGCCACATGACTCCCAAGCAGTCCAGTAGGGAGGCCTTTGGGGACAGAAAACAAAGATTTCCACCAAGATTAAGCACCATATTGTCATTCATGTGAGCAAGCCACCTTGGAAATGGATCCTCTACTCCTAATCAAGCCATCAGATGACTGCAGCCCTCATTTAGAGAAACCCTGAGCTTGCCAATCCAAGTTGATCCTGCATTCCTACCCGGAAAACCTGTAAAAAATCTTTTTTTTTTTTTTTTAAATCTTAATCTAGTATGTCAGCTTAATTTTTTGTAGCATTAAGATGATACTATTATTATTCCTATTTTACAGTTGGGGAAACTGAGTCATGGAGAAGTTAAGTTGACAAATGTAAAATTGCAGAGCTATGGAGAGTATATTTGGGGACTAAATGAGGTGATTTGTTTTCAAAATCTGTGCTCTTAAAAGTGGTGCAGTGACGTGGCTCATGCATGTTGTTATGTATTGCTTGAAGGAGAAGGTACAATGGCAATAATACACCAAAGAAGGTAGATTCACATGGACATCTTACCTGTTGGGCATGCATTGCCAATTGTTTCAAAATTATTAGACCATCAAAATGCTATCATTCCCCTAGTCATTTTCTATACCTTCCGTTCTTTCCTGTAGCACATTTCCTATAGCACACAGCTTTGAAGGAGTTTTCAGAGGATCATCCATTCCAGCCATATGGTTATTGTTTTTCTTTTGTTTTGTTTTTGTTTTACCAGTACCCCAAAACATAGTTAGAAAGTCCATGTTGCAGATGGATCAACAAATATATCCTCATATCTAAAATTTTTTCTGCCTTAAGTTAAGCCTTCATTTAGATTTTACAATCTTTGAGAACTAGGCAGCTGTTTATATTTTAAAGAATCCTTCTATGTAGTGTAAAAAAAAGTCCAGATGTTTAAGAAGCAGAAACACCTTGGCTCTGTCTCTGTTGTGTAACTGGACAAAGCACTGGATGCCCATTTGCTACTCTCAGGGATTCTAATTAAACTGTCCTTGAATGGGGTCTACCCATGGGGTTTTGTAAAGCCCTCTATATAATCCAATGTGCATCCAGAATTGTAAACTATTGATACCATTTCTTGTATTCTGACTTTCCTCACTTGTTAAGTGCAGGTAATAATACTAGGCCCTAGGTGTTGTTTTGTGAGGATTAATGATAAGTAATTAAGATGAAGCTCCAAGAATGGTATTTAGCACATAGCTGGCACACAATGAATGCTACCCATTAGTATTTGGGGTTTGTTTTAAAATTTTTATTGTATTATACAAAGGTTTAATACTTGCTTAGATACATCCATTCATTTATTTTTCCCTAGTGAGTCCTAATGCTTTCATATTTAGAAATCCCTTTCCATCCATACAGCAAGTAAATATGCATCTCATTTCCTTCAAGTCTTTTATGATTCCACTTTTACGTTTATCCCACCTATCTGGAATTTATTTTAGCATATAATGCAAAATGAGGCTAGGACTTAAATTTTTTCCCAGAGTGTCCATTTTTCCCCAACATGCACTGAATCCACTTCTTGCCCCACTCATTGGTAATGCCTTCTTAGTTACATATTAGATTTTTAGGCATAAACCAGCAGCTATTTCTGGAAAAGTTACTTTTGTAAATGGATCGTTTTGTTATTCTTGTCCTAGTTTTTTCAATGTTTAATTATTAAGGCTTTGTAACACCATTTTTTTTGGAACACCTATAATATCTGTTGGATTAATGGAAACATTTACCACTTTTCTTTTTTTTAATATTATTTATTTATTTGACAGAAAGAACACAGCACAAGCAGGTAGACCAACAGGTAGATGGAAAGGGAGAAGCAGACTCCCCATTGAGCAGAGAGTCAGACATGGGGCTTGATCCCAGGACTCTGGGATCACGACCTGAGCCAAAGGCAGATGCTTTACTGACTGAGCCACCCAGGCACCTCACTACCTTTCTTTTATTAAAAATTTTTTCAGTATTCTTGACTGAAGTACCTTTAGAAAATGTCAAATTCTTACCTTGCCTAAGATCCTTCAGTGATTCCTCATTAGCTAACAGAGTCCCTTAATTTCTCCCTTAAGTTACCCCAAATGGAAAGATAAGTAAATTATTTACTCAGGATCAGGGGGCGTAAAGAAGCCTATCAGAAGGCCAATATTCCACTTGCCTAATGTTCCATTTTTAAAATAGCAACTTTACAATCTATTTTCCAACACATCTACTTTTTTCCCAAGTACACTTTATTTTTAGAGCTATTTTAGATTCATAGCAAAATTGAACAGAAAGTAAAGAAATTCACCATATACTGCCCCGAGATCTCCCCCATTATCAATATTCCCCACCAGAGTGTAACACTTCTTAGCATTCATGGACCTGCACTGACACATCGTTATCACCCACAGTCCATAGGCTACATGAAGGGTCACTCTTGGCGAACCCTCATTCTATAGGCTTTGACAAATATGTCATAACCTATACCCACCATTATAGTATCATACAGAATAGTTTCACTGCCCTAAACATCCTCTGTGCTCTGCTTATTCCTCCCTCCCTTCCTCCTTCCTAACCCCTGGCAACCACTGACCTTTTTACTGTCTCCATAGTTTTGCCTTTTCCAGGATGTCATCTAGATGGAATCATACAGTATGGAGCCTTTTGACATTGGCTTTTTCACTTAGTAACATGCATTTAAGTTACCTTCATGTTTTTTCATGGCTCGATGGCACATTTCTTTTTTGTGTGTTACTTTTTTTGTTTCTTCCAATAAAGTAGCACTTTAGTAGCATATCTAAAGTAGGTATGATATGTGTTTATCCTATTACTTTAAATAGCACTTGTCCCTTGTGCCTACCTAGTGTGCCCTGGGGGTAGCCCAGTTTGAAAACCAAGGACTTATTGGAAAAATGCAAGTGCTGTATTATGACATACTAAACCCATTTTTAAATCTATCTCCTGTGTGTCTTACAGACTCAATTTCTACCACGCCTCACCTGAACTCAAAAGGCACCACCATAAAACAATTTGCAGTTCCTTAATGACAGTGCTATGGACAATAATGATGATTGTGATGATACATTGGCTAGTAGCTTTTGTGTTCTTCTTCTTTGATGTCCCAGTTACGTGTAGGACATACATTAAGACATGTGATTGTTTTAAAATAAGTCCGCAAATTCTTTGTTACTTTTCTTTTCCAAAGGCAGGGACTGATTTTCCTTCCCTTGACTGTAGGTTACATTAGAGACTGGCAGAAATGGCAGTGTGAGACCTTAACAATTTGGCCAAATGGCATTACAACTTTCTCCTTGCATTTTTTTTTTTTGGATCATTTGGAGACCATGTTATTAGGACACTCAAGCAGACTTGGAAAGAGATTCACGTGGTGAGGCACCTAGACTTCCTGCCAGGGTCTAGCAATGACTTGCCAGCCACATGAATGATCATTCTGGAATCAGATCCTCCAGCCCTAGTCAAGCTTACATGACCACCACCCCAGAGGACATGTGGACCACAACTTCCTGGGAGACCTTAAACTGGAAGCACCCAGCTAAATCACCCCTGAATTCCTGACCCAGAAACTGTATGGGATAGTAAGTGTTTAGTATTGTTTTAAGCAGCTGAATATGGGGTAAGGTGGTGTGCAGCAATCCATAACTAATAGAGCTATTAAACCTCCATAATAATCTGAGATAGTTTACATTATTAATCTCCATATTTCAGAAGAGGAAACTGAGGTATAGATAGGTTAATTTACTTGTCCAAAGACACCTTACCAACACACAAAGTCAGGTGGTCCAAGTGCAGACCTTACTTCATACATGCATTTCATGTTTCTGTGCTTTTCCCCACAGTGAGTCTTCAGACCAGCTTATTCCTCCACCTTGGTTCAACCTTAATAAAGACTATAGACTGAAATAGAAAATTACTAAAGTCACTACACAAAGGGGAATAAATTTATTGGCAAAGTCAAAGTAACCATGCTACTAAGTCTGAGAGAACAAGTGACAGTATATGCAGGTCATTTCATTTTACCTTCATATGAAATTATAGTAAATAATCCTCATTTTTAAGACTCTATTGGGTGCCTGGTGCTTGGTATATTCTGTATATCTCATTTTTACCGCAACTCTAGAGAATGCTTATTCTTACCTTCATGTTACAAATGAGAACACTAAAAAATGTTAATATATTCCACATACTGAGGAAGAAATAGATTTCACACAAAGGCCCTATTTAAAAAAAAGACTAAAGAACAAAAGTAAAAAGTGTCATAGAAGTACTAAGAGTTAATAATTATTGGGAGAGGAGAGTTCTATTCCAGTATTCAAGATAATGAAATTTAAAGCAACAGATTCCTTACTAGTCCAATTAGCAGAAAATATTTTTAGCGAAAATTCTGAGTCCTGGGATACAGCGCTGATTTTTTAATATCAGGTGAAACTAATAAATTGCTACAACATTTATGGGAAGCAGTTTGATGACATATATTAAGAATATCAAAAAGTTAATGCCCTTTGATCCAGTAACTCTATTTCTACATATATGTCCTAAAATAATTGTCAAACAAGTAGACAAATACCTCCATAGCAAGATGTTTATGATAACTCTATCTAGAAGAGAAAGGGAAAGGGATAAAAATGAAATAAGTTGAATACCTCACAGAGAAATAATAAAATAAATGACTGAGTCCACAAGGCAGAAGATTATGTGGCCCTTAAGGAAGATATTTACCAAAAAATATATTTTTACTAAAAATACTTGACAGATATTGAGACCAAAATAGTCATTATGATGAGATTACTGCATTTAATTGAGAGATTAATTTTTATATTCCAGTGTATCTGCATTTAGGGATCTAGAGTGGTGTATTAGTTTCCTACGGGTGTTCTAAAAAGTACAACAACCTGATGGCTTAAAACAACATAAACCTATGGTCTCACAGTTCTGGTGGCAGGAAGTCTAAAATCAAGGTGACAACTGAGTCATGCTATTTGACTTCTTCCAGCATTTGGTAGCACCAGGCATTCCTTGGCTTGCAGCTGCATCACTCCAATCTCTGTGTTTGTCTTTTCACGGCTTTTTCTCTGTGTCCTGTCTCCTCATAAGAACACCAGTCATACTAAGTAGGACCCAATATACTCCAGTGTGATCTCATTGTAACTAATAACATCTGCAAAAACTCTGTTTCCAAACAAGATCAGGTTCTGAAGTACTAGAGGTTGAGATTTTAACATATCTTTATTTTTTAAGGGGGATGGGCATAATTCAACCCATAACAAAAATTAAGATATATGAGACAAGACATACTCACAGATTTTGGTTCACTTAAGAGATGTGATAATAGATGGGTATCTGTCCAGAGATGTCCCCAATCGTCTCCCTTTATTGTCCTGAATGAATTTGGGAGGCAGCTAGCCCAGCTACTAAAAGGCATCCACCCTTTCATAAGAGTGTGGTATCAACAGTTGTTGTGCAACTAGCCTAGCATCTGTGTCCTCGCTTTGCCTTACTTTGGATTCTTGGGATCTTTGTTTATAAGCCTTTGAACTCTCGGTTAATTACATGAGAACGTAGGACCACACATCCACTGTCATTGCAAATCAAGAAGAGGACTCATACACACCCCTGCCTCTCACCCTTTCAAAACATGAGATTTACACACATTGCTAGTATCTCCAACAATTTGCAAACTTCCCCTCTGCATTTCACAAACTCTTAATAAATCAAAAAGTTTTGTACACATGAAACTATTTTGGTAAATTAATATCCTATTCTAAAAGAGGGCTTTTAAATACATAAGTCCTTCACTAGTTTCCCTTCCTGAGAATAGAGAATATCTGAAGTTATTTATAATCTGAAGGATCCATCAGATCTGCCCAGAGTTTACTAGGATCAAGATGAATATTATTTTTTTGCTACTATGGTATGGATCTTTATTTATGCAAAGTTAAAATGACTTGTATACTCTTCCGAGAATACCAAGAGTGATTATTTGGGCTGAAAGTGAATGAAGGAAATGTTTCAAAAACACATTGAGACCCAGGACAATTTAAAAGCTTTTTTCTCTTTGGAGAGCGTGGCAGAAATAGAGGCTCTTAAATTCAGTCATCTTACTGAATCTTCTAGAGGTGCTATTTTGCCAAAGCAATCAACAAATTGAGTTCCTCTACCACATACAATAGCTAAGAAGCTTCTTTATAAACTTTAAAGCAATTCTTATGAAATATCTGAAGGATTACTTGCTCTTCACTGTGTCCTTACTTCAGATTGCTTTGCCTTTAGTGTTCTCTGTTTCAGGAAATTGACAACTACCTCCCAGACTTTTTTTTTTTTTAAGATTTTATTTATTTATTCATGAGAGACACAGAAAGAGACATAGGCAGGGAGAGAAGCAGGCTCCCCTCCCCGCAAGGAGCCCAATGTGGTACTCGATTTCGGATCCCAGGATCACACCCTGGGCCAAAGGCAGACATTCAACCCCTGAGCCGCCCAGGCATCCCTACCTCCCAGACTTTTAAATGAAAACTTTGGAGAAAAATTTTCAGAGCTTCTAAGACCATTTATGTTCTGGCCCCTAAATCACATATTTGCCTCATTTCCTACTACTCTCCTCCTTCATTTGTATCGTCCAATCTACAGACAGAATGTTCTGTCATTTGTAAAATAGGGTATGGTACATGTCCATGTCTCTTTCCAAACTACCACCCATTTTCTATGACTAAGAGGGGGAAAGGAAATTATCCATTAAAATGAAAAGTGTTCTACCTCTATGAAACTTTTACTGAGGGATTCCTGGGTGGCTCAGCGGTTGAGCATCTGCCCAGGGTGTGATCCTGGTCTCGGGATCGAGTCCCACATCAGGGTCCAGTCCCACGTTGGTCTCCTTGCATGGAGCCTGCGTCTCCCTCTGTCTATGTCTCTGCCTCTCTCTGTGTGTCTCTCATGAATAAATAAATAAATCTTTAAAAAAAAGAAAGAAGCTTTGTTGTTAAAAAAAAAAAAGAAAGAAAATTTTACTGATTTTCCCAGAATTAGTTTTTGTTTTTGTGTGTGTGTGTGTGTGTGTGTTTTGTTTTGTTTTTTTTTTTTTACATTAAACATTTTAGAGTGGGTCTAAGTAAAAGAAAAAGTCCTCCACCTGTTCCTGGGATCCCTGGGCCCCGTCCCCAAAGATAACCATGCCTTAGATCTGTTGTTTATTGCCACATTTCCAAGTAAGGTTGATTTCTCACTGTTCTGCATTAGTTTTTGACCATTATTATGAAAGAGGCAGATTTGGCTCTTATACTTTCCCCTATTTCCCTAATGGTCCCAAATTTTTCAGATACATTGTTGATGTTTTTTTGGTTTGTCTACTATCTATAACTTTAATATGTGTAAAACCTCTATTTTCAGTTCCAACTTTCAGTTTCAACTTTAGGCAGTATATTCTGAATCGCCGGTTTGTAAAATGAAGAATTATGACTTGAACCAGAATGTTCAAGTTGGATGGACCCTGGTAAACTACTGAGACTTTAAGTTAAGACTCTGAAGGGCGATACTCTAGGGAAAGCAGTGAACCAGAAATAGGATGAAACTTAAGGCAGGCTCTGGAAACATCTCAATCTTTCAGAAGTGGACACCGAATCGTCTCTAGAAAAATAAAACATTACCCTAGGCCTCAAATTAACTCTGCAATTTCTCATAAACAATGCCTCGCATATAAATAAAAAATAACCAGAAGTAAAAGAGGCAACAATTGATTGAAGGCAAAGGAGGAGGAGGAAGAGGAGAAAGAATACGACAGGGATTCAGAAATAGTTATCAGACACAAACTTTAAAATAATTATGCTTAATATGTTCAAAGAATTAAAAGACAAGAAAGAATTTCAGTAGAGAAGTGGAAATCATAAAAAAAGGAAAACCAATAAACAGCACTTAGAATATTTTGATTGCAAAATATTGCTTGCTATAAAATCAACTAATATGATTGTAGGTAAAATGAATTCTACGCCTTTAAATCTGTGCCACTCAAAGTGAAATGAAAATAAGAACAAGAATAAATGAAACCTCTTTTCCCTCACCATATGTGAATTTTTTCACCAAGCTTGAATTCCTCTAAACCACACGAATGTTTGTTTGTTTCATATTTAAATTATAATTAGCTTATTGGTTCTTCCTATAGTTTTTTACTGTCTTTTTTTTTTTGTCCTGTTTTTGTTGAGAAGAGATATATGTCACCTCTACTACATAAATGAGATATCCCAACGTCTTAATTATACCATGCAGCTAAATGGACAGTATTTTCATTTTGAAATGATTTTTTTTTTTCTCAGACGAACAGATACTCATGTTGGAACTTGGACCTGATGTTTTCTTTGTCTGCTGCATAGTTACCTCCCAGTAATTCTTTTGCACACCCCAGTTAGCTCCCCTTCTCTTCAACTCCATGTTCTTTTTGTGTATTCTCTTGTATTATTAGTTTATTCTTATACAATTTTTACAACTATGGTGCATGGGAGTTAAACTTTCTAAATCTTTGCATTTCTGAAAATTCAGCATGCAGACTCTGAGAATCATCTTATTACCTAAACTACTCTGCGATTTTAACATAATGTGTCCGGTTTTGCTATTTTTAGAAATTTATTCAGCCTAGCACTTAATCTGAAGATTGAGGATATTGTGATATTACAACCTTTTGTTTTTAGATCATTTCTTTCTTTCATTCTCTCCCTCCTTCTCTCTCTAATCCTCTCTCCCTTTCCTTCTCTCTCTCTCTTTTTTTTTTTTTTTTTTGGAATTTTTATTAAGCAGATGTTGGGCCTATTAATTAAATTCATCTTTGAAATCTTATCAGTTTTCTTAATTTTTCATTCCTTTATCTTCCTATGTTCTTCCACCCTTCTTTTAATTTTAATTTTTATTTTTATTTAACAATATTACTTCAATGCTTTTGTTTTCTGAATTACTTTTTGTCAGAAAATTGTATTCATAATTAAAGTAAAATGGAAAAAACAACCCCTTTATATTTCTCTTCTCTTTTTTCTGTCATTTGTACTATTTATCATCTGTACCATTTATCTTTATAATTACTTATTTTCTTGCTATTGGTTTTCATAAAATCTCTATTGACCTTAGTTATCTGATTATATATGTATATATATTTAAAGATTTTATTTATTTATTCGTGAGAGACACAGAGAGAGAAAGGCAGAGGGAGAAGCAGGCTCCATGTAGGGAGCCCGATGTGGGACTCGATCTCAGGTCTCCAGGATCACACCCTGAGCCAAAGTCAGATGCTCAACCGCTGAACTACCCAGGTGTCCCTGGTTATTTTTTTTTTTAAGTTTTTTTTTTAAGGATTTTATTTATTTATTCATAGAGATGCAGAGAGAGAGAGAGAGAGAGGCAGAGACACAGGCAGAGGGAGAAGCAGGCCCCATGCAGGGAGCCCGACGTGGGACTCGATCCAGGGTCTCCAGATCACGCCCCGGGCTGCAGGCGGCGCTAAACCGCTGCGCCACCGGGGCTGCCCCCTGGTTATATTTTTGAATGAAGATTACATATTGTTTCACATTAGAGAACATCAATTTTCTTTGCCATCATTTAACCTTTTGTTTAAACGCACTATGAAATTTTACAATCTTAGTTCTCTAGATAATGCATTCCTTGAAAGCAAGAACAGTGTCTAATTCATTTTTTATAGCCAATACCATGCAAATGTATGGGTCATAGTGAAGACTTAATAAATTAAAAATTAATAAAGAAAGAAAGAGGAAAAGTTATGTAATTTCCCCCCACAAGCTTCCTAAATGTGCTAGGATAAATTTAATTATGCTAAATTCCAGACTGACCTGAAATCTACTTTTTCTTATCTCTCTTTCCTCTGATTATTGGAAGATAAAGCATAATTTATTTTAAATTACAATTATCTGAACCCTGTATTATCTTTTTGAAAAATATTCCACCTCACTACTAAGAGCCTCCTTTAAAACAACAAAGAGAAAGAGAGAGAAAGAGAGGCTTTGGGTTCTTATAGTTTTGTTCCAAAGAGAAAACCATTTGGTGCATGGCTTGCTAAGAATGGCATTTAAAAGAATCAATAGACAAAACAAGAACCTTGATAATGCCCGTGATATTATTTTCTTTAAGTTAGAAATGTTAAAAATAAAATATTTTAAAAGTTTTCACTTTATGAGGCACCTGGGTGGCTCAGTCAATTAAACATTTGCCTTCAGCTCAGGTCATGATCCTAGGGTGCTGGGATGGAGCCCCATATTGGGTTCCCTGCTCCATGGGCATCTGCTTTAGTCTTTCCCTCTGTCCTTCCCCCATTCCTGCTTTCTCTCTCTCTCTTTCTCTCTCTCTCTCAAATAAATAACTAAATAAACCATTTTTTAAAAAAAGTTTTCACCTTATGATCTAATTTTCACACTTATTTTAATATAAAGCAATTTCCAGATACACTAAGAAAATTTTGGGAAAATACCATGGATACAATTTCCTTAGTTGTATAAATGATCTCCCTAACTATCCAGCCCAGACAATTTATAGAGATTAAAGGTTGTTCTTAATGGACACAAAGTTTCATGATTTAGAAAATCTAGATAAATTAGTTTAACTTTGGCCACTAAGACACCTTTCTCAACCCTTTTTAAAGGATTTATGATCATAACTATTTAAGTTGAATTTTCAAAAATTCTACTAAGAATATTGAAGCTTATTAAGAGTGCATATTTAGTGGAGCACCTGGGTGGCTCAGTGGTTGAGTGTCTGCCTTCAGCTTGGGTCGTGATCCTGGGGCCCGGGGATGGAGTCCCAGAGAAGGCTCCCTGCGGGGAGCCTGTTCCTTCTCCTGCCGATATCTCTGCCTCTCTCTGTGTGTCTCCAATGAATAAATAAATAAAATATTTTTTAAAAAGAGTGCATAGTTAGAAAGAAGGAGCTAATAAGTCTCTAGTCAGACTTGAGAGAATGGAACCTAGAATGTTCTGGCTTTAGTCATAAGGCAAATCCACTGTCCTCCCCCAGGTGAAGTTCTGATGGGTATTATCTCATTAGTCACCAGGTACATCTCTAGTAGTCGTCTTGTCCCCTCCACTCATTCTCCTTTTAGATCACCAGAATCATCTTTCCTACTTGAAAACTGAGTCTTTTTTCTGAAGAGTGAGTGAGTCATAAACTAGGTCTAGAATAAAGTATAAAGCTTAGTTTTAGACCAATAGTTCTCAAAGCCTAACAAGCATCAGCTCACCTTAATGGGAGAACAGAGCTAGCTGAGGACAAAGCACAGCTGATATCCCACGGATTTCCCCCGCCCCCCCCCCCCCCCCACCGCCACCGCCACAGCAATGTGTGGCATTCCTTAGGAAGCTTCCAGTTGTCTTAATGTTAATGCTTTGTTAGAGGAAAAAACAATCTTTAACTTGACCACTGCAAGGCCTCTAGTATCTTGTAGGTCCTCTTTAGCATTTGAAAATCCTCTTAAAATCTCCCTTTTCCCTATCTCACCCAACTCCCAGGTATATAATAAGCCACCCCTCACAAGTCTGGGGCAGCAGCTTTTCCTACCCATGGGTCCTGTCCCCATGCTTTAATAAAAGCACCATTTTGCACCAAAGACATCTCAAGAATTCCTTCTCGGTCGTAGGTTCCGTACCTCAACTATATTCCAAAATTTCATCAACCTGGGTTCATTAAAACACAAATGGTTGCCCTTCACTCCACCCATCCACCCCCAAATTTCTGAATCAAAGGGTTTGGTATAGTGCCCAAGAATTTGATTTTTCTTTTTTTTTTTCTTAAGATTTTATTTATTTATTCATGAGAGACACACAGAGAGGCAGAGACATAGGCAGAGGGAGAAGCAGACTCCCTGTGGGGAGCCCCATTTGAGACTCAATCCTAGGACCCCAGGATCACGACATAAGCCAAAGGCAGATGCTCAACCACTGTGCCACCCATGTGTCCCAAGAATTTGTATTTCTAACATGTTCTCTGGCGATGCTGCTGCTGCAGCTGATAGGGGATTACATTCTGAGAACCAGTGCATTGGAGTCTACCAATATGATAGATTTGGACAACAGCTAAGTTTGAAACACTGCCCCTGAGTACCCTGAAGGAGTAATAGATTTCCAGTAGGTCATTGAATAGACATGTTAGGAATTAGAAGAAAAAGTCAGGTTTGGAGATAAGCATTTGAATGTCAGCATATAAGAAATACTATCAATAATGCCATGGGGACAGATAAGATTGTTCTGGTTAAATGTGGGCAGTGAAAATACATTAAAAAGAGAAGAAAGATAACTACTCTTCCTGAAAAATTATGTTCATCATGTCACTTTTTGAACAAAAACTATAATTGCTTCCTATTTTTGGCTCTGTGGTTCTCAAACCTTTTAATCCAATATCTAGATTTTAGAGTGTTCTTTGTAGATACGATAAAATGCTTATACGTTTAATCACAGTATAATATTGGGGACACGTTTGCTATAAAATAATCATAGTTAATACCTATTGATAGCTTCTTCTGCTCAAGTACTATTCTAAAAGCTAGCTAGCTAGATGATGATAGATAGATAATAGAGATATAGATAAATGGATAGATAGGTATATATTTAATTCCATGAAATAGATATTATTATTATTATTATCATCATTATCCTCACCATCCTCTTCCCATTTTGTATATGAGGAAACTGAAGCACGGATACCTAAAACAACTCCTTGAAGGTCGCATATTGGTAAGAGGTTGAATTGGGATTCAATTCAATCTTACTCTGCCTCTAAGGTCTGTGTTCTTGTTTATTCTGCTTAACAGCTGCCATATCTGACTGTAATAAATATACATAACAAATTAGAGCCCCAAGCACAAGCCTTCCTTAAAAATAAAGCACAAAGCAAGCTGTCAGATTTCAAATGGTTGAATGGCTCTTTGACTCCTAATTTCTTTTCAAATTGGACTAGAAAACAATCATTAGCAATCACTGAAAGTTCAAAACACATTATGGATTAAACAAGCAAATTTAAAATGAAATATCACTTGGAAGCATCACTTACAATGAAATGATGTTATCTCCTCACCAACTTCCATAGCATAATTGAAAAAAAAAGCCACATCATTTTATACTAGTTGTGAAAGACCTTGTCCAGCTGGGGTTTCTCCAGTGTTAATCAGGATTGTACTGGAGTCAAGCATCCAACTTATCACTATAGATTCTTCTGTCTAAGCTTCAAAGCACACCTTTACTTGGTCACCTTTTAGCTACAGATTCATTTGTGTCCGCTCTTCCCCCACAAGGATATCTCCACTTTAGTCAGGAAGGTTTATTGGTTTGTTTTTATTTTTTTTAATTTTATTTTTTATTTTATTTTTAAGATTTATTTATTGATTCATGAGAGACACAGAGAGAGAGAGAGAGAGGCAGAGACACAGGCAGAGAGAGAAGCAGGCCCCATGCAGGGAGCCCGACATGGGACTCGATCCTGGGTCTCCAGGATCAGGCCCTGGGCTGAAGGCGGTGCTAAACCCCTGAGCCACCTGGGCTGCCCTGTTTTTAATCCTGCCTTCTGTTTCTTTGTTTGATCAAGTGATCGTTTCTCACTGGCCATGAACAGAATGGCCTTTTTCCCATGTTTGTTGCCCTCAAACCTGTCCAGAATGGAATCTATCTCAAAGACTACATCACATCATACTTTCTCCTACACATTCCCCTGGGTCTGATTCCCATTTATGCATCTCTAATGCTTTTATCACTCTGAATCCCTCAAGTTAGATATTATTGCCTAAGTAGGTCACTTGTAGGAGTTTTCTTTCCCTAGCAAGATGGGAAGCACTTTGAGGGTCTGAACCAAGGCTCACTTCTTTATACTCAAAAGAGTAATTAGCACCGGGCTGAATATATGCTTTATGGATAATTGTCATCGGTTTAATTTTCCCCAAGTGTATAAAGTTGAGTGCTTGTTATCTGTCGATTTTGCTTTTTTCTGCCTTGTCTAAAATAGTAGGACAAACAAAGCTACTGAAACCCAGTACTTAAAGAGCAGATTAAGTAAGTGGGGAGCTAATCTTTTTAATCCTAATAAATGTTTCAAATAATTAATAGGCCAAGTGAAAGCTATTGTTCTATCATGAAACCGGTTTATAACAAATATTTGGATTCTAAACAATACTTTTATACTATCAAAAAGGTTTCAAGAAGGAGAAATCTTCTACCAAAATTGTATGAGATTAAATAGAATTGTGTTCATTTATTTAATAGTAACAGAATCTTAGTCATGTTCTGTCACTGAATCTGGATTACTTAAGGGACACTGGAATTTTGTGCTAATAGAAAAGATGGTGCATATGGTGAACAGAAAATGAAGGCGCCTTATGTTTACCAAATGTTACAAAATACAGGAAAAAAAAATACAGAAATACAGTCCAATCCCTGAAATTCTTCCTTATTATTCACATCATGTTAGAAGGGACCATACTAGCTATTCTCAACAATTTTAAAGTGTTGCAATCATGGTCTCTTTGTTGATATTGACCTAGAAGGTATGAGGCAATAATTTGCATCCAGCTGTTTCTTTTTATTGTGGTGACTGTTCTGTTGAAAATACTTGAGCTTAAACTGAATGAATGAAACCAAGATGTGAAATCATTGATATGCGTTGTCAATAAACAACTTTGTCCTCCCATCACATTTACCTTTTTAAATTCTAGCTATCCTGCAAATGTACCTCTGTATTATCTTTTATGTTTATGTTTTATGTTTCTATTCACTTTTGTGATCATCTGACAGACATAGGGAGCAACAACCAAAACTATTATTCTGGACTGTTTTTTTATTAACCACAAATATACAACTAAATACAACACAGGTAAAAAAATTTCTTCAAAGGGGACAGATCAGATACCACTTCCTTAATGAAATATTTCCTCAGCATTACAGTGTGGAATGTTCTCTCCTTGATATGAACCTCCATATCACCTATAAAGAGTTTTTGGCTAAAAAAAAAAAAAAAAAAAAAAAAAAAAAAAAAGAGTTTTTGGCAACCATCTGCTATTTAAAAATTGATTTTCTATCTACTTGTGACTTGTTTCCTCAATAAATATTTCTGTTCAGATATTTAGTTTCTTGCTATCCAAAATGCCTGGTATGGTGCCTTATGTACAGCACACACACAATAAATACAGTTGATTAGAAGACCATAAACAAGGGGTTTGTTTCAACCAAGAGACGTTCCTACAGTTTGGCACATAACTTGAAATTTCCTTAATTGAATTATATGGTAAATATATAGGGATGCTCTTATTGATTGATTTTAATATTTATTTATTTATTATAGAGAGAAAGAGCATAAGCAGGAAGGGCAGAGGGAGAAGGATAGAGAATTTCAAGCAGACTCAGTGCTGAGAGCATGTGGAGCCCAATGTGGGACTTTATCTCACGAGCCTGAGATGAAGACCTGAGCCAAAACCAAGAGTTGGACACTTAATCCATCAGGCCCCCCAGGCACCCCTGGATGGATTTATTTATTTATTTATTTATTTATTTATTTATTTATTTTTTATTTATTTATTATTTATTTATAAAAGGTATTATTTTATTTATTCCTTAGAGACACAAAGAGATAGAGACAGGCAGAGGAAGAAGTAGGCTCCCTGTTGGGAGCCTGATGTGGGCCTTGATCCCAGGACCCCAGGATGTGACCTGAGCCAAAGGCAGACACTCAACCACTGAGCCGCCCAGGTGCCCTGGGATGGTCTTATTTAAGGGACCCATGGAAATATCGGATCTTAGTGTTCACAATGAAAAGCCAGGTGGTGTAGTTCCCAGCCCACATTAACATACTCCCCCTGGATTGTACTTGAAAATGGTCATTGAGCCTCTGTTGAAAACATCCAGTGCAAGACAAATAGCTGAAAAATTCCTATCTTCTTTTTGTGACTGTTCTATAAAACAAAGCATCACTTTCAATCTACGTTTTAGAGAAGAATACAAATTTCCCACACATGTATATTCAAATCTATTCCTTCTTGGACACAGACTCCATGGAACCTGCTCCCATGTTTCTTAATCAAATAGATTTTCCCAAAACACAGAGACGGTTCAAAAATCCTTTGACGACCAGAGATTTATAGTCGCCAGTTAGTCATGTGAGAATTAGCTAGTTCTAAGACAATGTCTGCAACAATGCAGCAAAGTGTTTGCGCCTCTAGAAATGAAGGAACAATGTCCTCTCTTGGCAAGGAGTCTGGGCTAGCTCCATGGAGCCACAGGTAAAACGCAGATTTGGAAAGTTGTGCCGCCAATATGCTTCAGCTGGAGAAAAATCTGTCGTAAGATCCTTATCAGACATCCTTTTATTGTCTCCCTAACAATGGAGAGCAGTGCCACAAGCAGTCATTTCGCATGCCTTTCTAGCTGAACAGAGGCTGCCAACTAATAATAAGAAGAAGAATATGGGTTTCCCCCACTGTCTGAAAGTAGGGTGTTCCTACAAAAGCTTTCACAAACCGAAATAGCAAAAAAGCAAAGAAGCCGTTAACATTCTATAAAAGTGAAAATCCTCTGAATTTTATTGGTTAGTGAAAACATGTATTTGAGGTAGATCCTATGTTGGGACGCCTGGGTGGCTCAGTGGTTAAGCATCTGCCTTTGGCTCAAGTCATGATCCCGGGGTCCTGGGATCTAGTCCCACATTGGGCCCTCTGCAGGGAGCCTGCTTCTCCCTCTGCCTATGTCTCTGCCTCTCTCTGTGTGTCTCTCATGAATAAATAAACAAAATCTTAAAAGATAAAATAGAATAGGTCCTTTGTAAAAGTGAAGCAGCCTAAAGCAAACTTCCCAATAGCAAAGGAGCCTGCCCAGGGAGTGCATAGCGCAGAAGGGGAGGGGACCCGATGGGAAGGTGATGGAGGGCTAATGGGGCCACAGTGAAACCCTGGGGACAGTGATGAGGCTATTGTCTAGTTTGTGCCCAACCTCTTTGCTGATTCATTCTAAGTCATTTGAAATAATGCCTGTTTTAGATGTGTTGTATTAAAAACCGTGAGTGTTATTGTTGTTATTGTTTTGGCTAACAATTTGCTTATAGGACTCTTGTTCCAACCCTATTTGTTTATAAGCTGAAAGAGGAAAAATGGAGCGCAGGGAAAATAAACTCTCAAACCAGGATAAGTTTTGGTCTTGATATCTATATGGTGCTAAAACATCAAGGTACCTTGATGCCATCTTCCTATTTTGTTCTGATGCCATTAAAGATTGGGTTCTCTCACAGTTCATTTATAACAAGAAGCTCTCAGTGCTTCTTGTCAGCTCGCTGGGGGGTCTTCAGGAAGCACTGATCTGTCAGCCAACTTCCAACTCCATCCTAGCACAGAAGGACATGCTGCACTATAATAATACTGCACTTTGGTATGTCTTTACTGCCAATATGTCAATACACATTCTTCTAATTTAAGGATTTTTTTAAAGATTTATTTATTTATTTATTTATTTATTTATTTATTTGGTGGGAGAAGGGACAGGGAGAAAAATAGGCTCCCTGCTGAGCAGAGAGCCTGATGCAGGGCTTGATCTCATGATCCTGAGATCATGACCTGAGCCAAAATCCAGAGTTGGCCATTGAACTGACTGAGCCACCTACGCATCCGTAATTTAAGGATTTTTAATCAATTGGACAAATAGCAAAATTTCTTGTTTTACTGGGTTTTATCAGAGGAAATTGTTCAGCTGTTTTCAAACAATCTTTGTTAAACATCTTAGGAGCTGGAACCTCAAGTATAAAGATTAATACGTTGGTCTGATGCCTGAGTGGACTCCTGATTCCACGAGCAAGGGCCAACATCGCTGTAGTGTGGCGGGTGCTGCAGTGATGGGTTTTCACAGGGAGCTGTAGGACAGGGTATGCAGCCAGGTACAGGGAGGGAGGGTGGCTCTTAGGGATGACTTCTTGTGCTCTCAGTCCCCTTCCATCCCCAAAGAGACAGGGTTAAGGGCAAAGCAGACAGAGATTCTGACAAGAAACACAGCAGATCATTTACTTAGCAAGACAGGATTTCAGCGCTTGGCCCTCACTTTTACATCAACTGCTCATCATCCTTCTCATAGCTTCTCTCTTTCCTCTTCTCTTACCTTGTGGATTGCTTATCTGTTTCTTCTCTCCTTGTCTTATGAAGTGGAGACAACTCTGAACCAATTTAAATAAAACAACAAACACAGCTGTCTGTCCAGGTGACTTTAGGCAGCTTTGATTTGTACCTTAGGAGATTTCCTTTGTTTTGGAGTGAACCTTTCTGTCCTTTTCTCCCTGCTGAGAGTGTGCAATTGCTTAGAAATTTGCTGGGGATAAGAGAGATGGCTGTGGCCACAGATGGAGTAGGACAGAGTCACAGAACTGGGAATATTGGCTGAATCCTCTTAGGGACATGACCTTCCATGTTTCAGGCTCTTTCCTGTTTGTTAACAGTTTGTCACAAGGGTGAGAATAAAAATCACCTTGTTTCAAATTCTGATGCTCATGCTGTTTGATCCGATGTCACAAGTACATTGGCAAAGATCCCACTGGGACTCGGATGGTAAGTGGTGTTGTTGACCTGTTCTCATCCTTTTTAGGCACAGGGCAAGTGATTGGGAGACTGCAAGGTTGCTACCACGCTGTGTGGTGCTGCCGGAGTTATATGAGTTGATATGCAAGCCCTTCCTCACCCTCAGCCCTCAGGCAGCCATCCTGGGTCCTGCCTGGTTAGTAGAAGTGGAGGTAGTGAGAACGGAAGGGTGTTGATTAGCTACTGCAAAAGACTGAATGTTCACGTCCCCCAAAATTAGGATAGTGAAAGTCTAATCCCTGTACAATGGTATCCAGACACAGGACCTGTAGGAGGTGATCAGATTGCAGGGGTGGAGCTCTCATGGATGGGATGGGTGCCGTTAGAAGAAGAGGCCAGAAAGCCAGCTAGCATTCTTTCCATCATGCTGAGGATACCAGAAGTCGGCTGTCTGCAACAGGCTCTCACCAGACACGGGATCTGCCAATACCTTAATTGTGGACCCCCCCCCCACCTCCAGAACTATGAGAAATGAATTCTGTTGTTTATAAGCCACCCGGTCTATGGTATTTTATTAGAGCAGCCCAAGCTAAGACAGAGAAGTAATCGCATTAACTGCAGACATTGGAGTGGAGATCCATGCAAGAGGATCTCCACGCTACCCTAGGCTCCGGAAGACACCGACATACCTGGCCTCCCTTCTCAGATGCCAGGTGAGGCTGCCTTTCCAACAGTATATCTGCAGAAAGAAACCCTCATCTGGACCCCTGTGACTAATCTCAGTAAACAAAGGGAAGTATGGCACTGGCTAAGAGGATAACATCCCTGGAACCTCCCATGCTGGCTTTAGGAATACAACAGAAGATGCTGGAAGCTCAAGAAGCTGAATCTAGGGCACCTGGGTGGCTCAGTCAGTTAAGTGTCTGCCTTTGGCTCAGGTCATGGTCCCAGAGTCCGGGGATCGAGTCGGACTCCCTGCTCAGAGGGGAGCCTGCTTCTCCCTCTCCCTCTGCCTGCCATTCTGCTTGGGATCTCTCTCTCTCTCTGTCAAATAAATAAATAAAATCTTAAAAAAAAAAAAAAAAGAAGCTGAATCTAGCAGGATAGATAGACACAGAAAAATATAATTTCAATATTAATGCACAATGTATACACTAGGACACCCATCAGCCAAAACAGCTGTGACTGAAATGTACGTTGGTTTATTTAGATTTTTGTGGATTGAACTCACATTACCCGACCCACCACATCCTCAAGCTTTGCCTTGCCTTTTCAACCTTTTTTATCCTCTGAGTATTGTGTGCTAAGAGAGAACTTGGTTCTTGGTTTGGGACAGTGGTTGACACGTGACACAAAGCAAACCTAATAGGCAGAAGTACAGGGTGATCCAAGCCAGACAATTAAGTGGTTGCGTCGGAGGAGGAGAGGGAAGGAAATGCATCCGTGCGCTCGTGTGCTCTGCTGGACTGACTGAGAACTACTTCAAGGCCAAAGAAACTTCCTGGAGATAAGTCCCTGCCGTGCGGGTCCCGAATTGCACAAAGTGAGAAAAGATGGCCTGCTGCTCAACCTTTATCCTTTCGGTTTAGAAATAAACAAAAACAACAACCTCACCTTTGGGCCTGAGTCTAAAGTTAGATGGTTAAGTCTTTACTCCTCAAGCCTCAAGGGTGAGTCATCATGGCCCAGGTGTGATTTCTGGGTGTCCAGCCTTTCTACACATACTGTCACATTCAGCTCTTCAGCTTTCCTAAAAGATAATACTATTTTTGTTATCCCCCCATTTTATAGATGAGGCAAACTGAGGCAAGGCTAATTTAGGCCACTTGCCCAGGTGCTTCCCTAGAGCCAGGGGAGTATAAGTAAAGACATGGCAGGGGCACTTCTGGATAGGCCCAGTTTCTTTCCTGAGAGGAAAAAAAAAAATCTGAATTCTTTGTTGGAAGTCCTTTCAGAGCTGGCAGGAGCCAATGATCATTTCCAGCTTGAGTTTGAACTTTTCAAACATCCCCTCAGGAGCAGACCTTATCTAAGGAAGGAGCAATCCTATCAAGTCCGGGAACCTGAGAAACCCTCCTGGTCCCCCAAAATATCACTCCATTTCTGTCAGGGGACATGACCTTCTCTGCACCGTTGGAGGACAATGTGAGCATGACAACTGCATTCAGAAAGGTGGTAGTCAGGGGTGCCTGGGTGGCTCTGTTGGTTGAGTGTCCGACTCTTGGTTTTGGCTCAGGTCATGATCTCCGGGTGGTGAGACCGAGCCCTGCATTGGGAATCCATGCTCAGTGGGAATCTGCTTGGGATCCTCTCTCTCCCTCTCCCTCTGCCCCTCCACACATACTCTCTCTCTGAATTAAATAAATCTTTAAAAAAAATCTTTAAAAGAAATGTAGTGGTCAACCTAAGTCGATATTTACAGGACAGGCAAAGATCAGCTCCTTTTCTGAGTGCAGGTAGCAGTAGGAAAAGAGTAAAGAAACCTTGAGAAGCTCAAAGAAGCCACACAGAGCAGAAAAGACAGTAAGAGGGAGGGGCCAGAAGACAAGTCTCACTGAGGTCCAAGGGAGCCAAGGCCTGACTCATTCTGACTGGGAGCCCTCAGGGATTACAGGCTCCCTGCACCAGGCATGGGTGACCAGGGGCGCCCTCAAGTCTGCTAACCCTAAGTAGCCTCAGAGCCTGGCTGTGCAACACACAGCCAGAGCATCGGCCCTTGTCATCCTGGTGCCCATAAAATCATGATGCTTCCAGACCACTGCTACTGTTCCAGTATCCTCTGTCCCTGGAGGGAGACATGTAAATTGTCAGGGCCAGATGACATCTGACAAGCCAAACCATTTTTAAAGGGAGGGGTTTATGCAAAGCACTTTCAGTTTCTGGAATTCACATCCTCCACCCATTCCACAAATCACAGCTAATTCTTCAGCCCTCTGAAGACCTGGACATCACAGTGCCTGTCTCGCGATTAGGTTCTCTAGGTTTTCTTCTTGGGCCCAGTCTGGAATGTTCTCGTGATCACTAATTCCCTGAATGTGGAGGCTATTACAGCTGTTCCAACCTCTTGTCTTTGTTTTTAAAATTCGAAAGCTCCCCCCTTCTTTCTGTAGAACAAGGGTGCACAGCAATGGAAAAGGAAAGTTATTCCAGAGATGAGAGATGGCCTGTTTAAAAAGAACCAAAAATAAATGGAAAGTCATCAGAAAAAAAAAAAAAAAAAAAAAAAAACACTGACATGGGATGTCCTCCACAACCGATCTTCTATTTCTTTTTTGGATGGGGAGGGGAGCTCAATCTTCTATTTTTGTCACTACTCAGACCTTGAACCAGGAGAGGGACATAGAAAAGGAAGAAAGATGGAACAGAAAACAAAGAAAAGCTGTCTGGATTTTTGTATACTCTAGAAGAAGCTTCTTCTTCTTCCTCCTAACTCCTGGGGCCAAGGTTTAGAGGCCCTGAGTTGAACCCGTGAATCAGATGCTCACCCATTTCCATACTTCACGTTGATCAAGAATCCCCTAACTTCACAGTAATCTAAGCGACTAACTTGGCACAGTGGTGGCCTTCAGACAGAGTGTGGATTCTAAAATGAGAAGCCTTTCCTAAATACTCGCAGGCAGGAGCACTGGGTGGCCACTGATTTCCATTGTACATAGAGCCAATCCGCTAAGGAAATTATCAAAAATTACACAAACTTCATACCATAAACCAAGAATAGTCTATTATTGGATTTTACTGAGGGAAAATCTCTCATAGGCTACCAAAAACTGGAGCTCTGTGGCCACATTGCCCAGGTCCAAAAGTGTACGGGTTCATGCCATTATTTGGAATTCCATAAATTTTGGGAAGGTGACTTTCAAATCAGTTGCCTCATCATTTTTGTTTTGGTTGGAAGGAGTTTTCAATAGCTGTCATTTTTGCTTTTCAGTGATAAATTGTTCTTGGTCTAGCTTCATTATCACCAATCTGGTTTGATGTAGTTTATTTGATTGGCCCTATAGTGTGTAATGATGCATTTTTGTATCAAGTTATTTTTGGTCTATAATTTCCCAATTACTAAACTAAGGTATGCCTGTTCTGGCTCAAATATGACTCACCCACACCCTGTGTTAGAGCAGATACAAGCCCCCAAAATGTGCTCGGATGGTAAAGTCTCCAGGTGTTCTGTACCATTTATACATCTATTCTATGCAAGTAATTTGCAACCTACTAATGAGATAATAACATTGCAAGGTTAGTTTTAGGTTTATGTCACATGACTTTATTTTTTTAAGATTTTATTTATTCATGAGAGACAAAGACATAGGCAGAGGGAGAAGCAGGCTCCCTGTGGGGAGCTTGATGTGGGACTCGATCCCAGGACCCCAAGATCATACCCTGACCCAAAGGCTCAACCACTGAGCCACCCAGGGGCCCCATGTCACATGGCTTTACAACGTAAAATCATGTGGATAAGCTCGTATGTTTTTCACATACAGTAAGTGATTCTTACATATTGCCAGCAAGCAGTTTGCTGCAATGTGTTTTATTTTGTTTCTCACCAGTTCTATATGACCAATAGAAAATGGAAATAGACAGAGGGGTAAGTCATGAGTTTTTTTTCTGCCAAATTGCGTCTTTTTTTAAAAAAGATTTATTTATTTATTTATTTATTTGAGAGAGAGAGAGAGAGAGAGCAGGGAGAAGGGACAGAGGTAGAGGAAGAATCTCAAGCAGACTCCCCACTGAGTGCGTAGTCCAACATGGGACTCAGTCTCATGACCCTGAGATCATGATCTGAGCTGAAATCAAAAGTCAGATGCTTAACTGACTGAGCCACCCAGGAACCTCTGATTGGGTCTTGATCTAAAAAAAAACGTTTCAGGGACATCTGGATGGCTCAGTGGTTGAGCGCCTGCCTTTGGCCCTGGGTGTGATCCTGGAGTCCTGGGATCGAGTCCCACATCGGGCTCCCTACATGGAGCTTGCTTCTCTCTCTGCCTATGTCTCTGCTTCTCTCTCTGTGTGTCTCTCATGAATAGATAAATAAAATCATTAAAAAAATTTTAAAAGTGTTTCAGATCGATTTCCTTCAGGGAGTCTAGAATAAAACATTAAAAAAAATCTTAAAAAATATTTTGTGCCTGATGATGTTTACAATGGGCTTAAAGGACTGGAAATACTACATATAATTAATCTGCCAAGTATGATTCTCTCCTCTTCTCACCACTGTACCCCCACTTAAGGTCTAGAGTGGTATCCTACATCTTTAGCTTATTGGGACATTCCAGAAGTATGGTAAAGGACAAAATCAGATTTTAAATAATTTTGTCTCATTACAAAAATGATATATGTCCATGTTCAAAATTTTGGAAAATTCAACAAAACACAAAAGCAAAAATATTAATGCCTCAGCCATTTTATCACCCGCTCTTGATATATACAATATCTAATCTGAGTCCTTATTTTAAACAAACAAAGGTATAAATATAGTTTTTGTTACAGAATTAGGATAATTCTATAGTCACTGTTTTATGAAGCATTTTTCCTGAGCAATGCATCAAGAACATTTCCCTCAGGTTATTAGATGTTACTTTCTAAAACATCATTTTTTAGCTATATATAAATATAACATCTTTATTTAAATAATTCTCCTGAGTCCAAGATCTTGTTGTTATAAAAACGATGCCATGTCCTCGTGGTAGCTAAAGCTCTGCTCTTATCCAGATTCTTTCTTCATGATTAATTTCTAGGAGTGGAATCATTAAGCTAAAAGTCATGAATATTCACTGAGCTTCTGAAATATATAGTCAAATGCCCTTCAGAAAGGGAGTCAGTCTTTTTTGCTTTTTAGAGAGAAATATGAGATGCTGAGTGTGAGAGAGCCTAGTCTCTTGCCTCTCAAGGGAAGTATGTCTCATGGCCTGGCTGAGGGAGAATTGATAGGCCTGCTTTGTGAAGGCCGCTCTAAGTAGTCCTGCCATGACCTTGAACTATAAGGACTGCCTTTACTTCATACCCATTGTTGAGAATTTAGAATGCAGTGGGAAGGGTACCGGGCTTGGAGACAGAATGTCTGGGTTCAGGTCCTGAGTCACACACTAACAAAGTGATAAAATTAAGCAGATAATCTCATACCTCTGGCTTTGTCTCCTCAACTATAAAATGGATTCATTCAAAACGATCTCTGTAAAGTCTTACAACTCAAAAACCAGCAAGGCAGCAATGTCCACAATAGCCAAGTAATTCAAAAATTATAGAATTCTATCATGCATCAGACAATCTATCCACCAGCACAGGTAACTTGGAAGAGCATGAGCTCAATCTCTGAAAAGGGCCAAGTCTGGGTCAGCTGAGATTGTTGACCATAGACAGGGCACCGGATGGCCTTAAGATAAAAGATATTCCATGTTTCATGAATGTCACATGAATTTCATCACTTCCAATTGGTAATATTCACAAATAACAAGACTTGGATACTCAGAAAACAACGATATTGCCCACATGGGATTCCTCTGTCATGGAGTACTCCAAAAGCTCTGCACGTACCCACAACATTTTATGCTGTGCCTCAGCGTCATGACCTAAAGCAGAGGTGAGAAGTAGGATCCCATTCAGGGTAGTGAATTGTCCTAAGTTGGTGGCCAACTTACTCAGCCTAAACAGAGACATCATGTTCTTTAGTTTTTCAACTGGAAAACAGCCCAGAAATGATACAGTCTCTTAGATTAAAGTAGCAGTTTGAAGGAGATGTATATGAGCTGAGATCAGTTTTTGTCCTTCGCTGTGTGTGCTAATTTATGACTCTTACCTAATACCTAGTTTCTCAGAGAGTGGGTGAGGACAAAGATGCAGCCTGCTAGAAGGTGGATCTCTGTGTTGGTTTACCAGCCATCACATGGCTTGTTCTACACTTAGGCTTCCTAAATTAAGAAAGGAAAACTTTAATTCTCTTCTAACCATGAGAACTATAATTTATTGAGAGTTTACTATGTGCCAGGGATTGAGTTCAACACTTTACATGCATTAGCTGATAGAGTAAAAACAACTCTGTATGCAACATGCAGTTATCCTAATTTTAAGAGCTAAGGCAACCAGCAGAAAAAGGTTAAATGATTTCCCTAGTCATACATCTAGGGAATGGTGGGACTGGGATCTAGATGAAGTTCTAATTTCAAAGCCAATAACAAAGACTACAAAGACAAAACAAACAAATAAAACTTACAAGATGAGAAAATGTTGTAAGTTTAAAGGCAAAAAAATGTTGGTATGTGTATGAAATAGAATGTATTCTATTGCTGCAAGATGATTAAGTGTGTAATACTGGTTTGTCTCTGTGTGAGTCTTGCCCTACTTCGACCAGATCTTAAACCACAATTTCTATATTAGCATGTAAATATCTTAAATATTTATTCCTAAAAGTAATATTTGATTTCTTAGACGAATGTTTCTCAAGATTTTTTACCTATATGTACAGTTGGAAATGAATTTTATATTGTGATTCAGGACATATTTCCACACACATATATAGGAAACAAAATTTCACTAAATAATATTTCTTATTATATGAAACATACCTGTTTTCTATTTTACTTTAATTGATTAATTAATTTGCTTTAAAGATTTATTTATTGAGAGAGAGAGAAATAGTGAAGCAAGGGGCAGAGAGAGGGAGAGAGAGAGAATCGCAAGCAGACTCCCTAATGAGTTCAGAGCCCTGCTCAGGCTCTGTCTCATGATCCTGAGATCATGACCTGAGCTGAAATCAAGAGTCAGATGCTTAACCAACTGAGCCACCCAGGGGGCCCTACTTTACTTTATTTTTAATGACATTTATGATAAGCTGATTTCATGATCAACTAATGGGCCCTGCATTTCAACACAGTGCACGTACACTAAGCATTTGATTGACAGTGGCCATTTGCTCTGGGACTAGTGGCCAATTCCTTCATCATTTCCACTGTCTTTTCCCAATCATTCTTTCTCTGATGCTCACCCACCAAGAGAAGAATCCAATGCTTCACATCAAATATTTTAACTTCCTATAACTTTTCTTCATTTCCTACTCCAAGGGAAGTCTGCCCTCTAATGATGCAAAAGCACTATTGATTTCAGAGATTCATCTCCTAAGACATAGGAGAGGGGATTCTGATTCTCCACTGAAATCTGAAAAAAACCTTAGAGTTAACCGAGTCTCAACTTTTTATAGAAGAACAAGGAAACTGAGTCCCAGAGACGCATAGGTTCCCCGGGTCTCATATGGAGCATCTGCCCATAAGAGAGAAGCAATGTCTGCATCCCACTGTGGACCAGCAGGGCTTCCTCTGGGACTCTGAAAATGGTCTCCGAGGGAGAAGTGCTGGGAGCTATGTGCCAAAGTCCCTGCTTGGTGATGGAAAACAAAATCTAATCCATATTTTAAGAAAGACCCTTTAATTTGGACTAAAGGAGCAAAGCAAGAGGATGGATTTAGCCTTGATTCTGAATATTTTGACCAAAATTACATCAGACAGTTCTTCTAAGAGGCGCCAAGAAGTACATTTGATAAATTGCTGTGAAAACAAGAGAGCACTTACTCTACCTTTCAGCGAGGAAGAGCCCAAGGAGAGGCAGCGTGGAATTTCTTTGTCCTTCTGCTGTGTGCCGCTAAAGCACGCTGCCCATCTCGCCTACTCCCTTTTAGTTTATATCAGACTGTGTTATAATTGTAGTCCTTAAACAACCACATCATAGTGTAATGAAAACGAGGATGTCTGTCTTATTAACCATTATCTCCCAGGTGCTTATGTAGATTTTTCTGGTGAATAAATGAATGAATGCATGAATGAATGAATATTTAAGCATGCCTATTCTGTGCTAGATGTATTTGGAAAAAGAACTTTTGTCTGCTTGTTAGGACCTACCCACTTTTTAAGATCTTTCATATCAACTCACCCTTAACTTACCCAGAAAGAATCAGAAATTGTTCTACTGGTATTTCTTTCTGGTTTATGTACGCCTTGCTTACAGCCACTAGATTATTCAGGCATTTCTGACTTTTTATGTTCTACTATTTAATGTCACAAAACATAAATACAAATATAAGTTAGTGCTAAGTCTATAGCAGAAGCAGAAGGTGCTTTAAAAGAGCTACCATTCAGAATCCTGCCCAATGTCTAATTTGTTGACCCTATTTTTCTCTGAGGTCCCTGATTGGCTAGCTGTCTAGGAGGAATAGATAATATACAAGGAGTACATGGGAAGTACTATTTAGACAGCGCCGGACTTACCCCCTTGAAACCATTTTTTAAATCATTAAAAACAAACAAACAAACAAAAAAACTCCCCTGGGATCCACTCAGCTGCTGTCTGTGATTGATTGGAACAACAGGCATGCTCGAAATGGATTTTATCAACTATCTTTCTAAAACAGGTATAGGGACATGAAGGTATGTCCTAACTACCTGGGAGGAAGGGAACTTATCACTGTAATCCCTGCAAAACTGATTATGCTGAGAAATATTCCATTGTGTTGCACTCACAGTAAATCTTCCTTTCCTCAGCCCTTGTACAGCGGGAACTTATCCACCCCCTCCCTGATAGAGCCTTAGAAAAGCAAAAGGCATTTGGTATTATCAATGTACTGGTTTATCAGATATGAATTCATTTGTTTTTCCCAAAATGACTTATCAGCATGAACAGAGCTGGCTGGCCCAAGTGTGAATTGTGCTCCAAATACCCTTTCTGAGCTCCCCTGAACTCAAGAATGTTTTATCACCCGGTTGTTTCCCCCATTTGTTTGTGTTTTTTTAACTTCTTACCTATTGAGATGCATTTCTGGGTCAGGATCCCTGTAAAGACAC
This sequence comes from Canis lupus familiaris, assembly GCF_011100685.1. Lineage (NCBI taxonomy): Eukaryota > Metazoa > Chordata > Mammalia > Carnivora > Canidae > Canis > Canis lupus. The sequence continues at coordinate 13,203,162 of NC_049256.1, read as the reverse complement.
CAGGAATTAGCACTACCAAAGGAAATGCCCAGCTCAGGCTGTCTGGTGGCCAGCATGTTGGTTAGGGTTTCAGGTCTCATTGAAAAACACTGGACAGTTGGAAGTGAGATGAATTGCCTGAAGGTGGCTCCCAGGCCTGAGTACCTGGGGTTCTTCTTTGTGCAGTGTTTTCTTTTCCTGTCTGAGCACAATAGGAAATGTCCTACACGGAAGGTGGGAAGGGCCAGGACCCAGGTGCTAAGCCAACACCCCAGGAGAAAGAGAAAGGTTTCCTTTAGCCTCATCCCCTTAACCTGCTTCATTGAACCTCTGGGGTGTCCCGTACATCTCACAGTGGCTTGATATGGGGAAGTCTCACCAGGGCCTCGTTTTTCCCAGACTCTTGGATGTCTGACGTCATCTTGTTCTATGTTTTCAAGACATGCTCTCATCTTGCACCTTTCTGAGCCAGACCCCTTCCATAGAAGGCTCCACAGCTATCTCCTTCCCACAGATGTGTGCGGGGAGGCTAAAGTGAGAAAGCCCTGGCTTTTTTTTTTCAATCCCTTGAACAGAAAGCAAGCCATGACAATTTAAATAAAAATGTCTCTGTGTGTTCAAAAATCTCTCCAAAGGTGAAATAAATGATAAGGGATGTAAATTTAAATTTCTTGCTAGAAATATTTAATGATTTGGGGCAAAGTCAAGTCCTTCATGGTTGTGGTTCTTTCTGAGTTTGATTTTCGTAATTCCACATTTCTTGAGGATCTGTATGACTTACATCCATATGTTCATGACACGTCTCACGTGAGAAGGACCTGAAATTGAACCTAGAGAGACTGTCAGAATTTTTCACTAACCTACAGAAATCCTTTCTTTTTAGCATGGTGCTGTGTGGTTTTAGAGCAGTAATGTTGATAAGGACCATAGAATTATAAGGATGTCTCTGAGTCCAAGGCTAGACTCATATACCTAAGCAAGTTTATTCAGCTTTTCTTATGAAAACTTCCCAAGGAAGTGACTCCACAAACCTCCTTAATGAGGTCTTACAGCCACATAGTATCTAAGAATGGCAGTTCAACAAGAAAATCAAAGTCAAGATCAAGACCTGCAAATCTGACGACTCTATGGGAGTGTACTCCTGGCTTACTGCAAGCATGAGTCAGGTGTCCAGAGTTTAGGTAGCCAAGGTAAAAGACTCCCAACGCTTGCAGTTATCAGAGGGCAGAGTGGAGAAAGAAAAGAAAGGATCCAAGGTGAACAGTCATAGGTCATTGGGAAGACCAATATCTGAGGTTCGGACAGGAGAAATATGGAAAAGCTAAGAAAAAGTCAAGTAAAGCCACTTGCAAGTAGATAATGCTGATGTACACCTGGTTCTTAGACAAGGTCAGCTTCAAATAGAAGTTGCTTCTGTGGTTCTTGATGTGGGATTTCCTGAGGATGGGAAGGATTGTCATCTGAACTACCTGGGCACACAGGTTTAAAGTATGCAAACTTATTTTTTATTTTATTCTATTTTTACTATTTATAAGTTCAAGTATATAACTCTGAATGTATTTACAAACACCGAACCTCACTGGAGATGTGGAAGTCACCCTGTCTCCTTTAACATCCTGTGAGGACATGCTCCTCAGTTTTCATCTCTTTAAGTTACTGAAGTCATTAATGCCAAGTTCTGTCATGCTTCAATTTTCCTAGAATGGTGGCTACCCGAGGTCATGACATCCTCTTAATTCACAAAGTTGTGAGACTGAACAGCACAACAGGGAAAGTTATCAAGTTATCTTAGCAGGAAAAAAAACTCCTTAACTTTTCTCCCATTGAAATTCTGAATCAACTCTATTTCTGAAGTTTCCTTTTTTTTTAAAGATTTTGTATTTACTTATGAGAGACAGAGAGGGAGAGAGAGAGAGAGTAAGGGAAGGGGCGGGCAGAGGGAGAGGGACAGACAAGCAGACTCTGAGCTAAGTGTAGAGCCTGAGGTAGGGCTCGATCCCACAACCCTGAGATCATCACCAAAACCAAAAATCATACACTTAACTTACTGAGCCACCCAGGCACCCTCTGAAGTTTACTTTTAAAGCAAGTTACAATTTTAGTAAGAGCCGAAGTACTTCCTCTGCAAACCCAAGCAAACTTAAATACGTCTCTTCTAACTTGAAAGTTAGAAGACTGTGGTTATAGATTTGGGAAACAGCATGTATTTTTTTATAATTCATGCTTAAGACATTGTGATAATTCTCTTCATTGCCCAAAATTAAATTGGTTACTTATTGGTTCTTGCTACTCCCTAAGAGGGGGTCAAAACAATGAAAAATATTCTGCTTGTGGACTTCATTTTCACAGTCAATAAAATATAGAGAAATATTAGTTATTTTCCATCATATGTTTTGATTGAAGGAGAGACAATGCTGATGTTATATGTTAAGTGTTGGGGATATGATAACTTTTTCCTATGATTTTTTAAAACCTTGAAAAAAACTTATAAGTTTTCTGCATGATTCATGATAGACTTGGAGCCCTCAGGAAACACTAGTAAGTAGTGCTACTGAGGCTGTCTAGTGGGGGCGTGTGTCAGATAGGATTTCAACTCTCTTGGAAAAACACTGGAAAATGAATTGGATTGCCAGAAGATGGCTCCCAGGGCTGCACATCTGGGGGGCTTCTTCACACAAGCATTATTTTCTTACTCTACCTGAGCACAATGGAAAATGTCCAAAGTGAAAGACAGGGCTTGGCCTCAGCAGCCCTGCATGCTTAGCCAGTGTAGGTAGAATCAACCACCATACCCTAACTAAGATGAATTCTATAACTGTAGAGTCTGATGCTTTCTATAGGATAAAGTCTAAGCTCTTTCCTTTGGCACTCGAAGCTGCATCTCCTGCTAATTTTTCCTCTTCACTATGCCCAGAGCCTACCTAATATAGGCCCATCTCTATGTCTTTCCCTCCATCACCACCTTGCTAGGAATATTCTAACATCTGCTCTGGTTATTGACATTCTACTCATCATTCAACATACAGTTCAAATCCAACTTCTAACCAAGAGGCCTTTCCACCATTGGAGTTAACTAGGAGGTATCATCTGTACCACCTGTTTGGCCTCTACTAACTGATTTGATGTTTTCTTCAGATCATCCCCTCACCTGTATTTTAAGACATTTTAGGGACAGAGATCATGTCTCTGATGCTCATTTATAATTCAATCTTTCATTTATTGACTGACCCATTCATTTAAGAAAACTTGACTGATGATCTATCACAGGGAAATGCAAATTTGTAAGGGAAAAAATGAGCTAGGTACAGCTAACTGTAAAAATGAGTTAGGTACAGCTCTTGGCATTGAGGATCCTAAAATTAGCAAGAAAGCTCTTCCCACATAACAAATCCCAAAATATAACAATTAATTACTAATTACCATTAAAAGAGGTCTGATTTCTCCATTGATAAAGAATGTAGAGGTATGCTGCACCAGATTCATGAAAGCAAGATTACATTTCTTTTTTTAAGATTTTATTTATTTGAGAGAGAGAGAGAGAGAGAGATAGTGAGAGAGAGCATAACCCAGGGGGAGAAGGAGAAGCAGGCTTTGTGCTGAGCAGGGAACCTGATGTGGGACTTGATCACAGGACCCTGGGATCATGACCTGAGCCGAAGGCAGACACTTAACCAACTGAACCACCCAGGCACCCCAGCAACATTACATTTTAAAAACTTAATCCATGCATGGTATCCTGAACAGCGGAATTTCTGCCAGCCCAATGAAGCTATCAGAATAGATTTATGTCCTATAACTCATATCTCTACCAGAGTAAAGTCAGAAACAAAAGTGAGGCCAATTATGCAGCGACCCTCGGATAACTTGACTCTACAGGAGCTGCTGAAGAATAAGATGCCTGTGCAGGGTCTTTTTAGGGCAGACAGAAAGTAACTACTTGGTTCATTTTTGCAGTATCTCAGCATGCCCTGGAAATGTGTGACTTCAGGAATGTCCTGAGAGCTGTGTGTGTAACTGGTGATAACTGGTGTATGACCTCTTTCCTGAAGGCCTTTCTTGTTGATAAAAGAGTGGGACTAACAGAGCAGAGGAAATAACTTAGAGGCACCATCATCCCCATAAGTTTTTATTTCCTGAAGCACCTTTGGGCCAGAATGAGATTGATCCCTAAGAGAAGGTATCAATACCAGTGGCAGTTCTGCTTAAGGGAAATATTTTCTGTGCAGATTGGTAATAGCTCTGATTGCATTTCTGCAGAAGTGCTTCCATCGCCCCCTGACTTCTGCCCACTTCCAAAAGATAGATAGATTATTTTATAAGGAAGAAATTGCTCCCAATGCTTGCTGCTTTCTCAAGTGGATGTTACCCTAAATGCTGTCTCTCTTCTCTACTGTTACCATAAAATGTCTTTTTTCCCCCTGGTGGATTTACCCAATCATATTATGTCCTAACTTATTCTAGGGCACTCCTGGAATTTACTTTTTCCAAACATGTAACATCTTGATGATACCATAGATTAGTTTCCTTCTATGTACTTTTATTATGGCAATAGAGAATCAATGAAATTTTTTTTTTGTATCTAGTATTTCCAATTCGGCATTCATGAACTTCCCCTCTGTAAGGACCCTATCAGAAACATGCTTAGATCCTTACTAAAAAATTTCTCCATAGAGTCCTTTTAATATTCCAAGAAATAAATTTGTCAAAAGAGAATTCTTCTCAATACATTCTTGGAATTTTAAAAATGCATACATCTCCAAAATTAAATATTTAATATATTGAAAGTCCAAATCATTTCTGGTGAAACATTTTGTCCTCCTCTCAGATATGATGCATCTAAATGATAGTATTGGTTCCTTCCAAGAAGTCCTAGTCTCTGAGCAAACCACCCTTCCCTTCTGTGTGTTATAAAACTAGTTAAATCATACAATAATAGAGTGATAATTTTATCACTGCCTGATGTGTGCAAAGAATAAGGAAGCCAGTGAGGGTGGGGATGATTTTAATCAATGAGGTTGAGAGGGGAGAAGAGGGAAGGGAACCCGTAGGACTTTGAAGGCCATTGTGGGGATGTTGATTTGATGGGAAGTCAGTGGAAGGTGTGGAATGGGGATGCAATGTGCTTGGCCTTATTTTCACAGTATTACGATATTAAGATGAGGTCAGCCCAGCCGGCATTTCCACTTAAAAGGGAAAAAACAGAATGAAGATGCCATCAAAATGAGGAGAATTCTAAAGAGAAAATCATGAGAGGACAAATACAGAAAATCAATTCATTTTTACTCATTGTACAATGATTTTTAAATGTTCTTAATTCAAATTTGTGTAGGAGCATGCTGCATTTTCATTCTTCACTCAAGGATATTTGATATTGGATTAAATAGTCATTGTTTTTGCCTCCTACTTTGGCCAATGAGAGCTTATATGGGACTCAAAAGAGTCAGCTTCACTACTTTTTCCCTTTTGTCAGTATTACCAATATTATCTTAATCAGCCATCCCTTCCAGCCATTTTTGTATGCCCTTTAATCATATTGGGAGATTTAATTTAGGAAAGCCAGATAATATCTGTAATCCACTGAACCAGGCAAACACAAATGACAATATGTGCCGCTATGCTAACAACCAGTGACCAAGTGACTATCAAGCCTCTAGTAGTACTTTCCTCAGGATCCCTCATGAACCATAGGGTCATTTGAACAAAGGGCAACAGTGTCAAGACACAGAGCAGAGACCATAAAGTTTACGGTTTACTTCTCTTCTGGTAAAACAAAAATAAAAATAATAGTTCAATATTTTCTTCCTCTGCTTCCAAGACTGTCTTGCTCACTATCCCAACTTGGAGCCCTCTGGATAGGAACAAAAGAGTTGCTAAGAACAGCCTGGTATACCTTCAGTATAGGGATGCATATGAACTCATTCAACCAAATGATAGGAAATTTTGTCCTAGAGAAGGATAATAGCACTTAAACCCTAGTCATAAAAGACAGAAAAATGGGGATACCATGTTGGTTGGAAGTTGGATGGGTATAGGCAGGGATTTTCAAAGTGTCAGGATCTGGGCTTCAGAAGGCTAAATTCTGACTGATGATCACTGAAATGAAAACACGGAGGGGGAAAGGACCCAAGTATAGGAGGCAAATTTCCCAAAGCAAGAGCCTAAATCAAGTGAATACCAAGAATTCAGGCATGTCTGAGCCTGTTTGAAGGACCAAGAGACCCCAGTAGACATGCCAGGATGGACGGTTGAAACCCAGCAACAGAGCTCTACTGGGAAAGAGGCCACTCTTTATCATCTGGGCCTAGATCCTAATGGGGAGGGAGAGGCAAAGTGACTAGGTTGGCTTGGGGATCTACATACAGTGTGGGCCACACACTCAGATTATCTTCTAGACTGCCATCAAGGAGAATGAATTTATTGACTAGAGAACTAGATGTCCTAGTTTTCCCCATAAAGAATGGGAAATAGACTGCTGAATTGCTGAAAGAACAGTGAGAAACTAGGAATTCAGAAAGCTCTCTGCCCCAGGAGCCAAAGTACGAGAGTAGTATCCACCCGGTTTAGGGAGCCAAGCAGAAAAGCAGTGAGGGTCATAGCAACATCATCACCAATGTGGGAAATGAGAAAAAAATGTTGCCAACCTGATGGCTGTCATGAGTGGGAGCACTGGAGAAAGCTGAATCCCAGAGACCCACATGAAGGAATGAGAGAAGAAAGCCATCTTGAGAGGTGGAAGGACAAGTAAACCTCGCCCAAGGAAAGTTTCCTAAGGCACCTGGGATTCTAGTTGTTATTCTAGTTATCTCTTGATGGGTGCTAACTCTTGATAGGTTACTGTTTTATTGCTGTTATTTATCGTAATTATATTGAATCACAAGTTGATGTGATTTTTGAATTCAGGTTTTCTGTAAGAAAATTTACTCTGGTTATTCTAGAGGATAGCCTAGTAGAGAAAGTTAATGAATATGTAAGTTTTTCTCTCTTTTTTTTTTAAGATTTTATTTATTCATTCATGAGAGACACAGAGAGAGAGAGGCAGAGACATAGGCAGAGGGAGAAGCAGGTTCTTTGCAGGGAGCCTGACATGGGACTAGATCCCAGGACTCCAGGATCATGCCCTGAGCCAAAGACAGATGCTCAACCACTGAGCCACCCAGGTGTCCCTCTCTTTTCTCTTCTTAATTTAAATTTAGGGTGGGATAGTGCCAGCTAGTGCCAGCTAGATTTAAGACTGAGGCCAGGGTAACCTCTCTAATCTTCAATTTCTTCAACAGTAGAACGGAAATTACAACAGTATATAAACCTTAGAATAAAAAAAAAAGAAACAAAAAAACCCTGAGGATTGCTCGAAGGGAGGTGGGCAGGGGGATGGGGTAACTGGGTGATGGGCATTAAGAAGGACACTTAACAGAAGGAGCATGGGGTGTTATATGCAACTGATGAATCACTAAATTCTACCCCTAAAACTACTAATACTAATATATTAATAATATTTTAATTAATTTGAATTTAAATAACATTTTTAAAAGAATAATAAATAATAATATGCTCTAAGTATATTACTATATTATAAGTATTGTAATTAACTCTATGGAGCATACAGGGAGCCAGCCATCACAAGAGGGAAGCCCGGATAGGTGGAGTAAATTTCCAAATAGTGCAAATCAGATTCTTTTTTTTTTAAGACTATTTATTTATTTATTCATGGGAGACCAGAGAGAGAGAGAGAGGCAGAGACACAGGCAGAGGGAGAAGCAGGCTTCCTGCAGGGAACCCGATGCTGGACTTGATCCCACAACCCTGGGATCATGACCTGAGCCAAAGGCAGATGCTCAATCATTGAGCCACCCAGGTGCCCGTGTGCAAATCAGATTCTATTCAGTGTCAAGGAAGTACATTCCCAGAAAGTCAGTGAAGCAGACTAAATGAGCGAGGAACATGGGAATCCCATTGCTGTCTGTTTGCTCCTCACAAGAAAAGATCTTCTATTTTATCTTTTAAGCAGTCCATCTTAATCATCTTCAGGGAAGACTCCTAAAGTTCCACTCTTCTCCTCAACCCCTTCAACTGAACCCCTAACAGAGCATGCATATAGCACAAGGTATATTTGGGGAGAACTAAATTTTCCTACCGCCAGCCCCTGAAATAGTGCATGTTTGTATAAAGACACGTGTACCTGTGTATACTTGTGCTCATAAATTCATAAATGTCTGCTTGTGTTGGTAACAGTGAGTGTTTCAGAGAGCATCTTTAATAGATTTGTTTTATATCCTGCAATAATCCAAGATATCTTAATACTTCAATAAGGAAAAATAGGAGAGAATGGGATTCTATAATCCCCACAGGACAATTTTAGATTCTTTCAAATCTTAGATTCTTTCAAATGAGTAAAAAATTAATTAACTAGGATAATATGTCCAGAACAGCTGTAGGGACAACTGGGTGGTTCAGTCGATTAAACGTCTGACTTCAGCTTGGGTCTGACTTCAGGATCTCAGGGTCCTGGGATCTAACCCTGTGTCAGGCTTCCTGCTCAACAGGGAGTCTGCTTCTCCCTCTGCCCTCCCTCCACTCATGCTCTCTCTCTCTGTCAAAAAAAAAAAAAAAAAAAAAAAAGGAATAGCTGTAAACATTGAAAGAGTGGATGATATACCAGCAAAGAGATAAATTCCCTTTGATACAGAAATGCAAGACAGAAATCTAAGGTATTTCCCACTGGAGTTTGATTTTTCCATCTTTCTAACTTTAAACGTTGAAGAAGTTACAATGCTCTCTCCTCAATGTTTCACGTCTCTGTTTTTATGATTCATTTACGTTTGCATTTTGTGCTCAGTACATTCATGTATTGTCTTAGCCCCTCATTAGAGTGGAAATGGAAATAATACTCTCCCAGAGAATTGTTCCTCTCATGGAGTAGTGTGTGTGTAACAATGAGGCAGCATTGGCTGTTTTACAAGACCCCAGCCCCACCCAGCAGCCTCTTGCCTTCCACATGGGCTGGAATGAATATGCAAATTTGTATGCACTTTAAAAAAATAAATTTAAAAGAAACTAACCGAGAAATGCTCCTGGTTACACTGGATTCTTAAAAATGCATATTAGTTAGTATTGTGCAAGGAGGCTGTGTGTCCCACTACCTCCTTTTATGAATTCTCACACCCAGTAGAATCACAACCTTGTTTTTCTCAAATGTCCTCTGGGACAAAGGTACAAGTCCTGAAAGAAACCAGAAGAGGGCTTATATAAAAATCAGAGTGAGTTTAAATATGCAGTTTGGAGAACAATAATGGTACAGAATTATTACTTTGCCAATTATAGGGAAAGAGATCATAACAGGACCTAAATTCTTGTTAAGTGTTTGGGCTGCTACTACAGATCGTAATTTATCTAGGTCCCAACAATTTGCGACACCTCCTGCTCTCTTTATCATTTCTAAAAAAGTATTACACTGACCACCGTGAGAGGAAGGCATAGCCATAAAAGTTGAAGAGTAAGATCACTTGAAATTAAATGCATAGAATTTTTACATTCTATAAAAATTTAGATAAAAATAAGACTCACCAGGCTTGGATCGCCATGAAATACTGACATAAGAGAATGAACACAGCAGTGGAACTGTACAGTTCTAGATTTTTGTTTGGACCATGAAAGCATCTAAACATCTGTAATATGATTTTAGATATCGAGAATACCTCGAAATGAGCGCCATTACAACTCTGACCTCAACAACCAAGCTTCCAGGAGAAGACAAAATTGAATGAAGCCTTTTTGTGAAAACACGAGGGTTTCCTGATTATGCTGGCTCTTTCAGCTCAGTACTTTACAAATGACCCTGACTTGAACAAACCAGTAAAAGGAACCAGCAAGGCTGCAATGTCCACAATAGCCAAACTGTGGAAGAAGCCTCGGTGTCCATCGAAAGATGAGTGGATAAAGAAGATGTGGTCTATGTATACAATGGAATATTCCTCAGCCATTAGAAATGACAAATACCCACCATTTGCTTCCACATGGATGGACCTGGAGGGTATTATGCTGAGTGAAATAAGTCAATTGGAAAAGGACAAATTATATGGTCTCATTTATTTGGGGAATATAAAAATTAGTGAAAGGGAATAGAGGGAAAGGAGAGAAAATGAGTGAAAATATCAGTGAGGGTGACAAAACATGAGAGACACCCAAATCTGGGAAATGGGTAGTGGAAGGGAAGGTGGGCTGGGGGTGGGGGTAACTGGGTGATGGGCACTGAAGGGGGCACTTGGCGGGATGAGCACTGGGTGTTATCCTATATGTTGGCAAATTGAACTCCAATAAAAAATTTTTTTTAATTAAAAAAAAAAGGAACCAGCAAGGCAAATTGTCAGGTGACAGTATGACACTGATGACTAGGCCAATGGTATAATTCATACTTGCCATTTGGCTGTCAAATTTGGACATGCCCATGCCCATGAAGAAACGGGAGAGGGTGTTGGAGAGAGGGGGAGGTTAGGTGCACATGTAGCTACAACCAGGGACATGGCTTCCAGAATGATTAGATATCACATCCTGAGTCCACACCAGCCTGGGGAGCAGCAGGAGAAAAGAATGTCTCAGTCATCAGTGGACAAATCTCCATCAGCTGAATGGAATGAGGCTGTGGGGGCAGCAGTGAACAGCTCAGCACTTCTCCCTGGATAGAGTCTGCAACGTGCCATGATGGCATGAGGTACACTGCCAGGGTACATTGGTCCTCCTCCAGCAGCTGGATACAGACAGATTGTGGAAACATTCCAGATGTGTGAAAGCTGGTCATGCTTTATACAGAGACCCCTTTATGTCTTCCTCGCTGGAGAGAGCAAAAACACTCACAAAGGACCCCCTCAGAGAGAAGAAGGAAGGCCTGGGTGTTTCAACATTTGATATCCTGTGTCCTTTGTGGATGCTATGTTGTCTGCATCTTGTAAACAATCCAAACCATCTCCTTTGATATCTTCCTGGCACTATGGCAAATTTAAGGGAGACAGAAAATACTCCAAATGTTGGGTCTGAAAGGACAAGTGTCCAAGACAAGAGTGAAGGCCGTGGTGTCAACCTCACCTCTTTTCCAGAGTTTTCCCCCCAGATACACAGTGGAAATATTGATGGAAGAGATGCCAAGGAGCTTTGGGTGGGCTGGGAGCAGGGCGGGGCAGTGGTAGGGAGGTCCCTGCAGGAAAGGACAAAATGAGACTGGCTAATATAAGAAGAAGAAAATGTGACATCAGCTTCACATTTTGGAGCATATAACTCAGCCAGCAGAAGTTTGTGTCCTGTTCCAGGACTTGTGTTAAAAAGTACTGTGCCCTGAAAATGTGCAAACAGAAATGACCAATATGGCCGTTACAGTGTCATCTCCTTCTTGAGGCAGGGGTCTGCACCAGGGTGACCCTGATGCTAAACTAAATGTGTACAATCTGTTTTGCCCATCGGTGACCTTTCCAGCATTTTATCAGGAGAGTTGTGTCCTACATTCTCTATTCTGGGCAACAGGTCATCTCCAGTTTTTTGCACTGTGGAAAGAACACACTTGAGAGAGATGTTTTTAACAAAATTTTAGGTGTGCAATATGATACTGTTAAGTATAGGCACAATGTTGTAGAGCGGATCTCTAGAACTTAGTCATATGACATTAGTGAAACTTTGTACTCATTTGAACACTAACCCCCCATTTACATGTCCTACCCGGCCCTGGCAATCACTGTTCTACTCTCTGCTGCTATGAGTCTAACTCTTTATTTTAGAGACCTTATATAAATGGAATCGTGTCATATTTGCCCCTCTGTGACAGGCTGATTTCACTTAGCATAATGTCTTCCAAGTCCTTCCATGTTGTAGTATGATACAGGATTTTATTCTTTTTATGACTGAATAATGTTCCTGTGTGTGTGTGTGTGTGTGTGTGTGTGTGTACCAGATATCCTTTATTCATTCATCCATCTGTGGACATTTATATTGTTTCTACAACTTGGCGATTGTGAGTAGCACAGAAATGAACATGGGAGTGCAGATATCTCTTTGAGAAAATACTCAGAATAGAGTTTGCTGGATCAGATGGTAATTCTATGTTTGTTTCTTTGAGAAGCCACCATACTGCTTTCTAGAGTGGCTACCCCAGTGTACATCTCCACCAACAGTGCACAATGGTTCCAATTTCTCCATATCTTCACCAACTCTCTCTCTCTCTCTCTCTCTCTTTACAATAGCCATCCAAACAATTGTGAGGAATTGCCTCCAAACTTCACCCTACATGTTTCCTACATTGTACTAAAAAAACTCATCATGGTACAGAGTCAGGACACATCTTATAATAGTCTTCAATAGAAAATAGTTTCAAGACTCAACATTTTGCACTAAAAATACAGAGACCACCAAGAAGACAAAAAGGTGTGGAGAAAGGAGTCTGGCAGTTAGAGTCATGCTCACACACAAAAACCCACAAACAAACACAACCAGGTTTTACTCCAAGCTCTGTCATTTAATAACGGTGTAGCACTTGGTGAGTCATATCCTCACTGGTCGGTTATAAGAATTATAGGAGAAAATGTGTGCAAAAGGTCTTTGAGGACTATAAGATGCCACAAGATGGAGGAATATATTAATGGTATAGAGACGATTGATCGTGCTAAAGTCAATTGTATTTGACTATGGGATAAATTCCTTCATTCTTCCCCACTTATGTTGAATTTTGCTTGACACTGAAAGGGTAACTAGAGATGGGAGACACATGGTTTTCAGTGAAGCCCATCTCAAAACTATTAATCCAAATGTATATTCAGAATAAAGATGTAAATAGAGTATGGGACATTAACTCAATGTAGAAAATATATATGGAGGATCTATTTTATATATATACATGGAGATGTACTGGGTGTTAAGAATAAATAGATGTCCAGTGTATCTCTTCCTCCAAGGAGATGAGAATTAGGAAAACAGGTATGCAAGGCAGAAGAGGCCAAGCGAGGACCATGCACACATACATTTTATTCAATATATATTTATTAAGCATTGGTCTAGTTGCTTTGCATACAATATTGAATCAGGCATAGTTGCTGGCCTTAATAAGCTTACAGTTTACTTAGGGATGCAAATATGGAAACAAATAAATCCAACAAGACATTGTGGACATTATTACAGAGAACTATTTTCATGACTAGATATTTATCCCAGCCCTCTAACTCCAGGTATATATATTCAACTGTCTACCTGAGATCTCCACACAAACAGCTCAAATTTATTATATCCAAAATGGAACTTCTCATTCCCTGCCAAAAGCTGCACCTGCTGTTGAACTCCACAGGGCAGGAGAGAGCAATCCCAACCTGTCAGTTGCTGAAACAAAAACCATGAAGTCATTCTTAACTCTTTTCTTTCTCTATCTCTCTGTCTCTGTCTTTGCATGTGTGTGTGTGAGGTCATGTGTGTATGTGTGTATTCATGTGTGTGTGTGTGTATCTCCTTCATATCTAATCCTTCAGTACATCCGTTGGCTTTCCTTGCAGGATATAATCTGGATTCAAGCATCTCTCACCACCTCCACCACCACTGCCCTGGTCTACATCACCACTATCTTCTGGATTACTGCAACAGCCTCCTATCTGGCCTCTTTGTCTCTGCCCTAGGCCAGTTACAGACTACTGTCAGCACAGAAGAAAGTCTGTTTTTGTTTTTTGTTTTTTGTTTTTACAGAGAGAGAGTTGTGGGGGAGGGCCAGAGGAAGAGGGAGAGAGAGAATCTTAAGCAGACTTTTTGCCCAGCATGGAGCTCAAGGCAGGGTTTGACAGGAGGCTGAGATCACAACCTGAGCCCAAATCAAGAGTCGGATACTTAACTGACAGCACTACCCAGGTCCCCCCAGAGTCATTTTTAAAAAACTTAAGTCAGATCACATTAGCCTTCCACTTAAAACTCCCCCAAATCTCCCCATCATTCCATGAGAAAAACCCAGGGTTCTTCCAAGTTTTATAGCTCTTTCATCTTAGTTCCTACAATCCTCTACCTCACTCATATCTTTCTACTGCGTTGGTCACCTTGCTGGTCTTTGAAAGTATTAGGTGCACACCTGCCACTGGACTTTTGAGATCACAGGGTTCTTTGCCTCACACGATATTCTTTCAGTCATCCAAATGGCTTACTCTCTTCATTCTGGCCTCTGTTCAAATATCACCTTATCGATGAGACTTGGCCTGACCATCCTCTATAAAATAGCATTCCTTCCAGGAATCCCCAGCCTCTCGACTTACTTCATGTTATTCCCTAGACTGAATCTCAAACGTAAATGCAATATATTTAACTGTTTCTATGTGTATCTCTCTACTAGATCACCAGCTCCAAGAGAGTAGAGATTGTTTCATTTAGTTCCATATCTTCAGTGACAGAATAAGTGTGTGGTATAGGGTGTCTGTAAATATTTACGAAAGGAGTGAATGTAAGGTAATGACATAAATTCTATGTGATTTTCAAGTTAAGTCAAGAGAGCATACCTATAAAAGTTGATATTTGAGTTGTGTCTTAAAAAAATGATTTCATATTTCCCAGGTAGACAAGATCAAGAAGGGCCTGCCAAGCAGAATAATCAGTACACACAAAGGCATGACGACATGAACCAACCTGGTCAGTTCTCAGAAAGTCAATCCACTCAGTATGTCCAAAGCATACTGTGTGAGGGAAAGAAGAGAGGAATAGGCAGGTCCAGAGCTTAAAGAATCTTCCATGTCATTCTTAGGACTTTGGGCTGAGACTGTGAATGAGGAAGCAATATGAAAAGGTTTTAAGAAATAATGAGATATGCTCAATTATGCATTTTTGAAAAGCAACAACATGGAGGATGGACAGGCATAAGACTCAAAAAAAGAGTTGTGTTAGAAGACTTGCAAATATTGAGTTATAAAGCTATAGTTGCGGGCATAATAAGTATTAAAAATTTGGTTTTTAAAATTTTATTTATTTATTTATTTGAGAGACAGAGAGCATGTGAATAACCAGAGGGGAGCTCCAGAGGAAGAGGGAGAGAGAGAATCTGAAGCAAACTTCACACACAGTATGGAGCCTGATGCAGGGCTCAATCCCACAACCTCAGGATAATGACCTGAGCCTAAACCAAGAGTCAGACACTTAACCAACTGAGCCACTTGGGTGCTCCTAAAAAAATGTTAAAGAAAGAGACTTGGTTGTGAATAAGCCATGAGGAATGAAGAGGAAAGAACACACCAGGATATCACCTAGATATTTGTTTTGGGTAATTGGTTAGGTGGTAATGTCATCTGTTAACATTAGGAATGCATTAATAAGACAAGTTTTGAGAGAGATATAAAATGCTTGTGTTTCAAGCAGAAAACATGGCATACCCCAAATGAGTAATTAAGAGGAATTTAGTAGAGAGTCCATTACAAAGGTCTGTGTAAGGCTTGGGAAACCAACAAGGGGTAGTGCATTACCCCCAGAACAGAAGGAGTTATTCCCACTACCAGACCTGAAGGAGGCAAAGAAGGAGTAGGAAGGTCTCCTACTAGGAACTAATCCTTAAGTAAAACAATGTGACCTACCTCCAGGATGGAAGCCAGAGGAATAAATACCCTGAATTCTCTCTCTCTTCTTACCCTCTGGACTCCTTCTTGGAACATCTTTTGGTCAAACCCAACAGGAAGGCAAGTGAAGATGCCCATTAATACAATTCATAAAAGTGGATTTTCTGGGCATGGAGTAAGTTGGAGAAGGATGGAGAACATATTCAATGGGCAAAAGAAGATATTTGGTCCATGTCTTTTGACCCTCAACATCTACTCTTGTTCTTTTTTTTTTTTTTTTATTCTTCAGAGACACACAGAGGCAGAGACATAGGCAGAGGGAGAAGCAGGCTCCCCACAGGGAGCCTGATGATCCAGGACTCCAGGATCACAACCTGAACCAAAGGCAGATGCTCAATCACTGAGCTACTCAGGTGCCCCTACTCTTGTTCTTTGGATGAAAACTTATGATCCCAACACAGGAAACACACAAAATCTTACCAAATGTTGTATCCTCTCAGGATAAACTCAGTCATACTGCCATCAAAAACTCAAAACAGAGGATCCCTGGGTGGTTCAGCAGTTTAGCGCCTGCCTTTGGCCCAGGGCATGATCCTGGAGACCTAGGATCGAGTCCCACCATCAGGCTGCCTGCATGGAGCCTGCTTCTTCCTCTGCCTATGTCTCTGCTTCTCTTTCTCTGTGTCTCTTATGAATGAATAAATAAATAAAATCTTTAAAAAAAAACTCAAAACATTAGTCACTCGAAATTCTCTCCATATAAGGTATAAGACAGCAGGAGCAAAAAGAATCAACTAATATAAGACATACTTCTACTTACTTAGATGGTCACCAAGACCAACTTGATAATCATACCATCCTTCTTTTATCATCCATCCCATATTTCCTTACACTAAATTTGGCCTGGCAAGATTCTCTATGAAGGTATAGCTGAACCTTCACTTTCATGGGATATGAGTGGTTGGTTATCCTGTTTATTGGGTTGTCGTGGTTTTCCTTTCACCAGAGCTGTAGGTAAGATAGCAGCACTAACAGATTTCCCAGTGAATCCACAAGTTCCAAACTTAGCCCCTCATGCCCTCAGTACTCATCAGTGCAGGACGATGGGAAAAGAGGCTGACTGAGATCCACAAGGTCCACAAGGTGACATCTTAACAACTTGATTATTGAAAGTCTCTAAAGTGGACACTGTCTTGGGTATGTATTTATGTGGGACATGAATATTTACATACTCTATATCCATTCCAAAAGCACATTCCCTACTACTCCCCCTCAGAACTTCCTACACAAAAATTTCAATTTTATAGGTCCCTATCCAGCAGGTCAACTCATCGACCACTTGTAGGTCCATAGCAGATCATCCCTCCTTCCATGCAAAGTGGACAACTAAGTATAGTGTATGAAGTTAGGCCCTCTGGGAGACTTTCCCTTTACCACTATCATTCAGGGACAGCCCTGCATAAAACTATAAGGTAGACAGTGTGCAGATAACATCTATAAACCAGGCTCACATTATTTCCTCCCCCATTGGCCGGTCATAAGAAACTTTCATGTGGTCGAGGGTATGAGTCAAAACAGAAGTTAGAAACTGGTAGGAGCAGGTGCCATGGGAGTCTATGTTGTCTGCTTATACAGTGTACTTGTGCATTCTGGACCTACTGAGTTTCGGTTTTCTGTATACAGTCTTTATTTTACAGTAGGATCCTATGATTCATTGGATTAGATAATACTCAGTTCATTAAGAGAAGTTAGAGTTGCATAGTCATTTCATTTCCCATGATCAAGCATAATCTGGAGCTACTTTTCAAATGGAGAATGATTCACAGAAGAGAACATAGCCATACTCCAAAACCTAGAACTTTTTCTCTGAATGTCTTCTTAGGGTTTTCCAATACTATTGGTTGTGGTCAGACAGCTTGCAATCTGGCCAGAACACTTGCAGTGTGGCATGAACCTGCTTCAGAGCCTTCCCTTCTGACCCAGTATCCTTGTGGGTGACCTGATAAATGGATTGGAACAGCATCTTAAATATGGCATATATTGCCTTTATAATTCAAAGAGAACTATCCATCGTGTGCCTTTTTCTTTAGTGAGTAGTGTAAGGAGATATCCCACGTGTTCCCAAAATTAGTCCTTTGGAGATTTCACCAATATATTTAAGCCCCTGAAAATTTCTGGTTATTTTCTCTCACTTTGGGGCACTCTTGTGTTTTACCAAGTCATCTAGAGCTCCAGAAAAAAAAAAAAAAAGATAGTGGGAAATAATTTGTATTCACACGACAGAGACAGCAGCATACTGCTGTTTAACTGTTTTTGCTTTGAGTCATGCCAATTCTGTTATTTGTCATAGTATCGTCCAAAAGGAACCTGATACCTGGTATGCCTCAAAACATCATGCTGGCACAGACATTTGGTGCCATTATGCCTGTTGGACCTGGCTGGCAGGAAATAGCAAGAGCCCTAGATGACTTTGTTTGAAATTATGTTCTGGATAAAATACAAGTCCTTTGTCAGATGTATGCATTGTGAATTTTTTCTTCTTGGCTGTAGTTTGCTAGTCACCTAATGTTTGTTTCTTGTGCTGAACAGTTTTACATCTTGATGAAATCCTATTTATCTTGTTTTTCTGCTATAGTTAAAGCTTCTTGCATTCTAAGAAACCTTTACTTACTCTTCCTTTTTTTTTTTTTTTTCTCCCTGGACTATGCTATGCAAGATGGTATTATTTCATCCCTTAATATCTTGAAGAAATTCAAAGATGAAGCCATCTGAGCCTGAGTTTTCCTGTGAGAAGGTTTTCAATAAAGAATTCCATCCTTGCAATAGGTATAAAACATTCATATTTTCTCTGTTCTTCTACAAGATTTATTTTTTGAGGATTTTTATATATTTCATTCAAATTAACACATTTTAATAAAACTGTATGTAATATTTTCTTACTTTTTTTTGGATGTCTCTAAGATCTAAACTAACGTTCCTTTTTCATCACTGATAGTTGTAATTTGTATTTTCTTCTACTTGATCATTTTTATTAGGGGTTTATTAATTCTAGTGTCTTTTTTTTTTTTTTCCAAAGAACCAATTTTGGCTTTGTTGATTTTCTCAGTTGCTTGCTTCTTTTCTGTTTTATTCTTATTCACTAGTATCTTTTTGGTTTCTTCTACTACTCTAATCTTAAGTTTGCTGTTATTTTTATAGTTTCTTGAGATGGAAACTTAAATTTTCAGGTTTTTTCCTAATATATGTACTTCAGGGAACCCTTTTCTTCATTAACTGCTTTAGCTGGATTTCCATAAGTTTGCTGTATTGTGTCTTTGTTACCATTCACTTAACATCTTTTATAATTTTCATTTGGATCTTTTCTCTGGCCCATGAATAATTTAGAAACATATGTTTAATCTCCATGCATTTCAATTTTTCTATTTATCCTTTTGTTATTGATGTCTGGTTTAATTCCATTATGGTGAAGAAACACATTACGAATAGTTTCAATCTTTTGAAATTTGTTGATGTTTTCTTTATAACCCAACATATGGTCAGTTTTAGAAAATGTTCTTGTGCCCGTAAAAGTGTTAATCGCTTTTTGATGCAATATTCTCTATTGTCAGTTAAATCAATTTAGTTAACATTCTTATCTACGTAACCTGTATCTTTACTGAATTTTTTTGGTTTGCTTTTTCTATTGTGTATTGAAATAAGAGCCTTAGTATTCCACTATGATTTTAGATTTGTGTTTTTCAATTTTGCTTTGTATATCTTTGTCTTAAAATATAACATGTCCAATATTAGTATAGATTAGTACAGCATTTTTTTTTATTGATACTTACATTGTGTATCTTTTTCTATTCTTTTACTTCAAACTTTAGGCTCTTCTAAGCATCATATTTTTTATTGAGTCTAGCAAAAATATTCTTTTACTAGGAGAATTCAGTTCTTTTGTATTTTACATAATCATGGATATATTACAGGATATATTGGCTACCTTTTCTTTTCCATTTGACTTATTTCTATTTCTCTTTTGTTCTTTTCTTGCTTTCTTTTGAGGCAATCAATTTTTAAATTTAACTTTCCTTCTATTAACCTGTTAGTTTTAAGTTACTTTATTATTCTGTTAGTGATTACAATAACATTCTTGGATTATTACAGTACTAATATAAATTATTACTTCCACCACTTTCCTGACATTGCTAGGATGTCTATTATGTTCCATTTACTTCCAATCACTGTTGCATTACTATTGCCATGCATTCCTAGCTCCATCAGACATTAAGATTATTGTTTTGTACAGCCAGCATTTATTTAATTTCCATATATTTTTCTCATTATATTAGTCTATTTCCTCCAATATTTCCATGTTTCCATCTGGAATCATTTTTCTTATATCTGAAGGATGCAGCTCTATGTTTTTCCTTTAGTATGGTCTATTTTAGACTAGCTATCTAACTCTGTCTTTAAAGCATATGCATTCCACCTTCATATTTGAATGGTGTTTTTACTGGATATAAATTAGTTCTTACTATTTTTTCAATCCCTTAAAAGTGTTACTTACTCACCTCTTGACTTTCATCACTTCTGTTGAGATACAGTTTTCACTGTAACTACTGTTCCTGTAAAGGTAATGTTCTTATTTTTCCTTTGGCTGCTTTTAAGACTTTGATTTTAAGCAATCTGACTACAATTTGCCTCATTAAGGTTCTCTGTGTTCATCCTATTTTTCAGTTTTAAAGTTTTTCAGTTTTAAAATATCTACTTAATTTCTTTTTTATAGGTTTATCTATTAAAATTTTCCATACTCTCATCTACTTTGTACTTCCAGTTCTCTTTTCTTTAGCATAATAATTATAGTTTGGATAAAGCCTTCATCTGCTAACTCCAATACTTTGATCATCTGTGGGTCTGCATCTATCATATTATTTTTCTGTTGTTTATCAGTCAGTATTATTTCTTTGCATGATCAGTAACTTTTAATTTTTTTCCAGATATTGCATACTAAAGAGCCATTCTAGAAGATGTTTTCCTACAGCAGAGGATATTCCTTTTTTCCTCTGTTAGGCAAATTGAAGGCTGATCAACTTGATTCAGTCAGAAATTGAGCTGGGGCACTGCTGGGTTGCAATGTAGTGAGAATCATCTCCTCTCCAGCTTAATTCTGCTCTTCAGCCCTGGACCTCTGATCTGAGTGAAAGCCTGAAGAGTCTCCTTTTTATCAGTACTGAAAGATCAAGGGATCTAAATTTACTCTGCTTGGGTTCCAGCTTCATACTCATGTGTCTTCACATTCTGGCAGATACCTTGAGAGGCAAAGTAGCTATGTAGTGAGGTCAATGTTGTCTCAGCAGTTTTTTGTTTCCCAAGCACACAAGACTGTGAGAGGTTTTACTCTGTTGTTTAGAATCCTCCATTTTAGTTCCCCTGTCTTCCACATAGCACCAAAACCCAGGAAACGTTCCATGGGAATCTGGTGGCACAATTAGGTCCCTGTGAGTTTTCATCCTGTCACGCCAGCTCTGTATAACTGCTGCAGCTTTGCTGGTTTCCATTCCCCTAAAGTCTCTTTACTTGAGTGAACCCAATGCTTAACCTATGCTCATAGTCAAAAAATGCCCCTAAGGTTTAAGAAAAATATATCTGGATGACATCAATGTCATCAGAAACATTTCCCCTTACTGAAAATTAGTACATTGAATCCTTCTTGTTTCTGTGGTTTCATGGTTTGTGATTTTCTTGAAGTAGAAGGATTAGCCTATATCCAACTTGAAAGAAGAAGCCCTGCTTATTTAATTTTATATATTTCTTCATGGTTTAGTTTGGAACCTCTAACAGGAAACTTTACTACTATTACTACTATTTTTGATTTTTTATTTGTCATATATTTTCAATAGGTATTAAACCAGAACATCTGAATATTGCAATCAAAATTCAATATATAGTTATTAAATCATTATGGAACTGCTGCATCAATACACAAATCAGTGGATCATAGTAGAAAGTACAGAAATAAATCCAATGTGATATCCACATTTAGAATGTGATAAAATAGCATTTTGAGTTCATGAGGGGAAAGATGGATTATTAAACAATGATGTTGAGATGTAAAAAAATATTTAGGGAAAAAAGTAAAGTTTTACCCATGCCTTACCTTATATCCAAATAAATTCCGGACTGATCACAGATTTAAACACAAAAATTTAAATAAAATTAAATTATACAATATTAGAAGAAAACAAGAGATTTTTTAAATGTAATCCTTAGGATAAAGAATACCTAAGTATAAATCAAAAGCCATCTTGTATTTGAACCTTTAAAGGAAAATAGTAACAAATTTGAAATTTTTTATATGGTGAAACCATAAGAAGCTAAGTCTCACAGTGAACAATGAATTAAGAAAAAACATTCATAGTTTATATGAGGCAAAGGACTAATTCTCCTGATATAAAAAACTCCTATAAATCAATATAACCAAGATCAACAACCAAATGGAAAGAAGAACAAAGGATGTAAATAGTTCACAGATTCTTAAATGTATAAAAAGATGCTTATCTTCACTTGCAATAAAAATAATGCAAATATAAATTTCATTGACATACCATTTTCAACTCTCGGGTCCACAAGGATCAACCAGTCTGCTTATATACAATCTAGTGAAGCTGGGAAAACTTAAGTGCTTTTATTGTTTTGGTGAGTGTAAACTGGTACAACTTCTAGGAAGAGCAATTACCAAAAGCATTTTCTCATTTAACAAATATTTATTATTATACCGCTTTGTTACTGGGACAATGGAAATTCTGAAAGACCTTATGGATTAGGTCAGAAAGCAATAATTAAATGAGCATCTAGAATAAAAAGTAATAATAATAAAATGTTAAAAGCTAAAAATATTAAAAGATAAAAGGTAAAAATAATAAAATAAATTTAAAGAGAGGACCATAATTAGATACCATAGCAACATCAGGAAAAGTATTCCAGAAGAAATGATGTTTAAGATGAATCCTGAAAAGAGAGAATTAGTTGAATATATAGCTCATTCTCTTACCCTTCTCTGCCTTGTTGTGTATAGGAGGGACTCAGACCTATTCTCCTGTGGTTTCAATGTAAATTCAGCTAATGAGAAGCATTGTGGGGTTCTGGATGATAGGAGGAGAAAAAAGCCTTGGTATTTGCTCCTTCTTCCATCTTCTTTCATTAGGGTCTCAAGCAATGGCTGCATCTTCTTAATGGCTCTAGTTCTTACAGGATATCATCTCTCCATTGCCTCAGTTTCTGCTCTGAGTTTAGTATTTACCTGACTTCTGGGATCAAATAAACCATCTTCTCTCTTTATCCCCCAACCCCAAAAAATGGGATCTATTTCCCATTTGTGGCTTTGGAGTTGTATCACTCCCTTGTTTGCTTTCTCAGTTTCAGTCATCTATGTGACCAATGCCTGGTATTAAATTTCTTTCTGCCTGAAACTATAGTGGTTTTCCTTTTCCTGACTGGACCTTGACTGATATATGAGATGCAGAGGGCTATCACTCCAGGAAGAAAGAATAGCATGTCCTAAAAGCAAGTCTAGCTAGAGAAGAAAAAAAGAAGTATGATGGAGGAAAGAAAAAGAAAAAGGAAGCGATGTGATTCGAAATCAAGTGCTTTCAGGTGAGAAGATCCATGATGAAATTTTTCTCTAGAGGATCATCCTTGGAGGAGATGGAGAGTAGGAGTCAAATGAGGATACTGCAATAGCAATCTGGGGCAATGAGAATGGTAGCCTGAATGAAGACAGTGGCTGTGGGAATAGGGAGTGAATCGACTGGAAGATATTTAGAAATAAGGATGGGTAGAGTTTGGTGGTTATTTGGATGAATAGAGAGAAAGGAATGAAGATCCTTTCTTTGCTTTGAAGATCCTGCCCTTTGCTTCACTCTTTCCTCATTTGATTACATAGAGGATGTTACAGAATAGAAATTTTTCTAGTACTTTCATCTGGGAGTTCCCCATTGCGTTCTTAAAATGCTGCCCTTATGAAACAGGTGAAACATTAGGGTTTTTCCACATACATTTTCAAGTCTTTGATACCTGGGCTTGTGAGCGAGATTATCATACTAATTCAAGTCGGCCACCTGAGTTAGGTTGGCGCTACTGTGCCAGAGATAAATGAAGCCTCTGTTTGGCACATTGGTTTATTGAGCTTGGTTATACAAAGAATCTCTTTGTATAATCCAGACAAATCCATAATAAGGAAAATACCAGTCGCTACTACAAAGCTCAATTTAAAAAAAAAAATTATTGCTGTGTATTCAAACCAGTTTCTAATCATTTATTGAAATTATTCTGGGAAATTGGAGTAAAATGTAAAAAAATAAAAAATTAAAAAACCACATAAGTAGATAAGAATTATTCACAGTCCAGCTAAGAAAGGAAGGAAAAGGGGCATTCTAAGAGAATGGGCTATAAATCTTCATCAAGCTTCTAACGTTTGAAAGTTGAAGGTCTGTTGTTTACAATTTGTCTCTCTTTTGCAGTGAACTGTTGGAAAGAGGTAGTTTGGAAGGATGAAGGAAGGACAGGGAGGAGTAGTCAAAAACCACAGAAATCCTGCTTTTCCACCATAAATCACCATTCTGAGGGCCCTTGAAGGTCTACTCCTCTTTCTGCAGTGACAATACAGTGGGGCACTTAAGAACACAACTCTGAGATCAAGCAGTTTGAGTGCAAATCCTGATTTCACAGTTTGGTGGTCCTATCGCTACTACTACTCATGGACCAGGTAACTTAATGTCTCTGTGCCTCAGTATGCTCATCCATAAAATGAGATATTAATAGAAAGATCAGATAACAATTGCATTTACAATAGCATCAAGAAGAATAAATTACAGAAGAATAAACTTGACCAAGGAGGAGGAAAAGACTTGAACACTAAAAACTGTAAAACATTGTTGAAAGAAATTAAAGACAGAAATAAATGGAAGGACATCCTGTGTTCATGGATCAAAAGACATAACGTTGTTAAGATGGCAGTACTACACAAAGTGACCTACAGACTCAATGTGATTTCCATCAAAATCCTAGTGGCAATTTTTGCAGAAATAGAAAAATTTATCCTAAAATTCCTGTGGACTCTCCAGGGACCCCAAATATCCAAAACAATTTTGAGAAAGAACAACGTTGGAGGTCTCACACTCCTGAATTCAAGACTTAACCACAAAGGTTAATCAAAAGAATGTGATGGTGGCATAAAGTTGGGCACTTAAAGCAATGGAATCAAGTAGAAAGCCTAGAAGTAAACACTGGAATACAGAGTCAAATGATTTTTGACAATGGTGCCAAGATTATTCAACAGGGAGAGGATGATCTCTTCATCAATGTATGTTGGGAAAACTGGACATCCACATACAGAATAAAGTTAGACACTTGCCTTACACCATATACAAAAACTAACTCAAAGTGGGTCAAACATCTAAGTGTAAAGAGCTAAAACTATAAAACTATTAGAGAATAGTAATATTAAATTCATGTGAGCCATGTCTGGGATTGAGTAAATGACACAATCTCTGCCTGGCTCGTACATGAATGGCTCCATGGGGCAAAGAATGAACAGTTTATTTAGCAGTGCAGCAGAGAGAGGGCTTATTCTCTACACTCATTAAAAACAAAACCAAATAGTTGAAAACAAAAGTGGGGAAGTCTAAAGACACAGAGACAGCTGAAATCAGACTGCAGTAATTAAATCAAATTCTGTAATTCTCGCTGTTAGTGGCAAGACGTCCCTCAACAATATCTGAAGAAACTCTAGTGAAGGAAAAGTTACCACCTACTAGACAATCCACTACCTCTTTTAGACTCTAGTTTCTTGTCTATGTTTCCTTGTAGTTATTTATCTTTTTAAAATAGTTACTATTTAGTGTAGTTCCACTCTCTCAAGACTATTTTAATATGAATCTTTTGACAAATATCTTCCCAGTCACAGACAAAAGGAGATGGACTTAGCTAAAAGCAGATCACAATTTTGTGACAAAGATGCTAATGAGGAGCAAGCACACATTGAGCCTACTTTATTGAAGGTGCAAGGAAAGTAATAGTCCTCCTGCACTCTGTATATTTCATAAAATACACAGAGCATTGTATAAATACATGATTGTCTGGTGAATAAATGAATGCATGAAGAGCATCTAGCGTAAGTAGATCTAGAACCATATATAAAAATCAATCATTTACATTCAAGCGTAGAAGAGAACAATAATTAAGACAGGTCTTAATATCTTTGTTTAAATGTTCACAGGAGGGCAGCCTGGGTGGCTCAGTGGTTTAGTGCCGCCTTCAGCCCAGCACCTGATCCAGGAGTCCCAGGATCGAGTCCCACGTCAGGCTCCTTGCATGGAGCCTGCTTCTCCCTCTGCCTGTGTCTCTGCCTCTCTTTCTCTCTCTCTCTCTCTCTCATAAATAAATAAAAATCTTTTAAAAATAAATAAATAAATGCTCACAGGATTATTGTTGGAGTCTTTCATTTTTAAACTTATAAGCAAAACTATTTCTATAAAGAGTGTGAAATGGCTAGAAAAAGAATTGATCTTATATAGTATATTGCTTTAGAGGTGAAAACTCTGTGTAGAACTTAGAATGATACAGACATAGGCTTAAAATAAGGAAGACCGGTTTTAAAATTAGAACCAACAAAGAATGACCTTCCCCAAAGTTCTGAACCCTTCACTCTTCATGAGGCCTGGAGGATTTTCTGTAAGGAGGCTCGCATTAGGTGAGACCCATCCAGTTGGTATCCAGTGCTGAGATCCTATGACTTCTATAATCTCTCAAGGCAGCTTCTTCAGCTATTTTAGCAATGTAACATGTTTCATGCTGATCAAACTCCTGTTCTTCAAAGATTACCTTGGAGCCCACAGCAGAATGAATTTCATTCTTTTCTCCTGGGCTTTAGAGCTGAATGGCTGAAGGACAGAGAAACGTGTCTTGGAATACATGTACTCTTCCTGATTTGTATTCTTGCTATAGAGATCTCTAAAGGCTGTAATCACACAGAATATCTCAGCTTTGGGCATTTTAGAGACTTTTAGACCTTGGAAATGTGAGCGAGATGGGCAATCTTACCAAAAGTTTCCTTTTCTGCATGGGGATCGTATAAATAATACTGCGGCACTGATTCAGGCAGTATCACCAGACTCCTAGATGGTATGTGTCCTGTCCCTAAATACTACTCCAACATCTACTAGCCATTTCCCTGTTTATTGTTCTATAATGTGGAAAAGGTAGCGTCACTAACAAAC
The DNA here is from genome assembly GCF_011100685.1 of Canis lupus familiaris. Classification (NCBI taxonomy): domain Eukaryota; kingdom Metazoa; phylum Chordata; class Mammalia; order Carnivora; family Canidae; genus Canis; species Canis lupus. Next base: position 13,176,383 of record NC_049256.1, on the reverse strand, counting down.
ACTCGCCAGCATACACAGCCCATGGGCATTCTTAACACTAAGCAAAAGGTCAATGGTAGCAGTCAAGTTTTTCAAAATGAAAAACTAAATAAATACTTAAGGCAAATACAAAAATTCATTATCCTTAGAATCTATATGCCTGAAATAGACTTGAGATCCTCTAATGTCCCATTCAGAAAAATTAAGGAAACATAATACACAAATCCCTTGTAATGAATTTAGGAAGAGGGAAATTGCGTCACTGAGTACACAGGCTTCCACTGGGAAGAGAGATGATCTGGTCCTATTCTTCTATCCCATTGCTGAATGACTTTAGGTGATCAATTAGTTCTTTCATGCCCTAGTTCTCTAAGAGTAAGGAGGTGATAATATCCTTCTCCCCCCATTTTGTGAGACTGGATAGATTTTCTATCTCTTAATCTCATCAAATAACTGTAGTTTGGCTCTCCATGGTCCTTTACTTGGAGTACCCATAGCCTTGGTATTGAGACCTCTGTACCTCCATGAGAAATCAATGTAACTTTCTGGTTTTCATGATTTAAATTTAAAATGAGGAGTTAAACAAGATTATTGGTGTACTTGCCATCTGAAGTCCCAGATTTGGCAAGGATGAAGTGCTGCCTGTGGTGAGTTAAGGCCTCTGATATGGTCTCAGGTTAGTAATGAACCAACCTCAAGGTCATTTCAATGTCTGAGATGTTTATGGCATTTCTCTGTTGATTATTCACCTTGATGATATCTTAGTGAGCTGCAATGACCTGAAAAGATAATACAGTCAAACTGATGATTCAGCCTTTTGGAGGCATGGAATGAATTCCCTAGGTGCCGTAGACTCTCCTCAAGCTCTGCTTTTAGGAAGGAGGTCTGAGTTTCTTGAGCTTGCCCATAATTTTTCAGTCAAAGTTCATTTTAGAAAACAAGAGCCAGATAAGGCATACTTAAAGATACTCTCTTCTTTCTCATGGAAAACTCTGGTCTATTCTTACTTCTGCTTCTTGTCTCACCTGAAATAGAAAAATAGGTGAAACTGAATAGGCTTCCCTGTGGTCATTCATTCAACAAGCATTTACCAGCTGCTTTCTTTGTGTTAGACATGTGCTGACATTGAGGATAATTTATGGGGGGGAGGGGGTGTGCACAAATAAGGTAGAGATTACTCTCTATTGGGTTGTCAGGAAACCTGAAGGACCAAAGGATGAGAACGCATCTTTTCTGGGGATTTCCAGGGAGGTGATTTCAGAGAAAAAGGAAGAGCTTGTGTGAAACCTCAAGGACAGGAAAGCTTGACACATTAAGGGATAAAGAAACTATTTTTTCTTACTCAAAGTGTGGTCTGAAGACCAGCAGCTCCCTGGGAACTCTAAGAAAATGTAGAGCCCTGAGCTCCACCCTAGACCTAGTGAATCAAAATTTGCATTTTTAACAAAGTGTCCAGGGGATTCACTTTCACATTAAAGTTGAAGAGCACTGTCAAAAAACACTGGTTCCAACCTCAATTGCACATTGGAATCTCCTAGGAGCTTTTTTCTTCTTTTCTTTTTCCTTTTCTTTACTTGAGAGAAAGAAAAAAAGAAAGAACAAGCCTGAGTAGGGGAAAGGCCAGAGGGAGAGGGAGAAGCCAACTCCCTACTGAGCAAGGAACAAGACTTGGGGCTGGATCCCAGAACCCTAGAATCATGACCTGAGCTAAAGGCAGACACTTAACCAACTAAGCCACCCAGGCACCCCAAAAATCTGCTAGGAGCTTTAAAAAATTCTGTTACCTTGATCCCCTCCCTGGAGATTTATTTTATATAGGTTGTAACAAGAGCATCAGTATTATTTTTAAGCTCCCCAGGGGATTCTGAAATGCAGCAAAATTTGGGAATCACTTTGTAAAGTACAGCACCTGACACACATAGAAGGCGCTCGATAAATATTCGTGACTCAAATGCTTGGCTCTCTAGCTTTCCCAGAGAGTCCCAAAAAGTGGCTGCAGGCAGGCACAAATGTTACCCTCTTCTGACTTCGTGCATTAGAAGGGCTACTCTCCCTAGCAAGATGAAGCCAAACACTGAACCATTTGGAAGAATGAGTTAGAGGATGACTATTCCAGGGACTCATTGAACACTTCCATATGCTGGGTAACTATTAATTTGGACATCTTTATAAATTTGTTGGAGTCTTAAAAGACCATATCTTTAGTGCCTGGGCACTGGGGAGGAAATGTAATCCTGAGTTGAACTCAGTATAAAGACAGCATGATTTTCAGATTTTCTGCACCACTGCAGAGAGCCCACACCAGAGAAAACCCTCTTCAGGGCAGTCTGGTAACATTCTTGACTAATGAGTTTGGAACAGAATGTCCCTACCCTGGCATTATCAGGGAAGACTGGAGGGAGGGGAGGTGTGAAGAGGGTACAGAATGTGATCAAGGGAAAGATATGTATGATCCAGAGCTATGGGGAAGCCCCCTGGGTACTTCTTGCACCTGTGCATGGTAAGAAATATGCAGCCAACAATGCTTACGTTAGAGAGCAAACCGCAACCCCCAAGTCAAGGACAATTTAGCGACCAGAGCACAGTCAGCTTCCCATTGCCCAAGGGTGGCCCAGAAACCAGAGAGAATTGAGAATATACAGAGCAACCCCTGCACTCACCACAGGAGGTTGCAAAAGATTTACAAAGCATGAAGCCCATTCATTTCCTCTTTGTTGGGGCGTAAGATTTTAAGAGCTCTCTGGAACACTGCTGTTTCAGGTAAAGGACAGTCATGGAAGTTGGGTAATAATGTAAGCCAACACAGTGGAGGAAGGGACAAAAAAGGAAATTTGGGTGACACAAATCTATCTTTACCGCCTTTCTCAACCTTGTGGGAGGAACAAAAAGTTTCTATTCTGAATATACAAAAAAAGCAAGATCCTGACATAGAGGAGATACCAAAAATCCCCAAAATAGCTGCTTTAAGGCTTTCAGGCTGTTCGGCAAACTATTGAGTCAGCAAAGCAAACAGATTTCCAGCTGGGGTTGCCCATTCTAGGGTGTAGGCACTAAATAAAGTCGCCATTTTTAAGGGTCATAAGAAGGCATAGGTGAACTTGGGGTCTAAGTGATCAAGGAATTATTGCATGAGTGAAAGAATATGTGAGTATGTCATTTCTCCAGAAATGAAAGTCATTGAAAATAAAAATATAAAAACCTAACGCAAACAGCACAATACCAGGGGGAATAACATATTCTTTGGGAGTAAATGAGTTATTATTATGCAAATAATTCATACCCAGTATACTTGTTGTGTGAGATCCCTAAGGAACTGGCATATCTAGTCTTTCCAGTGGCTATTTGCACGTGGCACCAAACCATGAGTACAACCTGGTTGAGGTACAATTCTTGGCCTATTCCACACCTGCACCCAGGTAGCTAAAAGGGACCAAAGAAAAACACTCCAATGTGCTACCCAGTCTCTCCTTAAACTCACGACCATAATGGGCAATGGACCTTTCCATAGTTGGGCAGGTGTTCTGTGTGTGCAGACCCCGTCTTCTCTCCCGCTCTCTTTGATGACTACTTCCCACATTCTCTCTCCTGAAACCTCCAATCTCTCCCCTTTATTCAGCTTCCTGAGCTGATATCTACCTTGTTTCCTATTTCAATTTTTTTAAGTAGCAATTAGATGAGAAATTCGTCATTCTCCCGCTGTCACATCTACCCAACTGCTGGCAGTTGTGCTCATCCATATATTCTCCTTTCTCTCCTTTCTCTATGGTGAAGCTGTCGCTGCTGCCAACCAGGGCCAATTGCAATACTGATGCATTAGATCTCACCCTCTCATTATCCCAAGGAGAGAACTGCCTCCCCCCAACCCTCTCATCATTTTTATCTCGATTGCCATGAGTATATGCACATGTGGTAATATCCTCCATATTTTTAATTTCCCTTGACCCACCTCTCAACTCCCTTCATGAACACCTAATTTCTCTGCATCTCTTGAGGGAAAACTCCTCAAAGGATTTTCAAACTATTTGTTCCTGCTGCATCTTTAGCATCTAGGACCAAATCTAGAACATAGTAAGTGCTGAAACCTTGATTGTCAAATGAGGGAATGAATGAATGTGTGAACTATAGCCAATTTAATCATTGCTGCAGTGAAAAAACATTAAACAAGTCAAATCAGTTTTCACTGTCAAAATGGTTATGCACATGAACAAAGATAATTTTGCAAAGCTAAGAATCTTCTGTATGCTGAGCACTGTGCTATATGGTTTTATAGGAAGATGGTAACCATCATTTACTTTTCCCTCAAGAAACCGAAAGAACTACAAGAAAGGTAGCAAATGCACAGGAAGAAACCAGATAGCACATTTAAAAAATATCATGGGGATCCCTGGGTAGCTCAGAGGTTTAGTGCCTGCCTTCGGCCCAGGGTGTGATCCTGGAGACCAGGGATCGAGTCCCTCCCACATCTTGCTCCCTGCATGGAGCCTGCTTCTCTCACTGCCTGTGTCTCTGCCTCTCTCTCTCTCTCTCTCTGTCTCTCATGAATAAATAAAATCTTTAAAAATATATATGTATCATAGCAATTTGCACCTGGGAAGATTTTAACAGTGTAAGTATTTTTAGAAGTCCTGCTGTATTGTATTTTTAGCTAACATTTATTGGGCTCTTACCATATGCCAGACACAATATGTCAATATGAGTGCTTCCCAGGTATTAATTCATTTAAAGCCTACAGGAATATTATGAGATAAATACTATTTTAAATCTCATCTTACAGAAGAGAAACTGAGTCAGTCATAGAAGGTCAAGTAAGTGACCCAAGATAACACAGCAGAAAAATGGTGCAATTAGACAAATAATAAAGCCACCAATGTACAGACTGAAAAGCAGGATGAAGCTAGACCTATCAATCATCAAAGCACTTGTGTTTGTTTATTGACTACTCAAGATCACATATAATAAGAAATGGTTCCTAATAGAGTATTATACGTTTGTATGTGGCCTCTACCTTCCAGAAAAGGTCACAAATAGGATGTTAAGCCCTTAGACTACTGCTTCTCAAACTTGAATATGAATAGGGATCACCAGGGGATCTTCTTAAAATGCAGATTATGATTTGGCAGGTCTGGGGCAGTGAGGATGGACGGGCGGCACTGAGACTCTATTTTTTGCAAACCTCCCAGGATATGTGGATTTAACTGGTCCAGACTTGTTGCTTTGAGTAGCAAAGAACTTGGACAAATTAGCGCCTACACATGATTGAAAATAAAATTGACCAATCTGTAACTGACAAGTAGAAAAGTCACCCCAAAGGAATAAAGTATGAGCTACAGGGAAAGCTAAGTGGCTTCTGCCCATTTTGACCATATATCAAGGGAAAAGTCAAGATTCTTGAAAAATCTCTTTTCAAGTGAACAATTGTTGCCAATCTTTATGTCATTTATAGTTTCCTAAAAAAATTACTCAGAGATGAAATTGGCTTAATCCCCAGGCCTTTAACTTATCTATTGTTCCCACTGGACCAACAGCTAGCTCTTAAAATACCTTTTTAGTTTATCTTTAACCCAGAAGCATGGGTCTTTTCCTGGTCTTTGGCTGGCTCCCTGCTTCCTCAGCCTAAACAGAAGCCTACCCTGCTGTGGTCACTTTTCCTGCCTGCTGCTAAAGGAATTTTAGGGAAACAAAAGCACGGAGTCCTCCCCACTCCCATTCCCTTTAACCCCCATCCAGGAGGCCTTTTTGTTTTGAGACCCTGCTCATAGACTCCACAGGTGAAGTTGTCCCAGGAGTAGGGTGCCTCCCTTCCACTTAACAGGCATGGTGAGGTTAGGAGGTTAAGGTAGCTTGCCCTTCAGAGCATCTTACAAAGATTAACTAATCTGGACAACAAGCGTTTGGCAGACATCGACAGTTACAGGGGGAAGCTGCCCCCAGGCAGTCAGGGGACTGGTATTTCCATAGATAGGAGGAAGTTTCAAGCACAAATTGGATAATATCTCAGAATCCTGTGTGTATAACTCATATGTACAGATATATGTATCTGCATAAGAAGTATAAATATAATACATTACATATAATACTTTGTGTATGTATTTATACATATATAATATTTTATATTTATGTATAGATACATACTGTTATGGGCTGAATTGTGTCACTCCAAGACTCATATATTGAAGTCCTAACCCTCAGTACCTCAGAATATGCCCATATTTGGAAAAAGTATCTTTATTTATTTATTTATTTTAGGATTTTATTTATTTATTTGAGAGAGACAGAGAGACAGAGAGCACAAGTGGGGTGAGGGGCAGAAAGAGAAGCAGACTCCCTACTGAGCAGGGAGCCAGATGTGGGACTCCTCCCCGAGACTCCAGGATCATCACCTGAGTTGAAAGCAGATGCTTAGCTGACTAAGCCACCCAGGTACCCCAAGAGAGTATCCTTAAGGAGATGATTAAGTTAAAATGAAACCATAAAGGTGGGTCCTAATACAATATGGTTGATGTTCTTATAGAAGAGATTAGGACGTAAACAACCCCTCAGAGGAAAGACTATGCGAGAACACAGAGAAGACAGCCATCCGTAAGCCAAAGAGAGAGCTCTAAGAAAAGACCAACCCTGCTGATAGCTTGATCTCAGACTTCTAGCCTTGAAGAATTGTGGAAAAATAATCTTCTGTTGTACAAGCCACCCACTCTGTAGTTTTGTATTATGGCAGCCCTAGCTAACTCATACATACATGCATGAGCATGTGCGCACACACACAAACACACACACACACACACACACACACACACACACATGGTGGCCACAAAGTCAGGAAAAGCAGACAAACACATTAGAAAAGATTTATTGTTATCACAATACAATAAATGATAAAATGATATTATCTAAGAGTCAAAACTTTATGGCCATCCTCTATAGGCATAAGCATGAACAAACATTTTGTCTCATCTTTGCACTGTGAGAGAGAAAAGGGTGTAAAGTAAATATAAAACAAACGGATCAGGCTGAGAAGAGACTTCAGAATGCCACTACATAGTTTTTTGCCAGATGTGGAAGTGGAGAATAATGTCTCTAGAGTTATTTTCCTCTGACAGCCACTGGATTTGCTCTGACTTCATTCCGCCAAGTAGCCTCCACCTGGCCTTCAGTGAGACACCCTTCATGTTGCCTTGGACTTCTTTGTACTTTGTGAGTGTTCTTCCCACATATTCTCCAGTGAAGTCTCAGGTTGGGGGAGAGTTGTCTCTATCTTGCAATGGTTAATCATTACTAAGAATTTATAAATTCTTTGCCCATTACTACTCACAGGAACTGAAGTGTAAAAGTGAAAACAGCACCCCCTTAGAAATGAGAATGAAGAGTCATTGAGAGGAAGAGAGCCAGCTTAACCAATCCAACTCTCAAAAGTATGTGGCTCTGGGGGGCAGGGAAGAAAAAATTCCTTTCTTCTGCCACAGCAGTGAAAGTAAAAATAGCAGTGTCACTGGTTTATTAAATGAGGAAGTCCAAAAATAAGTATTATAGACTGAGTTAACAACTTACCATAACATCTCAGATCACTTGAAGGGAAGCAAGGGGAACTTGTATATTTAAAGGACATATTATGTATGCCTGGAGCTTTCTATCGCTGACCTCAGGTGAATCTTCAGCATAATCATGTAAAGTAAATTTTATTATCCCTGTTTTGCATAGGAAGAACTAAAGAGACATGAGTCCAGATGTTGCTAGTTGAAGGATCAATCCTTTTATCTCTGGCTGCCTTTCTCTGTGGAAGATGGAAAAGGTGAACATATACTTCTCTACCTTCTCTGCAGCTAGGAGTAGTCTGTCTATATGACAAAGTAATCTGTCTATCATCCAGGTGATGATATGTAAGCATATGCGAAAGACTCCCAAAGTTACATCTACAGTGTGGACTTCAAGTCTAAATGCAAACTTATGTTTCCAACTGCCAGCTCAGCATCCTTGGCCAGGATGTCAATAGGACTCTCGGTCTGACAAATCCAATTTGTCCTCTCAGCCTTCCCAGTGTATCTGCTCACTGCCTATCTTTGCCATCTAAGTCAATGCCAACCCCTGTGTCTCCAGTATGCAATCCTCTCAGGCATAGTCATCATTGCCTCCTCTTCTTGTCATACTCAGTCCATATCCAGTCAATCCTCAGATTGTGCAATCTATGCTTCTCCTTACCTCGACTGCTGCCATTCTGCTCCAAATCACCAGTAGCTCTTGCTCTCAAGCTTTCTAATGGGACTCCATGCTTCTATCTTGACCCCTCCTTCAGCAAAATCTCAATACAGTACCCACAGTGAGTCTCTGTCATCTCCTTCACCCTCCTAGTATGTCAGCTTCATTTGGACAAAGATTTGTTCTGTTTTGTTAACTGTGAGAGAACTGATAATATCTGATCTGAAATAACTGCTCAATAAATATATGATTAATTAATGAATTAACTGATGTTTGGAGATTTAGGAAAAATCATTTTTTCACCTTATATAAGGGATAGGCATCAGAGAAGTCATTGCTATCTTTAAAAATACTGAAAAGATTTCTGTTGAAAATCGGGTAATGGGCACTGAGGGGGGCACTTGGTGGGATGAGCACTGGGTATTATGCTATATGTTGGCAAATTGAACTCCAGTAAAAAAATAAAATTAAATTTTAAAAAAGACATAAAAAATAAAAATAAATTAAACTAAGCTAATAATTAAAACAATGTAATTATCAAAAGCTATTTTAAAATATATGTTAAAATATTAAAGAATACCTACATGATGTTCTATATTTTAAGAACTCTACAGCAAAATACAATTTTGAAATAAAATTTTGCTTACCGCAAATTTAGAAAAAAGAAAAACAGCTGGTAGCCTTAAAATAATACTGAGAATGAAAGAGCAAAAGACAGAAAAGTCTAATATCATGTTGAGTCACTGAAGCATCACCTGCAATCTTATCTCTGAACACCATATGAGGAAATATTACCTTATCCACATAAGCCAGGTATCTGCAAACCATGCTCTGCAGGCCAATTTTGTCTTCCTGCCTGTTTTTATAAATAAAGTTTTATTGGAATACTACATATTAACATAATGTCTATGGCATCTCTCATCTTATAGCAGAGTTGTATGGCCCACAAAGTTTATAAGATTTATTGTCTACTCTTCTATTGAAAAGGCTTTTCAACTCCTGGTTTAAGCAAATGTCAGTTGAATATCCCTTTTTATTTTCCAAGTCAAAAGCATTGCAGTGGTCATGGATGCTTAGATGTCCTGCTGTGGTGGGGCATAAGTGAGTGACAACACCAACTACTACCCTTTGGATCCATGACCACATTCTCAGAAGCCACACTTCAGGTAAATGGCTCTTGCCCAATGGCTAAGCATAGATGCCATTCTTGTGAGATGCAAATTTTCTCCAATGGATGACTTTGGTTCAGAGATTCCCATCAACTCAGCCAAAACTGTCTTGCAATGGCACTGGAATCTCAGATTCTCCCTATCCAATCCTCCTACCTTCCTTTTCTGCTTCCCAGGAATCAGACCTACATCATAGTCCGAGGAGCCTTCCTGCATACTCCCTCTTCCTCCTTTATCCTTCACAGGTGTTTTCTTCAATAAATCTATTGAAGGTCTTGTTTTGCCTTTTGGTTCTCAAGGGACCCCAACCAACATAAGTATTCTTTACCAAATGCTTCTGTTACTCTAAATTCTTGACTTTAGTCACAAAGATGGTAAGAAGTGACTTTTAGATTTAAACCAGCATCTGCCTGACTCAAAACTGTGCTTTCTCAACACTGTTCTAGTATTGTTATTCCCCTAGCCTTTTTTTTTGTTGCATTGTAAAAAGATTTATTAATTTATCTGTTTGTTTGTTTGTTTGTTTGTTTGTTTGTTTGTTTAGAGAGAAAGAGCGGGGGAAAGGGCTGAGGCAGAGGGAAAGAGGGAATCTCAATCAGACTCCGTGCGGAGTGTGGAGCCCAATGCAGCGCTTGATCTCACAACCCTGAAATCACGATTTGAGCCAAAATCAAGTCTTAACTGAGCCCCCTAGGTGCCACCCGCAGCACTATTTTTTTTGCTTTCTTCCCTGTATTCATTCATTGAATAAGGCATCCACAAAAACTTTATGGTCATGCACTATATTTTATTCACAGGCATACTCTAACACCTAGCAGGGGTTGTTAAACAGTTGGCAACATTATAATGCTGGTTGGAAAAATGAATAAATAGATGACCAAACATTTATTGAATATCTATAAAACAACTCTTCCTCTAAGTCAGAAAGAAAAGATGACAACAGGTGTTGGTAAGGATGTGGAGAAAAGAAAACCCTCACGCACCATTGGTGGGAATGCAAACTGGTACAGCCACTCATTCGCTGGAAAACAATATGGAGATTCCCTAAAAATTTAAAAATAGAACTACCATATGATCCAGGAATTCCACTACTGAGTATTTACCCCAAAAATATGAAAATGCAAATTTGAAATGATACATGCACCCCTATGTGTACTGCGGCATTATTTACAATAGCCAGATTATTGAAGTTGCCCAAATGTCCACTGATAGATGAATAAAGAAGAGCCGGTATACACATATTTAAAGTCGAATATTACTCAGTTTTAAAAAGGAATGAAATCTTGAGGCACCTAGGTGGCTCAGTTAAAGCATCTGACTCTTGGTTTCAGCTCAAATCATGACCTCAGGGTCGTAGGATCAAGCCTCAAGTCAGGCTCCACACTCAGGGCAGAGTCTGTTTCTCTCTTTCTCTCTCAAATAAATTTTTTTTAAAAATCTTTTAAAAAAAGAAAAGAATGAAAGTTTACTACTTGCCACAACATGGATGAGGCTAGAGAATATAATGCTAAGTGAAATAAGTCAGTCAGAGAAAGACAAATACTGTATGATTTCACTTATATGTGGAATTTAAGAAATAAAACAAAAAAAGGGGGGGGAGATAAACCACAAAACAGATTCTTTAAGAGAGAACAAATTGGTGGTTACCAGAGGGGAGGTAGATGGGGGATGAGTGAAATAGGTGAAGGGGTTTAAGAGGACACTTTCCATGATGAGCACTGAGTAATGTACAGAGTTGTTGAATCCCTACATTGTACACCTGAAACTAGCATAATACGGTATGCTAACTTCACTGGAATTAAAAATTTTTTTAAAACAGCAAATAAAAGGGGGGGGGAGGAAAGATGAAACCATCTGAAGAAAAATTCCCCATGTTGTCCTTCTCCATGTCAGACCACAGCTGTATTCAGTACTACTCAGCATCAGAATTCCACTATAATTTATTTTCTACATTTACCAACCCTGAAAAAAAGTTAGATCTGATCTAAACCAATCTCTCATCTACATGCACTTATCCAACCACATTGACACAGAGTCTGATAGATGTATCTCTCTTTCCTGTTTAAATGTACTGTGTACTCTTGTTAAAAAACATAATGATCATCCCACAAAAACGTACATAACTATCCAGATGAAAGTGATAAAATGGAGAGAAGAGCAGTCATCACAAGTGAATGCAGAAATTGCCTTGATTACCTCAAAGGAAAGCACTGATAAAAAAAAACTGTAGGGAGATGAGCTACTTTCAACTCATCTGGATGATGGATTTCTGAGAAAGTCCTTCATATTTGCTTCTAAATGGTGGTCTCACTAATGAATTTTCTGTGGGCTGTTAGGAACAGACCTTGTAGTCAATGTCTTAAATAACTGCTTGTAGATTTCCAGTTACCATTGTAGAGTCTTGAAGTCATTTTAGTTGGGCAGCTCATGTACTGCTGAAAGTTTTAAGCTAACTTGGAAAGACCTCATTAATGCTCTTTCTCAAATAGTTGCTTCAATGGACATCAGCTTCTTCATTAGTCTTTTTCTAACCAACATTCCCCTCATTTTTCTGGTTTCTTGAATTATTATATTATAATGTGGAAGTGTGCCGAGTGATGCCACACGGAGTGTTATGTCAGATGGATTAACGGGGGCTGGAGGTAGGCTGGTGAGGAGGGAAATAAGAAATAAGACCTGGGAGAGCCATTGATATTGTTTATTCACATCAAGAATTTTAAAAAGTAAATTCCACCCTCCTAGATTCCTTCTAATGTTTCCAGTCAGTGGGGTTGCTCTAATGAGTTCCCATTTAGATTAAAGCAATAGCTACAATTTTTATTTCAAAAGCTCTTGCCAATAATGATGTCTCCATTTGGGGGAGATGAAGTGGAACAAACTAGAGGTTAAGAATCAAAACACTTGGATTGGATTCCTGGCTCTGACCACTTAGGCTTTTGTAACCTTGAAACAGTGGCTCTTCCCAGGCATGGATACACTCCACATGCTCCCCCAATAATTGAGAACGTGTACCCAGAAGCACTGCCTGAGGCAAATCACTTAAACTTTGTGAAATCTCATTTCCTTAACTCTATAAAGAGGGCATGGGATTCACTAGGGATTATGAATTCTTGCTGCACATTAAAAACGGTACCTTTTAAAAAATAGTGGTACAGGACCCCACCCAAGATCAATTGAATCAGAATCTCAGAGGGTGGGGTCCATGCACTGATGTCTCTTTAAGAATGCTCTGGTGGTGCTTATGTGCTTCCAGAATTCAGAAACACTGCACTGATATTCAGGCTCATTACTAATCCTCCAGTATCTAAGAATCACTTGCTCCCCTCAAGATTCACATGAGATGCAACAAGAATCCATTCAGATGGCTCTGCACTTTATGGCCACAAAAGTATCTCCAACCTAGGTCCTAGGGATCTAGGCAGGACTGATCTGGGGGGAGTTTTATGGGAGTAAGAGGTCATGCCGACAGCCAAATTTTTACTTTGCTTTTCTTCTTACAATTTTCCCTTATCATACACAGACACACAGGACCTTTTTAATCGAATTATAATATGTGCACAGCTTGATGGATTTTTATATATGTATACACCTGTGTAGCCATTACCAGACCAAGATATAGAAAACTCCTACTCCTAGGTATTCTATAGAAGACTGGTCCTACTATTTTGAGAGGACATAGAAGGTCTGCAGAATCTGACAGATGGGCTGTGTTCATGACCTGCCATGTTATTCTCTACCTGCATTGTTGTATCATGAAATAAATCATTAGATGTGACTTTCCCATCCCCCTTGCCACTTTTCATGAAACTATCACACTTGCTTTTTTTATTCCTTTGGAAATTATGTGCCTCATTTTCCTTTTATGTCCCAGAATATTAGCTCTATACGCCCACTGGCTTTTAAGGCCAAGGACTGGGTCTGTCTTCCTCACTCCTGTGCCTGCAGTCCTTATACATCTATGGACATTTGCTGAAGGCATGCTGAATAGATACATGTCTTTGTTGAGGGGGTGGCTTACATAAAGACAAGAGGAGACAAACATGTTCCTGACTTCAAAAAGTTTTCTATGACGTAGTTGAGTTGGGGACAGTTTGGTCAAGGTACACTCCAAATGTACTAGGAGTGCCTCGTGAGTAATTATGAAACAAAATATCATCAGGTCAAAATGGTTTGCTATTGACTCTAACGTCAATCACCTAAAACCTTCGAGGGGACAAGGAAGCAAAATGAAGAGGTCATCAGAATGGTCTACTGGTTAATGACAGTGATCTTCTGGAGCTGAAACTCGGGTCTTGAGGAGGGCAAGGAGATTAGGGGAAGAGAGAAGCTCTGACTAGTGGAAAGATTTGAACGAAGCCTTCAGGGCAAATATCTAGCCAGTTCTGTGAAGCGAAGAACAAGCCCATTATCTGAGCTAGAAACAGGCAGTGTTGAGGAGAAATAAGAGAGAAAGAAGAACTTAAAATAGTCAGTTGTCAGAGATCTAAGGCAATTGGCTGAACTTTTTATTGAATCACCAGATGGCACTGCCAACAGCACTTGTGGAAGCTTGTTCTGGAAGACACAGAGGAGGGGTAGGGCAGAGAGAAAGGCTGAATGCAGGTACACAGAGTAGGAGCTGCTTTCACAATCCAGATGTGAGCCTTGTTGTGGGTGGTCAGCAGTGGTGATCATGAGCAAGAGATGCCCCACGCCTTCAGCAAGTAAAGAAAGTCAGGTGTTCAAGGTCACACCGAGGGTACTGGTGTTAGTCACACAAATGGGACATTTGGGATTGGGTGACTATCTGAGGGAGAAAATGATGGTTTCAACTTGCTGTTCTAGTTGGTGTTGGGCACGCTCTCTGTCTGGCATTTGGGCAGCACCAAACTAACCTTTGGAATGTGAGAAACGGAAAGAAAAAGGTGGATAATCCCATTCCATTCTCTGGCCTAAGATATCTTGAATCAATAAGGCTCACTACTACCTAAGTTGAGACTGTTTTACACACACTTGTTATCTTCTTGATGCATTTAATTTATTTATACATGTGCCCTTGAGAAGAAGTATGATAGAGACAATTGGGATAAACCTGGAGAAACTGGGGGAGGAAGGGGTTACCACTTTCTGGCCAGGTAAGAGGAGCCTTTGCAGCTCAGGATCTGGCTGAGCTCTGGTCTGAAACATTTGATCATCCCTGATTTGGAGCCAATAGAGGAAAGCACTAGCACGTCTCACAATTGCATGTCAGACCTTAACAACACCAAAAGCTAGACAGCAGGATAATCATGTCTTTTTAAAAGGTGCCAGATGATTAACAACTGTGTTTTTATCTTATTTGTAGATGTGCCAGCAGTGGTAGACACAATCAGAACACATTCTTCAGGGCAGGAACCGATCACAGGCTGGAATTGATAAAATCCTGGCATGCCACGGACAACAATTATGTCATACCTGTCCAGGGGCATAAGTGGCGTTCTTTTCCCCTAAACTACCAAATCCTGAGCATTACTGGAGGCAGAGTAGCAGAACTGAAGGGGCAATAACAAGATCTGGTCTGATCCCTCTTAAAAAGAGTAGGAACATGTGCTCTACCTCTTAGGCCCCTAAGTAGCTGACTGTGGATATGGAAAAAATATAGCCTCATTAGACCCCCCTAGGCTCTGGAGGGTACACAGTGTTCTCATGGGAGCAAAACAGGGAACATAGAAGCTAGCAGGACTTTTCTTCTAGGAACTTCTCCAATAAATTTTTCAGACTTTATGTCACTGAACTATATGATTTTTCACCTTCCAGACAGCAAAAAACAAAACACACACATACCACCCCCCAAGGAGAAGGAGAAGGAGAAGAAGAAAAAGAAAGAAAGAAAAAAGAAAAGGAAAGGAAAAATAACTGAATTAGAGGTTGAAATATTCTCTGCAATATGGGACATTTTTTGCAAGACAGAGAGTGCATATGCTCATGAGAGAGGGCAAGGGCTGAGGCAGAGGGAGAGAGAGAATCACAAGCAGACTCCCCACTGAGTCTGGAGCCCAACTCCCAGGATATATCTCATCACCCTGAGATCATGCCGTGAGGAGCCAAAATCAAGAGTCAGATGTTTGACCAAATGTTCCACCCAGGTGCCCCTGCAATGTGGGACTTCCAATGCAGTTCGCCCCTATATTATGTTTGTGCCCATTCCAGAGATGTTAAAAAAGAAAAATCTTTCATTGTCACTAAGATCTGATTAGTACAGTTTTGATTTAGATATGATGTTTCATTTTTTGTTTCTTTTTCTTCCTTGTTTTTTCTTTTTCTTTTTTTTTTTTGGCTATTCATAGGACATATAAATGGTTCACACAGTGAAAAGTTGTTGCTTTCTCATGATCACGCCAGGGTTAGACACCTATTTTTGTGTCGAAAGTTAGTTTCTTGCATTTTAACCCAAGACATGCAACATAGAAACTTGAAAAAATATTAATCATTTCAGGTATACTTTGCCTTCCGTAGGTCAATTTTCAACCTAGTCAAAAATTCTGTTACAGTTGAAATAATATTGTTGTGGGGATTGGCAAAACTATGGCAGACACAAGAGGAAATCTGGTGAAGTATCTTAATTTAGAAGTAGTGTAACTAAAGTTGGGATTGGCTTTAAGAAATGTTGAAAAGAGGCAAAGGAGGCCTTTGGTGCTTCTCTCTTCCCGACAAGCATCATTTCCAGGAGCTCCAATTCATCTCAGTCTTAACCATGTGCATGCTATCTAACTCGGATGATCAGAGCATGAATTTAAGGCATTTCTCTCCAATGTTGGAAGAGAAGCCAGCCACCATCCTTCTGCTAGAGGACAAGAAAATGGTCTTGATTCATATGGGTGGCGCATCTGTGATTTGTAATAAGCCCAGTGTTATTACCACGTCATGGGGAAAAGAGGGCTGAAAATAAGCTTGGGGCTTGTTTTCTTTTTCTTTTTTTGTAGGGGGGGGGGGCTTGTTTTCAAAGATACTTTCAATGTTCTTATGTAATATACATGCAGTAGTGACCAGAAAAGACCAATGTGCTACCACATAGAACTGTGTGACATTGAGCAGAGCTATGGGAGAATGGAGCCTTGAAATAAAGAAGAAATGGCCACCATGGGGGTAGGGAGCATGCAGAACGAGAACTACATTTCAGAGGTATTAGGATAAAGAATGAAAGGCAAGGAAAAAGCAATGAGTAGACTATATTCAGAGGATCATTAGTAGAGAACACTAGAAGATAAATCACAAAGCTTGCTTGTCAATCAGGATAATATTATAATCTCTGTTTTCAACAACAGAGGATCATTGATTACAATAGTGACAACAAAATGCACATGTATCCATTCGTGTACCCACATACTCCATCATTCTTTGTTCCCAGGGATCTATGTTTCCTCCTTCTGTAGGGAGATTATTAAGTTGAGGTGGGGAGGAATGCATCCCTCAAGTCTGAAGCTGCAACAGAAGTATTTTCCTGCTCTGCTATTCTTGACATTCCTTGTATTGTCCTGGAATTCGTTTGAGGTGGCTAGACTGGGTAGGAGTCCATCACTTCTTAAGGCCAGGAATTCCCTCACAAATAGAGTTGGCCAGAGTCAACTTATGCAAGTCTATTGTTCCTTGGGCTCTAAGTGTTCAATGAGTAAAAGCATACTAAAAATACCTCTGCAACTAAGAATAAAACACCCATAAAAGTAAAATAAGTGACCAAACCCACTTTGCAGTCAGAGGTATTCAAGTTTCTTAGGGAAAAATAACTGAGCAGCAGGTTTCAATGCTTGCCTGAAAAGTTAAGGTCAGGAGGAATGTTCTAGATTATTGTTCACCAGATAAGCCCATTAGGATATTAAGAGTAATTCGGAGATACTCAAAATCTCATTTGAGAATACAGAGTAGCTCCTAATCTCAGCATAAATCAAGAAGTTCATGAATTCTGATCCCAAACTGCTGAATGCACTACCGTTCTGACTCCCCAAATCCATCCTACACCCAAAACCAGCCTCATCCACAGTCACACATTCTTTCATTGACTCATTTAACAAATATTTATTGTGCCTCCGGTGTGAGCCAGGC
Source organism: Canis lupus familiaris (assembly GCF_011100685.1). Taxonomy (NCBI): domain Eukaryota; kingdom Metazoa; phylum Chordata; class Mammalia; order Carnivora; family Canidae; genus Canis; species Canis lupus. Next base: position 13,158,987 of record NC_049256.1, on the reverse strand, counting down.
ACTCTGCTATGCTTTGAGGGTGTAAAGATGAAAAGACACAGAATCAAGGGGGGGACATGTAAATCAACAAGCTGTAGTGTGATAGCACGCCCCAATGGAGGTATGCCCAAGGGGACCACACAGGTGGGGGTACCTACCTCAGGCTGGAGGCAGCAGGAGAGCTGGAGAATCGCATTCCACATAGGAATGAACACAGTCCCTTGAGATCAAGAATTTCAGGAGCACAAGGTATGTGTGGAGGAGCAACAGGACATGGTGCCGTCTCATTTAGCAGATCTTAAAGACCCCCATGCCTCCAAATGTTACCTCATTAACTCCACGCTTGAAATAGTCTTATCTCTAATGGCAGTGAATTAAGGTTCGGTGAACACTGAAATATTTCTTTGAAGAAGGACGATACCTTGCCATCAGCATTTTAGTTTACATCAGTGAGCCCGGAGAGAATAAACCATTAGATAAGAAAATGTTGGGAGAGAATAAAAGAAAGTCAAGAATAATCTAGGCAGGGATTCCTGGGTGGCGCAGCGGTTTAGCGCCTGCCTTTGGCCCAGGAGCGTGATCCTAGAGTCCTAGGGATCAAGTCCCACGTCGGACTCCCTGCATGGAGCCTGCTTCTCCCTCTGCCTGTGTCTCTGCCTCTTTCTCTCTCTCTCTCTCTGTCTCTCATGAAAAAATAAATAAAATCTTAAAAAAAAAAAAAAAGAATAATCTAGGCAGAAAAGGTTTACCACGGACCAATTCAGTAGGACACCCCAGATCCAGGGAGATGGTCCTAGATGCTTGAAGAAATCTGTACCCACAGAGAAAGGGAGAATATAGTAAGAGAGCAACTAGGTCCTTAGCCAGTGCAATTACTTGCCAGCTCACTTGGATAGATGCCTTGGCACCAGAAAGGCCTTGCCATAACTGAGCTGCTGAGGCAAAGTGCTCTTCCAACAGGCCACCTATTTCAGGATGACCGAGCAGAAGGTCAAAGTCATCATGTAGTGTTTCCTCATTCCCCTTTGCCAGGCAAACAGAGCTGAGGCATTGCTAAAGCAATGCTTCTGACATTTCAAGTGGGAGGAAGATAGGGATCCCTTGGGGATCTGGTCAAAATGCAAATTCTGCTCTCGTGGCTGGTAGGGGTGGGGAGGAGGCTGGGCATTTGCATTTCTCACAGTCTCCCTAGTGGTGCTGAGGCTGCTGGTCCAAAGACCAGGCCTGGAGTCACCAGGGCTGGAAGGCTGATCTCCCCAGCATCTCTCGCATCTGTTCTCTTGTCTTCACAAACTTCTAACTTCATAAGCCTTAGTTTGGGCCCTCTGCACAACGGGTTCTAGGCTCGATCCATTCTCCACACAGTGCCAGGGTGACAGTTTAAAAAATGAATATAGCCCTGTATATCCTTGCTTAAATGACTTCAAAAAATTCCTCTTTGCCGAAGATATTTTAAACTTATTTTCTAGTTGAACTCCTAATGCAGAAACTTTCCTGAAATTCATTATTTAAAACGTACACAAGTGACACTGCTCTGGCCAAAGCCAAGGAGAAACGCCTCGATTCTCTCTTCTCACTTACTCAGTTTCCCGTTTTCTGGTAGCAGCTCAGAGATACTTCCATGTAATCCTGGATTCTGATGAGCCAGGGGTCTAACAATGAAGTCCAGAAGCCATTTCAGCTTGAAACCATGATGTACCTTTAGAGACATTACTCTCATTTTACTCTTTGAGGAAGTGAGTATAAAACTGCCTCCTTCATGAGTTGTTTTACAGATTCAACTGGATCATGTGCACAGCATACCAGGGACATAGTAGACACTCAATACATGCTTGTTCCACTTCTCTCAAAACCTTACAATTAGATATGTTTTCCTTTGACTGAAACTTCTTTCTCCCCATATGGATAATATTCATGCAGGGGCACCTGGGTGGCTCAGTGGTTGAGCATCTGCCTTCAGCTCCAGGCATGATCCGAGGGTTCTGGGATCGAGTCCCTCATCAGGCTCCCCGTTGGGGAGTCTGTTTCTCTCTCTGCCTGTGTCTCTGCCTCTCTCTCTGTGTTTCTCATGAACAAATAAGTGGAATCTTAAAAAAAAAAAAAAAGGATAATAATCATGCCAATATTATTGGAAGAGGTAACATATTGGTTTTTTTAGTGTGAGTGGATTCGATTTAGGCTTTATTCCTATGAGCAGGCTTTGATTAGGGGTGGGGACTGCTCAAAAGATCCCTGAGCCACTACAGAGAGAGGGTGGAGAGCTGGCCAGAAGGGTCAAGAGATGAACCAAGTGTGGAGCCTCGGCTACAGGAAAGGGTGAACCAGTTTCCCACTAGTGTTTATCACTGGCACACTGGCTTTCATATCAATCAACACAGAATGCTTAGAAATTCCGAATGAGTTACAACCAACTATACAGGGATGTCTGTGGGTGTGTTCACTGGGGGCATGGAGACTCTAGGAAAGAGTTCAGTCTTATTTGTGTCTCCCAGACTTGCGTGCGACAAGTCAGGGAGGTGAAGCATGACCTCTGTGGGCACAGGTGCTGTCCCTGTGCTGGAGCTCTCACTACTCGAGGGCAAGCATGGGGCAGCTGTCCACAGCTCCCTCTCCTTTTGGCCCTCTAAACCCTCTCCCTGTCTCCCAGAGCCCACAAGGTATCTGCCCCAAGAGAACTCTCAATATATGGCCTCAGCCGAGGGACTGTGGGAGCCTTTCTAGAATCATTCTTCTCCCAGCTGTCCACACCAAGCAGGTGGCACAACAGGTGGCAGGGTGCCCTCGGGCGGTGCAGAGGAACGGTCCAAAATGTACGCGAACGGGCTGCTTGCTTTCACCAAACAGGACAGCTCCAAGTGAAACCCAAACCTTGTCGCCTAAAGGATTTTAGCTGCTTGAGGCTCCTGGCATGAGATCAGGAAGCCAGACTGGGGACAGAGGGCTCTCCCTGCCTTCCAGTGCAAAGCGCTTCCTCCTCCAGAAACTGGGTCAGTCCCAGTGTGGGGCCATGGCCCCATCCGCCGGTTCCCGGGAGCCCCCAGGAGAACTGCCTCCGAAGGTCTTATCAACCCGCGGCATCTCAAAGCCCCCTGCAATGTTATGAACATAAAACGATAACTGACCCCACAGAGTTAATAATTACTTACAATTTGTGAAAAGCCAAACACATCCCCAGGTCCAGTCAACAGCAGGCAGGCGAGGCGGGGGCAATGCCAGCTGGCTGGTAAAGCAGGTGAGAGGCAGGCAAATAAGGACAAAAGAAAGCATCCACCCCGAACCGCAGACTCCCAGGTTAGGAATGCCAGGAAGGTGGAAACCAACCTGCAGATCCCCACGCAGTCTCTCTGCCCCGTGTTAGCAGCTACAATTTGCACATAGACAAGAACTGTGTCCAAAGGTATCTTTAGGCACCGTGGGTCTGATTGCAGCAACGTCTACAGAAATTCCCACCAGAAGCATCTGGCTGTCTCACTACCCCCTTTAAAAAATTTATTTTATTTTATTTTATTTAAATTTAATGAATTAACATATAGTGTATTGTTAGTTTCGGAGTAGAGTTCAGTGATTCCTCAGTTGCATATAACACCCAGTGCTCATCACGTCAGGTGCCCTCCTTAATGCCTATCACCCAATTACCCCATCCTCCCATCCTCCCATCCTCCTCCCCTCTAGCAACTCTCAGCGCATTTCCTAGAATTGAGAGTCTCAATTGAGACAAAGAGGTTTGGCTCCCTCTTTGATTTCATTTTATTTTATCTTCCCCTCCTTTCCTCTGTTTTGCTTCTTAGATTCCACATGTAAATGAAATTATATGATCATTGTCTTTCTCTGATTGACTTATTTTGCTTAGTGTAATACCCTCTAGTTCCCTCTAGTTCCTTCCATGTCTTTACAAATGGTGAGATTTCATTTCTCTCTATATATATATCTCTCTCTATATATATATTTTTTTTTCAGTCACTGAGTAATCACTACCCTTTTGCAAACACAATGAAATCAGAAAACTTGCACAGAGAAAATATTCCAGGAGAGGAGCAAATGTAAGCGGACTCTCCTTTATGCTCTCCTTACACTTGCTTCTGACAATGCCCAGGGGTGGATGTCTAAGGCAATACAGTTCCAATAATTTGAATCATGCCAACTATTTCTCAAGAGAGCTGCTTTTGAATAAAGTGATAAGAAGCATGGAACTTGACATTTTAACCAAAAACTGCATGGATGAGCTCTGCGAGTTTTCTGGCTTAGAAGTTAACTAACAGTTTCCCAGAGGATAGTAGCCGTAGCCTGTTCTCTGCCAGTGGGCTTCAATTCCTTACTGTCCTAGATAATGAAATCTTGTGTGATGTATAAAGGTCCATCCTTTGAAAATGCTTCACATGTGCTCTCCCACCAACCACACACTACCTGTGAGCGAGGCAATGTGGGGCCTTGGGTTAGTCTCGTGTTATAGCCGAGGAAGGCCAAATAGGAAGATACTAAATGGCCTGAGCACAGTTCTCTTGATCCCTGGCCTCATGTTCTCCTCTGTTCGGGCTGCAATGATTTAACTCAAAGCAAGACAGGAAAACATGGAGCGTCACTGAACAGAATTAATCCAAAACCCTGACTCGATACAGACCCGAATAAACAGAAGCAACAGTGCAAGGATTTGGAAAATACCAGTGAAACATGAAGAAGGAAAATAATGCTTTCATCTTCCCCTTTTCGTCTTGCTAATTTTTCAGCAGAAGGAGACTTCAGAAAACCCCAAGTTATGCAATGAGGAGCTTTCCATTTTATGAACTCAATTTACAGACAGACTGGCTATTCCTCTGAATGTGCAAATTTTTTTTTTTTTTTTTAAGTCAGGAGTCAAAGTCGGAAGAAAGGAAAAACTTTTGGAAGCTTTGGAAAGAATGTAAAGAATAAGGTAGTACGGGGGTCCCTGGGTGGCTCAGCGGTTTGGCGCTTGCCTTCGGTCCAGAGAGTGATCCTGGAGACCCAGGATCGAGTCCCGCGTCGGGCTCCCTGCATGGACCCTGCTTCTCCCTCTGCCTGTGTCTCTGCTTCTGTCTCTGTCTCTGTCTCTGTCTCTCCCTCTCTCTGTCTCTCATGAATACATAGGTAAAATCTTAAAAAAAAATAAGGTAGTACATTCGAGAGCATTTTGTACATTTCAAAGAATAATTGCTGAAGAAAATCAAACTGGACAGCTTTTTGCCAGCATGAAGTGTTATTCCAAAAAACTAAACAACAGCTCGTAAGTTTTTTCTTCAAAGCTCCACCCAACCATGCTTTTCAAGCTTTAAGGTTTTCAGCCAAGGACCCCAGCTTCACCCAGAATGTCACCTTCACCAACCACTCACCTGCACCATGTTTTATTGAGTGTCGCGGACAGAGCAGACTGGTGCTTGGATTACTAACTGGATGCTCACGTATGAGATTCATTGATCCTTTGATTTAAGAACAGGTACTCCTGGGCACAGAGACAAAACCATTTCCCAGTGTGGTTCTGAGGGGCAGGGAGGAAACAGCGCCTTCTCACTCTTGCAGGTTTGGGAAAGACTCGAGTAAGCACCAGGGAGCTTCCCCGCCTGTTACTGTTAAAAGGGTAAAGCAGCCCTCCCTAAGCATTTGGTTGTGCAGGGGAGGGAAGCTGATATTGTGGGAAGGGAAAGGCTCAGACTCCCGTTTGTAAGCTTACCTGTACCGGCTGTTGCGGCTCCATCACCTGATACTCGGTGGAGGTTACAAATGCACAAATGCTTCATTCATTTGTACAACTGCGGAGTGACCAGTCCCCATAAATGGAATTCCCGGACAACTGAAATGTGTTCTCTGAAGCACTAACATTTTCATATTATAATCATCTTCATGGTATTTTTTTTCTGACATATATCGCACCTGTCCCTGCCTGATTAAGCAGTGCCCAGCAAACCTGAGTAGCCTTTACGTGATGGCTTATTAAAATGATTGTTTCATTGCGGCAATGAAAATGTTTGCTCCACTGGAAAGAAATGCCCCCAGGACTAAGGGGGATTATGAGAACTTTTGTCTCTCTTTTCATCCGTTGCTGCAGGTGGTTGTGACTTTTAAATTCTCCCCCTCACCTGCTTGCTGTGGGGTTGGATCTTTCCCCTAGTCTGAGCTGTTACTTTTGATCTGTCCCTTGGCTGGAAATGGAAAGTGCCAGGCTTGTCCCAATTGTGTTTAATAGGTGCAGACCAGCCTCCAAATAAAGGACTGGGTAGCTGAATACATGCCAACCATGTCTACAGTATGGATCTAATGGCATTGACTTTATATATTTGGAAATGTTCTTATTCTCAGCTCTTTGGTGTCATCGTCGAGGTTACCAGACAAAACACCTTGGGATGAATGGGATCGTGCTGTGCATTCCTGCTGGTGAAATGGTAGAACCGGTTCTTGAACAAGCCAGAGTGGAAGTCACTAGAAGTTTAAGAGTTCCAAGTATAACCGTGGAAGATCAGGATTCAGATATTCAGCTGGTTTGGGGAGAAACTGAGGTCCATATGCTGTGCCTCTGGGTTTCCTCATGACTGGAAGGGGAGTGGTGAAGGAGGTGGCCCCCAAGGACATCTGACTGCTGGAGCTCAGGGCCATTCTCACTCACTGTGGGGTGGAGACTAGGGTGGTAGAAATTACTGTGCATTTCCTTAGTTTAAAAGAGGAGGAAAATAAAAGACAAAGTGTGTCACTCCTGTATTTGAAAAAAATAAAATAAAAACAAAACCAAAAACCAAAACAAAAACCAATAAGACTAGGCAGTTTCAGGATAAAGTCCAAAGTCAGTAGGCAATTTGTGGTCTAGCCTGTACCCAAGCCTTTTTTTTCACCACTCCCTTAACTAAATGATACCACCCCCTCTCCCTGGAACAACCCTCTTAGCTCACCACCAGCCCCTTCCTCTGTGCCTCAGGCGCCACCCCCAGAGTGATGAATTCCTCCTCTGGGGTCACAAGCTCATAGGACCTGTGACTGTGGTTCACATCCTGCCATCAGACTTTTTTTTTAAGATTTTATTTATTTATTTATTTATTTGAGAGAAAGAGAGAGCAAGGGAGGAGGAACAAAGGGAGGGGGAGAAGAAAAAGAAGCAGACTCCCCTCTGAGCAGAGAGCCTCATGCAGGACTCCACCCCAGGACCCTGGGATCATGACCTAAGCCAAGCAGACGCTTAACCGACTGAGCCACCTAGATGCTTCACATCCTGCCCTCAGACTGCACATTTACTTAGCTGGCCCCCGGGACTATGAGGGTTTGAAGACAGACACCACTTTTCATTCATTTTAGTGCCTGCTGCAGAGATACTTGATCAGCGTGGACTGAATAAAAAAGCAATGCACATTTCCATGTAGGAAAGCAGCCCCAGGGAAATGTCTGGAATGAAGCTGGGCAGCCTTATCTTGGTGACAGGGCGGGGGCGGGGGGGGGGGGGTTGGGGGGGTGGTGTTGGTGGTGGGCAGAGGGCAGAAGCTGGGGCTGATTGGTTGCACATCAGACATGTGTCTCAGACCCTCTTGGTGCCAGGAGGGGATGGGCAGGACACTCCTTCCTCTCCATGTGCTTCCCAGAGGCACTCTGGAGTCCATACCAGTCCCCACTCCAAGGGCTGACCCTGAGATTGGCTTTGCCACCCATTGGTGATCAGGAGGGGGAAAGGGTTTAGCTTAGAAAGAAATTGCCAGCTGCAGAGCCTTTTCCAATGTTGCTGACAGTGTCCCTCAAACGAAGCATATCTGATTCAAGCTGGCTGCCTTTCTGTTAACTATATGGGAATTTTGAGTCAGCATTTTTTGTTGTTCTTCTCAAAGTTAATTATTTAATTGAGGTATAACTTAGATATGGTGAAATTCAAATTCTTTGTGTCACAATTCAGTGGGCTTTGACAAATGGATACACCAGTGTAACCTATACCCCTAATATTTCTGTCACCCTAATAAGTTCCTTGTTGCTCCATTCTAATCAATCTCCCCTGCAGGGAAATTTTGAAAAAGAGAAAGACTAGAATGTTGGCTCTCATGGAGCTTGCCTGCTGCTCAAAGCAGGCTGTATTATGTGACTAAAATAATTGGAAATCAGGGTGCCTGGGTGGTTCAGTCTGTTAAGCGTCTGCCTTCAGCTCAGGTCATGATCTCAGGGTCCTGGGATTGGGTCCCACATTGGGCTCACAGGGAGTCTGCTTCTCCCTCTTCCTCTGCTTCTCCACCTGCTTGTGCTCTTTCTCTCTGTCAATAGATAAAATCGTTAAAAAATAATTGGAAATCAATACAGTAAATGACATGATCCAGTACTAAATGGAATGGTTCAGTTTGCCACCATGACATGAATTTAGGGAAGTGAGATGCATTAAAATGTCACCTTGGGTATCTGTTAACAGTGCTGATACGTGGGCCAACCCCAGTACCATTGAATCAGAATTCTTTGGCATGAGATCCAGGAACACAGATTTTAAATAAATATTCTCAGGAATTCTGACAAGAGTGGGGGCAGAGGTTGGCACAAATCACACTTTGGAAAACCTACGTCTACTATAGCTGGGCAGGAGGATCATTATTGAATAGATGAAGAAGCCAAGGGCCCAAGAAGTTTAGAGGCCCATTCAAGATGACACAGTAAATTCATGGCATGACCTGCATTTCTGGGAGAGGAGTCGGAAAGGCCAGGAACACAGTCATTGACACTGGCCTACTGTGGTGTGTCTACAGCCCCGGGCTAGCCCCAGGGCACAATATCTCCAGGACAACATCCCACTTGAGAGTTTTGGGGTCCCTGTGGGTCCGAGGGAAAGGAAGGAAGCACCTGCTGACTCCTGCAGCTCCCAGGTGTTGACAGACTCAGAGCCTTGAGGATTCATTAGAGACACAAAATTTGCCCTCACCCTCCCCTGTCTTGGCAGTGAATTCCAGGGACTAAGATACTCCGGAGGATGGCAGGCTCTCCACCTCGCTGACAGAGAAAGCTTGGCCCACATGGTATTAGGCCCAGTAGAATGTCTTCTCCCCATTCACCCAAAATATGAGTAAATCAGGTGTCAGGATGACGGACACCTTTGACAAATGACCAGGTTGAGGCCCATCCAACCATCCAACCTCCATGGGGCCTCCACCACCATACAGGCAGCTTTTTGGTGACACCTCAAGGAGAATTCTTGTTTCTTTACCCACCTAGACAAACCCAAACAGCTGATGGATCACTGGAATGAACTGCCTTCCTGATGAACCTTTGATCTTTCCAAGTTTCAATTTATCTCGGAGGAGTGTGCTTCCCATTGATGTGCTGTGGAGAGAGGCAGGAAGTCAACACTGTCCGGAAAAGAACAGAGTCTTTTAGCACTCTGCCCCTCTCCCCTCAATGAAAGGTAAAACTGAATGAATGATAGGGTCCTCTGAGTTGCTTGCAAGCGGTGCCAAGACCAGAATCCAAGGGGAGACAGGACTTGAGAGCAGCCAGGAGGCTTGCCTAGGCAAGAGCTATGGCTCACGTCACAGACATTTATCATGGCAATGTGGAAGGGCCTCCAGTCTCTAGCTTCCATGCAGCCTGTCTTGAAGTCCCTGATAAGTCTTGTCCACTCGGAGTAGGGATAAGTGAGATGGAATTGTATGTTGAGGTCCCCAGATTCAGCCCAGCAATGCCTGAGAGCCTACAGTGAAAAGAGACAGTCAGGGGTCTCCAGTCCCTGTTGGTGTCCTGCTCCATGAAGCCACTTCATCCTCTGGGCTTCAGGTTTCTTATTTGTCAAATAAAGGGTTTGAATTAAGTTACCTTTTGGTTCACTTTGGGCATTGTGGGTTACAGTCTACCCCTCCCAAGCTAAGGACCTTGACTTTGTTTTGTTTCATTTCTTCCTGGGTGCAGGCACACAGCCAAGAAGGCCAAAGGTCTAGTAGTCATTCCAGATGGAAGGGTAGACACCTGGTTGTGAGACTGCTAATCTTAAAGCTCTTACTTCTTTCTCTTTGCATCCCTTAGGACAAAACAGGTGTCGGTAAATGCTTGAAAATTGGTTGTGCAACCCCTCTGAGAATCAGGGCTCCATGTGGCCTATTCTTGACTTGTCAGTCCACTCAGAGAAACACTGCATACTCATCAATAAAAACATAAAAGTAATTGCAATTATTATTGTGTCCCTTGAGATACTTTTAAGGAGGGAGGTCTAATTCACAACCCTGAGAAATTCTCCTTAAAACTCCTATCCTCTTCTCTCCATCTCCCTTCCATACCTGCTGCTGCTCACAAACTTCTCAGCCTTGGACGCCCTCTCAAAAGTCTCTGTTCCTGCCCTCTGCAAAGACATGGTCTCCTCTGGCCCCAGTGTTTTGGGCTCTTTCTCCCTTCCTCCCTTCCTCTCTTGCTTCTCTCTCGATTTCTCTCCCTTTTCTTTCTTTCTTTCTTTCTTTCTTTCTTTCTTTCTTTCTTTCTTTCTTTCTTTTCTTTCTTTCTCTTTCTCTTTCTTTCTTCTTTCTTTCTTCTTTCTTCTTTTCCTTTCTTTCTTCTTTCTTTCTTTTCTTTCTTTCTTTCTTTCTTTCTTTTTCTTTCTTTTCTTTCTTCTTTCTTTCTTCCTCCCTCCCTCCTTCCTTCTTTGTTTTCTTCCTTCCTACCTTCCTTTCTCCTTCCTTCCTTCCTTCCTTCCTTCCTTCCTTCCTTCCTTCCTTCCTTCCTTCCTTTTTTAGAGAGAGAGATAGAGAGCACGTATGTGAGCAGGGGTTGGGGAAGCAGAAGGAGAGGGAGAGACAATCTCCAGCAGATTCCACACTCAGCACAGAGTCCAACATGGGGCTCGATCTCAGGATGTTGAGATTATGACCTGACCTGAAATTAAGAGCCAGATGCTTAACGAGCCACCCAGGTGCCCCTTCCCCAACTTCTAAATAACACCCTTAAGACCCAACGCTCTACATATACACCTTCATTACTTTAACTCCCAGAGGCTTCATTCAGTCCATTAATATGGAAGCAGTGAGACCAGTCACCCTCTGTGTGACCCAAGGCAGTCCCCTAGTGTTCCTGCTTGGCTTAAGGAGGGCAGAACTAGGTGAGGAAGGACACCATGATTCTACCAGAATGGGGGAGAAAAATAAGTGGGCTTGGGAAAGTTTTTAACCACCATTTGTTTCAGTTCATGTCTTCTTTAAGTGGAGATCATTAGAGCTCTTGTGAGTTTTCAATGGAATAGTAAAACATAAAAACTTAGCCAAAGTCTTGACCCATAGCAAGTACACAATAAACGTTGTGTTATTATTATTTTTTTAATATTTTATTTATTTATTCATAAGAGACACAGAGAGAGAGAGAGAGGCAGAGACACAGGCAGAGGGAGAAGCAGGCTCCATGCAGGGAGCCCAATGTGGGACTCAATCCCGGGACTCCAGGATCACACCCCGGGCCGAAGGCAGGTGCTAAACCATTGAGCCACCCAGGGACCCCCTAGTTGTTATTATTAATACTATTAATTCTCCAATGTTCCTTTGAGTCCAAATGGCCCATGCATCTCTAGGCGTTGTCTGGATCCCACTAGAAGGTACCTACCCAAGTAAAACGGGCACAGGCAACCAGAGTTTACATGTGATAGTGTCTGGAATGGAAGAGGTCTCTTCAAGTGCTTGCTTGGTGAAATAATTCATCAATCTTAACTGGGATGAGAAAAATATATGAAATAGAGCGGCACAAGAGGAAATAAATATTCAACAGTAAATTAGTACTGGGGGATTCCCCGTTCCAGGTGTCAAAAGGCAAATTGTCCCTGCAGGAGAGTGACACAGGAAACCCCTTATCAGCTGACACGCCCCACAATACTGCTGAGATGAGGGGTGGGGGACGAAGGTCCAGACACAAACCCTACATTCTTTCATGCTTTGCTGGGGGCCAACTTTGCGGCCTTTGGCTAAGCAGGTGGAATTTAGTTGCCAGTCATAGTTTAAAGGACTAGTTCTAGGTTCTTCCAGGTTTAAGGCCAGCAGGGCTGCGTGACTGCAAAAGCCATTTGTGGTGACTTGTTCACGTCCAGCTGCTTCTCTGTTTGCTCTTTTGTCGTGGCTACTACTAAAAACTCCTCCTCTGTTTATTTGTTTCTCAGTTGGTATGTGAGATTATGTCAGCTGTCAGCCAGGCTCTGCCCTGAAGGGCTTTGCAAGGAAAGGGGTGACTTGACCACCCCTGGGCCTCCTGGAGTGTCTGGACGTACGTGGCCTTTCCTCATTCCTACCCAAATAAGCAAAAGGGGAAGAAACACACAAATCAGGAAATTTTAAAAAGCAGCAGGCCGAAAGCCCATGAAAATGAGGCAGTTGGAAAATCTGGGCTGCTCAGAAGAACGAAAGCCCTGAGCTGATTGCAGACTAGGACAGATCACCTTGGGTGGGATTGGCACCAGCTCACACTGTTGCCTCTTGGCTGTCTCCCGGCCAGAGGATGTGCTGTTTCACTATGAGTGCAGTGTGGTAAGGAGCCTGGAAGGACTCTGATAAAAACCCACTGTCACTCCTTGTTGACTTATCAAATTTCTACTACCAGGAGATACCTGGCCTAGTGAAGGCTTGGAATCTGCAGAGTTTTGTCTGTGTCCCTGTCTGATTTGCTAGTTCTGTGAGCTGTGGCAAATGATTTAAGTTTTCGTAGATGCTCTCTCATTACCTGTAAATAATGATAAATTAAAATAATCATAATACTGTATAATATAAAAAAAATGCTGTGTAATATAGGGCTATTGTGAACATTGACTCTGAGAGAACAGATGACAGTATCTGGCTCAGACGATCCTCAATAAAAGTCACTTGTTGATCACCAGTTAACAAACTGGACCTTTCAGCCTAGCCCTTTACTTCGAATGCCCCCAAACTTGCAAGAATATGTTTCAGTAGGATTTTACATGTGGCCTTCTAGAAAGAAAGAAAACCAGTAGCCTGTTAGCATATGGTGGTCCAGTTTCTGTGGCCAAGTAAATAAGTTGCTCACTGAAAACCTGATGTATGCTCTGGGAGCTTTCTGATTGCTGTTTGAAACTATGGGGATAATATAGCCATTGTCAGAGGAATAAACAAACTAATCCAGACAGATATGTACAACCTCTAGGGTTTTATTATTCACTTTCAGATAACCGGAAACACCTGAACCTTTAAATATATGATAAGAAGAGGAAGTAAAATCCAAAGGCTAGAATTTTCCTTGACCTTCTTTATGGACACTTTATGGGAAATCTTATGTTTCAGATTTCAGATTCCAATATATAAGAAGCTGGAAAGTGAAACATAAAACAAGTATGTCTTGAAATGGTAATTATTTCTCCTAGAAGCCAAATTTGATCCTCTGCCTTAAGGAATTAAAAACTAGTTCATGGGGACGCCTGGGTGGCTCAGCGATTGAGCACCTCCCTTCCATCCAGGACGTGATCCTGGTGGCCTGGGATCGAGTCCCACATCGGGCTCCCTGCATGGAGCCTGCTTCTCTCTCTGCCTGTGTCTCTGCCTCTCTTTCTCTCTGTGTCTCTCATGAATGAATGAATGAATAAATAAATAAATAAATAAATAAATCTTTAAAAAAAACTAGTTCATGGGAGAATACAATAACCAGTTTACATTTTATCATTTACCATATCATTCATTCATCATAAAACAAATTTCTACTTTATTTCTGGCGCCATGCAGAATGTTGGGGGTATGAAGCTGAATGAGACAGGAATTAGACATGGTTTCTGCCCTCAGGGTCCCTATGGTGGGGTCAGGGGGATGAAACTACATACAGCTAGGGTTTAATGTGATAAAGTGGGACAAGGGTGTGGAGCGCCTAGATGGCTCAGTGGTTGAGCGTCTGCCTCTGGCTCAGGGCATGGTCTCAGAGTCCCGGGATCGAGTCTTACATTGGGCTCCCCGCAGGGAGCCCGCTTCTCCCTCTGCCTATGTCTCTGCCTCTCTCATGAATAAATAAATAAAATCTTAAAAAAAAAAAAAGTGGGACATGGTTGTGTAGGTACTCTATTGTGACAGCTGAGGGGAGAGGAGGTGCCTTCTAACAGGGGAATTAGGAAAGGCTTGATAATGCATAAAATCACTTTTGATTCGATTCTTAAAGAAAGTGGAGTTTGTTAGGTGGAAAAGAGAGAAAACAAAAATCCAGGTAGAGAGAAAATGAAAGCATAGAGTTCCATGGATGTACCAAGTATAGCAATGCTAGATGAAGCATACTATGTATGTGCATGCCCAATGGGACATGGGGCTGGGAATATGGGATACCTGGAACCCTCTGTGAGAAATTTAGAATGCCATGCTAGGAAAGAAGAAGAAACAAATGTAAAATAAGAGTATAGGAGTTAGGTCCAATGAAAGAGCGATGTCTCTCAAGACAAAAATACTGGGATAGTTGGGATAAGTAAAAGAGGGCACATCTAACACTACAGATCATTCCTTAGTGAGTCCTAGGACCAGAGATGAATCATGCTGTGGGCTTTCTCAACCTTGCATCCACACATGGATTTATGCAAGTTTTTGAAAGTAGGTTAGAAATATAACAAACACGCCAAAAAAGTCAACCTAAGTGGCAGCAAGGGTGGGGTGGGGTGGGGGTGGTATTTGGCCTGGTGTGAGATGTTAATGGAACAAATGTATATTTTTTATTAAATGCATGCTTTTATTTTTTCTGATTTCAAGAGTCATACCTTTATTTTGTGTATTATGGAATTGAAGACTTCAAGAAGGACATCAAGATCTCTACACACATTCTAATTTAATGCGTGTTAAGTTGCTCTTTTGCAATTGGCTTTCTGTTTTTGCCTTTGTGGTTAGAAGTGCTTTCCCTTTCAAGAGATCAGGTAAAAGTGATTTATATTTTCTTCTACTTGTTTAATCTTTTTTTTAGTTTTTATATTTAATGCAAATCCATATTGAATGTATTTTTATGAATGGACTTAAGAAAGGTAGAATCATGGTATATTTATGAGCCTCATTTTTATTGTTGTTGTTTTTTTCCCCTTTGACCAACTCATTCCTTCATCTTGTCATTACTTTTGTTCATTTCCTGTTTTTGTAGTTATCAACAGTAGGGCATGTATTTCCTGGGTGGCTTTCCTGCAGTCATAACAAAGTACTGTTGCTAAAGCCATTCCTCTGGCTCCTGTTATTTGTGTCCCAAACTGGCTAACAAGGCCTTGCCCTTTGCACTACCAACCACCTCCTTGAATTTTTGAGCTGTTGATAGGAGCTTACAAACTCAAAGTATGGCCTGTAGAAAATGCCCCCATCCAGGTCCCTCTGGAGATGTTTCAGCAATAATCAGGCATCCGTCTGGCACATTTCTGTGTTGATTGCCTGAGGATCTTCTTCCAAGCTGAAGATAGGGTGGGACTATCCCAATAGATTATTACATGGCCACCCCTTGAGCAATACAGACATTTACTCATTCCTTAAGCAAACATAGCACTCCAGATACAGAGATGAATGAGAGGCAGTCCTTGCCCCCAAGGTACTAACTCCCCCTTCTAAAACGCTCCACAGGAGCTGCTGAGTACACCTACCTCTTGAAAAAGACCTCACAGGCTGACATCATGGGAATCTGCCCAATCTCATTCAATTTACTCAACAAATATTTGTTAAGCTCCTACTATTTGCCAAGACCTGCGCTGGGTGCTGGGATACAAGACCTCCAGAAGCTGACTGCTGAGCAGAAGGCAGGCAAATAGGTAGGTGGTTATATTTCAGTGCATTAGAGCTTACGTAGGTGAAAACTCAGGCCTCAGATGCTATGGCTTTCCAGGTTATTCATCCCCTCCTGCCAAGGCTTCATCAGGTATTTTAACCAAAGCATGTCTTTAATATTCAAAGTCCTAGCAATGCTGATTTAGCCCAGTTACCCTGAGACTCTTTAGGGTTGCTCTAAAATGTCTTTCAGACCCACCTCTGAGAGTCACAGAGGAAGTCAGCTGAGATTGATGAATGAATGGATGAACACATGTTTCAAAGAACTGAAAGAAGTAAGGAAGGAGTGAATGATTTGGTTCTCTCAACCAGGAACGGCCTCGGGTCGCTGGGCCTCACAGCAGTCAACGCCAAGAGCAGCAACCTGGGAAGAGATAACACAGGCCAGCCACCTTAGAAATTTCCTTTCCTTTTATCCCAGTGACCCAAACCTGTGGGCCCCACTGATGTTTATTTTGGCTTCTTTGCCCTGAAGCCTCGGCAGCTCTTGTGTGTTGAGCTGCTTAGTTGACAAATCTCTTAATGGACGAATTAGCTAGCTTCTTCTGGTCACCTGATAGGTCAGACAGCCTTCAGCCACACACACACACACACACACACACACACACACACACAAAACTGGAAAATGAGCTCCCCAAAGTGCAAGCATCCAAACTGTGATCATTCCATGATAAAATCTTGGAATAGTCTGGGCTACATCTGTCTGTCCATCCCTGTATTAGGAAAGGGAGAAGAAGGACAGAGAAGGAAAGTGAGATGTAAGTTTTGAATTTAGCCACTTTTTAGCAGTCTTTCAAGCAAGTTTGCTATTGGAAATGAAGATGATATTTTGATATGGGGGGTTTTTGGCGGGAGGGGTCTCTACTCTCTTTCTGGATCCATCATGATGAGTAATCAAGAATTGATTTTGGAGCAGATCTTTGCTTTTTCACAACCCACCTTAAGATGGTCTCATATCCTCCTCCTTTTCCCCAGCAACTACTTCAAAGCCTGCTGTGGGGTCTCTTTCACAGCTCGAACACTTGAGACCCCCTCCACAAAGAAACAACTCCCTTGGTGTTTAAAAATTCACACTTTTCACCACATAATACCACCATTCTAACATGGGAGTTGGGATAGGGTGAGAGGGGATGCTGTATGCACGTGAGCCCTTCCTGTTACTATCCTGTCTATTCTCATCAACCTTTACCAGTTTCATTTATTCCCTTAACTCCAGTCTGACAGACATTTGTTGAAGTAGAGTGTCATACACTATTATGATTGTCAAGGATAATTAGAATCTTGGTTTGGGGGTTTTCTACTTTCCTTCAATTCATTACTGCTTGGACTATCAACTCTACTCAAGGTGTACGTGGGCTGCTATGAAAGAGAAAATAGCCAAGAGGAATTTTTTCAAGATATAAAAGGTCTAGATTTACTTCAGGTTTTCAAGCCTCAGTATCTTGAGATGTTCAACGGGGATAATCTCCACCTTACAATGCCGTGTAAGAATGGGAGTAACCCATGGAAAGGGCCTTCTATTGAGCTGAGCAAGTAGAGGCACTCAACAACTAGTAGACATGATTATCATTATCATATATGTCATTTCTAGTGTCTTATTCTTTAAGATTTATTTTGTAGGCCAAATATCTTTCCTGCAAAAACAAAACAAAACAAAACACACACACAAAAAAGATCCAAGCCATTGCTATGCTTTTTCTTCTAGCTGGGGATACAAAATAGAGATAAGAGAGAAGAGAGCTAGGAGCAATCCTCTAGTGAAGAGTAAAAAGTGAGTGAATTCTATGTCCATATTATGAGTCCACTTGGCTGCTTAGTTTTATACATCATATTTATTCCAAAATGCCTTTAAGCTCCACTACTCTCTTTCTTTTTTCCTCTCCCTCTTCCTCATTTTCTGTTCTGCTTCCAGAGTTGTCACAACTATAATTGAGGAGGGAACTACCTGAAACCCCCACAAAGAAGGGCACACAGATCTGGTGCATGCGCAAGTGTATGGACTTGCCTGCATTGCCTTCTCAGGGCCCCCTGGCCAGGAATTCCATTGTCCAGAGGCCACATGTGCATCCTCAAGGAAGAGGCCAGGCCCACCCTCTCCCTCTAGGCCACCCTCCAAAAGGCTTGTTTGATAAAACAAAGCACATCACTGACATACTATGTGCCAAAAATAAAAGAAAATGGACAAGACTATTTGGAAACAATCCCCTACCACTGTTGTTATGAATCCTTGAAGGAAACTTCAGTCACTTGTGAGGTTTTCACTCTAATCCAAATTTTTCTTCATACTCTATGGTCTCTCCATGTACAACTTCAGCCAGCCAGCCAGCCAGCCAGCCAGCCAGGCAGCCATTCCTTCAACACTTATTCATTAATTACTTACCCTATACTAGGTACCATTATAGGCTTTGGAGACACAACATGACAATGCTGACAAAGCACATGACCCCATGGGATTTACATTCTAGTAGGAAGTGGGGGCAAATCATGACATCATCAACAAACATATAAACACTGTGAAATAAAGAGTGCCAGGTCAGAGGTGGAGGTGACAGTGGAGAAATGCTCAGTAAGAAAGGGGAGACAGGGAGGCTACCAACAAAGAAGATGGCACTTGAGGAAAGACATCAAAAGAAGGGAAGATGAGTTAGGTGATCTTCCCAAGGAAGAACATCTCAGCAAAGTAAACAATGAATGCAAATGTCTGACATGAAAAAGGTCTTCAAGTATTCAAATGACAAGGAGAAGAAAGTAAGATTACAGTAGGATAGGAATGAGGAGAATGGCAGGAGATGAGCCCCCAAGGAGTCAGGGGCATGTCAACCATGATTAGGAAAGCAGGTTTGTCTTAAAGGATATGGACACTATTATAGAGTTTTGAGCAGAGGGTAGATGCAATCTGACTTATGTTTTAAAAGGATCATTTGGGCTAGGTTGGGGAGAAAAAGCCATTGGAGAGCAAGGGTGGAAGAAGGAGACTGGTAGGGAGCCTATTTCCACGGTCGAGACAGTTGACAAGATTGGAGGTCATTAGTGAGTGTGAAGTCCATGCAGGCTTGTTTGCTCATCTTCTCCACCCACCGATCCAGACAGAACTTCAAGTGGGGTTTCCAGCTCTTTAAAAAAATATACACAAAACCATATTAACCATTTTCTATTTTATTGAAGATTCCTCTGGGAGGCCTGAAGAGGGGGACAATTTACACTGCAATCACCGCAGCAAGCTATGCTGACAGTGTCATGTGACCATTACACCCTCCTGTGCACCTGCCTGGTAGGCAGCTCTCCCTTTCCCTTCTGGATCCCTGCTCCCTACAGAGTTATGATTTCTTTTCTCCCTACCATGCAAAGATACCCATTGCTGCCCTAGCTTCTACTCCCAGAAAGCACATAGTGAATCCCCCATGATGTTTGGAAAATAAATTGTCCTTTAATTAACAAGATCTCCTCTTCCCTCAAGGTGTTGAAACCATCCATTTTTACTTGGATATGTTTTTGTAATCTGTCTCCTTACTCCAAAGAGTTCATCTGAACTATCTTCTCCGAAAAGAACTGTCAGTTGAAATTTTCTACATCTAATTGTGCCCATATTGAGCAAATATTTCTCTTTTTTTAAAGATTTTATTTATTTATTTATTTATTTATTTATTTATTTATTTATTTATTTATGAGAGACACAGAGAGAGAGAAAGACACAGACACAGGCAGAGGGAGAAGCAGGCTTCATTCCATGCAGAGAGCCAGACGTGGGACTTGATCCCAGGTCTCCAGGATCACACCCTGGGCCAAAGGCAGTGCTAAACTGCTGAGCCACCCAGGCTGCCTGCAAATATTTCTTTTAGTCTTATGACAGTGATTCTTTTGGTTCATGAGTATTTCCTCCAGCGGACCACATTTCTTAAGAACTGGCATATCACCACACCCTCAGCATTAGTAGCACTGTCTGTCACTTAGCAAATATTGGGGGACTAGCACTGAATGGGCAGAAATCGTTATCTTATTCTCCTTCAATGAACCACACTAAACAGATAAGTTGATGGTTTTTCTCTGTGTTTAATAAACTGCATGCAAACTAATAAACCATTGTTTCAAAGTGGAGTACAGAAGTGCAAGTATCAGTAGTTCTTGCCTGAGACACTAATAAAATCCTTACCTTCCTTCTTCTCTTCCTTTCTCTTCATTCCTGGGTAGTGTGCACGGTTTCTGAGCCTTTCTCTTGCTTTGCCAGTTAGGTCCCCTATAGTATTCGGGGGGGGGGGAGGGGCAAGGGGAAGGAATATCGGTATCCCATGGAGGATGGAAACTTCTCAGGGTTGGGGATCTAGTCCCTCCACATGCTGTTTGGCACCTGGGACATGTCGCTCTTGGTATCACCCCAAGATATACACTTTCCATAGCAATTTGTCTAATCACACTGAGCAGAATAGGGATGAATTGCTTAATTCAGTAGGTCCCTTCTGACCTTCAGCATCTGGTTACAGAGGTTCTTACCAAGTGTGCCCAGTAACTCCTGTGAATCAGTTGTCACATGTTCTGCTTCATCACTTCTGGTCAATGGCTCCTGGATGTAGCTGGGAAAGGAGGGTGAACCACGAGGCAGCAGCATCATGAGCTGAAGAGCTGAACTGGGACAAACACACGAGCTCATTATGAGCTAGATCTTTTAAAAAGCTGCAAAGCATAGCAGATCTCTAGCATCTAGCCTGCCCTCTATATCATGCCAACCAGTAAAAATCTAGTTTATCAGTATTACTTTGTGTGGTTTTCTATACTAAATAAAAAACAAGGATCCTCAACAAATCATTGAATTGTATGATAGGTAGATTATGAACCACATGAGGGCTAAAGGTTGGGTCCAATTAGTATTCCCCAGAATAGTCTTGCCCACTGCCTGTCTCCTTGGGTGCCAAATTAACTTTTCTGAACGAATGAATAAACCATGTCTTGTGGCTTTATCTTGCTAATTGTTGAGAAATTATGCATCATCGTGTTCTTTAAAATAGCAAAGGAATAAAATCTTATGATATTCTTCAGTCTTCACATCAAATGCCTAGTAATTCCTCCTACTGCGAGTATTATTCTCTTCTTGGTCTCAGAGGCTAATATATGTTTAAAGATCGTCATATCACTCACCCCATTCCCAATTCCTTTTCTTTATATAAATTTATTTTTTATTGATGTTCAATTTGCCAACATATTGAATAACACCCAGTGCTCATCCCGTCAAGTGCCCAGCTCGGTGCCCGTCACCCAGTCACCTATTTTTCTTCAACCACTTAAAAGAAGAAATACCTCTAATCCCAGTAGCAAAATCCTAATTAGATGCTTGGATCTTAAAACAAAGACTTAATGAGCGAACTGTTGTTACCACCCCCGGGATGTTGACAAGGTCCCTCCCCAGCAGTGAGTCTCCCACCAGGAGCTGGCAAGGCTCCTACCACCCAGAAAGTGACAGACAAACCCACGGTAGATGCTTTGCCCTCAGGGTACCGCAAATGGAGAAGACAAAGGCAGGGCCTCCTCCAGAGGAGTGAGATAACCTGTCCTCCCTGTCCCTGTGTTTCCTAACCACATCCTCGGTGAAGAAGCAGAAAGAAGTCGAGTCTCAATTAGTCACCAGATGCACTCAGCATGTATCTGCTGACCTTATCTTTATGATAATTTCACAATAACAACTGGAAAGGTAGATGCCCTTGTCTCCTTTGCTAGAGTGCAGGGGGAAAGAGACCCGTATGGAGGGAAAAGAAGACACACTGAGCTGAGCTTCATTCCCCAATGACGGGATCCACATTCCTAAGTCCAGATCTTGTGAGAAATAAAAAAGAAATTATTTCCCTGTGATTGACGGCACAGTAGGTACACCAAGGTAAACAAAGATTCCAGCCTTTTAGTTTGCAGATTGTAACTTTCCAATTCAGAGTCACGCAGTCCTTTTTGGCAAGCTGGGCCCTCAGCTGAATAAAGGGTGATACTAGGATAGCAAATACTGTCTGAGGCCTCCTTAAGCTAATTTATTTAATAAATTCCGTGTTCGTGAATCATATCTGGGACACGCCTAGAGCCTAGTTCCCTAGCCTCATAGAAGCAAATTGCTAGGCGTTGCCTTTCACTCTTTTTGTACTCTTCCTCAGATTGACTTCTTCATTTGAGATGGGTTTTCTCTCTTTAACTTAAAGTCTCTAGAAGGACTTCATTCACAGTAACCTAACTGGGAGGCAGGTACATGAAGGTGTAACCACAAATAGATGGAGCTGGCTGGGGTCCTACTTCAGGGTGGGTTTGGAACCAGGCATGTGTCCAAATACTTACCTGTGACTGGGACCTGGTAATGCCACATCCTTACCCCTGGCTCAACCAGAACTCTTAAGACTACAGTAAGTTTAAGAAAGAGCTCTAGATCTCACAAACCCTGGATATTTATAGAAAAAAACAAATGAATAATTAAGGAGAAAAAAATTTAAAAGATTACCAAAAAGATGAAGAAATTGTATTTCATCTACTCACAAGGTTTTCATAACTTATTAGTCTGAAAAGCTTCTTAAAGGAAAGCTGAAAACTGCTGGAACACTCTTGTAAGTGCAGAGCACAAATATACATGCCCACACATATACACATAATTTATTTAAATCATTTGAATTGGAATATATTTGAAAAACATTTCCTCACTGACTGTTCAAGCCTCAGTGAAAAAGCCTCAGGACTCAAACATGGTAATAAATCATCCATCCAAATATTTGCATCAGACAACTAGAGCAAAAATAACAAAAATAAATGCCAGCAACCCACACCAGTCTAACTCGTAGTATTTCCTTGTCTGGGTAAATTGGTTGTAAGCCTTGCATTTTGTCCCCAAAGTGATTTTGGAAGATAAAAATTTCTACTGATAATTGATTTTAAATAGTGCTGAGTTTCATATATAAATTTCTTAAGAAATATATTTATTTATTTTAGAGAGAGAGAGAGAGACAGGAAGCAGACTCCTCTAGAGCTCATGACCCTGAGCTCTACTCATCATGACTGAGTAGAAACCAAGAGTCAGGTAGTTAGCTGACTGGGCCATCTAGGTGCCCAAAATAAATTTATTAATCAGAACTATAGCATACTCTATTCTCTCTTTTTCAGATTTTTAAACATTTTTGAGGCTATGCTTTCAGAATAGCCATCATGAACATGACTTTGGTGACTCAGGGATGCATGCTTTTCTGTGGAGCATACGCTGGGAAGGATCCTTCAGAGGCAAAGTCCATGCAGTACTCAACGCGTTATCCCAGGGCCCAGTGCGGTGCCTCATGGCAGTGACCAGTCACAAATGTAGAAATGGAAGAATGGTTTTGAAAGAACATCCAAAGTAAACGAGGAGGTATTTGAACTAGTTGACTTCAAAAGCAGAACATCACTGTATTAACTTTGGGGACACACATTTCAAATGCCCTTGTCCTTTGACAAGTAATGGGAGGCTCAAGCAGAGGCTTCATAAAAGAGGCTTATCAGATAGCAGGCAGCACATACACTTCACTCTTTCATCCGTGTATTCATTCAGCAAACATTGATTACTGATGCTACCATGGTAAATCATTGTGACAAAAGTTGTGGCAATGTGGAAGAGTCACTCACTGCCTTCCCAGGATTAAGGAGATAATACAAATATTCTTGCTTCCCCTTCCATTCCTTTGTGATTTGCTTGGTAGCTACCAGAATTTGTTGATTAAAAAAAAAAAAAAAAAAAAAAAAAAAGACTGAATTTGCTATGGGCATTCATTCATATTCCCTTTGAACAAGATTTTTTAATTTCAGCACCATTAACATTTTGGACCAGATGATTCTTTGTTGCTGAGTGCTGTCCCACTCACTGATGGATGTTTAACAATATCCCCGGTTTTTACCCACTCTATGCCAATAGCACTCTCCCTGCCATAACAATCAGAAGTGTCCCCTGGGGAGCAAAAGCATCCTAATAGAGAGCCACTGATTTAAAAGAGGTGGGCAACAGGAAGTGATATGGATGGCTGAGTAGGACAAAAGTTAAGAGAAATTAGGGAATGGACTCTGTGTGTGTGTGTGTGTGTGTGTGTGTGTGTGTGTGTGTGTGTGTTTTAATGGAAGGTATAGAATTTCAGTTGCCTAATGATTTTTTAACACCACTTTTAAAGGTTTGCTTCCTGTTAGGATATAAGAAGTAGCAAGAGACCATTGCAAAAACACATCCAGACAAACTATAATTATAACTTAAATTATAAATTTATAGTTTAAAGAAATTATAGTTTAAATAAATTATAGTTTAAAGAAACCTATCAGAGATGTAGAGAAATAAATTTAAATGGCATGGATTTCAGGAGAGAGAGGCCCATGACTGCTTCAAGCCTTGGATGAAGTGAGGATTGGAAGAGCCTTCTGTAGATGGGGTGAGGAGAAGTCAGTTGGACTTTTGATGGACTTTTGATGTTCACTGGTTGGCTGGGATGGTGGGCTGGAGTCTTAAGGAACCCTAGTAACAAATCAAGTATGCACTCACTCTCTAGTTCTTGCCTATGGGTTGTCACTTGTACATAGTCTGGAGCAAGAAAGTCCTGAGAGATCTCCCCTGTGAGAAATGAGATGGATGGGGCCTTTGACAAATGCAAGGCAGAAGCTGCTAACTGCTGGAGATAGGGCAGGAGAGCTGATAGAAACTCTATAGGGCACTCTAGGCTTCCACTGGAGAGAGAGTAGAAGAACTACAAGGCTACCTCTGAGATGCTCTAGGACTTCACTAAGAGCCAAAGGCTGGGATCAGGACAGAAAAACCAAAATAACAACAGAGCCTCAGCCTGCCTCCACTACAAAGTTTACTCACCAAACCTCTACACTGAAAGTTTGACAGAAGAGGGAACATGCCTCTTCTCAGTGTACAAGAATTGGTCTGGGTCTCTAATGTTCTTATTAATACACAATGTCTGGTATTAAATCTAAAATTAA
Organism: Canis lupus familiaris; assembly: GCF_011100685.1. Classification (NCBI taxonomy): domain Eukaryota; kingdom Metazoa; phylum Chordata; class Mammalia; order Carnivora; family Canidae; genus Canis; species Canis lupus. The sequence continues at coordinate 13,134,367 of NC_049256.1, read as the reverse complement.
GAAACTGAATATCTAAAATTAAGGAATATATGAAAAAGTATGAAAGCAAACCTGCAAAGAAAAATAGTTAATATAACCAGAGCTCAAGAAGTATTGATATTTTCAGAAAGGATCTTAAAATTATATATATATGCTTAAATATATATTATATGCATATATAATATATGTATACCCACATAATCCTTAATGAAATATTAGCAGTTAAAATTCAGAAACATATAAAAAGGGCAGCCTGGGTGGCTCAGCGGTTTAGCACCACCTTTAGCCCAGGGTGTGATCCTGGGGACCGGATCGGGCTTCCCTGCATGGAGTCTGTTTCTCTCTCTGCCTGTGTCTCTGCCTCTTTCTCTCTGTGAGTCTCTCATGAGTAAATAAATAAAATCTTTTTTAAAAAAAGAAACATATAAAAAGTCATCATCAATAGATAAAAGTCATGACCAAGTGGAGTTTAAACAGAAATGCAAGATTGGTTTAATGTGTGAAAGTGAATCAATTTAACTTGAATGAGTGAATTTATTAGGAAAAGAAAGAAAAAAATAATTATCTCAATAAATGCAGAAAATCCACTAGACGAAATCCAACGCCCATTCATGCTAAAAACTATCAGCAAACTAGAAATAGAAAAAACCTTTCTCAAAAAAAGAAGAAAAAAAAGAAAAAACCTTTCTCCATCTAATTACAAGCTATTCTTCAAACTAGTGACACTGATTCCCTTTCCTCTAGGATTGGGGTTAAGGCAAGAACATCAACTCCTACTTCTATTTTGCAATATTTTAGAAGCTGTGGCAATTATATAAGACAAGTAAATGCAATAAAAAGTGTGAAGATTCTAGAGGAGGAAACCAGACTGTTATCCAAAGAAAATAATTTTATGCATAGAAAACACTATGGAGGGGGATCCCTTGGTGGCTCAGCAGTTTAGCGCCTGCCTTTGGCCCAGGGCGTGATCCTGGGGTCCCCGGATCGAGTCCCACATTGGGCTTCCTGCATGGAGCCTGCTTCTCCCTGTGCCTCTCTCTCTCTCTCTCTCTCTCTCTCTCCTTCTCTCTCTCTCCCTCTGTCTCTCATGAATAAATAAATAAAATCTTAAAAAAAGAAGAAGAAGAAAACGCTATGGAATCTGTACAAATATTAAAACTAATAAGTAAATTTAGCAAAGTGTCAGGATACAAAGTCACCACACCCCACAGCATGCACTATACTCTAGCAATGAAAAATTGGCAAATAAAAATTTTAAGACATTGCTTATGATATCACCATCAAAAACTTAAATAACCAGGAATAAATGTAGTGAAAGGTATGCCAAATCTCTACACTTTGAAAACTACTAAACATTGTCAATAGAAATAAAACCTATTTAAATAAGATGACATACTATTTTTAAAAGCTAGTAGACTCAACATGTGAAGACATCCATTCTCCCTAAATTGATGATAAATTCTACCTAATTCTAATAAAAAAAAATCCAGCTGACTCTTTTAAAGAAAATGACAAGCTGATTCTAAAATAAATATAGAAATCCAAGGGATTTGGAACAACCAAAACAATTTTGATAAAGAAAAAAAAAGTTGGAAGACTTACATGAACTAATTTTAAGACTTACTCTGAAGCTACAAGAAATGATATATGTCTGTGAAACCAAGTGAGTCCAGAAATAGATCAATGGAATAGAACAGAATACTGAGAAGTGGACATACACATGTATATACTAACTGATTTTCAACCAAAGCATCAAGTTATTCTAATAAGGAAATAAAAGTCTTTGAACAAATCTTTTGAACTGTTTGGACACCTGAGTATTTGGGGAAAAATGAATCTTGACTTTCTACTTCATACCATACATAACAATTAATTTGATACGGATCATAGACCATAAATATGTCAGGGCAAAATATAAAACTTCTTTGAGAAAATTTATGAGAATATTACAGTCATTGGGAAGGCAAAGTTTTCTTAAACAGGTCATAAAAAGTACTAATCATAAAAGAAGAAATTGCTAAGTCAAACCTCACAAAAAATTAATTTCTATTCACCAGAACTCATGATTAAAAAAATGAATTATCAAACCACAGACTGGAAAATACGTATGTAATATATATACATTTGATAAAAGATTCATATGCATAACATATAAAAACTCTTAAAAAACAAAAACAAACAGGCAAAAAACGTAGCCCTATTTGTAAAAATAGGCAAAGAATTAGAAAAGACATGTCACAAAAGAACAAACTGCCAATTTTTGAGCTCGTGAAAAGCACTCAATATCACAGATTATGGAGTGCTTGCCAACTGACACCACAGTAGGATATGATTTCACATAAATTAAGGCAGCTGAAATAATAAAAAGTGAAAATACCAAATGCTGGCATAAGTAAAATTAAAATATTGATGATTCCATATATGGAGCAATTGAAACTCTTATGTTTTGCTAGTAAGAGTGTAAAATGGTAGAACCACTTGGGAAAAGTTTTGGAAGTTTCCTATAAACTTGCCATATATCTGCTTATAGTCCTAAAAGTCTACTTACACAAGAGAAATGGGAAAAACATGAGCACATGAAGACTTTTACAACAATGTCCATAGCAGTCTTAATAATAGCTGCAGACTGAAAACAATCCAAGTGTACCCAATCAGGAGAATCGATAAACTTATTATGATGTATACATACAATGGAATACTACAGAAATAATGTGATGCAAACAATGACATGGGCAACCCTCAAAAACATCATGTTGAGCAAAATTAACCAGACCCAGAAGAAGACATATCACTTCCGATTTATAAAGGCAAAACTAATTGATGGCAAGACAGAGCAATGGTTTCCTCCAAGTTCCATCAGACGGGGGCGGGTAGGTGGAGTGAGAGAGTGTGTGTATGAGGTACTGGCTGAAAAAGGAGGTGATTTATTTCTCTAGGTGATGGAGATGTTCTACACCTTGGTTTAGATAGGTCTAGAAAGTTGTCAAATCCCACCAAGCTGTAGAATTAAAGTCTACATAGTTTAATCCATAAACTTTTTTTAAATATAAAAGATGCATCATTTATAAAACTGCTTGAAAGACTAAAGGCAAAATCTCTGAAAATATTTTTTGGAGGAACACAAAACAAAAACTTCCTGAAACCAATTGGCCACAACACTGTTACAACCCAATGAAAAGCGGACTCTTTGCATCTACTCCCTGTATACTTGAACACAATCCTTTTTGGTATTGCAGTTGTGTCTGGTTTAGTAGAGATGCTAATTCCTTGGGCCCTGGATCAGAGTCATGGAATTGACCAAGTGGAAAGACCAGTGCAATTAGCCAAAAGAGTGCGAATGCTCAGCTTGGTCTTGAAGTCAAGTGTCAATCAACAAACACATCCTGCCAATTGATGCTCATCATCACTTTTAGTTCTAGGTCACAGGTGGAAAGAAACATACTCACAGGGCACCTACATCTGTCAAAGAGTTCAAGGAGTCAAATTCTCCAAGCTGCTCAAGGCCAATCAGCCACAACAAAGAATTGCTTACACACAGGCCAGTCTTTCCCGATGCACTCTCTTTCCCTGGATATATTTGTTGATGGGCATGAGCAAGCAAAGAAAGCTTCGAGTGAAACCCAAGCATTAGTAAGAAATTAGAGTTGACACGTCAGTGTGGAGTGGGTGGGGGAGGAGGGAGTGGGGACAGCATCTCCTATGTCAAGCATATTTCCCAGTAGCTACAATGCTCCATACTCTCTGGTGTGTCTTTTCCCATGGAGGAAGTTCTTTGTGAAAGAGGGGGAGGTAAGCTAGCTCGTGGGAAAAAGACGTCTCTCAGACTGTGAGCAGTGAATTGGCTTGTACCCAAGTAATGTCCTCAAGGTGTGCCATGAGAGATGAAATCACTTGGCTCATTTTACCATCTTCAGGATGGCGTCAAGACCTGACAAAGCCAGGCAACATGTACAAGGAAGCTCATCTGAGGCAGGACTATGGCAGTGAAGGAACCTTCCTTATGCAGCCAGGATGGGGACCTTATGCAAGAAAATTGCATGGGAGGTCTTTGCTCTGAATAGGAAAGCTAGGTTTTGGAACAATGAAGTGAACTGAAGTAAGTAAAAATGCACATCTGATGCCCAGGCCAGACCAAGACATATATGGCTCCTTGAGGCATGCGGCAATCCTGGCATCCCTTCAAACTATTATTCTGTACATATTTGTTCAGCATATATTTAGTGAAGAAAGGGGACAAAAATGCTTTTTGGGAGGAGGAGGTAAACTTTCTTGAAATATAACACACGCACAACATATATCATAATGTACAGCTCCAAGAATTCCAACAAAGTGAACACACCCATGTTTTCAGCACCCGGACCAGGAAATAGAACATCAGAAGTCCCTCAGGCTCTCTGCTAGTCATGACCACCGCCACCCCTCCACCCCCCGCCCCCCCAAGGGAGTGACTCTCTTGACTCCTAACCTCAAAACTGCTTTTTTAAATTCATGATTTTGTAAAGCTTCTTATGTTGATGTATTACTAAATTTATCATTTTAACTTATTAGAAATAATCTTTCATTTCATGGCTTATTTTGTTGCCTATAGCTAGAGAGCAATTTTTATTCACACTCTTCAGTAGAGTTCAGCGACATGGCTGTAATGATAAAGCATTTCCCTGGAAAGGCCCCTCGTCAAGCCTTATTTGGGTTCAGAATGTCGGCTGCCTATTACTGGTGACTTTGGGTGATTGTCAGGTGGCTGGACTCAGAGACAGGTTAGCGATCTGTCATTGTCTGAGTAACATATTCATGCACACAAATAGCAGAGGTAGGTTGATGCTAGGAAGGTCTTTGTTTCTACCGAAGGACACTATCTACTTCAGCAGAGGCAGAACAAAGTTCTGTTTTGTCAGTGGTGAAAAGAGTTTCTGGTGGGAACCTGAGCTTTCAAGCACCGTTTTTCTGATTTATTGCAATGATATGTTAGCACCATTTCTTAGAGATTGGTATCCCAGCAATCAATGTCCAGTCTTTTATCTCAAAAATATTGCAAATTTTTTTTTCCCATTCTGTAGCTTGACAAGACCTTACTGTCTTCTGGACTAAACCTTTGTACGGTTCTCAGTTCAGGTTTGTAGAGGAGTTTAAAGCCAAGGATGGGAGAGATTCAAATCATTCTCCCCAAAATATGGGGTTGGGATCGTCATTTCTATTGCCAGACATTGAAAGAGTGCCTTTTCTACATGTTGAAGGCACAGAGATAAATAACACCCAGTTCCTCCCCTACAAGAGCTCACTGTCAAATGGGGAATGAGATGTATAAACAAATACCAAAGTAGAGACAGCAAAGCCCTTTTGCCTTGAGGAGTCCAGGAAGACCATGTATAAGAGAAAACATTTGAAGGAAGTCTTGAAAATAAATAAAATTTCACCAGCATAACTGTGAAGAAAGGACATTCCACTGAGGAAGCAGTATCCAAAAATCCAGAATACAGAAAAATCTTGAAGTCCGAATGAAGAACAGCTAACAGAAGACTTTTTCAATTATAATCTAAAGGACACCTGCATCAGAACCATTCAGACGCTTGCCCAAATGAAGTTTGTTGCATCCTACCATGTATCAGATCCTAATTTCTGGGGTTTGTGACCTAGGGACATTCGTTTTTGGCAAACTTTACAGGTAATTCTGTTTCACATAAAATTTGAGAGACATTGCCTTAAAATAGTCCCTAAAATAGGAGGTAGACACTGGAGGGTGAAGATAAGACAGGAGAAGTAAGTTGGAGGCACACAGCAAAAGGTTTGTGTCAAGTGAGCTGATCTCTGGTGTGTTCTTTTATGTGGAAAGTTAATCTTTACAATCACATAGATGGTAGGTACTGTTATTTCCAACGTTATGTATGAATAGATGGAGACTCAGGAAGGTAAAATAGTTTTCCGAAGGTCACATAAATTGTGGATCCATGATTTGAATCCCAGTATGCCTGACCCAGTGACCATGCTCATAGTCATCTCACTGCATTTGGGCTACTATCCTTCACGTATTTGTGCTGACCTGGCTCCCCTTCCTTCTCATATTTCCCTCATAAACAGGGACTCCCTCAGCTGGGTACAGTGATTGGATAGAATTAGAACTCATCTGCAGATCCCCAATCACCTCATGGAATGAGCCGGCTGGAGCCCTTTGAGCTCCTGATCACGTCAACTCCTGACTGGTGATCAGAGTTCAACTCCCGTGCCCCAGACCCTCATCCATAGGAAGCACAGGAAGATTTGATTTTGATTCTTTCTGAGCACTTTGTTTGATTTCTGGTGTCATCTTCTTTTGGTTTCCTGCCCCAAACATTTGATGATCTTTGTAAACAGTGGATGATTTGTAGACATCTTTGTCTCTGTTGGGTGGAAGGTAATGGAGAATGTGGTTAATCTCTTCTCTTTGTCTATTTTGAGCTCAAATCAACTAAGAATTTCATGTCAACCAGGACGTAAATGTCTGGACTGGTGAGTTTTGTATTTCTGGGTTTATGATTGAGCTAGCTGAAATTTTAGAATTGAAACCATAAGCTTTCTCTATGTGTGAGTCTATATGCTTATACACTTGTAATTTAGAAAGGCCTTTGCCTCTCGTAAGAGTGTGTAATGTTTTCCTATCTCTTTTTTTTTAAGATTTTATTTATTTGTTTTCCTATCTCTTGATGGTATTAATACACTAGATTAGAAAATCTCTTAAATTAAAAGAGTTCCAGTCGGATTGGCTTAGAGATAAATAAGCATTTACATAAATTAAATATTTCTAAAATTCCTAGAAATATTTAAAATGGATCTTTAACATTTTCAGTGTGGGGAGAAAAACATATTCTTATAGAAACCAACTCAGAAGAAAGGAAGAAAGAAAGAAAGAAAGAAAGAAAGAAAGAAAGAAAGAAAGAAAGAAAGAAAGAAAGAAAGAAAGAAAGAAGAAGAAGAAAGAAAGAAAGAAAGAAAGAAAGAAAGAAAGAAAGAAAGAAAGAAAGAAAGAAAGAAAGAAAAGAAAGAAAGGAAAGAAACTCAAAAATAATTTAAGAATTTGAGTTCACATAATTTGGGTAAGTTTTGACAAGTAATACTAGCTTAATAATTTTGTTTTAATAAAAACAGCTGTTAAAAAATGAAAACAGCTGTTTTCTCTTATTGGTGTTAAATGTAATGTAAGCATAGATTTTTATCCTACTTGTGTTTATGTTCTTTCTCAACTTTATAGATTTACTGATTGAATAAGCTAACATGATGTCTAGTAAATGTTTAAGACAATGAAAAATGTAAATTTATGTTTTACCCAGTTGAATTATTATTCTGAAAGAATTATTTCAGCAATAATTATGCTTTGCAGGATGTCATTTTGAAGAGATTTGTAAGATCTTTAAGAAATTTTAAACTTTGAAACTTGCCATGCTTAGTAAATGAATAGATATTCATTATGTGGCTAGATTATTATAATTTTACCTTTTCTTTTTATGTAGTCTAGAGGCGCCATGTATGTATGTGTGTATGTGCATATATACATATATTTTTAAAAAGTTCCCTGGAAAGTCACCATGGCTTATTCCTTCATCTGTGTTAAAAAAAGAAGTACTAGAAATAATTAGACTTTTGAAGAGTTACATTGATGAGTTAGTACACCAGAAGAGATGCTTAACTTTCCCTAGGTAAAATGTGTATGGATACAATTTTATAGATATTTCAGAAATTGTATGTTATATGAGATATCCCTAGAAAATTATCAGTGTTCTCATTGTCTGTGATATGTTTCTATGTATCAGAGTCCTAGTACTGCTTTGTCTAATATTAGGCAATAATAATGCAGCGCTGACAGTCATAATCTCAATTATTTTTTAAATATTTTATTTACTTATTTGAGAGAAAGAGGAAAAGGTGGGGGGAGGGGCAAAGAGAGAGCAGACCCCCTGCTGAGCAGGGACCATCCCACTCCCCACTCCCAGCTGCAGGGCTCTATCCCAGGACCCTGGGATCATGACCTGATCATGAGCCGAAGACAGATGCTTAACTGACTGAGCCACCCAGGCACCATCAATTATTTTTTTAAAATATTAACTTGGGGCGGGGGGTGGGGGTGACTGGGTGATGGGCACTGAGGGGGGCACTTGATGGGATGAGCACTGGGTGTTATTCTATATGTTGGCAAATTGAACACTAATAAAAAATAAATTTATATAAAAATATATTAACTTGATCACAATTTTATTTCTTTAATTTGAATCTGGCATCTTCGGGACAGTGATTTTCAGTTTGGTATTCACATCACTCACTTATGGAGTTTTATTAACATATCGATGTATAAGACGTAGTCCAAACTTATAGAATCTCTTTGATATTCTTGACATATTCTTGAATATTCTCACTGTACATTTGGTATGCTATATTCATGGTATATTGTGTCAAGATTATTACAGTTATATCTGAGGATTTTTTAAAGATGATGTTCATCTATTTTTATAAACTAGATGTAATATCCATTCTTCTCTGAAATAGGAGTAGCAATTGTGTTTATAATTACTTTGTCTCAAACTTTTTTGGATTGACTTTTTATCTTGTTTTGTATGCCACATAAACAACCACATTTTTTTGGTCAGTTGCACTATTCTTATAATGAACAATCCTCAAATATTTCACTACTGAAAATGATCAGTAATAAGTTTACCACAGCCATTTAAAATCTTATGTCATCTACAGAAAGCTGTTTGTTTTACTCCGATGCTTCCCTAAAGTTCTTGCAATCAGCTACAGGCCAGAGTATTTCACCTTCAACACAGAAGTCCCTTGGAGTATAGAGTTCTGGTGGCATCACTTAAACAAGTGGGCTGAGATCATACCAGTAGACTGAGTTAGGATTTCTGGAACTCTAGCTGAGAAACACATGAACTCATGACAGGGAAGAACAAGATTTAATTACATAAGACTCAATGAACTGATGAAGAATGACTGTGTTTTTGTCTGGAATGTGGTTGTTCTAATATTCTATTTTCTGAGGAATAAGGAAGCCCTTACTTTTTTCTCTTCTACTCTCTATAATGGATAATTTAGTGGACGCTGTTTTTGTCAACTGAAAGATTTGCAAGTGATACCTTGTTTTTCTTGCCCAATTAATCCAGAACTCAGGAACTCTCATTGAGTATTTTTATATTCGTGGCAATAGTTTTGCATAGGTTCAGTAAGGATCTGTCCTTGTTACCATGACATAATTGAAAATATGGGTTACACAACCAAGGCCTTGCCCGGAATGTCATATTTGACAATGTTGCTTATTTAATCAGATATGACTAGCCACTTTGAAGAAATTAAGGTCAGCTTTATAGGACTCTGTATTTACAAAGCTCTCAGGGGCAAACAGCCCAAATACCTGACTTATAAATTCCCAGGCTTATAGGTAAGTAAGAAAGGTCATTTCCAGGAAGGCCCATGAATCTCAGAATATTTGGGTAACTTCAAGAAGAAAAGAATTTGCCCAGATGTAGGCTACTACAGCTGAAATCTGGTAGCAAGCTTTCAGCTTGACATTTTAACATCAAGAGGCTTTTTTAAAAGTCCAGTCTGAAATTCCTTATAAAAATTTCCAGAAAGTAAACTTAAAATGGCCTATATGGTAAATTACCATTCCTACTATACCTATCTAGATAACTATGCTAAATTTAATTAAACTAACCTGATCAAGAATAACTTTTCTTTGAGGTTAGCTTTGACCAAAACTGGGGTGACTGTAGAGAGAATTTTGTTTTTTTTTATTTTTTTTTCTTTTTGAGAATTTTGAATCTCAATGAAAACTATATGTCATATAGCAGACCCTTCCAGGTTACCAGATTCTGACCCTGTTCATTATCTTTGAACTATTTTAGATAGAACTCTTTTAAAATTATGGATAACTGATGCCTATACAAACTCTGTCTTGCCTGTGGCTCTTTGAACTATCTTGCTCCCTACCTGTGGAAAAATCAGTGTGGGTACCTACCTGTAAATTGGACTGGCTCCTTTCCAAACTGTCAATCTTTATTAGATTTTCAATCCTTCCAGTTTCCTTCAATATCTGACTATAATCCTTCAAACTAAGGTTTCCAATTTTTCGCCCTGCTACCTGACTCAGTGTCACTGAGAACTGGAACCTACTACCCAGGTCCCTGTGAGGACTCTAAGTTGCTTGGCAGCTGGCCCTTTCCCTAGGGTCCAAAGAATACAACAAGCTAAAGCCCAATGGCTTGACATATGTCTCAAAGAACTCAGCACCATGGCCAGCCATTCACAGGTCTGATTTCTCCCTGAAAAGGCACAATCTGGACCATTAAGTAAGCCTGATAGAATGCTAGGTTCATGTATGGACTGGGGAAACATGATCAAAAGCATCAACATCCTAGCCCAAGAGCTCCTAGAAACTCAAAAAGCAGTGGTGCATACCATAAAGTATTCCTCCACTGGCCTCTTGGAACCCAGTGGGCTGCTTACCCTCAGAGTTCAGCTCCCAGCTCTCCTTTTTAATATAATCTTTAATGTTCACATTTCTCTTTTTCATTGTAAGCATCTCCCTTTTAAGGGGCCTGATTTCCGGGATGCTATAACCACTGCTCTTTACCATCACTTATTAATAGCTGCTTCATTCACTTTAGCAGGAGCCATACAAAAATCTTTGTAAACTATTTCTGAGACCTTGTTCTGCCCCACTCTGGAGGGTTATGATTGCTGAATTGTTCGATGATAAATAGACATTCATCCTAAACAAAAAAGGAGGACTGACAATGTCAAACTTTATCTGAGCTTTGTGTTCCTCAAAAGCAAGAGTTAAGAATACTCCTTCCCCTTTAGGGTTCTGAGAAATGGCTAACCACAAAATACCACCCTGATCTTGAATATTTCTCTCTGCTCTTTCTCAGCAACTCAGAGGATACCCTCTCCAGCCTTCCTGGTGACTCTCATAGGACTATTGGACAACTTCTTTGTTTCCTTGCTTCTATAAAACCCTGGTCTCCTTTCCTTTTCTTGAAACAGTCTTCATTGATGAGCATTTTCCTAATTGTAATGGCCTGAATAAAATCATTTCCTTAATTGCCCTGTGCATTTTGTCTTTCACCAAACTGAGGGACACCACCCATGGCCACTGAACAGAGAAAAATGAACCAGTTACTAGGGGGAGCAAGCCAGTGAACAATGTGTACAGAAGGGTGATTGGTAATGGCTTCTTAGCAAGCTCTGCAAGCCTGAAGAAGACATTAACAGTTGGTTCAGCAGTTTCTACTCATATACTAAGTGGGAATTCTTGACATGGTGCAAGGACACTTGTGACCATGTGGCAAATTGTAGGAGATTGGCAGAGTCTGAGCTACAGCAGAATTTTATATGTGGTTAAGTACAGAGGCTTCCAGTAGAGTTATTTCACTCTGTTAGACACAAGTTTAGTAAAATTTTCTAAATTTAGTTGAAAACTATTAGAATTGTTTTCTTTTTAACGTTACGTCCCCAAATTTTAATTTACTTGAATGCCACTTGAAAATAAGAGATTTCTGGGGCACCTGGGTGTCTCAGTGGTTGAGCATCTGCCTTTGGCTCAAGTCATGATCCTGAGGTCCCGGGATCGAGTCCCTCATCAGGCTCCGTGCGGGGATCCTGCTTCTCCCTCTGCTTATGTCTCTGTCTCTCTGTCTCTCATGAATGAATAAATAAAATCTTAAAAAAAAAAAAAGAAGAGAAGAGATTTCTATCACATTTGCTATTGTCATGGTGCTTTAAGATTTTTCAATATTGTTAATTACACTTTCTGGGCTTTAGCAGAATGATTAATCAGAAAAATCAACACCACTTAGAAAAATAAAATTCCAACTTTATTTATTGTGATTGTGCTGCTTCTTAAGATTTTCAGTATCATTGAATCAATTATCCTTTCTGGATTTTACTAGGATAAATCACCTCTTGATGAAAAAGATACCTATATACTTTTACTATGAGCCAGTCACATGAGCAAATTAGGTTACATTCTTCTTATTATATCATTTGTAGACAAAGCATTTTATTGAGACTCTTACATACCTTTGGCAGAATTCAGAACCAGTGGTATTTTGCTTAGTGAGGGGCTCAAGGACCATTCTTCTCAGTCTCCTCCCATGAAACCTTCCCTGAAACCACCACTCTTCCTCTCCCTGTCTCCAGGCAGAATTGATCATTGCCACTTTTATACCATCATAGGACTTGTTTGTCCCCTGGTGTCACCTTTATTACTGTACTTTTCTTAGTCACAAAGCACAGTGCGTCAGATTATCTGGGTCATACCAGGCTCTGACTCCTAATTAGTTGCGTGACCTGGGGCAAGTTACTACTCAGTCTCTCCCTGAGTTTCCTCATCTATAAAATAGGGTAAATAAAAGTACCTGCCTCATAGGGTTATAGTCATGAGGAAGTGAGTTGATGAGGGCAAATCTCTCCATAGAGTATCTGGCACATAGTGAGTACTAAGTAAATGTTAACTATCGTTACATGTGTTTGTCTCCTTTGTTATTACGAGTCCCGCAAGGTCTGGAAATATTTACTGTTCATCCCCTCTAAGCTCCAGACCCACATATCCAATTGACCATTTCACATTTCAGTTGGTTGAACAAAGCATATCAAATTCATGGCATCCATACTGAAATATTTACAGATGAGATGACAGTGATACTATGGATTGTCTTCAAAGTAATCCACGAAGGGAATGCAGAATGTGGGTAGAGGTGAAATAACACTAATCCTATCTTGACAACTATATGATGGTTATACAGGGCTTATTATACTAATCTTTCAAATGTTGGGTATATTTAAAAATATCCATAATAAGGAATTTAAAATTCAAGTTGTCCAATACCAAAATTATAATACTTTCTGTTCTTCTTTCTCAATCTGGTCCTTCTCTAGTGCTCCCTGCCTCAGTGGATAACATTCATTATTCTATAAGCAGAGAATGACAATGAAATGTCTTTTTGAGATGGGGAAATAGCATGAATTATTTCTTAAGTTCTTTCTAGCTCTGGATTCATTGAAATTATGATTAAAGCATTTGGGGAAGATTATTATGACGATGGTGAAATGGATGAATTGGAGTAGGGAGAAATAAAAAGATCCATCTCATTGTGACAAATAATTATCACTAGAGTGGAGCCTGAATAAAGGAATATTTCAACTACACAAATTCCCCCAATGAGACCCCTGTAAGTGGGTCTTACGAACTTAACAGCTGGCCTGGCTGGGGGCCACCAGGAATCTGATCCCAAATTTTTTACCTGTCTGTTTCAGTTGGTCACTGCCCATGCCATGCCAGTGGTAGCTTCATCCTAGATACTTCCACAGCAGTTTAGGGTGGAGGACCAGAATGACTCAGAATATGAAAGTGAAGAAATAAGATACAGAAACACACACACACACACACACACACACACAAACCCTCTGAGCCAACAAGTCTGCATGTCAGATCCCCAGTGTGCTGCCTCTTAGAGCTATGAACAGCCTGTCATACTTGGGACCCATCATTTCCATTAGTCAGTGGAAACAGAGGCCTAGGCCCTGTTTTCATTATCCAATGGCACCAGCCCTAGATCTTTCTCTGATTATTCTGGGGAAATGGCACAACCTCTGCCATTCATTTATCACGGCAATTTCTTCCCATGTGTTGGACCTATGGCTGGTAGTTGTGAATAAAGCATCCATGGTACCAGGTTTGAAAACAGCCATCATAAATTGTCATGATTTTTCTACCAACCGTGCATTGGCATAGGATGATATGCAGTGAAAATGCTCAGGACTGGGATGCCAGTGCACACATGGAGCACTGATATTCATAAAAGAAAAAGTTAATTCTGCTCATAGCTCACTGGCAAGATGGAAATAATCTACATTTGTGCAAGAGTCAGGGCCAGTACTATGCCCTGGGCTCTAGGGCAATTTTAGGGGAAAGAGTCAAGAGTCTTGAGATCCAGTATTGCTATTTGTCTGGGAGAAGAGCCTGAAGAAGTCACTTATTCATTCAATATATCTGTTTCCTCAGACATCATAGAGTATAAAAATATGGCCCCAATATCCTGAAAAGATAGTTGGGTATGGAGGCGGGGGTCAATGACAAATGGGAAAATGCTGTGAGAAGTTCAGTTCTCTACAAAGATGAGAGGTTGCTGTTAAATCATAAGGTTCTGAGAACAGCAACGTGCACTTGCAATAGATACATCCTGAGCCCAGATCGAGGACCCCAGGAACCATGAGGGTGCAAAAAGGAGAGAAAGCCAAAGTGGGAGAAATTCCATTAGGAATATGAGCTTGAAAACAGTATTTTAAACATGGAGAACTTGGGTTGGAAAATAAGCATTTTCAGGACAAATGCTTTGTCTAAAGACAAAGAAAGAAAACATAGTACCTTGAGCATTACTATACTGGAGTATTACTAGAATAAGAGAATGGAGCAAAAAGATTCCTCTTTACTCATATTATCTAAGGATTATTTAGTAAGTAAACCCTAAAAAATAATAGTAAATGCAAGTTCCCCATTATATTCTATTTCATCCTATAGAAATTGACTTCACAAAGCCATGGGACTTGTATGTCTCCTTGTATTCCTTTTCTCTTCTCCTACATTTCTTCCACTACATACTGCAAGGAGGGACCACCAACCACCCCCCATGAGGCTGGAAGGCAAAGCTTTTATGAAGGCTGACTGCCTTTACCACCCAGAACTCTCTGATAATACCTACTTGGGCACCAGTCTCCACTGCCCTCCAGCAGCCTCTGGGTAAAACATCTGTACTCAAGGGCTCAGAGTCCAAAGATGCCACAGCTTGCTGTGTGATCTTAGGTCAGTTCTATCCTTCTCTGGACGTTGGCTCCTTCACCTGAAGACAAAAGATTTCTCTTCCTCAATGTCAATAGGAGTCTTCTCGAGGGGACTCTAGCTTCATTATAATACTTGGAGTTGTGAGCACTGTACTTAGTATAATATCCTGAATATTTCAGGAAGCACAGGCAGGATTAAAGCCAATGATTTCCATCATAAAAGAAGGCATTCCCTGAGGAGAAAAATCCAGTACCCCTTCGTGGGCTCCTCCCTCCACCAAAGGTCACGACTCCGCACCCAGGATCCTCTGGTCCTCAGAGTACCGAGATCAAAGCCCTGCCTGGTCTCTAGCTCGAAGACAGAAATCTTTCCTAAGTGGACTTCCAGAAACCACACTTTTACTGGAAAGAAAAACAGCAGGAAATGTGACAGACCATTCTACCGCTTTACCTCTCAGGCCAGCATGAGCCTTGAATAATATCGAATCTTTCCTCTACATACTTGAAAAATATTCATTTCCTCTAAATCTTCCAGCTTAATTTTACTACTGACCTCATGCCCTAGGAGAGCTCCTTCATGCTTCTTGCTTTTCTTGCTGGCTACTGAAGCAGGAAGCATGGAGGAAGAGGATCTGAAGGCCCAAGTAATAGGGGAAAAAAGAAAAAAGAAAAAGAAATCTTATCACCTTTGCTTGATGCATCCTTCTTATACTCAGTGGCTTCTTTCCATCCCAACTCCCTTTTAAAGGTAACGGATCCACGTCCTCCAAGCTCAGAACTTCACTCTCTCACACCACCTCCATTTCTTCATGCTTCAGAACGTCACATGCTCTTTCTTGGAGCCATTAGAGAAACTCCCCACTCCCTCACTTAACAGATGAGAACATTCACGATGCAGGAAGACTCGTTGCTCGGGATTAAACAGTGGCCAAGTTCAAGCCAAGCCCCCGGTCATTGTAGACAAAACTTCACAATTCCCTTAAGAATCACACACCAACAGTTTGCTAGATCAAGGGATATCTGGTCCTCCAAGCCCTGAGATCAAAGCTCTGCCTGGCCTTTAGGGCAAAGAGAGAAATCTGCTCTAAATGGACTTCTAGAAAACACACTTTTAGATATTAGACTGTCCCTTTAAAAAGAGAGAGAGAGAGAGAGGGGAAGAAAGGAAGATGAAAAACAATGTCATAAAGATAGAAACTCTGCCTGGGACATTGGCTACACACACCTGAAGGCTGGTATTCAACGTCTTTCAGATGTGTCATTGTTTGGACAACAGTGATCATCGTGAGCTAATATTTGTTGAATGCCAGGCATTCTTTCCTATTTGGGAAGGATGGTGACGAGTCTCAAGAGCTCATCAAGCTCTTTTGGGCTTCCGTTGGTAACAACCATATGCAATACCAGTCTCCCAGATGGTTTGGCAAGACCAGCACAGCAAAGTGGACAGGAGAATGTGCCACAACCCCCACGCCCTACACCCAGCTTTCAGTATTTCAACCACCACAGGCATGTGTGCAGTCCTGGGCTACCATGGAAAAGCAAAGGCACTTAGTGTTCTTTAATAAACAAAAGTCTTAATCTGAGCCAAAAAAATAAAATATAAAAAAATAAGAGGGGTCCCTCACTTGCTCTGGACCGGCTGTTTCCTCCAGGTATTTTTCTAGTGTGGAATTGTGTCTAATTAGGTATGATTGGGGGAGTCGTCTTGCCACTGCTTCCTTCGGCCCCTTAATTTGGAGAAAGCACCTCTCAGCACACCATCCGCTTGAACTGTGGGATCCTGTCTCATAGCCTAAGCAAAGTTAATGGATGAAGCAAGCCCCAGGAGAGTTTTAAGGTCGGGGGCATGGGGGAAGAGGAAGCAGAAGGCTGCTGTCCAGGGAAACACAGAGGTATTAATGCTGGGTTTTTGTTTCGTTTTTCCCTTAATGTAATCTAAAGGCAACTTTTAAGATCTAGATCAAGTTCTTTTGTGATTAGCCAACACTATTTTCCTTCTTATTACTACCACTCCCCCACCAAAAAACCCAGCTTTAATCATTTCCCTTCATAACTCTTAGCACTTTGGTTCACTTCTTGGGAATTTCAGAAATGATTCAAAATCAGTACAGTAGGGAAAAAATATTTATTTTCTAAAGTTATTACCTTGACAGGCAAAACAAAGCATTTTCTCAATTTCATTCAGAAATACATTTTAAAAAAATACATAGACCAATATGGCCTGCCCAAATGTATATTTAACATGGTAAATATAAGGAATAAATTGTTTAGAATATAAATATCTATAAAAAAATAAGTACATTGAAATTTAATCCAACCTCTTCCATTAGCCAGTTACATAAAGGACAATAACTTTACTGCTTTAAAGCATAACCAAATGTTTACTTTTCAATGTCTTTTATGAACAACCCTATACCGTTGTGTTTCCAAAGATCAAGGTAAGGGAACCTCCAGATTCAAGGATCTTTTTCCTTATGGATCAGAGCTAGTAGATTACCATGAAAATGTTACATCTACTACTGGCATGTTAGACTAGACATCTATGAGGCCAAGATTTACTATGGGGGTTTTGGGGGAGGGGATGGCAAGAGGGGACAGAGCCGGGGTAGGCAATAATTAACGGTGGGGAAGTACTTCTACCAGAGTGCAATAGAGGTGAGGTAGACTCAGATTCATCAAACCCATCCTGATTTACAGTAGTAACAGTTTCTTTTAGTTTTGCATTTTGTGAATTAAAAAAAAAAAAAGTCTTTTACTTTTTTTTTTTTTTTTTTTTACTTGAATGTCCTTCGAATGTGTTTTCAATTCGTGCATTCCTTAGAAAACCTTTGCGTGGACTTTGGAGTTTCTCCCTGAAATGTGCCAGGCACCTGAGTGAGACACAAACACTCCCTTCGGACTCTCTTCAGAAATTCCACCCTGTGTGGAATCTCTTCTCCCCCAGAGGATGACATCCTAATTCACAAGTCACTGTGTCTCTCTGCTTTCCAAGTGGTCCATTGTCACCCCAAGCGAGGAGAGACTAAAGCAGTTATCATTGATGGAAGCAAATGAAGATGGATTGGGGGACTCCTTAACCTTCCCTGGAATGTTTAGAGCAAGGGCACTGGCCCGTTGCCAGTCTGGAACAAGAAACAGTCTAAGCAGGGAGGATGCTTTTGCTCTGATCTCAGCCATGGGGAGAGAGTGCAGAATTAGCTGCAGGGTTCCCTCCACAGAGGAGAAGGCTTGCGGGCCACAGGCCCAGTCAAGGTGACCAGTCATCAGTGTGTTCGATTATGGGTCACTTTGTTCTCTCTGTAGAGCTCTGCTTTCAGCTTTTGCAACACGGAAAGCTGTTTTGATGCTGTTGCTGATGGCGTCCAACCTATTAAAACAAGACAAGAGAAAACAAATGTTATTTTTTTTTTTAAATCACTTCTGGGCAAAAAGAGGCATCTAAAATTAGAATCTGGCACAAACAAATCTAAGTCTGATCCTAAACCTTCACCACCAACTGCAACAGCGTGCTACTCTTGGTTAATCTCAAGGGAAAATGAAGCCCATCTTTTATTCTGGAAATGGAGGTGGGGGGGAGACGAAGGGAGCTATGGTCATATCTAAAGGAAATTGGGCATTAAGTACAATTTTAAAATATAATTTTATGGTAAACTAGAGATACTCTCTTTTATTCTGTTGCTACCACCACCACGAGACTCTATGGAGAACTGCCTCTGCATAGGTTTCAAATAACCATGGATGTCTTCTTAATCACAAAAGCAATTAAAGGTGACTTGGTAGAAAAGAAACAAAAAGAGAGGTAGGGCCAAAGCAAATGGTGTACAGCACTTAGAAAATGCTGTACTTTCTGCAGGTTTAATGTTTTTTTTTTTTTTTTGCAGGAAAAAGAAAGGGAATTGCAGTAGTGATTTGATCGTTGACACAGTAATACTAATAGAAAAATAAGAATAATTTCCAAATCAGTTAAGGAACTGTGGTTTATGTAACCCCATGATCTGAAGGGAACATCAGGGGCCTGACATTATAAATATGGAATGGCAATGGCCAGCCAAACATCCCAGACAGCTGAGGATGTCCCATACATCAGCAGTAAACAACACAGAGGTGGTTGCTGCCTGCCAGGCCTGTGCTCAGAACACTCTGACCACAGAACTTCTTGCCTCTGGATTTCTAGGAAAAGTTTCCATGGACCAAGATAGGGAAATGTAGGACATGTGAAAGCTCTGAATACAGATTTCCTCCCTCTAGCTTACAAATTCCAAGATGTTTTGGATTTGGAAAGGCCATCACTCTAGAGATGCCCATCACAACCCCATGGTGTTGACTAATCGGCATCCTTTCTCTGCCTCAGCTCACACACAACCAACCAGAAAAGATGAGAGCTATTCACAATGACATGGGCTCTCCACTCAATGCACTTCCCTATTTAAAAAAATAGGGAGACCTGGGTGGCTCAGTGGTTGAGCATCTGTCTTTGGCTCAGGGCATGATCCCAGGGTCGTGGGATCGAGTCCCACATCAGGATCCCCAAGGGGTGCCTGCTTCTCCCTCTGCCTATGTCTCTGCCTCCCTCTCTCTCTGTCTCTCACGAATAAATTTTTTAAAATCTTTAATAAATAAATAAATAAACCCTCAAAACAGCATGTTCTAATTCTCACCATCCCTATCTAATGACTTTATTTTTCCCTTTGGCCATTGGAGTAACTGCTATGCTTTGGGGGGTTTCTTTTCTTTTGTTTTTTGGCTTTTGGATTTTTTTTTTGTAACTGCTATGTTTTTTAAAGAACTTGATCATTCATGACACTTGAATTTAAGAATAAATAAAATAAAATAAAATAAAACATCAAAACTCCTGTCCCTGAAAAAAATGTTACTTTCTCAAGGAAAGTGGCAAATACATTGACTCAGAAAAGCAAGGACTAGATGTGACCAAGTGACAAGGATGCCTATAGATGTAACTTGTTTGGAAAAGCTACCTTTGGACTGAGTGGCACAGGCTCCAGATTATCAGAGTGTACAGTGGGCAAAGATCTGCCTTCAAAAAATATATATATTTGAGAGGGATTCCTTTGCTCTTTTTAATCTATAGACTATGAAGATCTTTGTTGTCTTCTAAGCCTTTCTCTCATCAACAGGAGGGTACCTGTAGGGAGCAGCCCCTTAGCACTGGTGACTGGGGCTAGCTGGTTGGGGGAGTCTCTTACCTTCTTATTTTTCTTCCTGCCACCAGCTGCTGCTGCTTGGACTTTTCTCCAAGCTCAGAACAGTCTTTTCCTTTCTTATGGCCATTCCAGCCCTTCTCCATACTGTCTTGCTCCCTGTTAAAATACAGATAGCGCCAAACATTTCAGCAACGGTACCTTCAGTTCTCACAAAGTCTCTGTTAATGTCTCTTAAACAAGAAGGCAACATTATGATGGGAAGATCAAGAGGCCATAAAACTGATCGAAAGCCAACGTGTTTCTACCTCACCTGAGTTCTTTTCCCGCTTGGCAAAAAGTCCAGCACTTCTTGTCTTTTTGGCTAGCACACTGGCATCTCTTCCTGTGGTCTGTTGCCTTTGTGATAAATAAATCCTTTAAAGATCGCTTAGACCTAGAAGGGCTTCCAAGTCCATACGGAACAATGTGCCTATTAGCAAAAAAGATGAACAAAAGACATTAGCATACTTATGAGTCTTTGAAATGATGCATTCTGTGGCACAAACTCATTGCAGTGGGACCCAAGTTGCTCACCGCACAGCACCTGGTCTCACAATTTAGGAGGGTCCAGTACGGTGGTGGTCAGGAGCACGTGCCCATCAATGTCGCCCTGAGTGTGTACCCCACCAGGAGAAAGCCAGTTTTCTAACTCAATGAAGTTCCATTTGGATTCTAAACAAATTTCACTTTCCTCTCCACACAAACAGCTTTGTTTTTTTTTTTGTCCCAAATTATGACATCTCAGCTTTGGTGTCTGTTTCCTATTTTCTTCCTTTTCTGACTTTCTATCTAGTTAACAGCTACGGGGGAGGGGGGGGGGACTTAGATGCAAAACTATGACTCACATGATTTTGAAAATCTATTTTCAATCCAAGACAGATGATAATGCGAAAAGTGCCCTCTGAAGGGGATGGGGGGGAGTGGGGGGATGGGGAGGACATGCTACAGCACACACCATTCACCCCCAGGATTGCACATCTCTCGCAACTGGTGATATCATGCGACTAATAGAAGGACTCATTGCCAGAAGGCTGTCCAGTAATTTCCAAAGTGTCCCTTTTGAGTCTCACCTAAAAGGAATAAAGTTCTGTCCTTGGAATCCTACTTGCCATCAGCATTTTACATCTATCCAGTCATGAGTGTTTGAGCCACGGGGCCTCAGAAGACCTCCCCTCTGTTTCAAAGAACCTCCCTGCCTGTGTATTTTTAGGACCCGAGGGGCACTGTCCCCGGCCGCCCACCCGGGGCACCTTCATGTCCTCAGAAGTGCTACCTTCGGAATCCACACCAGGAGCTCCCCTAAAAGCAGCTAGAGTCACTGGGCTCCAGAGTCTGGGGAAGCCAGAGGTAAGGAATAGAGTTACGACGCCCTCTAGGGACTTACTCAGGAGTGTTGACCCAGATGATGTCAAGGTGGCAGAAGTAGACACACTCTTTATCCATCAGGGAAGAGCAGGAGCAGCGCTTGGATCGGCGGGGCCGCCAGGGTGCACTGGGAGCAGGCTTCTCCCCCCTGCTGTCGGGGCCTGTGCTGAGCTCCGCACCCAGGACCGCTGGGGAGAGAAAGAGCAGGTCAGCAGGGCATATCCCCTGGGATCTAGAGGAGCACATAGAAGCCCGTGAAGCACACAGCCCGCCGTCAGCAAGAAACACAGAGCAAAAGGGGCTCTTTATCTTTCCTCTCCTTAACGTGACTTCACCTTTACCCCCACTGGCTTATGCACTTTCAGGGAGATTACACATGAGCTGGGGTGGCAACCACCTGAAAAGGGGACTGCTGGCCAGGCCCCAGAGAAACGGGTGGCCATGCTGCCTGTTAGAAATGCAGGGTGGCTTCTCCATGGCATTTAATAGGACAGACTGATCTAGCAGGATAGTGGCTTAAAGTTGGCCGATGACCAAAGATCTAAAGCTAAATAAATCCCCTGCCTCTTCCTAGGTTCAGGGCCACTTCCCCATGCAGTTTAGGGGAGTACCCGCCACTTCACACCTGCTGGAGGGCAGAGAGCAGCCCAGGTGGTATATAGTCCTTGAAGTTAGGAGGAATTCAAGATGTTTGGGGGAGAAGACTGGAGAAAAGAAGAGAAACCAGCCCTACAATAGTCATCACAAGTGGTAAACTCTAGAGAAGGTACTGACCTAGACTAAGACTGAGCAGCAAGGAGCTTGGGAACCTAATGCAGGTTCTGTGGATTTTGAATCCAGAATCCCCCGAACAGGATGGCATGTGTGGGATTCGCTTCTTGCCCCTTCCCCACTGCGGCATCGCCTCTTCTTACTGACAAGTTAGCCATGCAGCTTATCTGCCCAATTTTGTACATTTCAAATGATCAGACACATTCCAGGATTTTCATTCCCTTGACATCTTTTCTCTTTAGTCAGGGTCATGAAAAGACACACAAAAAAGGGCATTGACCCCGAGAAGGGGGAAACGGGCAGATGCACACGTACTATCTAAATCCTCAAGCAGCCACGACTTATCGTGGCTCCCCTCCCACAACAGGTGAATAAAACTGAAAATAGACCTCACACCATCTTAGGTGCCAAAAACCTGCCAAAAGAAGCCTAAAGTCAATAGTGACAAATTTTAAAGAAAACATCTGCTTCACCCTGAAACCGCCGGAGGGTTATTCAACAGACTGTTCTGCAGGTGATTTTACTGCTCATAGATTGCTTGAATGACTTGAATAAAATTCCTTGGCTTCGAGGTGAAACGTTTAAATATTTTACACATTCACACGCTATTAAAACAGTATTTAAATAAGATGGAAGTTCCTATATGTCCTATGAACTGTACAGACCCATGTGTTGCAAATATCCATTTGGCTAACTGCGAAGCTAGTCTTTGCCTTTCTTGAGTTATAGATTTTAAAAGCCCAGGAAATCCACACCACCTATATAATAACAATAAGTTATTTTCATGCTCTGGGAGCAATTGTTTTCAAGAGAGGAATTCTCTTCCCCCGCAACTCGAAAAGTTTTTTTTTTTTTTCCAACTGGAAAACTTAAGTAGCTTTGAGCAGTAATTCCCAGACCCTTGCCATGTGAGCTGCAGGCATAAAAAAGAGGAGGAAAACAGCAGCACGAAAACCATGAGGGTGCACACAAATCAGTAGACAGCAACGTTCAGAGAGATTCACGAGTCCCCGTTTGCCTACCTGCTTCTGGAGCTCCTTGGAAAGCCACAAACAGCAGAGAAAAAATCATGGGGAAATAATCCATTTTGGAGAAAAAAAAAAAAAAGAGAGAGAGAGAGAGTGACAGAGAGAGAAAGAGAGGAGTGGGGATGGATCAAAGTCCTCTCCTGCCAACCGAACCTAAAAGGTTGAAAACGAAAAAATAAAAAATAAAAAATAAAATAATAATAGCTTCTGGTTGTTCAGATCGAGTGAGCCTTCAGCCTAAAAGCGCTCTTTAGAGAAAAAAAAAAAAAAAAAAAGAAGAAGAAGAAGAGGTTTAGGGAGGAGCGCGGGCGGTGGAGCGGGGCGCACTGCGGGGCGCACTGCGGGGCGCTCGGCGACCTCGGGGACCTCGGGGACCGCGCAGCCCGGGACCCTCCTGCGCGCTCGGCCCTGCGCCGCGGCACCAGCGCGTCTGGCTTGGACAGCTCTCCGCAGCCTTTTTATATTGAACCCCTATAGAGTGGGGGTAAACAGCTCCCACTTTATTCCAGCCCCAGACAATGTTATTGTGTTATTAGTCACCAACAGGCAACGTGCAGCCGGAGATAAGGGCCGGCTCCGAAGGAAATCACTGCTAACTTCAGAGGCAGACGCCCGCCGCCGTCTGACAATCCAGGGGCAGGGCTAAGGACCAGAAAATACCCATTAGAGACCTCGGGGCAAGCCTGCCCGCGCCGCGCTGCGCTCCGCTTCCCCTCTGCTCAGGAATCAGAAGAGGGACTCCGGGGAAGTCATACCATTGGTATGAAAAGTATGAGCTGCAGTTTAAATAGATGGTATTGTTGTGCGCGGGGGGAATTTTTTTTTTTTTTTATTGTTGTTCATTTCGTTTTCCTTTTATGTCTCCGATTTCTTAGTGTTGATCCAACAAAGGGAACGCTCTCCCTCTTTGCTCCCCCCACCCCACCTCCCCACTGCGGGGGTGGGGTGGGGTGTGTGTGTGTGTGTGTGTCAAATTATTTGGGCAGGTCGAGGAGGTCCCTTACTCCAAGCCCCCTCCCTCCCCCGCCCCTAAGGTTTTTTCTTTTTCTTTTTCTTTTTTTTTTTTTGCTAAAGTTCTTTGCGTGCGCAGTGAAAAAGATCAGTGAAGCAATGGCAAGGACAGGACGGTTTAAAAAAAAAAAGAAGAAGAAGAAGAAATTGGAGCCCTTTCAGGCTCATACCCAGGGCTTTCAATATCACAGAGTGCCCACCTTCTCCCCCCACCCCCTCCCCCGACCGGGGTGCGTGCCCCCCTCCCCAGTTCAACAGCACCCACGTTAAGAAGTAGCGCGAGAGGGACGCCAGGGGGAGATGAAGAGCTACAGGGGCTGATGTTTGCTGAGAACAAAAAACAAAAAACAAAAAAAAAGAAAAACAACAACAAAAAAAGCTAAAGCCCTGGCTGCCCAAGAACCCCAAGGAAGGCAGCCTGAGATGGGAGCAGAGCGAGCAAGGGCGCCTCCTGTGACAAAGGGGTGCCCCCCCAGAAGGTTCACTTACTCCCTGCAGCTTTTCCAGATCGATCCCCGCCCCTCCCCAGCTCAAGATTTGCTTCTTGAGGGCAAAGGGGAGTTCTTGTAAAGGGTTGGGTGGATATGAAGTGAGGGTGGTGTTGGGAAGGAGGAAATGGCCATGCTGAATGAGAAGACCGCATAATACCTCACACTTAATAGCAAGTTTACACTTTCAAAGCAATTTCTGTTTGCCCTTGAAATCCTAACACACACACACACACACACACACACACACCCGCCCCGCGCAGGACGTACCCACAGGGCAGCCACTGTGCAGTTGAATGTGCTGTAAGGTACCAAGCAAAAGAAATGTAAGGCATTGGCTTTTTCGGGTAGCCTCGTTTTTCAGGTGGGGAAAACGAGGCACCCACAGCTCCCACGCTCTACCAAAGTCCTTGCACTGTGCGGAGGAAAGCAGAGGCCAGAAGTTTAGAACATCTTCCCTGCATGGGAGAAAGGTGAGTCTACATCTAACACCTAGGGGCACCATGGAGTAGAAGCTTCCAGCATTTCTTCATCTTGTTTAACTCCAGTCCTCTCCCCAGGGTGGTGGTGGGGGGGGGGGGATATTTCAAATGTGGACCCGCTTCCAGGACTCAAACCGTTCCTTCCTTCTTCTCCCTGCTTAGCCCTCACCTCTAGAATCAAAAGGACAGATTTTGCCCCAGCGGGGGAGCTGGGCACTTGGGCCCCTAGACCTCCCTGGAAGTCACAGTTGGGGAGACAGTAACGGTAGCCGTGTCAGGTGCCTGCGGAGATCTGTTCCCTGAAAGAGCCACTGTAGCAAGAGCTGGAGCTGAGGGAGAGGCAGGAACCCTCCCTCCCTCACCCACACCAGAGGGGCCTCCACCCAGGCCCCAGGGGACCCTCCCTGGGCCTTCTGCCTCTGCATAGGCTTTACTTCAGCCCAACCCTGGGGAGTTGGGGAGGGCTCCGCTTGCCCTAGAACAGGGTGTCATCAAACTGGAAGCCAGCTTTGCCCACCTCAGCTCTGGCTGGTGTGTCCCCACCTCCTCTCCCCAGCAGACCACAGGGAGAGCTGCGAAGAGCTGATGTCACATTCACAGGATCCAAGCTCCCCCCATCCCCCCCAGGGAGGGAAAGGCTGCCTAGGATCCCCGTCACCCCTTCTTTAACCTTCTGGCAACTTTGGCAAAAGCCTGGTCACAGTCAGGACCAACCTGTCCTAAGCTCCTCCTGGGAAAGGACCACCCCCGCCCTCCCCAGTGTCTCCAGGTGGAGCCTGGGTTACCCTCCAGCAGGGAAGCCCCTCTCCCTGCCACCCCCAGAGTACTGAGGCTGCCCCTGCCAGCAGCACCCAGCCATCGGGTGGAGAAGTAAAGCAAAATGAAACTGCCCACATGCCTTCCCACAGTTTCCTCTCCTCTCCTCTCCTCTCCTCTCCTCTCCTCTCCTCTCCTCTCCGTGTGTGTCATCCTGTGAATGTATTTGAATTAGAAATACAAAAAGTGGGCAGTGATCCGCCCCCACCCCTGACCCCAGGCCTTCGAGGGCCCTGTAAGTAAATGCACAGGGTTCCAGACTTGGGAGACTCCCATTGTTCCAAGTACAGTCTCGCCTCCATCTCTGAACCCTGAGTTTCCAAGATGCGCATGGGCATATACAGGGGTGTCCTGCTTTTCTCTGTGTGTCATCGGTGCGCTCTGCCCTTTCCATCCTGCTCTCTGTCTCCACCTCTGGGTGCAGCCCCCTTTCCTTCTGTTGGAGGAAGGGGAAGCCCCTTTCAAGCTCAGAAAAGGCAGCTAGGGCACTGCCAGGCAGCTGCCCAGCAAGACATTTTCCCAAGAAGCAAGAGGGAGGGGGAGAAAGAACCCCAACAAACCAGTTTTACAAGCTCCAAGCTTCCACCTCTCCTCCACTTACAGCATTGCTAGAGAGGGAGGTAGGAGAGGTGGAGGTTAAAAAAGCTGAACAAAATAATACAGGCGGACATCCCACCACCCTCCACAGCCCGAACCCCACCCTCCCAAGATCTAGGAGCCACAGACCTCAGAGAGGAAAGGGAAGGGAAGAGAGAGAAGACTAAGAACATGGCTTTTTTTTTTTTCTTCAATAGAACAGTTTGATGTTGCTGTTCTTGCTTTTGTTATTACACTTGAATACTGGAAACTATTTGATAAAGCAATTTTTTATGTATTTCTTTCTGTATCTCTTGCTATGTATTAATAGATATCTATAAATAAAACCTCCTGAGCCCCAAATGCAGATACTACACAGTAGCAAAGTGTACTGTTTTTAGCACTCCTCAGCTTTGCTCTTTCTCAACTTTTGCGTAATAAAGTTTGCAACTTTGCCAAGCCAATAAATCTGGCGTGAGATGTTGCATTTAGCTCAGCAAAAAGAACAGCCGTTAGGTTGCTTGATGATAGCGCAAAGGATGGGAAACCAGTTTATTCCAGGCACGGTGAAGCTCTCCGTGTCACCAGACTTGGTTCAATCAGGTGTAGTGTTGACTGTTTGACATTTTCCCTCTGCATCGTGCAGAGCACTCAGGCTCCCTGGTACTGCTGTGAAAGAGTGTGTACCACAGATGCTACTCCGTACTACGTTGCACACCTCCCGGAGTCAACACGGCTTCTCCCTACAGCCCAGAATATAACGGTTGATTTAGCCAAGGAAAGAGGATGACCCTCAGGAGAGATCCATCGCCTGCATTTCACAAACATATGATGCACGCAACGCAATCTCCTTGACGCTTTCGTTCATAAGCCAATAACAGCCAGTCTTCAGTTTCAAAGAATATGTGCAATTCTTTAACATTGCATTCCTCAAAACTGTCATCAGGTTTTCACAATGTTGTCGTACTCATGGCCACCTGTACTTTTTCACAGAATATTCTCCATTAACCGACTAATTTCTTTTACTTGAATAACTTTAAAGCAACGCACTGTTACTACTATCGGAAGCAAAAATGTACATGAAGTCATGCTTTCTATGGTTAAAGAATGTACATGAAATCATAGTTTTAATACACATTACAATGAACATAATATCGTGTATTCATTCAGCTATTGGAAATAAAACATCTTCAGCCATGTACTATCACCTTATATCCTAGCATCGAGGTACTCCCCACTCTTAGAGAACACGGTTCCTTACATGACAATGTCTTACACTTTATTGTGTTAAGAATAAGCCCTGGTTTAATTCAACTCTACTTTCAAGACCATCTCAAAATATCGCACATCAAAACTCTCATATCGGTGCACTTCAAAGAAACACGTATTCTGACATTCAGAATCTACAAAAACTAAGCCTCCCTATCTTAGAAGAGTTCCTAGTTGATATTTCCCCTTGGCTTATCGTTTTAGTGTTTTGGTATTAATCTTGTTTTCAACCCTCTACCTTGAAGTTAAATACCCTCTTCGAGTGTTTTCACTGGCATCACACACACACACACACACACACACACCCCACATGTGGACCTACAGATTGGAATGGAAGAGTAATTGTAATATTTCACACATCAGAGAGACCAAAAAATGTGTCGGCCAGTGGCTGCCTCCCCATCTTTTTCCCTTTAATTTTGATTCTATGTAATTTATGACATGTGGAACTAAAGAGACTCTGATGTGGGGCTTAAAAAAAGAACACAACTTGAGAGAGTGAGTAGAGTAGAATCGAGCCCCTTCATTAAACCTGATTTATGTAGTCATTCCTGACAAATTTTCCTTCCACATTTTTGAATGAGACAGAAAAAAAAAAAAAAAAACTCATTCTAGAGCAGGTGCCCATAAATATGATGGCTACCTTCACGTTTTCTTAGGCCAACAGCATATGTATGAGTCAGTAGGCTGCTTTCTGTGACTCCATTTCATTACTGGTTGTATATTTCTTGCTTTTTAAGAATTTCTTTTGTGGAATGGTGGTTACCAGGCTGAGGGGGAGGGCGGTGATAGAAATGGAGAGAGTTGATCAAAGTGTACAAACTTCCAGTTATAAGATGAATAAATTGCGAGGATATAATGTAGGGCATGGTGTTACCATTGACAATGCTGTATTACAAACTGGAAGGTTGCTAAGAGCATATTTAAGTGTTCTCACCACAAAAAGAAATGGTAATTATATGATGTGATGGAGGTGTTAGCTAACCCTACAGTGGTTTGCATTTGCAATATATAAGTGTATCAATGTGTACCAAATCAACACTTTCTACACCTTAAACTTACACAGTGTTATATGCCAATTATGTCTCAAAAAAGGTGAAAAGAGTTTCTTTTGCACCTCATGTATAATTACAAAACATAAGCCAAATGTCTTAGCTCTTTCTCAGCTTTTCTTCTAAGATTTATTTATTTATTTATTTATTTATTTATTTATTTATTTATGATAGACAGAGAGAGAGAGAGGCAGAGACAGCAGGAGGGAGAAGCAGGCTCCATGCTGGGAGCCCGATGCGGGACTCGATCCTGGGACTCCAGGATCGTGCCCTGGGCCAAAGACAGGGACCCAGGGATCCCCTCTTTCTCAGCTTTTGTATAATAAAAGGCCTGTGGTGTCCTGCTGAAATTTAGAGAGCTACCCTCAGAAAGTATCCAAAAAATGACTCATTTGATATTCATTTTCATATTAGAAATCAGAATGCAGAAAGCTTCTATTATTTTATTTCTCCAATTTCATACATATATATGTTCATTGAGCCCCCACTGGGTGTTAAAAGTAATTTTAGGTACTTTGTGTGTTCCAATGGAAAGGTCCAGTGGATTTTGTATTCACAGGTCAATAAACTGGGATGGGATTAATAAAAATCACCAGAAAAAAGCAAAACTGGGAGTGCATGGGAAGGATGATCACTGAAGTGGGGGAAGCTAAGACATTTATAAACAAGCAAAGGCTGTGACCATTCCAGGCACCAATGATTCAAGAAGTAATCCTGGAATGAAGGAGGCCAAATGGAGGATCTAAAAGAAAGCAGGGAAGATCTTCAAAGATGAGTGGGTTTGGGATCTGGGACAAAGGACAGGAATTGGCTAAGAAGGTGAAGGGAAGTCTAATGAGATGATTTGGTTATTGGATTTACAGTTTCGGGGGGACCAGATGGTCGATGATGAGATAGAGAAAGATTGTGTAGGTGAGGTATGTGGTCAGTGTGTCCCACACCCCTGTAATGTACCAGTAGGATGTAGAATGTCTACAGTTTCACACTGTGGTTTCTGAAGTCCTGATGGACATTGGCCACTAGGAGGAAAAGCCACAGGAATCATGAGGAACTCCTTCCAGTGCATAAGCTCAAATGATGTTGACAGTTCATTGTGTAGACTATGTCGCCATTAGAAGGTCTGGATTCTATTTGTATTTGAAAATATTAAATGAGTTAAAATTATTCCCACATTTTGCAGTTCCCCTTTTTGGACTCAGCCATTTTCGGGGGGGGGGGGATGCGGAATGTGTTCACTATGGAGTTCGAGACTCTGCTCCTTCAGTGAGAAAAAATTTAATGCAAGGATTATTTTTGTTATTCCTATCTGCTGCCTACCTACCAGTAACAATTCAACCCTCCCTTTCTAAACTATCACTCTGACCAAAGTACATTTCTTTTCAAATAATCATTTTTTCCCAAATCTGAATATGCAGTGAAAAAGGAAAGAATATTCATTGCGGTTGTCAACATAGGGGGAAAAAATTAGGGGAAAAGTGGGTTACATTTTTAAAGGGGCATTTGGATTCATTTAAACATGCAAATTTAATTTCACAAGCTCCAGAATATATTTAACGCTAAGGATTGTGTTTTATTTGGCAATTGTGCTTTTTTCCATTTGTTCTTTTGATGAAAAAAAAAAAAAAAACTTTTGGAGTGGTTACAAGAATAATTTTCCTGGAAATTAATGTCTTTACTCTTTTTTTTTTTTTCTGTGAAGCTTAAAAAACTCCTGCATACTTTTTCTTTTAATATTATTTAACATTTATTGATTAACTGTCTTTCCCTGACTGTAGTTTTTACTAAGGACAGTGAGCTAAGACAAAAGACATTGAAGTACAATTCTTTCCTACATATGACTCACAAGAGCAAAGAATGCAGAGCGGTGACGTCGTGTTTGTTACCACCTTAGGTTTATTTATTTTAGAGAAATATGGGAAAGGGAAAACTGCAGTAAAATGAAGGAATATAGGAAGTATCTGCTTATGGCTGAATTTCAGGCCACTGGAGGTCTTCTGGGAAAGCAGTACTGAAGGTTCCTTTTTAAAAAGAAGGGAGGGGTGGGGAAGGGGGTACGGGAAAGGGGAAATCGAGGGCAGAGGGCCAGGGAGGAGAGGCTGGGGGGAGAGGGCCAGGCAGGGAGCTGCACCCCATTCTCATTACCCCCCTTCCTGGGATGTGAGGGAAGCAGGGAAGCATGAGTTAGAGAGTTTAGAAACTGATAATGTTCATATAAAGCCCATTATCTTGCTACAAAGTGGAAAAGATTTTGTGAGCTGCAAAGTAGCTTGTTGAAAGCCTTTTTTTCCCCAAGTTGTTTCAAGACTAGTCAGGGAGAGCTAACATTTTCTAGATAAAGAATTTTAACAGCATTGTTTCTTTCTGGCTGTTCTTTCTCCCCCAACATCCATTCTATTTTTATACACTATCTGGACAAAACTATCTTTTTGGACTAATGACCAGGTCTCTGCACCAGAGGCCTCCTTTTCTTCAGTACTCTCCCCAAGCCCCTCCCCCTTCCAAGAAGCATTTTTGCCACTTTCTGGTGACTTGGACCCCACAGAATGGGACAAAGAGTACAGGTTCCCAACGTGCACAGAGATTCCAAACCCACCTCCGCCCCCTCGATTGGTTAGCATCCTCTTAGAGCTGTGGACCTATGGACTGTTTTCTTTCTGGTCTCAAAAGATGATCCGTGAACATGTAGAACATTTTAATCCTGATTATGTTTTCAGTTTCTCTCAATCAAGGCTGTTCTTTATTCTTTCTCTTTATGAAACATAAATATGATGTTGCTTCAAAACCCTAGCTATGTAATGGAAAAAATGATAATTAAGAAATATATTCTCAGTAATTTTTTGAAGGCTTCCAGAGAACAGGGAATCTACAAAGGGCAACCACCCCAGGAGGAGCTACCACCTGCTCTCTGAAGAACAGAGGGGGATAAAAAATTGGAAAGTGAAACAATGGGGCAAAGTGACCCCATCTAAAATTTAGTCAGAATGCCAAATTATGAGAACACCCAATTCTTAGGAAAGTGAAATTCCTAATGATGACATGGTCCATGCAGAAGTTATCCAGCTCAGCAGGAGCTGGTGTGAACTAAATGGACAACCCCGCCCTCACACAGACAAAAGACTTGACCTCTCCATCTACCTCCTCCCGTTTATAAGATGGGGAGCCATCACCTGCTATTTATCTCAAGATGCCTAAGCAAAAGTGCTCAGTGGAGGCAGGAATGTCAAGGAAAGGAGATAGCCATATTGATTGGAAGAGCTTAACGAGTGAAGTATATGCAGAGATCCACTTGGGATTCTTTTTTTAGTCAAGGATCCGCTAAAAGAGGCAAGAGCAAGACACTTCACCAATGCATCATGCCAATACAAGAAGTGGAGAGGACAAGGACAGAGGAAAAAGTTCTGTCTAAGCTACCACTACTGGATCTTGACTAGGACCGGGGAGGCGGGGTGGTGGGCAGGGGGGACAGAGGACACTTAATATGAAAATCATAAGTAATAGCAGAGATCTTCAATGTGAAAAGTCAAAAAACCTGAAACCTAAGAGACAGTGTACACGAGCATTGGCAGGAGGGTTAGTTCAGACACTGAGCATGTGCCATCTTCCTCATTATAAGTGAAAACAGCACTCGAGCTGTGAAGTGGCAGTAGAGAAAACATAGTCTGCAAATATCTAAAAAGGACAAGAAAATTATTCTGAGAGGAAAGTCCCTTTTATTTTAATCTCCTGTAATTGTTTCCTGATCTGGGGTGAAGTTTGTTCTAGAAATGTTCAACTGGGCTGCAGAGACGCTAAACTAATCACAGATAAAGCAATGCGCTAAAATGCCGTAAGCAGTTACCTAGAGAACAAAGAATCTCAATTTTCCAATTTAGGACAGCGTTAGGGGAAAAGAGTCACATACTATTCAGCACAACAGAGTATGGAAAAGGTTATTGTGGTGTATAAAGTCATTAATAACAAAAGAAATATGCTATTAAGAAGATTGGGTTATCACAGAATAGAAAGAAAGAAGTTCACTCTCCTGATTTTCCTTTTTGTTAAAAGATTTATTTTTCTGAAGGGGGAGTGGGGGGGTGGGAGAGGGAGAGAGAGAATCTCAAGCAGACTCCTCACTGAGTGCAGAGCCCAGTGCGAGGCTAGACTCCAGGACCCTGAGATCATGACTTGAGCCGAAATCAAGAGTCAGCCACTCAACCGACTGAGCCACCCAGGCTGCCCCCAGTCTTACATTTTTATACCATTAAAATTCATGTCAATGCCAAAAAAGCAGAGCTAGTGCTGCTTCTCTTCACTGAGATTGCAAAGACCTTTTTATCAAAAAAAAGACCCTTTTATCATTCTGCTGGAGTTGTTGGGGGTTTTTTCTTTCTTTCTTTTTTTTTTTTTTTTTGCAAGCTTTAGTTCACTCCAGAAACTAGCTTTTCTCTTCCTTTATTTTGCTGCAGAATTATTTTCTTTTTGCAGATAGATTAAAGCCATCTTTACATCTGTACTTGGTTATAGTCTTCTCCTTACATTTTTTATGTAGGTTTTTTTATAAGCAATTCCAATAAGACCTCTTCCTGTTTAGTTACACAGATTTCTACCCTTTTCCTTATTCCTCCAAATTAGTTTTGACTGGCTATCTTATCATTGTACTTTTTTTGAGTCATATTTTTATCTTCCCATTCTTCTCGAACACTTTCCCTTTTAACAGTCACTGGAGGTTTATCTCTAATTTTTACCGTGAATTTTGAAATCTACTTTCTAGGAAGCCCTGATATCTGCGGGCCATCGTTCTGGATTTTCCTTCTTTCACTGTTGAAATGAATCACAGGTCATTAGTTTCACTTACGGCTTTTATCATTTTCATTTCACCAGTCAGCTTTTCTTCTTCTTCGGCTCGTTTTCCAAATGACAGCTCTCTGAGAAATGGCTGTGCAAGAAAATGCAGAGCAAGTGTGTATGAGGTTGGTTGAGAGAGGGAAATCTGTTCTCAGATACCCTGCCTTAGCCCAATTTATCTGGAACTAGCCCAATTCCGATCTTTGTCTGACCCCTGACCCCATCCCTCCAGCTTCTCTTATGTGTCAGAGATGGGAGTAGCTGGCTGCCACCCTGGTTCATGGACCACTTTATCTTCCACCCCAACACGCTGTCTCATCCTCCCGGCTCAGCTCGGCCTTGCACAGCCAGGTCCCCTCCTTTAACTGACTACCTACCACTGAGCTTCTCTGGGGAGCCTCAGGAGGCAGAGCTCATGGCCTACCCATTTCATTTTCTAGGGACCATTTTTGTAGGGTGCACCTCTCCTCCTTGCCTCTGGTCCTAGTGTGCGGAGTGAAAAAAGCACTGAGCTTGAATTGAAAATAGAATTTGCACTGCGGTCTGAAAAAAAGACACCATTCCTGTCTTCTTAGATCCTCAAGGCAGTGGGAGAGACAGCCAAACAAGTAAATGGACAAATAAACAAAAATTGACAAGTGCTGCTAAGGGCTATGCAAGCAGAGACCAGGATGATTTTATGACTATGAACTTGGGAGGTTAGCTGCAAACCCTGCCAGAGGGAGGAAAAGGGGATAGAAACATAAAAATTCAAATAGAAAGGCAGTATTCTTTAAAAAAAAAAAAAAAATAGGCCAGGCACCAAGCTTTATAAACGACTCAAGCCTTCAAACTGGCTTTTTTTTCTTTTTTTTTTTTTTTTAGATTTTATTTATCGATTCATGAGAGACACACACAGAGAAAGAGGCAGAGACACAGGCAGAGGGAGAAGCAGGCTCCTGACGTGGGACTTGATCTCAGGACTCTGGGATCAGGACCTGAGCCAAAGGCAGATGCTCAACCACTGAGCCACCCAGGTGCCCCTCAAGCTGGCTTTTGCAGAGATTTTTAAGTATAGGATGTAAAGGAAAAGTAAGTGTATATGCGGCATAAATAAAAAAGGAATATATGGCTGTGAGTGTTTTACAAAGGGAGTGTGGCCCTGCATCAGAGATTGAAGACCCTCTAGGACCCTCAGGAACTTCCGCCAGGCGTATTGCTGCAAGGACAAAGACTAACATCAAGCATCTTTTTGAGCTAACACATTTCAAGGAAAGGAAAGGAAATGACTGGCCTTCCGGTGGCCCGAGAAAAGCAGCAATCTCTGAGAATTCATGTGGTTTGCTGAATTTTAATCTGTAGGAAATATTCCAGGAGGTTACCTTACCATTTATTACAAATAGTAAGGGTTGCCAACAAACGTTGTCAGCTGCAGGCTATCCAAGGTTAACTATACCAACAATGAGCATTGGAGGGATACCTGGATCCCAATAATTGGACCCCAGTTGGGGTCTTCTGCTTCTTCCTCCTAGGTACTTTCTAGCTAGTTCTTACTGGAAATAAGAGAGGAGACACAATTTAAATCAGTTAATTTTCTAACTCATTAAGTGTTCTAGCAAAAAAAGTTTGTACACAGGAAATTAGACTAACACCCAGCATTATAATAATGGAATAATCTGCATTTTAATTCATAACCAAGTCCCAACATTTCATTCCTCATCATTCCAGATAATCAAGAGTCCAAAAATAAAAATAAAAATCATATGTCTGTCCTCCGACGGCCACCTTAACCATGAGGGGCCCCAGAGTGGTGGGAAGAGCATGGTGTGGAGGATCACAGCAAAGCCCAGCATACACGTCCTCATTTGGAAAAGGCAGGTGGCAATCCCAACCTTCAGGCCCTTGGCATCTATCAAGCCATTGTCTTCTGAGCTCTTCTACCCCTAGGCCTGGTCCAACTCCATCTCTCTCAGACACATCCCTTCCTTTGCCAGTTCCTGAAATATTGGAATTTCCCGGGTTCTGCCCTTGGCTTTTTCCTTTCCTCACCCAACAGAAGCCTTCTGCTTAATTCTATCCATGTTTTTTTGCCTTCGGATCTCTATGAATTGACCACTCCCAAATTTGTTTCTTACTAATTACATAACCTTGCACAAGCTACTTATCCTCGCTCTATGTTTCTGTTTCCTCATCTGTGAAATGTGGAAAGAGTCGCACTCACGCCATCTATTGTTGTAAGGACTAAATGAGTTCATATAGGTAAAGCATGTGGAAGAGTTAGCACATAGTCAGTGCTCAATAAATATTACCTGTTGTATGATCACCATCCTTCTGGTTGCCCAAGCCAGACACCGGGTTCTCTTTCACCCTTCCTTCCCAGTCCTATCAATTCTATCTCCTGGTAACATTTCCACTTGTGGGATTGCTCAAGAATCTCATGACTTGTTCCTGCCACCAGTCTCAACCGTTCTCCGTGAGGCATTCACCACTTAGCAAGACAACTTACTAGACACTTCAGGAAAAAGTTTCGTGGGGAGAAAATTAGGCTAACCACCAGCATAATGATCAGAAGAACACATGAATTTTTATTTAGAGGGAGTTCCCTGTCCCTCCTTCCTTATCAATCCAGATCATCAAAAGCACAAAAACAAACCAAAATAATCATATGCCTTGATTCAAAATGCTGACAGATTCATTTTTTTTTAAAGTACAAAACTAGTTCTATTTTTTTCCCCTACTTGAAATCCTTCACCGATTTCCCACAGTCCTCCGAGGAATCTAAACTCTAAAATGGCCTTGCCCCCCAGCCATATGTATGCAAGCAGTGTCCTTGACTGGGTCAGGTTCTCTGGTGCCTGCAGCAGTTGCTTTGTGTTTGTGGGGGGGTTGTCCCTGGCTTCTGCACCAGTGTTTCAAGACTCAGGATGGATGCCACCCCCTTGGGGGAGTCTTCCTCAAAACACCTCCACGCACATATCTACCAAGCTGATACTGAAGCTTGTCATCCTCTGGCTAAGATTAAGTGGAGGTGCCCCTCCTAAGCGCGCCCATATAATGACTCTGTACAGACTTCTTGCGCAACCCTTAGCTACACCCCATTATAACCACCAGTTATTCTCCTGCCTCACCTTTGAGACTGTAAATTCCTTGGCGTGAAGGAATGCACTTTATTCATCTTTGTTTCCCTTCCCTCACACAGTAACTTACTTTTAGAAAGTACTTGGCAAAACAGATTTTTAAATACAAATTGAATTCACAATGGACATAAAGCTCCCAGCTAACAGTCACACAGTTCCCTCTCTTTCCCTTGGTAGAAATCGCCAGCTGGATGAACGTTCTCCCTCCTAGGGATTGTCCTGAAACTATCAACATCTTTGTGTAAATAGCAAAATCTTTGTGTGCCAGGATTCTCTTTTTTTTTCACTTGTGTGTGTATACACACGCAGGCGTGCCCATGTGCACTTGTGTAGCAAACATACACACTCCACCTCTTTGACGGCCAGGAGTCACTTTGCACTTTAACCAGCTAATGAAGAAAGGAGATTTGAATATAAGGTGTCTGTCCTTAAATGTCCCTTATGATATGTTTCCAAAACTAGCGTTTGTTTAGCCTACCTGAAAGTGTTTGCCCCATATGCTGTTATAAAAGAGTGGGAAATTTTATATTTATAGGGTGACTTATCATCTTCATTGTCTATGATTCAGAGTGGATATGTACTTGGTTTTAGTTCATTCTGGAAATATTGAAGTACAGTGTATTATGGACCAGGTAGTATTCTCGTATTCAGTCGTGAACAAGACAGTCCCTGATCTCACGTCCTGAAATTCTAACTGGAGTCCAAAGGGTGGGGGGAAAAGTGAATTTTGGTTACAGGAGAGAAGAAAAGTGCTAACTGCAGATCTGCTGTGTCAAGTGAGAGATGTCTATTTTAATCAAAATTTTATAACAAAAGAAATATGTGTAACCACGCCAAGTCTCTCTCTTCAAAAGTCATGCCAAGACTCCTTCTCATCTCTCTCCTGCCTCCTTAGTGACAAATGGCTTCAAGGCCAAAAATGACTCATCGGGACAGTACTCTGTTCGTGTAACATGTAAGGAAGCATATGTGCAAAGGAAGCACAGGGATGCCAGCAGCAAGCAGCCAAGTGGGGGGCCCTGGGGCCATATAACCAATTTCTGAGCAAGAGCCCTTTGAGGGACTCCATGAGTAACACTAGCTCTGTTCTTGGGATCAAAGTTTTTGTTGTTGTTGTTGTCGTTGTTGTTGTTTTAGATTTATTTGTTTATTTTTGAAGGAGGTAGGGTTGAGGGGCAAAGGGTGAGGGAGAGAGAGAATCTTAAGCAGACTCCTTGCTGAACAGGGAGCCAGACTTGAGGCTCAATCCCACCCGCCCTGAAATCAGGACCTAAGCCAAAATCAAGAGTCTGACAGTTAACCAACTCAGCCACCCAGGCACCTAGGAATCAAAGGTTTTTGAGATTGCATAGTGTCCTGGTGTACCACTAAACATTTGGATCTAGAAGGAAATTGACTAGTAATTTATTTAATTCACATGATGGGTCTCTGGGGACCCATATACCAGGAGAAAGAAGAAAAACTTCAAAAA
Organism: Canis lupus familiaris; assembly: GCF_011100685.1. Lineage (NCBI taxonomy): Eukaryota > Metazoa > Chordata > Mammalia > Carnivora > Canidae > Canis > Canis lupus. Next base: position 13,096,110 of record NC_049256.1, on the reverse strand, counting down.
TTTTTCTAGCAGGCAAGACCCAGTCCTCCTACCAAAGAACCAGAATTATTCCCTAAACCCAAACAATGTAACCAAAACATTACTGAGAATAGAGTTAGAAGGCTTGCATGGAATCCCAGATCTGACATGGACCAGCTATTTGTCTTGTAGAGTTGGCCTCTCTGATCCTTGGTTTCCATCCACATGGGTCAATGGGATGCCTTAATAGTTATGATGGAAGTCAAATGAGACAAGGATTTTTAAAGCACCCAAAACAGTGCCTGATTCAGAGTAGGTATGTATGTGGTTTTAGTTCATTCTGGAAATACTGAAGCACAGTATATTATGAACCAGGTAGTATTCTAGATGTGTGGCAACACAGTTGTGAACAAAACAGTCCTTGATCTCATGTCTTTAAATTCTAACTGGAGGAGAAACACAAGAAACAAGAATTTAGGCTAAATTAAAATGAACATTTTGAAGATAAATTGCCACTTTTCCATCAGGAAGCTATGTTCTTTCACTAGGGACTTTGCATGATTTATTAAATACGCCGCATGTACTTTGATGGCATGACAAGGCTCTGTACTAATATGCAACCAATTTTCTCTTGAAGTCATAGAGCCTTTTATTAATAAGTTCTTAACTGGGGGGCCTGGCTGGCTCAGTTGGTGGAGCTTGTGGCTCGTGATCTCTGGGTTGTGAATTTGAGCAGAGATTACTTAAAAAAAATCTTTAATTTTTTTTTTTTATGATAGTCATACAGAGAGAGAAAGAGAGGCAGAGACATAGGCAGAGGGAGAAGCAGGCTCCATGCACCAGGAGCCTGACGTGGGATTCGATCCTGGGTCTCCAGGATTGCGCCCTGGGCCAAAGGCAGGCGCCAAACCGCTGCACCACCCAGGGATCCCAAAAAAAAAAATCTTTAATAGGAAAATTTTTTTTTTCAGGTATCTCAAATTTTTATTTTATTTTATTTTATTTTATTTTATTTTATTTTATTTTAGTTCAATTTGCCAACATACATATAGCATAACATCCAGTGCTCATCCCATCAAGTGCCCCCCTCAGTGCCCATCACCCAGTTACCCCCACCCCCAGCCCACCTCCCTTTCTACCACCCCTTGTTCGTTTCCCAGAGTTAAGAGTCTCTCATATTCTGTCTCCCTCTCTGATATTTCCCACTCAAAGGAAAAGTTCTTATTGCTAATTGCCTTGCAGCCCAGTGTTAGTATTTATCTGTATCTAAATGAAAATCCATTAAAAGTAGTTGCATTTCAAACTCCAACTTTAGCTGGTTAATACTTCTATGGGATGTGGTGTACATATTCACAACTCACTGGTCAAAAGACAATTCATTTAATCACTTTGAAAAATGGACCAAATATTTCTTTTAAAAGCAGAGAGTTTTTGTTGTTGTTTGATTTTGTGGTGGGTTTTCTTTTCAAATGTCTCTTTGAGGATACATTCTTTTTTAAAAAGAGATTTTATTTATTCATGGAAGACACACAGAAAGAGGCAGAGACATAAGCTGAGGAAGAAGCAGGCTCCACGCAGGAAGCCCAATGTGGGACTCAATCCTGGGACTCTGGGATCATGCCCTGAGCCAAAGGCAGATGCTCAACCACTGAGCCACCCAGGTGTCCCTTCTGGTGGGTTTTTTGTTTACTTGTTTATAATAGTGAAGACAAAGGGGGGGGGTAACAGACAAAATATCAGCCAGATGAAGCAGAAACCAAGGGTAACACAAAGCCTATGAAAAAGCTGCCCTTTATGTAGTAAATACCACCCTGTCAGTGGTATTTAACACACATGGCTTTTCTACTGTTTGACCACTTCTCTCTTTCCATTAAAGTTGATGGTGCTGTTTTGTACAGCCCTTTACTGTCCTCTTGGTTTTGGGGTGTTGAATGTGTGGTCTCTTCAGATAAATGAAGTAGAGAGAGCAAAGTTGAGACTATGGTTCATAGAGGAAATCCCCCCCTTAATAAATCCATGCTCTGTGATATAAAGCTGTACTATAAAGATGCCGTTATTAATATTAAGAAACACGTGGGCAGAAAAGATTGTCTTAGTCACTGTTTACTTTCTTTACCTCCTTTTACTCCCGCAGCTCATCTTCCCTCTACCTCTCCCATCTTCCATCCCTGAGGACACAGTCATGCCGTGCCTTCTACTTAGAAAGAACAATCTCTCTTCAGTGATCTCCCTTCCAACCTGCTCAGTGAATTTAAACAAGAAACTCATATAATTTCTCTTTTTCCATATTCTCACCTCACTTGAGAAAAATGGTTATCCCATCCTTCAGGACCATTACTTGAAATCCCACTTATTCGCACCTGCATCTATTACCTACACACACTGAAGTGAGGAGTTTAAGAAACTTTTTCAAGTTTATCCAGTTATCAGAGCAATGGATTTAAGCCCTAGTTGCTCTCATTCTAAACCCCAGGCTCCTAATCACAAGCCCCTGCTCTAAACCATAGTGCTTTAGGTGCCTGGTTTTCTTCTCTCAGCAGAGCCCTTGGAATCTTGATGAGCAAAGACCTGGCCCTAAGAAAGATCAGAATAATAGGATGCTTACCAGAGCTTGCATACATCTTATGTTTCCATTAGATGTTACTCTTTATTCTTTACTCATTAGAAACTCTTGAGTGTCACAGGTCAAAATTGTTATATAGGATCTGTTGACATATGACATTTTGTTTCTCAATAAAAATTAAATGAAATGTTTCTGTGACATTCAAAAAAAAAAAAAAGTAATTCAGTGACTTTAAATCTAAATCTAAGGAGAGTTAGACCTACAGGATCACTTCCCCTTCCACTCTTTTTAAAAATCAAGACAATGGCGTTGTCATTTAAAATGCAAAGGTCAGTTCACAAAGACAACTTCTAAGAGAAACATTCCTGTCTTTTGTTAACAAGGAACTGGAAAGGATAGAGAAAATGATTACACTGAAATTAAGAAGGCACTCAGAAAAGGAAAACACAGCAAAGAAATATGAGGAGACTGTAACTCTCATGAAAGATGTCCAGAATAATCCATTTAACCCTCTCGTTCAAGATCTCACAGTGTTTGTCTAACTGTGGGCCAGGCATCAATAATGGCCAAAGTGATTTATGGTGGTGAAAGATTTTTCTGGGAGCACTCTGATGATGGAAATCGAGTATTAGGAAGATAGAAACCTCATTGCAAACTCAGAGTAGTGGGCTGGACAATGTCAACAGGGTGAAAAACAAGCCCTCTCTGGGAATGCCTTGGACCCTGGATGAGGACAGAGGTAACAAACAGACCTGGGGTGTGTTTTTGTCCTCCATCAATAATTTGCATCTGTACATCCATCGTGTATTCTTTTTGTGCTAAGCCCTCAAGAAAATTCTTCCTTTGGTTTTGGTAGATGTGTTTGTGGGTATATAATACAGAAAAGGGTTTCTTTTGGAGACTGGACAAACTATGTTTCCTAGATTTATCAAAAAAAAATTGTGTACTGAGCAGGGGAAATTCAGAAACACAGCGTGGCTGCTTAGGGATCTGGAATGAGGTCACTAGCTAGTCTGAGAGTGAGTTTTCTGAATATTGTTTGTCAAAAAATGCAGTGCATTTTCTATTATCTACACAAACCATTTCTCAAAATTCTGGCCAAGGAAACATTAAAAATGCTAATCATGCTAAGAGGATTGGACTGTCTTCTTCACAGTTTTATGGTCTTCTCTACAGAGGATTGTGCACATTGGCTCCTGATAATTTCCCAGAAATAAGAAAGCACATGTAAACAACTCACCTCCCACAATCCCACTCACTTTGAATTGTGCTCTAGGTTAAAAATAAACATTCGGGGAAGTGGGAGAGCACAAACATCACCAGGTGGTTCATGTATGCATCTACTTATGAGTCTCTCCCTCTTCCTTCACTAATTGACATTTACCCCTTGCTTTAGTCCAAATGTAGAACCATTTCTGACCGATTTTTGCCTCAACAGGAGAGTGAGGTCCATTCTGGTGGAAGCCAGATCCACACCTTGACCCACTCTGACTTAAAATGTGTCCAGGGTTCCACAAAGTCCCAGAATGCCCCCCAGGCAAACCACTTGTTCCCTCAGGGTACCCGACCTGTCTCCGCTATCTTGAACTACTGGATTCAGGCTTTTATTCATGCACCTCAATCCCAATATGTGCATTTTGCTTTAGTGAACAAATAATCCTAACACTTCATTCTCTTGCAAAGTATTCATTCAAATTACATAGCCATAGATTTTCCCCTGAAATATTTGTGCAAGTAGTCAACCTTAAAAAATCCTGATAACCCTGGGGCAATTAGGTGGACTTGAGCTCTCTGAAACAATTGTTTGTGGAGGCATTTTTACAAACTCAGTACAGTTTCGTTGTAACCCTAGAGCTGTCTGTTCAGTTTTATTGGTTCTGTTGATGCCCTGCATCTTTACCCCTCAACTCCCAGAATTTCTCCTGCTGGGGATCACTACAGGACAAATTCTGTTGGCCCACCTGTGTCTGTACTCCATCCCATTCAGAGCAGCCTGACCATTCTCTGGAACATCTTTCCCTTCTGACCTTCCCTTAACCCTGGCCATCATGTTCTCTGGTAGGCCTCCTTTGCTGCCAAGAAGCTTTCAGAAATTTGGAACATCTTTCTCAAATACACCCTTCTCCACCTCATCCCAGATGAAACCTGGATTTCCCCTGATGACATCATTTTTCCTATAATCCGCAAGGTGAGTCTTCTCATTCCCCACACACCCTTTCCCCAGCACCTTAGAGTTAGGATAATTGTGGCTGTGAAATCTATCCACCTTTGTCCAATAACACCTTCTCCCCTCATTGTCAGTTTTACATACCCAACTAAGTCTTGATACCTGTCCACTTAGAGTTGTCCTCTGCATTGTTGGGGAGCATCACTACTATTGTGAAATTTTAAAATAAAGCCCTGCCACCCCCTTGGAGCATGCATGCTACATGGAGTCGCCCATGTGAAGAGCCACTCCACAGTAATGAACACTTGGGAATTTGCAGTGTGTGTGCTTGTATCTTTCTATTTGAAGATCACTTTGAAAACAGATCTTGTTTGCTTAGTCTCTGTCTCCTGGATGTGTATAACATGGCTCAGCTGGTTGACAATCACCTCAGTTTTAGTTGCTTGAAGAAAGCCACTTCTCTCTTTGAGGTGTTTCCCCAAAGCAGGATTGAAAAAAAATGCCCCACCAATGAATTTTAATGAATCCAGAGTATTCCATAATACTCCACAATTCCCCAATAAGTGGACACTTGAGTCACTTCAAATTTTTCATGTAAACACCACAGTAGCAATCATCATGGAAACATAACTTTGCATAATGTGTCTGGTTATTTTCTTAGAAGAAATTTCCAGAAGTAAGACATGGGGTCAAAGTCTTTGAATGTTTATAGCTTCTGACAAATATTGACACCTTGCTTTCTAGAGTGGTTGTAACAGTTTACACTCCATCAGCCCTGGTGGAGTGTCTCACCACACCCTTTTTTTTCTATGTAATCTTTTAAACAAATCTTTGCAGAGCAACCACCCAGACTGGAGCAAAAAGAGCTAGGATTCTGGGAGGGTAGTCTAAGTCCAAATGAGGATTTGCCAGCATGCTTGGTGTGATAAAGAGTTTAAAAAGAGCTTGACAATATGATAAAGACAATTAGTGCTATAAAAAAATAAAGGCAATCAGAAACTCCAGGGCATGAGGGGGCAAAAGACTGTAAAAGACATATCATCATAAAACATGACCTGGTTTTGAGGGAAACAATATTGACATGGTCACGGTAATGTAATAATTTAACTTTAAGACGCTATCTAATGGCTTGAGTAGGATGGGAGAGGAGAGGCAGGTATGTTGCAAGAGAGCTAAAATTTCATTTGTCACTTCAGAGACCAATAATTAAGGTATAAAAGTGACAAAAATAGCAAAAGCAATGTAAGCTTATTACTAAGAGATATGAAAATAAACATGAGAAGAAACAAAGAGGTAAGTGCTTGCCTTCAGAGACTGGGAATCAAGAGTAGGGGGAAGGCAAGAAAGCCTACTGATTTTCATTACAAGACCCTTTTAACCATAAGCATTTTTTTTTTAAGATTTAATTTATTGATTCATGAGAGACATAGAGAGGCAGAGACATAGGCAGAGGGAGACACAGGCTTCCTGCAGGGGGAGCCCAATGCCAGACTTGATCCCAGGACCCCGGGATCACGACCTGAACCAAAATCAGATGCTCAACCGCTGAGCCACCCAGGTGTCCCAACCATAAGCATTTTAGCTTTGATAAAAGATATTTTATTAGTATTCTAAAACATTATTTGAAGCCTTTATTGATTTTTTTAAATTGTTATTATTTTGAATTCCTATTTTTATAAGTCTGTCAGAATTACACGCTGCTTTTATAACTTGTGTGTTCATGTACTTTATCAAGAGGTGTTACTGGTTTTCCAATAGACTTGTAAAAACTTTTTATATATTTGTCTACCACACTTGCTGGAAATACTTTACCCAGCTTGTTGTTTACTTTGTATTTTGTTTCTAGTGTTGGATGGAATGTAGCCAAATACCGATTTTTGCCCTTTTTTTTTTTTTTTTGAAATTCCAAATTCATCTGCATTTTATTTAAGATTTAATGTTTTATTTTAGGTCTTAATATGTCTTGATGGCTTATATCTTATTTATTTACTTAACACTTACGTGGCGTTTACTATGTGCCGGGCATTATTATAAGGTCTTCTGAAATATTAACCCAATTCATGAGAGAGAAGTAGGTACCTCTCTGATTGTTTCTCTTCAAAGAGCTCATTTTCCTTAATAGCCACAAACACCCATCTCATCTCCAAAGATTTGGGATCTGTTTCTGACATCTATCTTGTTTCAGATCTCTCTTTCCATTTTCTCAGTAAAGTCATATTTTACTGAATGTTACTTTACAATATGTTTACATATAAAAGAGCAATATCCTTTTAATCACTTTAATTTTTTAAAAAAGTCTTAGCCACTCTACCCACTATTCCTTTAGGTAATTTTTTGACTTTTTTTTTTTTTTAAGTTAACATCCAAAATAAATTCCCCTGGAATTGCGACCAGAACTTTGTTAAGCCAACAAATTAATTGAGAGGTATTCACATCTTTGCACTTAATTTAGCTCACTACTAAAAGTTATATCTTTCCATTTACTTAAATCTTATTTTAAAACTCTGAGCTGCTAAAATCTGAGTTGCTAATGAAGTTTCATTAACTCTGAGAATATTTCAGTAGATACTCATAGGTTTTTAAGCTTATATTCTTGTCAGCTGCAAATAGTGGTAATTTTATCTCCTGTCCTTTAGGAATTATACTTCATTTCCACTTTATGATTTAATATATTAGCTAGTATTTTCAAAACAACGTTAAGTAGAGAGATACTGATGATATCTTTTGAAGGAATAGCAAGACCAAATGCTACAAATTTGTATTTAGCCAAACATGTGGCAAAGCTGTATGTTATCAACATAAAATATATTGCAGGAATATAAAATTCATCTGAAATTTTATTTAAAACTGTCATTATAAAAAAAATAAAAATAAAAAAATAAAACTGTCATTATAATTTTGTCATTAAAGTTTGTAGTAGTTGATGTTTTTAAATTGATAAATAGAATATTGACTCCTTTTCAGAAAGGTTGGTAAAGGGGAGAGATTTTTCTGGATAGCTTTCCCAGAAAAGGTACTGCTCATGCTACCAAGCTTTTTTCTTCTCTGACAGTAAAAAAGAAAAGACATTACTTTCCATTCCACTCCTGGCTGTGAAGATTTGGTTGATGGTGATGATGTAGTTTCAGTGAAACAAACAATCTTACCAACTGAAATTTTGTGCTCTGCTGGGGTAAGATGCTTTCTCTACACTTTGAGAATCACACTTGAGATTTTTACTTTTAAAATTTTTATTTTACTTAAAATCTTTATTTTTTTAATTTTTTACATTCACTTATGCTTTTATTTCTAATATATTTTGCATTCAAATAAATCATTTGATAAAAATCTCTCCTTAAGGCTTACATCTAAAAATGTTGCAATGGAAAGCAGTCAGCTTTCAGGGAAATCTCTGATTTTCCCTCTATATCTCAGCTTTCACTGCCCATAAAGTAATTACAAGCATCTTTTCTGGAATGAAGTGATAAGAGAACTTTTATAGCAGAAATAACGTAAGAAGTATTTGTACTCTTAAGACTCAGCAGCTTATTGATGAGTTTATTGAATAATCAGTTTACTGATTATTTCTTAACCAGTCTCGAATAACAAACTATTTTTTTCTGGAAGAAAAAAAAAGTTGGTGGCTAGTATATCCTGTTAATCCGGTAACATTATCTGTAATATACAGAGTATGGAGGCTTTATTTGGTTCAACCAGCCTGCATTATCACCTTTTTTAAACATGGCAAACCAGTTTCCAAATCTGAACACCATGTCATTTGTCTTTGATCAAAAAAGGGGGAAAGTCTGGGCACCCAGGTGGGTGAATGGTTGACCATCTGCCTTTGGCTCAGGTCGTGATCCTGGGGCCCTGGGATCGAGTCCCATGTAAGATTCCCTGCAGGAAGCCTGCTTCTCCTTCTGCCTGTGTCTCTGCCTTCTCTTTCTGTCTCTCATGAATAAATAAATAAACTCTAAAGAAAAAAAAATAGGGAAGAGTCCTGAGATCTTTCTTCTTGGGTATGTCATCCTGTTAAAATACTCTGTACTAGAATTAGTTTCCAAACAAAACTGTAGGGCATGAGTAAAACAGTATATGCACGTGATTCCTAAGTCATTCATAGCCTTCATCATGTTCATTGTTGATAATAACTATGTTTACTAATATTCCGTTCTGTAAATATTTCCTCAGATTCATTATTTTGTTAGCATGTATCCTCAAATCTTTCATTCATCCCCTTGAAGAGAAACGTAGCTAATTATACATACACCCACCACACTATCAAACTTAAAAAAATTTCTAATGAGTTCTGCATGTCTCAACAACTAAGACACAAAATACAGAAGCAGCACATCTTAAAACATCAATGAGGGGATCCCTGGGTGGCTCAGTGGTTTGGCGCCTGCCTTTGGCCCAGGGTGCGATCCTGGAGACAGGGATCAAATCCCACGTCCGGCTCCCGGTGCATGGAGCCTGTTTCTCCCTCTGCCTGTGTCTCTGCCTCTCTCTCTCTCTCTCTCTGTGACTATCATAAATAAATAAAGAAAAAAAAAAAAACATCAATGACTTTTTAAGCACAATAGCATGAATTCAGCAAAATATTTTTTAGTAATGTATATACAAAGAATGGAATTTGTACCTAGGATTTATGTATTGTGCAAATCTGAATAATTCTTTCTTTTCAACCACTGAAAATGCTTGACAGTCCATAGCAATCATTTCAACCAACTTTTTAGTAAAAATGTGTTTCCTTTGAGGACTCAGAACTTTAGAGCACTCTTATCAAATCTCTTTTTTTGAGTGTAGACCAGCAATATTCAATTATATTTTTAGTTTTTCATTTTTCTCTTACACACATTTAAAAATACCCTTTGTTATATAAATATAGATCATCAAGATTGTTGTACATGATTTTATAGAGTTTTACCTCCTTATGAAAATTCAGGGTGATAGAGTAGACATTCTGCTGTTAACACATCTTCACAAGATGTAAAGGATTCCCAAACAACACATTTCCTGGAAACACCCCAGGTTTAAGTGAAGTAAAATAACTGAAAATTGAATACAATTCTTAATGATTATTTTATTTTGTGATGTGAATACTAGTATACAACTAGTATGAGGATTACTAGTACTATGTAATCTAATTCCTTTATTCTTCTTGTATTAACTATTTAGTTGATTCAAAATGTCATGTCAAAGACTCAGGCAAACTGCAGCCAATGTCTCCTGGTGCAGGATGAAATTCACAGGGAGTAAGTCAGCTGTTTCTCATCCATTCTTTTGGCACCTTGGGGAGGGCCATGCTTCCCTCATCACAGCTGTATGCACCCCAGGACTGTGAGCCAGCAGAGGGACCCCCTGCCTTGTTCCTGTCCTGTTACTAAAGAGGACTCAATGGGGAATATGGGTTAGTGGTGGGAACAATATTTTGAGTTCAGGTGTGCCTACTTTATAGGAGAGTGCTGGGAAATACTGGATCCTGAGCTCTGGGTAAAAGAAGTTTAAATGGAGTTGAGAGACCCCTCCTTACTATGCACAATTTCCGGTTTGTTCCTGAGTCATTGCTGCTTATCTCCACAGGTGCAGTGTCCTCCCTAAAGTTATTTAGCGGGGATGCCTGGGTGGCTCGGGGGTTGGGTGTCTGCTTTTGGCTCTGAGTGTGATCCCAGGCCCCAGGATGGAGTACTCCTCGCAGGGAGCCTGCTTCTCCCTCTACCCATGTCTCTGCCTCTCTCTCACTCTCTCTCTCTCTCTCTCTCTCATCTCCTCTCTGTGTGTGTCTCTCATGAATAAATACATAGAATCCTTTAAAAAAAAAAAGATAAAGTTATTTAGCAAACTTACTTTCTCTTAGTATCTGCAGTAGAGCGAACCATAAGAAATGGCCAATGTTTGATCGTTTTGCCCTACAAAAATGAAACTTTAATAGGGCTTAGACCAAAATTAACTGTCAGTCATCACTGATTAGATGTGACAGTCACCTATATAACAATATGATTTTTGATCAGGAGGGCTCTCAGGATGCCAGAAATCTAGTGAAGCAGGTATTTGTCTCTTCAGCTTAGCTATTGGATATTTACTCCATTTTGAATAAATGTCCTTGTATTTTAGTTTATCCAGAATGATGCTAAAATGGTTTTATCAGCTTTCCTTTTTTTTTTTTTCATTGCATAAATTTATATAATGTGCTAACCTATTTCTCTCACTAAGTCATTCTTGAGTTCCAGGAATAAATCCTCCTTGGATAGAGTGGATTACTTACTAAGGGACTATTGTATTTGGACTATAATTATTTTAAGGCTTTTGCAACCGTATACAAAGATAAGATAGATATTCGGTTTGGGAGTTTTGAGTTATTTATTCAGCCTTTTGAAGCAGAATCATTTCATCTACATAAAATTAATTTGGCAGATTGAAAAATCTTATTCTGTTCCATGGAACAATTTAAGTAATCTGCTCCTTGAAAATGTGAAAGCTGTAAAGCTGGTCCCACCTAGTATTCTTTTTTTTTTTTTTTTTTACAAAATTGAGAACTTTTCTGTTTCTTCCATAGTTACTGGAGTTTTCAGACTTCTTAATTATTAAGACAATTTTGGTCATTCATATTTATTCAGGAAATTTACCATTTAAAAAGATGTTCTAAATTATAATCACAGTTTTAAGTATCCTTGATATGTATTGTCCTTTCTCATACCAATTTTTCAATTGTGTGTATACTTTCCTCTTCATTATGTTTGTCACAGATTTATTCACTTTATTTTGTGCATATGTTATTTTCAAAGAAATACTGTTGGGACACGGGTAGCTCAGTGGTTGAGCATCTGCTCAGGTCATGATCCTGGGGTCCTGGGATGGAGTCCCACATAGGACTCCCCACAGGGAGCCTGTTTTTCCCTCTGCCTCTGTCTCTGCCTCTCTCTGTGTGTCTCATGAATAAAGTCTTAAAAAAAAAAGAAATATTGTTTTTCTGTTTTTCTGTTTTCTTTTGTTTTTGTCTTTTTTTAATCTTCATTGAGTCCTTCTACTGATATACTTTGGCTTATTCTTTATTATCTTCCCTAAGTTTTTAGATTAAGTATTTACTTACTGTTTAAAATATTTCTTATTTAATAATAAAAGCCCATCTGGGTAAAACTTTGGCCTGCAAGTGTGGTCTACAGGCTTCATGGGATTTATAATCTAGTTTGGTTTACAGAAATATCAGTAGGAGTTGTGATAGATAAGTTCAAGTTTCTAATGAAACGAAAGGAAACTCAACCAGATTTAGTAGAGCTAAGAGCCAAGAAAAGTTTGTAGAAGTGAAAGGAAGATAGAAGCAAAGGGAGGGCCCCAGACAGAAGGAAATGACTTATGCCAGGGCTGCAGGATGAGAGAGCCTGATGTAGTACTCAGCAATTGCAAATGTTCACGTGGTGGGATATGAAAGGCAACAAGAGTGATACCAGCCGGGGGAGATCATCAAGAATCAAAACTACAAAGGGTGATACCAAGGAGTCTGGACAATGGAATGCCATTGGTGTCTTATGCAGAAAAATGACACAATCATTTTTTTGAAATGATTGTCCATTTCAAAAACCTTTGAAGGAATCCTATGATCTCTCTATGGAGAAAGAGGACTTTGAAGGGTTATTTTGGTCTTCCTGTGAAGAATATATTTGATGGAAACAAGACAGGAGGCAAAGAAACTAGTTTTGAGGTTAGGGGTTGAAAGCCAGGTAAGACACGGTAGTGCCACATATAAGCGAAGCAGCAGTAAGCATGGAAGGAAGGAGAGACGGATTGAGACATATTTAAGAGATGGAGAAATAGAATTAGGTGAGTAATGGGTTGGGCATATGGGATGAGAGAGAAGAGGGAGTGAAGAGTGATGCCCAGCTTCTAGGCTTCAGTTTCGGGGCTGGAGGGCCATACCCTGAATAAGGCAAGCAAGAGCAGAAACTGAGCCAGCTGAAGAATAAGAAGACCATGTCTGTGGATTTGCTGACTTTTTATATTATGACCACTATTAATATAAACTGTGCTTCATACCCTCTTAAATGCTATGTACTTTGATAAAGTAACTTTATCAAAAGTTTTAGAAAAGTGAAATAACTTTCCTACATTTTGTTTGGTGGGTGCACGGTGTAAATACAAAAAAAAAATATTAAACCCTTTTTTCTTGTTTCTACTTAAGGAATTTATCCCTCTTTTACTCACTTCTTCTGTTCTTTTCTATCCAACTTCTAAATTTTGTTCATCAAATCTGAGATACTGTGCCCCAAGAAATGCTATCGGGTTATTTCATAGTACGCATTTCATTGATTTTATCTTGTTCATTTTCTGATTCCACTACTAAATAGAAGTTCCATGAGGGCAGAATTTTTATTCTATTTAACTTTGGTCTATTTAATTTATTACTGTGTTCTCATCATCTAGAACAGTGCCTCGTTTATCAGAGGGGTCTAATAAATATTTGTTGAAAAATATTGTTTTTACATTATGTATTATCACTCCCTTTTTGACAGCCACCCTCAGTTTTGAAATCATTCATTTCATTGCTCATTTATGGTCTTATTTAAGGTGCTAATTCATTTCAATTTAAGGTACTAATTTATTCAGGTTTTGATTGGCTCTAGTATGTGTTCAAGCATTTTCTCCCTTGGAAGAGTACGTGCAGATATATTTTTCTGAGCTCCATTATGGAGACTGCACGTGGAGCGTGGATTGATCACAAATTTTCCTCTTCAATTCTGTAAGTTGCTCTATTGTCTTTGACATTTAGAATTTCAAAGAAATATTCTTTTTTTTTTTTTAGATTTTATTTTATTTATTTACTTGAGAGAGTGTGTGTGTGAGAGAGAGAGAGAGAGAGAGAGAGAGGATCAGAGGGAGAAGCAGACTCCACTGAGCAGGGACCCCGATGCGGGGCTCCAGCTGAGGGCCCTGGGATCATGATCTGAGCTGAAAGCAGATGCTTAACCGACTGAGCTACCAGGTGCCCCTTTGAAAAATTTTGAGATTATCTGGATTTCTTGTCTTTACAGGTTATCTGTTCTTTTCTTCTTCAGTGTAAATTGGATTTTTTTTAATCTTTTAACTTTAAAATTATTTGTTCCTTGGGGACAAGTTTATTCATCTTCATACACCAGTATCTTGCAGAATATAGGCTTATAGTGGGTATAAAATGAATCCTGAATAAATATATACAAGAATAAAAACACAAATTAAGTTTGGGTAAACTTAAAACTGAACCACTACTTCTCTACCTTACCATCAATCCCAAGTTTAACTCATACTAATGTACCCTAAGAGAAGTCAGGCAAGTCACCTCGCATTTCTGTATAATTACCAACCCTGAAGGTTCTGGAAAGTCATTATGACCATTCAGAAAGTTTCATACTCAGAACCCAATCGAAATTAGCCGCTCTTTCAATACCTGTATTATCTAGCAAACTTCAGAAGCCTCCAAAGACTACTTGATTTTTACTTTGGAGAGTCAATACAATGAGAAACGGAAATGGAAACTAATTTTTAATGTCTTAGTGGTTTGGAGGAAAGACACAAAACAGATCATGTGTGAAATTAAAATCTCTCTTTTTTTAAATTCATCCCCTGGCTACCTCAAAGTTGGCTTCTGTCATTAGGAACAGAATCCTATCAGAATTTCAGAAGTAATCATTTCTGTTTCCTCAATATATCAGGAACTTTTGTATTACAACCAGTTTTTAGGAGCAAAGAAAATGGTGGACAAAGCCAACCAAACCTGTCAAACAATACCTAACAGGTGAATCAGTGTGGCCTGATGTAAATACAGAAATTGCAAAGGATACTGCTCATTGTATATTTGCACATACGCATTGATAACACAGATAAACTTAAAATGCATTTCTCTCAGAGTCACCTAAAAGAACACTCATTTTAAAAACATATAGTAATCTCCCCTTGCAAATTCAGAAGACAGAAATAGCAAATTTGTCTTCTGAGTGACACTCAGGTTTGATGAGATATCCATCAAAGGCATCTGATCCATATAAATTAGTTGATAATTAGTTTTACTTCTTTATTGACCATCAGCAAGTTCTGTGTCACTTACTGCTTTTCTTGTGTGTGTCCTTGGAATGTTTCCAAGAAGGAGAAATCTGTCGCTGATCTATGCATTTTATCAAATGGAAAAATAACAAATGAGATGTGTAGGTTTTGTTTTGTATGGTTCAATATATCCTTTAGAGGTCTTTTGTTTTCATTCGACTTTCCTTCTTTCCTTTGAGGTACATATGTGTATTGTGATATGTCCCTTGCCAGCATCTATGTAATGTTTAATGTTAGAGGCATAGCAGCTAAAATGGTATCCCCCTAATTATGTTATTTTGCTGGGCTGTGCCTTTCATCAGTCCAATATCTCTCTATTTTATGCTTGCAGAATTTTAGAGACATCTGCCCTAGCCAGATTCAAGTTAACCTCTCCGTCCCAGGAAACATGGCCCAATCTGTGTTACATCAGGGAAACAGAAATGACTTGCTGAACTTCATTATACACTTGAATGGTATGATTGGCAGTGACTGTAGGTCCAAGTATAAGCAGCTGGTATAAGCAAGTATGCTGAGAAGCACTGAAAGTCTATGCTAAGGGAGGCCTCGACTTACCCACCACCAAGGACAATTGACCTCATTCTTTAATTCCATCTCCTAGGGAGATCTTTTGAAAACAACCTTGTAAAGGACTTTTTTTTTCTTGAAGGAGTCCTTATTGTAAAAGGAAATTTGGAGACAGGAGCCATTAGATGGGATTCCTAAGCGCCAAAGTTGGGCCTTGAAATATTTTTTCCTTTCCTTTCTAAACTATTACAGAGTTTGCTTAGAAGTAGGCAGGAACAGGTGTTTGTTTGTTTGTTTTGTTTTGTTGGTTTTGGTTTGGTTTTTTTTTTTTTTTTTTTTTTTTTTTTTCAAGACTGAATCTTACCCAAAATTTCTCTCCTGGAATATAACAGATTTTTCTACAATGCTGAGAATTTCTACTCATGGATATAATGGCAAGAGAACCAGAAATTTGAGATTCTTTGGGAAAAGAGTTGACATGGATTCATCCTGAAGATACCTGCTCCAAGTCAATTACCCACAAAACTTTTAGCTGATTTTACCACTAGCAATAGTCATAGGGACCTGCTGACAGAGTGTCAATTCCAGGGTCAAGTCTAACTTAGAAAAGAAAAAGGAAATACCCAAAAAAAAGCACACTGCCTTTAACCAACTCAGGCTATTGGCAACAAATACGATACCATATTATTTCCAACATTCAACAGCCAACATTCAACAGAAACACTTAGAACTCTATGAACCTGATTTCTTGTGCATGCTTCTGAGGAATCTGATTCAGTAAGAATGGATGGACAAAGCACATTTTTTTGGAAATATTTTATTTATCTGAGAGAGAGAGCATGAATAGGGGGAGGAGTAGAGAGAGAGGGACAAGTAGACTCTGCTGAATGTAGAGCTGGATGTGTGACTTCATCTTAGGACCTGGAGATCATGACCTGAGCTGAAGTCAGACCTTTAACCAATTGAACCACCCAGGTGCCCCATGCACATTTTTAAAGTCAAAAATGCTCTTGAGTTTCAAAACTTAACTAATTACAATCTCTAACCTAATATTCATACATAATATATGTCTCTGTGTGTATTTACACATATTCTAAAATGATTGCTTCAAGTAGGTTAGCCTTCCCTTGACCCCCGGGAATTTCCTAGTTCCACCCACAGGCAAGCCTAGTTCTGGCAGGCTCTGGTGTCTGGAGGGAGAGCAATCCCGAGTAGGCCAGGGAGGTGTAATCAGCAATAGGAATTTGCTTGTCATAAATCATAGGGAAATAAACAATAGTACACCCACATTCTTACCAAGTCTTGCAAATAAGGACTCCAGTTTTACCCAGGAGGTTTACTCTTGCCAAACTGTTCAATGCTTTTCCTTCACTCCAAGAGGGGCCTAGGCATAAAATTATGAAATGAACCTTCCTTACCATTTCCCAAACCAATTCCTCACCCCAGATGAGTGCCTATTTGCAAAAGAGCTCTGTTGCTGGTCTCATATTCGCCATGCTTCCTCATTGGCTCTGACACTGTTATTTTGTCTTGTCTCTAAATGCACAGAATTCAAGATCCCCTACAACAGGATGTATTATTTTCTATCCCTGGAAGATATCGGTTATACATCTCTGAAGATCCACTTTCCAGGCAACAGCCAATCCATCAGTATTAAGCACATGTATTCATGTCAAGCACTTGCTACTGAAATTATTTTTCAATC